>NC_083285.1:1157500-1804333 GCF_963506605.1 Zootoca vivipara
GCTTTTTCTAAGGCGCTGCATGTTACAAACTTGTGCATGCGATCTGAAAACAAACAATTTCTTAAAACTATTCATATGAAGATTTGTGCTGATTTAGTCAAATAAATGTACAGTGGTACCTCTACTTACGAATAACTCTACTTACGAATGTTTCTACTTACGAATGGAACTCCATCCGCCATCTTGGATGCGGTTTAGATAGGATTTTTTCTACTTACGAATTTTTAGATAGGGTTGCTTCTACTTACGAATTTTTTCTCCCAATGCATTCCTATGGGATTCGACTTACAAATTTTTTGACTTACAAATGTGCGTTCGGAACACATTAAATTCGTAAGTAGAGGTACCACTGTATATGATTGGCAGATTTCTCATCAGATGACTGTCCTATAATATAATAGGAATATTTCCTGTCAATAAGTAACTCAACGCAGAACCCCCTCCCTTCTTTTGATAGGGGTCTTGCTCCTCAGAACAAGCCGGAGCTGCAAAAGGTGATGGAAAGACGAAAAAGAGACCAAGTTATCAAGCAACAGAAGGAGGAGGAGGCACAAAAGAAGAGATCGGACCTGGAAATTGAGCTACTCAAACGACAACAGAAATTGGAGCAGGTAAGAGGGCAGGAAAATGGTGTAGAATAGACTCGAGAAGCTGCTCTTTTCTTTATTAGATATTTCACTATAAATTATATACCAAAACCTCAACGCGGTTTACAAAAAAGATAAAATAATAAAATTATCTAGATCAGATCAATGAATTCAGCACCACAGAATGTGCTGGAAACTCTTTCGAAATATGAAAAGAAAACGTGATGGTTAGTTTCACAGCTGACTTTTGAAAACAATTGGTAATACTAGGTTTAAAAATTATAGAAGATTCATGGAGAAGTGTTGCAAATATCGATCAGGCAAGATGATCAGGGGATGTGTTCTCATTCTCTCAGGGTGACCCTGGAAAGTTGGAAGTGAGGGACCAGGTAGTGAAATAGACCCAGAGCCTCCTTTTGCATGTATGCTGCTGCTATCGAGGCTGAGCCCTGCACATTAACAAAGTACTGAATCTGGTTACTCTCACTGCTTATAATTAATATTTTGAGAAATGCCACTCTGATCATTTCTTCTTCTTCTTCTTTTTAAATCGATCTCTTTTTGTTTTAAGCTTGAACTTGAAAAGCAGAAGATCCAGGAGGAGCAAGAGAACGCACCTGAATTTGTGAAAGTGAAAGGCAATTTGAGGAGGACAGCGCAAGAAGCTGCAGAAGTTGAAGACTCCTAGAAGAAGGGCCCCCTTTCAGACTTGAAGCCATTTCCCCAGTGGCTGCTGCTGCGGAGAAGCTTCTCAGGGTCTCTCACCCCTTTGCCCTGAATCTAGGTGGAAAATGAGCTCGTACGAGGTCAACGTCTGGAACATGTGCAGATGAATGATTGCACACCAGATAAAACTCGCCAATAATAATGTGGAGACCAGAGGAGAAACAAGCAACCTGCTGTCAATTGAAAGTAGTTGGGAGGGAAACGGATTTGAGTCGCTGACATTGTTTGCTTATTCCTGATCCGAGCTTAGTGGGCATCTCAGGCTAGTGTGTTATTATTATTATTATTTTTTGTATTTCCCACTTTGTGAAGTTCTGCTATGCAGAAGAGCAAAGTGTTCTGAAACCACTCCTTGTCGCATTTTGTGTGGAAACTCTCCTTCAGAAATGACATGCTCTCTCCCCTCCCCCCCCCCCCGCGCTCCACAGCCTCTAATGTACATAGACGTTCCTTTAGACTTGAAGTTGGATTTCTCTTGTCCTGCTACTTGTGTGTGGGCCAAGAGTGCGTCTTATTGCCATGAGGGAATCTCTAAGAAATGAGTTAGAGGAAAGAACTGAATGTCTTCTTCTGCCACTGAGCCGTTTAAGGCTGTCGTTGGTCGCCTGCGCCTTTGTGGCGCTGGAATGCCCATGGATGAGTGGCTGGTTTTCTCCTCCTCCAGCCTTGCTGAGCAGCCATACTGCTTTTACCATGTTGTTCTTCCTGTGCAATGTGCACTTGGCCATGTCTAAATTGCCACTGGCCTTTCTTTCTTTCTTTCTTTCTTTCTTTCTTTCTTTCTTTCTTTCTTTCTTTCTTTCTTTCTTTCTTTCTTTCTTTCCTATACTGTACATAATTTCATGGTGGTCTAAAGAACCGCAAACTAGCTCTAGCCCTACACTGCAGGGGATGGGGGGGGGGAGGCCTATGTTCTCTTGGCAGCCACCCCCATTGTGTCGCGTGGACTTTTGTGGATCAGTTTGCGGAACAGCCTGCTGCTCTTCAAAGAAGAACACAAAATCTAAAACAAACTGGGCATGCTTGAACTCGCACAGGCCTTTGGGAGCTAAATTAGTCATTTTTAGGGTTCTTTGTGCTTTGGGCAGTTCGAAAACAAGTCCTGCACGCATCTGGTTGACCCCGGGATGCTGGACTCGAGGGGCCATTGGGCTGCTCCAGAGGGCTATTCCTAATTCTCAAATGGCCGTAAAATTAAGCCCTGCAGGTACAAACATTTGCAACTGCTTCTCAAAGCTTGACTACAGGGTAGAATATCCAGGAGCTTGAAATCATGATGAATTCCCTTGCCTGCCCATGCAATCCTATACATGTCTACTTTGAAGTAAGTCCCACTGAGTTCATTGGGGCTTACTTCCAGATAGCTTAAAAACCCCGACCCACCGGGAGGCATATATATATATATATATATTCTAGAAGCATGACCCAGCTGGCCATATTTATTTTTATCTTTTGGAATGCTTGGTTTCTGTGGTTCATTTCACCGTTCAATTGATAGAAAACCACTGAAGCCCAGATGCAAAACTGTATATTGTCAGTGAGGTGGGGGGGGGAATGCCATTATGTGGGGCTTTTAAAGGGAAAATGCCAATTTATTATTTTTCCTAGATTTCTATCCACCATCTCTTCCAGCTAGGTTTAGCACCCTTTAAAATTACATTTAAAACCACTGGGCATGAGGCCCAGTGTACAGGATAGCCCATGATGCTCCAATCTGGATATGATCATTAGACATGTTTTTAATTTTCTACACAGTCTGGAATCTGGGTGCTTTAGTTGTGGAAGCTTGCAATACTTATGCATAACTAGAAACAAAAAGAACCTAAAATATGGACATGCAGGTCCTCTTCTAAACACAGTCTCTGATCTTAGTGATTCCAGTACTCTTGTGTGCGAGAGAGAAACATATATAAATAATTATTGCATTTTTTGTTTCGGGGTGTGCAGCTGAGTAATGCCTACTGCTGGGAACCTCCAAAGCTGGCTTTTCAGCAAAGGCCAAAATGGTTGTTTGAATGATTCTCAAGATAGGTCCGGATCATGCAAGTGTCAGTAGCTGCAGTTCAACAGCTGCTTAAATCTACATTAGATGAGGATCATGTCCATCGGCTTGTTCTGGCAAGCTGAGCAAAACGAATCTTTCTTTTACAATTATATCCAAGCAAAAAGCATTTGATATCAATACCAGCTTGTGCAAGTGATGTGTTCTGTCATTGCTGCAGGCACTGGAAATTGGAAAAACAATTTCAGGACTGGTTCTTGGGGACCGAATGTTGACAAAGAGCAGCCTTGCCTTTGGCATAAAGCTTTTCAAGTTGTCAGGGCCCAAGCAGCTCTTCAGAGAATAAAATCACATTATAAATCCAAGTCAATGATAAATAAGTTTTGCTAAGATTTAATTTACTTCTAATTTAAATCCTGACATGGTTTATTTATCATTGGCTTGGACTAACATTTTCGGAAGAGAGTGTGAATGTGTCTAATATGAAACCCATTAATAAAGCGATGCTATTGGGTTGCTTAATATTGGCCAAATCTGGGGTCTTTATTTTAGAAGCAGTGGCATCTTGGGCTGCTTTTGCAAAGCAGACTTCTGAATGCCCAGTAGCTGCCTTGATTTCATTCCTTCTCATTAGTCTGTGGATGGAAGTTGTTTCTAATCTCAAAAAAAGCTCATAGCCCATGTAGTTGCACTGTGTCTGGTTTGCCACTGTTTTTCCCTACCTTAGCCTAACTTTCTGTACTGCCGTTGGTGTGGGAGGAGCACCCAGAAAAATCTGCCTTAATACTTTTATTTTATTTTTTTAAAAAAATCTATATTTATTGGCTTTTAAGAACCTTAAAAAATAACCGTAACTGAAAAAAAGATGACTGCATGTGAAGTGTCTCCCTGTGTAGCTCCAACTGATACTGCTCCGTGACTTTCCCCTTCTCCCTCCTTGTGTCTATGCAGTTTCTCCTCCTTTTTCTTTACCTTGTGCTCAAGCTGCCATCGCCCCCACCTTTTTTTTTAAAAAAAAAAAAAGATAATCAGGAACACTTCTAGAGTCCAGTTCCCTTGCAAGCTTCTGGGTCAATAGGTAAATTAAGGTATTCACAACAACTTGGGGGTAATGATTCCAAAATACGACAGATATGTTTTGGCCCAAAGCCCTCTGAACGTAATAAAGATCATAGGATTGTAGGACGGGGGGGGGGGGGGGCAAGGCTCATCTAGTACAACCTCCTGCAATGCAGGAATCTCAACTTATGGCTCCCTATCCAGTTTGAAACCAGACCAGACCCTGCTTAGCTTTGCCAATGTCCTGGCAGGTTTATTGCTGCCCTGCTACATCACTGAGCTCTGAGTCCGACCTTTAGCTGAATGCACAAAGGAACCTCTCTGGTCCCAAGTGCTTGTGGTGGGATCAGCTGCCTTCTGAGGTAAGGAGGGACGTTTCTTATAGTGCTTGAGGGGACCAGTCCTGCTTTGTAGATACAGCACGTAAGTAGTAATCTTCAGGGAGGGGGAGAGTAGTACTACTAAACCAGTAGAATGTGAACCTGCTTTTAGCCCATATCGGAAGTCTGCCAGACTTTTTGTTTAGGAATCCAGAATCTTGTTATGTGTTGGTATGACAGACCAGAGGCCTGGCAAATGCTGTCAAATGGTTTGAACTTTTTCCCCTTTTGTTTTTCCTTAATTTGTGGAGCTGAATTAACAGCTTTCACAACTGAGATTCTGTTCGCCTTTCCACCTTCTTCTAAATCTTCAATCTGCTTAATATTTTCAGTTGTGCTACCTTGGTTTAAAAATGCCTGACTCTTTTTACAAATCGCCTCTTAAGTGAGGAATGCTTTTTAAACCACCTTTATTTTTAGCAAGTTAAGTTAGCAAATTAATATTACCTCCCTTTTCTTGGAGTGGAGTTAGTCTCTTTTATGTCTCCATTTGTTTCTGTGTGTACATATATAAATATTAAAAAGGGAGCCTTAATGGGATTTGTTTTCATAATTTAATATTTTTTGTATTTGCTCTTGCCTATTGGTTTTTAACAAAGTGTTACAGAATTGAGGATGGAATTCTTAGAACCAAAGTTAATACTTAATAAAAAATCTTCTACATGCTTGGAATATGCAACTGTGTGGGTGTGTGACCTTGGTCTCCGCTGCATTCAACAGCTCTCTGGTCACTTCACATTGAATTTTGCCTCTTGCAGGGAATAATGCCAAGGTCACATTGACTGACCTTTCAAATTACTTCTATGGCTATGCACATACAAGGTGTAATTGACTGATTAAATTAGTTTGGCAGAGGCTAATCTCCCAACTTCCTTGCATTTATACTCTGGAGCAAAGATACTCTGGATAGTGGAGTCTTAAATGGCGTTTGTCCCTCTTCTGCCATCACTCGGCAAATGATTTCTGTCTGTGTCCTCTGACATCCTGAATGCAGTTGGTTCAGGTGAGATGTGCAGCCATAAGAAAAGCTATAAGAATGAAGCATTCATGTTGCTCTCAAAAGTGAAGTTCAGCAGTTATTGTAAGGCTGGGAAGATGCTGAACAATTGTACACAAAAGGTCTGAGTTGTCAGCCCTGCCTTTATATAAACCATATTATGGTTTCCTAGGACATATTCAAAAAGCTAACTTTACTCAAAGTAGTATATTTTGTTGTGAAACCCTCAGTCTTGACTACCCTGCAGCAGCTTGCATTTGTGTAAAGAAAGCTTACCCCCTAAGCAGAGTAGGGAAACTTCTAGTATATTTGTTTCATTGGGAGTTAAAGCCCAGCTATAACTTAAGATGGCACCCAGGCCACCTCCAAAATGTGCTTTGCTTGTGGTTAAAATTTACTAGGTAAGCCAAAATCCAGGAAAGTGTACTTGCTATTATCAAGTTGCCTTTAACAATATTTCAGTGCTGCCCTTTAAGAAATAACACAATGGTGCAGGGATTACTAACTTTCAAAGGAACAGTGTTTTGCTTCCAACAGTTCCTGCGAAGCTTTTAAGACTGGCAGCTTCTGCATAGTTTGAGGCCCTCCTAGATTTAGCTCTGAATTTTGATGGCTTTAAGTCCTGAATTGTCCATTGAGGGGGAGTGTCTTATTTTGTCCATAGCCAGTATTTTCAAATGACATGAAATATTTCACCATGCTAAGTGTGTTCCTCACACAACTGGTTATCTTCAGTTTCCAAGCAACGGGTAAAAGGGTTGTCAGTTTGCAGTCTACCGCAATGGGCAGACTGGAACTGTTCTTGCCTATTCCTTCCCCTCCTGTAGCAGGAAACAGGACTCCAAATTTGGTTGGCTGTCTCCCATTTGATTGGTGCACTTGAAGGAGAGCATCTGAGAACTTCTGCTGCCAACGAGGCTCTGGCTTTTCTGCTGCGGGAGAAATGCGCTCTCTGAACTCCCAGCACTCTTCACAAAAGTACATTGGAACCATGTTGGGAGGACTGGCTTCATTGGGGCCTGATTGGGAGGGGATGGATGACGACTGCCATGGTTTTCCTTGCCTGATCCCTTCCACATGACTACATTACTAAAGGGGTATGCCCTGTTGCAGACACTCTCACTTAGCGACTCCTCTTTCTTCCATTCAAGTGCCTTGCTGGCCTCCCCCAACCCAACGTGGGACCTTCCCCAGTGTCACGGTCCGGTCGGCGGGCGGTTGAAGCCCTGGCTGAGGACGTCAGGACCAGAGGCAAGATGGTGGTGTAGAAGCAGGAACAGGTGCAGGGCTGAGGGTCCAGCAGCAGGCAGTCGCAGGGTCAAGGAGCAAGGCAGAGACGAAGGTCCGGGAGTCAAGGAGCAAGGCGTCGGCAAGGCAAAGGTCCAAGGGTCGAGGATCAAGGCGTCTGCAAAGGCAAGGGTCCAAGGAGCAAGACGTCGGCAAGGCAAGGGTCCAAGGAGCAAGAGGCCAGATGCAACCAGGCAGGGATAGCGTTGCTGTGGCAAAGAGCGGATGGGAAATGCTGAGCTTTTATCCCTCCCAGCTCCTGCCACCAGGTGCAGTGAGATATCAAGTGGTCTTACCTGAGTGGTCACTCCTTGCCTCTCCAGCACAAGCTGAGGCCTCACCTGAGTGGCCACTCCCTGCTTCTCCAGCACAAGCTGAGGCAGGCCCCAGTCCTGCAAAGCACTACAGGCCCCAGAGACTGACTCCTGCCCATACTCCTGACACCCAGCCTTGTTACAGCCTCAGCTTTATTCCTCTGAGGAAAGCAGAGCCTCTTTCCCCTGCTGTTTCCTGCACATTCTGCTTTCCTTCTGGAAAAAGGTGTAGTCCAAGGAATGCCTCGCCTGCTGCTGCTGCTGCTGCTTCAGTTTCAGTGGGGGCGGCAATGGCTGCATTGTGTTCCTTGGAGGCCACCTCTGCTGTCTTCTCCTCAGCCCCCCTTCCAATGCCACCTCTGCAGCAGCCTCTCAGCGAATCGTGGGTGCTGCTATCTCCTCCCACCCCAAGGGAGGAAATGGCAGAGGCTGCCCCCTGGTGACTCCTGGGCTCTGCACCTACCCAGCATGATGCAGAGGGGCCTGTTTCCCACCTGCAATGGCCCCCTTGTTCCCAAGGTAGCTCTTTATTCCCACCTTGTTCCTGATGTAGATCTTCACTCACCGCTTCTTCCCTAGTGGGGGCAGGAGGAGCATTTTGTGCTTCGCCTCAGGTGCCCCAGTGCCTTGTCCACCTGGTTCAGGAAGTGTCAAGCCAGAGCAAGAGAAAGAGGTCTTGCAGAGATGCTGCGGCCCTGCCTGCTTCTGCTTTATGCAGACGTAAAAGAACAATGAAGAGGCAACAGCTGTAGCAGCTAAAATGGGAAAGTGCGACCATTTCTAAGTAGCAGGACTTCTTGAAAGAAAGGGAAAATTAACTTCATGCCTACCAGCAAAGCATGACCTTCAAAGAGATACTCTATTTGGATGAAACTGCCACCGTCTCTCAGAAGGGTGGATGGTGGCACATCAGGTCTTAGCCTTGCTTCTGCCAGAGGGACAAAATCCCAGGAGGAGATTGCAAATGATATTTTGGATGTGGCTCAAGCAGTTGCATTTCTCCTATTGTAGTAAATTATTTTGATAGCCATGTTGCCATTGTTTATACACTGACCTTTCCACTAAAAGAATATCCTCTGGTTTTGTGTTCTTATTTTACAAAGCTCGCCTTAGCTGCAGAACAATACGGCTTTCATTGCATTTTTAAAAGCAGCGTGGTGGGGCCTGATTCTGAGATTGTTGGGCACCTGTCAGGGTTAAGTTGGCCGTGTTTATATATCTCTTATGGAAAATACTATAAACGGCAATACCTAATGTTTTGATAGATTGAGGTTGAATCCTAACAAGACAAGTACTGTTTGTGGGGAACAGGAGGCGGGCAGATGTGGAGGATTCCTTGGTCCTGAATGGGGTAGCTGTGCCCCTGAAGGACCAGGTGTGCAGCCTGGGAGTCATTTTGGACTCACAGCTGTCCATGGAGTCGCAGGTCAATTCTGTGTCCAGGGCAGCTGTCTATCAGCTCCATCTGGTGCACAGGCTGAGACCCTACCTGCCTGCAGACTGTCTTGCCAGAGTGGTGCATGCTCTAGTTATCTCTCGCTTGGACTACTGCAATGCACTCTATGTGAGGCTACCTTTGAAGGTGACCCAGAAACTACAACTAATCCAGAATGCGGCAGCTAGACTGGTGACTGGGAGCGGCGGCTGAGACCACATAACACCGGTCTTGAAAGATCTACATTGGCTCCCAGTACGTTTCTGAGCACAATTCAAAGTGTTGGTGCTGACCTTTAAAGCCCTAAACGGCCTCGGTCCAGTATACCTGAAGGAGCGTCTCCACCCCCATCATTCTACCCAGACACTGAGGTCCAGTGCCGAGGGCCTTCTGGCGGTTCCCTCGCTGCGAGAAGCCAAGTTACAGGGAACCAGGCAGAGGGCCTTCTCGGTAGTGGCGCCCGCCCTGTGGAACACCCTCCCACCAGATGTCAAAGAGAACAACAACTACCAGACTTTTAGAAGACATCTGAAGGCAGCCCTGTTTAGGGAAGCTTTTAATGTTTGATGGATTACTGTATTTTAATATTTTGTTAGAATCCGCCCAGAGTGGCTGGGGAAGCCCAGCATTGATAGCCACTTCATTTAGGCTTCTAATTCAACTTCTCTGCTGTAATTATACTTAGGTTACTGATAGAAAATTGATCTGACTTCATGTGGCTAGTCATGCACACTTCTATGAGAGTATATACCTTGATGCTTTTATTGTTAAATCAATTTGGGATGTTTCATGGGAAGCAATTGATAAATGAAATTAATAAATACTTCAGGCAAAAATGGAACCATTAGTAAGCAGTTCAGTAAAGGGAGTATCATTTATTTTAAGAGTTCTTAAAATAAATTCTCCATTAGTGATAGCCAAAATGGTACCCCCCTGATGTTCTACAGCTCAACATCATCCCTGATTATTAAATGCAGGCAGAGATTCCTGGGAGTTGTGGTCCAGGACATCTGGTGGGCATCACATTGGCTGCCAGTGCAGTGCATTTAGCAGCTGCAGTCCCTTTAGCCAACCCATGTGGACATTTAACCATAGGAGCACACAGAGAGCTTATTGTGTGGAAGCCAGTTCTAGTCAAACAACAAGCACTAGTCAGGAACAAAAGGATTGCTTTGTTGGATGAGACCAAGATCCATCTGGTGGCCAGCTAGCCGCCTTGAAGCAGTCACAATGAAGGATGCTTGAGGAATATGACCTTCTTGAGTTACCAGATGAACTAACCTGGTCCATGACTCCTGGATGAATGGCAGGTCAGAGAGTATTGGATTTTGTACTTCTCTGCATATCGCAATGGAATTCTCAGCTCCGAAAAAAATGCATACTTTGGGAAATAATATATTCCAATACAGTGGTACCTCGGGTTACAGACGCTTCAGGTTACAGACTCCGCTAACCCAGAAATAGTACCTTGGGTTAAGAACTTTGCTTCAGGATGAGAACAGAAATCATGCTCCGGCAGCGCGGCAGCAGCAGGAGGCCCCCATTAGCTAAAGTGGTACCTCAGGTTAAGAACAGTTTTAGGTAAAGAACGGACCTCCAGAACGAGTTAAGTTCTTAACCCGAGATACCACTGTACAGGTTTATGAACTTAATCCGCTCCGGAAGTCCGTTCTTAAACCAAGGCGTGCTTTCCCATAGCAGCGGGGGACTCAATTTACAAATGGAAGACACTCAACAGGAAGCGAAACATGTTCTGCTTCCAAGGCAAAGTTCACAAACCAAAACAACTACTTCCGAGTTTGCAGCATTTTTAATCTAAGTTGTTCATAAACTAAACTGTTCTTAAACCAAGGTACCACTGTGTGTGTGTGTGTGTGTGTGTGTGTGTGTGTGTGTGTGTGTGTGTGTATGTATACACACACACACACACACACACACACACACACACACATATATATATATATATATATATATATACACACACACACACACACACACACACACACACACACATGTTTTCATGCATTTTTTTTATTTTAAAAATGACAGGTTATTGCAGAAACGGGAGCACAATGATCGATAAACTAACACTTTCAAAAGTGTCATGGACGGCAAGTTGGTTTTGCTCATCCCTGCTTGCAAACAAGGAGTGAAACCAATTCTCTCTCTTTTTTAAAAATAGGCTTCTTGTGGTGCATCCCAACTTCTCCAGAAGATGGTGTGGCAACAGGTGGTGTGGAAATCCCCGAGTTACATTTTGACATTTTTTGTTCATTTGTCTCCAGTCTAAAAGACAACACAATCTTAAGGGGAGGAAAGTAGCGCCCCCTCTGAAAAACCTAAAAAGCCAAAAGCCTCCTCATTACTGGAGTCTGTGAAAATGATGGGTGAATCAAAATGAACTGGGAATTAATATAAGACTATCATCCTGAATCGATATTTCAGTAGGATAAACCTATAAATGTTGTAGGATATAAATCAATATTTCCCCAGAGCTTTAGAATATTATTCTGGAATCATCAAGGGGAAGACTAGTAGTGTTCCTCACTCCCTTCCTCCTGGGAGGTACGTAAGCTGGAGAGTGTTGGGTGTGCTTGTGAAATTGCACTCTTTTAAGTTTTGTATCCGTGAAGCCTAGCAGGCTGAAATAACGTGCTCTAGAATATGCTCTAGGCTTTGTGGCGGATGCTTCCAGTTCCTCAGACATCTTAGTGTGAAAGTTAGAAACCTATGCAGGGTGTATTTGGTCTCAAACCCTTGGTAAGTGAGGGACTTTCCCTCATGTGAAAACGGCCTCCGATGGATTGAGTGAACAAGACCAAGAGTGGGGCCAGAGGTCAAGAAGGTGGTTTCTGCACGTGCTGTAGAGGGAAGTGAGGGGCAGGTGAGGCTCACCAACCTGGGAAGGGAGCCCATCTAGGAGAAGGAAAACTCTATTGCCTTGCAGGTTGTCTTCTGGAGAAGAAAAGGATAAGGAGTAAACCCTACACAAATCTGGAGTGGAGTCCCTAAGATGGTTTGATGATGCCTTGAAGGATGATCAAACAATTCCTTCAGCTTTAATGAGCCTCAATTCAGCATGAGGAGTGTTTTTGTTGTTGATTTTAAAATATGAACTCTGGAATTACAGAGAAATTAAGAATGGAAAAATTAGAAATGGAGAGAAAGCAAAATTGCAAGATTTGCCCATCCCTAGTCATGGACTTGGATTTGCTGTCTGTGAGACTGCACTGGGGTTGGAAAA
Source organism: Zootoca vivipara (assembly GCF_963506605.1). Taxonomy (NCBI): domain Eukaryota; kingdom Metazoa; phylum Chordata; class Lepidosauria; order Squamata; family Lacertidae; genus Zootoca; species Zootoca vivipara. The sequence continues at coordinate 1,169,532 of NC_083285.1, forward strand.
GAGCCATTTAAAAACATGGTGTAAGGGAGACAAAGGTCTGTCAATAGGCTCATGAGGAGACTTCCACTTCCATGATTCTTCACCCGTTTTATTTCTCATCCACTACTGCTATACAAGGAAGAGGCAATGGTGGACTTGAGGTCTTGTGGGCATTACCTGTCTGCCTAGTAATGGTTGCCAAAAGTGGTTTAGCTGAGGGCTCCCCTTCGTCCATTTTACCGTAGTTATTGTCAGCAGAGCCCGTGGCCCTTTTCCAAATTGTTGATGTGGCCGAAGGATGCAAGTGTTAAGTCCTCTCGGTTCACATGCTTGGAAACCTTCCTGCTGCAAATCGATTAAAAGGGAGGGTGCAGGGTTAGGTCTGCAACAGAACTACACTTCCCAGGGATGTGTCTTCCTTGGCAAAAATCAATCAATAAATTCAAGGAGGAAATACGTCCCTCCGTATAAGTTCCCTTACCACCCCCAGAGGAAAGTCAGGAGTCTGATTTTTTTCATTTTTATTAAACACAGCAAAAGACCCACCCTTTGGGGAAACCCAACAGGAAAGCTACATTAAGCATACAGAAACAGCTTTTTTGGACCATAAAAATACAGCATTTGAGTTGGGAGAATTGGGTGTGCTTTTGAAGGACGATCAAACAATTTCTCCAGCTTTAATGAGCCCTAAGTCAGCATGGATCGTCTAGGCGCCGCAGTGAGAGAGAATGCTCCCTCTCCAAGCGATGTATAATAAGGGACGCGTCTGAGTCCCTGCAACCAGCCATATCATTCAGTTTAAATTACCTGACTGCCCCTCTTAGATCCAACCTGCTGTGATGATCTGAAAGTGTGTGTGGGAGTGTAAGAGAGGAAGGGTCCTAATTGACAGGAAGGGAAAAACCTAGTTACAAAGATAAAAGAAGAATCTGAGGATACAACTTCTGCAGGTTTAGATCATCAGAGCTGCCAAACTGCATTATTTTTGAGTGGATCTCTATTTTCTCTGTCCCTGCCCCCCCCCTCTCTCTTTGAAGAAATCTCCAGAACGTTGTGTTAGATATCTTAGACCTGCCTAGTTCCCATTTGCTATGAAAAATGTTTGATGCTGATTTTTGAAAGTTATGGTTTGTGGCGTTTTTTAGAACAGATGGAATGGAGGAAAGAGGAGGTGGCGAAGGGAAGAGAAGGGAAAGGAGAGGAAGAAGCAGGAAGAAATTGCGGCAGATCTCATGCCTGAAGAGATGTGAAATGAAGCAGAGATGAGAGCTATGATTTCCCTTTACCTGTAAAGAGCGGCTGTCACTCTCTTCCTACCCCCTTCCTGCATTTGTCATTACTAAACGGTCTTCCTCCCTAGGAGAGCTGGAAGCTGCCAGATGTGCATCAGCTCCAGAGTTATCTAGCATTTTGGACCTTCAGCTGTTTCCAAGATTAGCTGCTGCTAGAGGCGGGTTTCAAGGTGGCTCCAAAAGCTTGCCTTGATATGTCATGTCGTCTTTGTGCTCAGTGGGGTGCGCTTTAATGTGTTCTATGCGCAACACACGAAACCCTCCTCTATGTATGTGCAGACTTTGGCCAGATATTTGAAATGCAGGCTTATTTTTTTTTGAAAAAAAAAATTCTTGCAAGTAGAAGAAGTCCAGGTGCAGGCCTTGTAAGATTTTCAGTGCAAGCAGCAAGAGCGGGTTGCCATTTTAAGAGAGGCAAAGCGAAAGAGACAAATGCGACCTGTGGGGAGCACCTTCCATGGTGGTCTTTTCCTTCACAAGCTCTGCTGAAATGATCAGGAACTGCTATCCTCTTCGTTTGAATATGGCTTGCACTCAAGTGTGGATTGTGACCGTGTTGCCTAGTGACAAGGCTGACTGGCCCATTAGCCTCCGTAAGGCAGTCCCCTCAGGTGGCAGGTTGGGGGGGACAGCAGGGAGGGGAGGCAGATCCAGACCCCCGAGGAGCACATTGCCCACTGACTCATGTGCTTGTCGCCTGTGGCTGCCACCTGGGAAGAGCCTCCCCCCCCCCCGCTCCCCTCCACCTCCTTTCTTCTCCCTCACAACCTTCAGGGTGCCAGTTGCCTCAGGAAGCCGTGGAGAAGGAGGTGAACGGACAGACACCATTTTCTGTTTTGCCTTAAGTGGCAAAATGTCTCCGGCCAGTCCGGATTAGTGGGAGTGCTGTGTAGATTTTCTGCCCTGCGAAGCGCAGTATCTCCAAGCCCTTCTGCAGAAATAATCATACTATCATGGCACTTCAGTAGAAATTGAGGACTTTGCTGTTGAAATCATATTACAAATAATCACACTGAAAAGGGGCAAAACTAGATGATGTGGTGAGATATCTTGGATCAAAACTGTGTTTTCTTGGATACCTGGTTGTTTTCTTCAACAAGGCAGAAAATCTTTATTGCAGGGGGTTGGACTAGATGGCCCTTGGGTCCCTTCCAGCTCTACAATGCTATAATTCTATGATTTCCATTATGTACCATATTACTATATTGGTTTGGGAAATGAAAGCTTAGCTGGCTAACCGTGGTCTTGTGTGCGATGTGGTCTGTTGAGCCAGTGTGTTGATCCCTGAGGCAGAGTATGACAGCTTGATAGTTTTATTTTTATTTTTATTTTTTGCAGTATTGTCATTATACCTATTTGGTCACTATGGTAACTGCACCCTGGCCACAATATGCAGGTTGTAAAAAAGTCCAATGGTTTCTCACTCTAATCTTCCATTCTACCCATACAGATATTGGGCACAATTCAGAGCAGAGTTATGCACACTTAATTGGTACTTGCTGCCACAGGACACACACCCCCTCCTCAAAGGACAGTCCCATTTTTCAAGGGATGGGTGGCAACCCTACCCACTGCAAACATCACATCTGAGGAGGTTAACTCTGGATGTCAGCAAATGTGTTTCAGAGGTGGATAAATGATTTGAAGTGACCACAAGCATTTCTTAGGTTTCCAAATGTACCCATGGGCTCAGAAACATTGAGGACCCCTGGTGCAGACAATGCTGACCCAGAGGGACATGAGGAGAATCCTGCTGGTTCAAGCTAAAAGCCCATATAGTCTATCACCCTTTTCTTCCAGTGACCAACTACAGTGGTGCCTTGCTAGACGAATTTAATTCGTTCCATGGGTCTTTTCTTATAACGAAAAATTCGTCTAGCGAATCCCATAGGAATGCATTGAAAAAAATTTTGCCCATAGGAACGCATTAATTGAATTTCAATGCATTCCTATGGGAAACTGCGATTCGCTAGACGAATTTTTCATAAAACGAATTCGTCTAGCGAGGCAACCTCCGCTAGAAAAAAACTTTCGTTAAGCGGAAATTTCATTAAGCAGGGCATTCGTTAAGCGAGGCACCACTGTACATACCAACAAAGTGGCTGACTTGGGGCTCTGAAATTTCACCATTGCTTCATTCTACAGCATTGTTGTGGCACCCCCTGCAGCGCAAGGCCCAGGGCGGCTGCAGCAGCAACAGTTGTGCTACCCTAAAACCGCCTCTGATCTCTCAAATGTCCATCAGCAGGACTTGAGTACCGCGGCGCTCTCCCCTCTTGAGTCCCGGCATCTGGCATTCAGAAGACCCTGTCCAAGCGTGAAGGTAGCCATCACGATAGTGGCCAGGGGTGTGACTTCGTAGGGTGCCATTTCATGGCAGCACCTGGGGTGGGAGGAGGGTGTTTCTGCAATGGGCAGGTGTCTCCCCAGAACAATGCTTTAGGTAAGTACAAAATTCTCAGCATCATTCACATTCATTAGCGGTTTATCAGGTGCCAAAACAGACAGCCCTCATTAACTATCCTTTGGCATTTGGGAATGGAAGCACTTGTAAGCTCCACAGTGGCAAATTGCTTTGACCAAATTAGTAACATTAAGAGCGATCCACCTCTGTGTGCTTCTGGAAAAGTCATGTCTATGTTGACAATCTCAAAATATATTCATAAATAAAATCCGCTCATCAATCCTGTTTTAGCATGCTCACTAGATTGCCGGTAGCAATGATTAGAAATGATCTCTATGGAAGCTAAACCAAAGTTTCAGGGAAAATATCTCTCCCTATATTAAGGACTGCTTAAGGTTGAATATAGGACGCAGGTGGCGCTGTTGGGTTAAACCACAGAGCCTAGGGCTTGCCGATCAGAAGGTTGGTGGTTCAAATCCTCGTGATGGGGTGAGCTCCCATTGTTCAGTCCCTAGCTCCTGCCAACCTAGCAGTTCAAAAGCATGCAGTGCAAGTAGATAAATAGGTACTGCTCCAGCGGGAAGGTAAATGGCGTTTCCCTGCACTGCTCTGGTTCGCCAGAAGCGGCTTAGTCATGCTGGCCACATGACCCGGAAGCTGTCTGTGGACAAACGCCAGCTCCTCGGCCTATAGAGTGAGATGAGCGCTGCAACCCCAGAGACGTCCGCGACTGGACCTAACAGTCAGGGGTCCCTTTACCTTTTAAGGTAGAACAACCCTGATTATTTGCTTGGAAATGGTTTTTAATCCCCCCCCCAAAGTCTTCTATAAATAAATGCTGTATAAATTGGTACCTGAGAGTTTCTTTTCCAGGACAGAGTGTAACTGTATTTTAATAAGCACCATGCAGTCAGCAACAAGGAACCAGCATCTTGATGTCAGCATGGGAAAATATTTTGAAGCAAAAAAGAAAAAAACAATTAAAGAATAGATAAAATAATAGGGAATTAAACCAAGTGAGGGAAAACCAGAAAAGTTTTTAAGAGTATGCCAAAATGCCAATAAAGCAGGGAACCAATGGGGCTTCTTCAAGGAGGGAGTCTCATGTCAGTTTGACACAACGGAAAAGGTCCAGGCCTCCCTCCCAGCCTGACTTGGGATGTCAATGGGAAGTAGCTGGGCATTAGCAAGCAGCCACCTGTGCTCAGCTCAGAAGCACCTCAGTATTGATGCGCTTGATTAGCATGCTTTCAGCAACAACATTCAAAGAGTTCTCTCCAGCCCATAATGCTCAGTCGTGTGGCCTGATGCTTCATTCATGCGCATTGATCTTTGTCATCCAGGGAAGTGTGGTTTGCTTGGTATCCCATTCAAGAATGGAGAAGCCTCAGGATCCTGACTTGGATATTTTGTCCGTTTCTTTGTTCAGGCAGCAGGACTGTCTTTTGTAAATTACATACCAGTTTGCCCACAGTCTGTTTGGGACTGGAAGCTCCTTGGGATCTGGGATCTGTGTTGCTTTTGTAACTCCATAATATGCCAGGCACAGTGACAACATGGTAGTTGTTGTGTAGTGTGTATTCAGTGATTTCAGCCCGGTGCAGATAAGAAATGGAGGCGAGGATCTGGTACAACATCTCTTTACTTCAAAGAACAGGTAAGTGCCAGAACAGAGGAATGGGGAAAATGGGGGCTTATATAATAACAGAGGACTAGCAGGGAAAAGGTACATTTTGGTGGGAATCAATGGCACGGATTCCCTCCAGCGGAAACTAATCCGGCAGAGGATCCAAATCCTGCACCCTGAACCAGCGAATGATAGGCGTTCCCGCTGGAACTTGTACATTCAAATAAATTCTGTAATACAATACAGTAAACTCTATATTACAATACATACTTGGCTGTGCTATTACTTTAATACACAACAGCAGTAATGTTAATCCCCCCCCCCCAAAAAAAAATTAAGGTTGGGTTTTCTTAAGATTCAAACAAGAGTATATAGGCTGAAGGTATTTTAAAACTTTGCTGGGTTTTAGAAATAACTAGCCATGAATGCACATAATTTAATAAGGACTAAAATAATCATCCAAATAAGATTTCAAAGGGAAACTAAGCAAACTTAAAATAGGGCTACTTATTTTTATAAAGGCACGCAGATGTAACAGCCTTTCACCGTAACTGCTGAACTGAATTGCATCAAATTAGAGCAAAGCGTACCTTGCCCACCAGGGAGGGATCTGGCCTAAAAATTATTTCAAAAAACCACACCTTTCACATCTAAAATAATGATTAAACACAAAAAAGTGGCGCCCAAATTAGACATCACCAGCAGAAGGTCTGAATGCTCCAGCAGCATCCAACAGAAAGGCAGATCGCGCGCTGTCACCAGCAGAATCTCTGAAGGGTGGCGCCAAATAATGACATCAACAACCAAGCAACTGAAACCACCAAGGCGGCCATTACCAGAGTCAGGCCGGGGCCAAGGAATGGCGATACAGGGCGGATGCCTCGGCTTGCATTTAAATACTAGCCCAAGCCAAGGCCAACAGACTACGCCTTGCCTCCCAGCAGCTGCATTAATAAGTGCCTGGCAGCATTAGGCAGTTGTTCATCATGTCCCGTAACACGCACTTGGGGGCACAGCGAGCGGTTTTTGCTTTTTAAATTAGCGGGCGTTGTGTCACATGCGAGGCTCCAGCGGCCATTTTAAGTAAGGGCAGTTGTGCCCCTTTTAACCTAGGCTTCATACTATGACTGGTTGCAAGCCTCTGCATCTTTAAAAAAACACACAACAACCATGCACTTTCTCTCCCCAGTTTAAGTCCTCGGATATTTGCAGTGGCCAACTCCCCCCCCCCCATTTAAATGACAACCCCAACTAGGGAAATAAAACATCGCAAACAGCACAATAAAAAACAACAACAACACCACATCCTACATTCAAAACACCTACTCCAAAATTAGAAAATCCAAATACTGTAACAAAAAAAAGCAAACCCACCACAAAACACACAACCACACCCAAATCATACAATACCCACCAAAATAAATGACAACCCCAAAAATAAAATTAAACAATAATAACTTCTGCTTCTCATGTTCTTATTTCAAATTTTTTTAATCCAAATATATAAAAATGTTCACGATACATGCGCAGGGGCCAATGTATGGAGATACAGGGGGGAGGGGACAACAGAGGGCTCAGACAAAAGTAAATACTGGGAAATAGAACCCAGAAACTGACAGTTCCTTCTCCAAGGGTGGGGGCCAAGGTGTGGAGATACATGGGGGAGGGGCCAACACTCCCCAGGGACAACAGAAGGCTCAGACAAAAGTGCATGCTGGGAAGAAGCTGACAGTTCCTTTTCCAAGGGTGGGGGCCAAGGTATGGAGATACAGGGGGGGAGGAGCCAACTCTCCCTGGGGACAACAGCGATGAGCCGAGGGGGTGGAGAGAGGAGGGGCGGGATACGTCATGGATTGGGACAGGGTGGTGGGAATCACAGGGATGACTCACAGCAATGCGTGGCCGGGCCAGCTAGTCTTCCATAAAATGATCCGATAGTGACCTTCTGCCTCTGGACAGGCTTGAACTGTATCGTTAAACTGCTGAGCACTAGATACAGTCAATAAGCCTGGAAGCCATCAGTTCTGGTGGAAAGGAAAGGAATGCAGAACGCGCCTTGTGTTGCAGGAGGAGAGCTGCATCTGTGCCTGCCATTGCCTGTCCAGCGCCTCAGGCTTTGGGCTTGGTTCCGAAGTATTTATCAGAAAGCAAGCTAATACCAGAATCCATCATGACATTCATTTCACCAGCTTGGTGAGGAGAAATGGCTGCTTAAGGAAATAAGCTTTAATACACTGCTGCAAAGTCAGCACAAAAACACATGTGCCGCTACGCAGCTCATAGCTGTCAAGTTCTCCCTTTTTTTAAGGGAAATTCCCTTATGCTAAATAGGCTTCCTTGCGAGAAAAGGGAAAACTTGACAGCTATGACACAGCTGGACTTCCAGACTCTTCTCAGAACAAGGCAATGGCAATATGCAGACACTGAAAAAATAACACAGCACCATCTACTGGCTGGAGGCTCTACAAACTAATTACACAATATCTTGACGTCCAAAGCAACTAGAAATGGGAAATTCTGCTACAGTCTGCTTTGAATCAGTTTGCCTATGGAAACAAATCAGATCATCCCTAGAGAAAACATTATCATTACACAGATGCAGAAAACAATGATCCCAGATTCCTGATACTTCACCTTTGTCCCTTAAAAGGTTTATTTTTAATGTGTGAATAAATAAATATTAGCCACTCTCATGCTAATTCTCTCTCTGTGAGAGTCTTTATAGTAGGACACGGGTGTCAAACACAAGGCCCGGGGGCCAAATCCGGCCCGCCAGACCTCGTCATGTGGCCCGCCGAGTGGCCACATAGGCTTCCTTGCGAGAAAAGGGAAAACTTGACAGCTATGACACAGCTGGACTTCCAGACTCTTCTCAGAACAAGGCAATGGCAATATGCAGACACTGAAAAAATAACACAGCACCATCTACTGGCTGGAGGCTCTACAAACTAATTACACAATATCTTGACGTCCAAAGCAACTAGAAATGGGAAATTCTGCTACAGTCTGCTTTGAATCAGTTTGCCTATGGAAACAAATCAGATCATCCCTAGAGAAAACATTATCATTACACAGATGCAGAAAACAATGATCCCAGATTCCTGATACTTCACCTTTGTCCCTTAAAAGGTTTATTTTTAATGTGTGAATAAATAAATATTAGCCACTCTCATGCTAATTCTCTCTCTGTGAGAGTCTTTATAGTAGGACACGGGTGTCAAACACAAGGCCCGGGGGCCAAATCCGGCCCGCCAGACCTCGTCATGTGGCCCGCCGAGTGCCCCAGCCAGCGGGACCCAGCAGCGGGACCTTGCTGCCGAAGCGCCGCGCCGACAAAGCGCCGACAAACAGCTGGGGCCTGGGGGGGTAGAAAGGCGGCTGGAGCAGCGCTGCGTGGAGCACCCCGAGCCACAGCAGGAGAAGGAGGAGGCAGCTTGCCAGGTCAGCGCCCAGCAGCGCCGCACGGAGAGTCCCGAGCCTCAGTGACGCAGCAGTGCTCTGTAGCACTTTGAATCCTCCTCCTCCTGCCACGGCTCGGCGCCTGGAAACGGCTGCTGCTGCTGCTGAAGCACAGACAAAGCACCCAGCAGAGCCGCGTGGAGGAGCAGGAGGATTCAAAGTGCAGCCAGCAGCAGCAACGCTCCCAGAGACTCGGGGCGCTCTGCGCATGCTGCTGGGTGCCGACCCAAGCCTCTGGGAGCTGGCAGGAGGAGGAGGAGGCTTGCCGGGTCGTCACCCAGCAGCGTGCACGGAGTGCCCCGAGTCTCTGGGAGCGTTGCTGCTGCTGGCTGCCAGAGGCTCGGGGCGCTCTGCGCGTGCTGCTGGGTGACAACCCAGCAAGCCTCCTCCTCCTCCTGCCGGCTCCCAGGGGCTTGGGTTGACACCCAGCAGCGCACGCAGAGCACCCCGAGCCTCATTCAAACCAACTTTAAAGGAGAACACCAACTTTAAAGGAGAAAAATCAGCAGTAACATGGTCATAAAACCACATCTAAAAAGTCTGGGGTAATACAACGTTTTCACCTGGTACCAAAAAAAAAAGAAAAAGACTCAGGTCCAGATGAACCTCTGCGCGTGCTGCTGGAACCACTTACAGTAATAATAATAAAAAGACACCCACCGAAAATAAGCCACCCTGTGTTTTTTTTTTGAGGAAAAAACTTATAAGACGGTGTCTTAAAAAAGGGAAAACGCGGTAGGATGCTGCTTTATACTTCTGGCCCTTAAACGGAGAACAGCTCCAGTGAGTCAACCTCAGCCGGTCCCTTTGGTGAAGGGTGGTGGCTCACTGGCAGAACATCTGTCCTGCATGCAGAAGGACCCCAGCATCTCCAGGTACCAGTAGCTCTGCAAAGCTCCTGCATGAAACCCTAGCGAGCCTCCACCACCCAGTGCAGTTACCAAAAATCATTTTTCGATAAATTGTACAATAATTGTACATTTGAATATCTACTTGCCATTATTCTAACTATGCTAGTTATTACTTACATTATTACAAAAAAACAGTAATAATTGAATGCAGTGACAATAATTTATGATAATAAAGAGTGGACACATAGTCCTACAGATACTACCGGCCCTTTGAGGGTGACCAAACTGCTGATGCGGCCCCCGATGAATTTGAGTTTGACACCTCTGTAGTAGGAGTTTCAAACTTGTACTACAACTCCCATCATGCATGATCCCGGACCATGCTTGGGGGGGGGGTTGAGGGGAGTTGGAAGTCCAACAACCTCTGGAGGGAACCACATTAGCTGCCAACCCCACTTTATGGTACTCAGAACTGCACACTCAGCACCTGCATGCTCTGACGCACTAGGATGTTGGGACTCAAGGATGCTCAGGAATTGCTAAGTGAAGCCATTTGAGTCCAAGGCAGAGAGAGAGAGGGTGGGGAAACTGCTGTTCAGCTATGCTGAGCCCTCTCTGAAGCTGGTAGACCCTGGACCAGCATTTACTTTGGCCCATACCTGCCAAGTCCCTGCCTGAGAAATAAGGGACTGGACCGGAAGTAGCAGACCGGAAGTAGCGCTGCCGCCATTTTTGGAACTGGGCGGAGCATGCTCAGAAGCAACTTTTGATTCTGCTCTGCCCTGTTCCAAAATGGCCACCGCGCCAGAATAAACCGGGGGGGAAAATCCGTTTTTTTCGGCTGGGAACAGCTGGAAAAACGGGGGTTTCCCGGGGAATACGGGAGACTTGGCAGCCATGCTTTGGCCAGAGGGCAGTCTTCCAAGGAGTTGTACCTTTGAGAAGACAGGACTCTTGTGCCCTTACAGCCATCTAGAAGACAACATTTTACTTCTCTGTGTTACAGTATTTAGATCACACACCCTCAATTCCTGCAAGGAGCCTAAGGTAGTTTACATGGCGCTTCCCACTCACTTCTATCCTCACAACAATTCTGTGCGGGAGATCAGGTTGAGAGGTAAGTGGCCAGCTCAAAGTCCTCAGATCAGCTTCACAAATCACAGTGGTGTGTGTGTGAGTGTGTGTGTGTGTGTGTGTGTGTGTGTGAGAGAGAGAGAGAGAGAGAGAGAGAGAGAGAGAGAGAGAGAGAGAACCTGGACTCCCCAGTCCTATTCTGATGCTCTAACCACTATACTACACAGACTCCCAGTTTAGGCAGCTGGAGCTGGAAAAATTGTGTCGGAGGCAGGGGTCTTTTTCTGCACAATTGCTATAAGGTGCAGAAGTCCTGTTCCTGGATACCTTCTAATTCAAGATTGTTGGTGCCGGAGAGTAGCTTTGAAGTCTGGGCTGTGTGCATCATGTCTTGCTATTTTTGCTAGGTATGTGGAAGTGCTGTAGTACACACACACACACACACACACACACACACACACCTATTCAAACTTGGATGATTTGGGCAAATAAGAGATGGTTATGAATAAACCCCGAGTCTATGAATTAACCTAATTCCTGTAATGCCTCACATCAAAGCAGAAATAATAATGAGAAAATACACCCGCTCTAAATTAACTTTCAAGTTTAATGCAATGTTCAGAATTTAGTATTTGTACTTTGAAGCTTTTTTTCCTGCAAAGTCGTGGAGAAAAAGGTCGTGTGAAGCAAGGCAAGCAACTTCTGAGAACTAAGAACTTGATTGCAAGGATCGAGAAGCTGATTGTCTCTCTTTGGCATTATCTTCCCCTCCTGCCCCCCCCAGTTGCTTTTTGTCCTTGGCTTTTTGGGGAACTTCAAAGTTAATTGCTTAATCAGTCTTTTCAGTGGTATTTGTGCCCATGTCTAAACACTTTATTGAATAAGGATGAACTTACGACTATTATGAAAATTTAGCACATATTCTCATGCTTTGCCTCAAACCAATAAAAAAAAATGGTTTAAAAATCCTGGGGTAAAAAAAATAAATCTTAAAACTGTGTCTCCCAAATTATGAATGTGAGAGATATCGCAGGTAATTTTCGAAAGGCTGATGAAGAAACATCTTGGGAGGGGGGGGGGTGTGTTGCCCTGCTTGACTTGCATGAACTCGATGGCCATGATCCACTGTCGCTCAGACGTTGTGGGGGGCCGGACTATATTTTGAAGGGAAAAGAAATGAACGAATTCCTATGCCCCACAAACAACCCAGAGATGCATTTTAAATAAAAGGACACATTCTACTCATGTAAAAACACGCTGATTCCCGGACCATCCGGATTTAGAAGGCGATTGGGCAGGATCCGGCCCCCGGCCCCTAGTTTGCCTACCCATGGTTTACAGCAGGCATGTCCAAAGTCTGTTTCAGGGGCCTAATCCGGCCCGCTGGTTGGTTCAATCCGGCCCCTTTGTTCAATCCTAAAAAAAGCTCTCAACAACTTTGGTGCCGGCCCTTTGGTTGACCCTCGTGGCCCTTCACTTCATCAGATCTGGCCCTCTTTGAAATACGTTTGGACACCCCTGGTTTACAGGATACAGATTCAAAAAATGATATAATCAGGTTGTGCCATCATATAAGTTTTAGCGATCATTCAGGCGTCCCACCATAACTGTTTGACCAAATTTTATGGCCCAAGCCCTGCTGTGCCCTGAAAGGGAGATTTTCTCTCTTCGATCTAAGTGGAGACAGATGGCAAATGCTCAGGGGAGATCTGTATAAATGTGCAACACCATGAAAGATAGCAGGAGGCAGCGCAGGGTTCAGGGCAGTGTGGGAAGTTCTCCTACGCAGGGCGCCGGGGGGAGGGGGGACAAAATAAAACTAAGAATGCCTATATTTATACTGGCACCTACTCAATGTTCGGTCCCAGTCAGACAGGCAACTGTGATGTAGAACGACCCGAGATACACCAGGAATTTAATCCATTCCAACATTTCATTCCAAAAGTTTTTAATGTTTGACATTTTATTATGTTTTATATGTGTTGGAAGCGGCCCAGAGTGGCTGGGGAAATAAATAATAAAAGTATTATTGTTGTTGCTATTATTTCCAACCACCACGTTATAATTTCACATTTCACCAACCAGAGACACTTCAAGAAGTGAATTTTTGCATGCTCTTTCTAATCAGATTCAGACATACACAGTTGTGTCGAGTTCTGTCACAGAAATCTGAAATGGGTTGCCAGGATGCAGGCCGGCATTTCCCCCTGCTCCTTTCTTTAGCTGTTTCAACAGCCCTGGCTGCCAGGCATCCTTCTTTATGGACAACTGTCTTTCTTTGAAAGGCTGCCCGGTTTGAAAAGTAAGAGAACTGTGCAAAGGGAGAGCAGTGGCCTTGAAGTTGCCCACCAACACTTTTCACCTGCGCAAGGCTTACACAGGTCACCAGAGAACAGTCCTTCCTAGGTAGATTTCTAAATGAGGTTAATGCTGCCTAAATTTGTGGAGCACAGGCGAATCTGTTAAGCAAATCTTTTGTGGCAATACAACTTTTTTTGAGGGGGGTGATATGCAGGTGCTCATCTTCACTGTAGCTAAGGAAGTTATATAGAGCTAAGGAAGTCATATAGAGGAGGGAGAAAGTTTGTTTTCTGCTGCTCCAGAGAAGCGGACACGGAGCAATGGATTCAAACTTCAAGAAAGAAGATTCCAGCTAAACATTAGGAAGAACTTCCTGACAGTAAGAGCTGTTCGGCAGTGGAATTTGCTACCAAGGAGTGTGGTGGAGTCTCCTTCTTTGGAGGTCTTTAAGCAGAGGCTTGACAGGCATATGTCAAGAATGCTTTGATGGTGTTTCCTGCTTGGCAGGGGGTTGGACTGGATGGCCCTTGTGGTCTCTTCCAACTCTATGATTCTATGATTCTAAGTTACAGGCTCCTGATTCCTCTCTCTCTGTTTCTCACCAGCTTCCTCCCACATCTCAAAAATTGTAGCAAGGCTGGAGAAAACTCAACTGCAAAAATAAAGCTTGTGAATTGGGTCACTCTACAAATAAATTTATTTCCATGCAATTTGCCAACAACAGAATGGGATATTTTTGTTCAGTCTTACAGATATGTTTTAATTACAGTGATGATGTGCAGAACTCCCCCTCCCACCGACTGTATCCCATTAATCACACTTTTCTCAGAAGGACAGTGGCCTGAGAGGCACATTTCAACAAATATGTTGCCTCCATTTATTCAAATATGTGATCATCCCATTCAGTGTCTCCTATGCTATTCAGATAAATCAGGTTATGCTACGTAAGATAGAGTGGAAACAGGAAGGGCCATACTCTGAAAATCTGAATTCAATCCTAAAAAGGGTAAAGGGGACCCCTGAGCATTAGGTCCAGTCGTGGCCGACTCTGAGGTTGTGGCGCTCATCTCGGATTATTGGCCGAGGGAGCCGGCGTATAGCTTCCAGGTCATGTGGCCAGCATGACAAAGCCGCTTCTGGCAAACCAGAGCAGCACATGGAAATGCCGTTTACCTTCCCGCTGTAGCGGTTCCTATTTATCTACTTGCATTTTGACGTGCTTTCGAGCTGGGACCAAGCAACGGGAGCTCACCCCGTCACAGGGATTCGAACCGCCGACCTTCTGATCAGCAAGCCCTAGGCTCAGTGGTTTAACCCACAGCACCACCTGGGTCGAATTCAATCCTAGCATGGATTCAATCCTAGCATGGGGCAAAATATGAAAGCTCAGAAGCATGTTGCTGAAAGACTAAGCATCACCACCTGTGTTTTAATATTCAAACAATAAACATAAGTTTATCAAGGCTATGCCTTGGATAGACCGTGTTTGTCTATGACAAATTATCAATTAGAGCAACTGTGCTTCCATTATTAATTGAAATATGCTCTCAAGCTGTTAAATCTCACAGTCCACTGATCACGCTTGACCTACATCTGGAGATGGATGTAGAGAAATAAAATTCCTCCCTGTCCCTGCAGGCCTTCTAATGAGGGGATGAGTCATGCACTACGACTTCTTCAGCAGATCGGCAGTCCCTGCAAATTCCCACTTGTGCGTTTGTGTCTTTGAGCCCAGTTGGCAGCTCAGCACCAGTTCCTCTTGGAAGCCTTGCTTGACGTGAGGGAAAGAGGAGAAAGGAAGCGCCTGGCCGGCTACCATTTGGAGGCTGCACAGCACAAGATGCTCCTTCACTTATTATCTTAGTAAGCATGACAAAGAAAGAGAACATCCATGAGCAGGAGCACTGTAACTTCAGGTATTAGGTACTGGGGGTGAGGAATAATACCAGTCCTCTTTAGACTGCAAACAAGACACCTTCCTCCCCCCCCCCCAATATTCCAAGAAAATTTGTGCCAGATCTCCAAAGTCTGTATTTTTCCACTGTCTTGTGGCAAAAAAAACCCCTTTCTACAAAAGGAAAGATGTTAATTTTGCCTTATTAAGTTATTTTCAGAAATGTTTTGGGAAGGCTTGCAGGTATAGGTATAAAATAAAAAAATTCCTTCAGTAGCACCTTAAAGACCAACTAAGTTTTTATTTCGGTATGAGTTTTCGTGTGCATGCACACTTCATCAGATACACAGATGAAGTATCTGATGGGTATCTGATGAAGTGTGCATGCACACGAAAGCTCATACCAAAATAAAAACTTAGTTGGTCTTTAAGGTGCTACTGAAGGAATTTTTTTATTTTGTTTCGACTCAGACCAACACGGCTACCTACCTGTAACTAGGTATAGGTATGGCATTCTTTCCAGGTTCCCTCCAATCTAAGCAAGTAAGTTTACAAAGCCCAGCCAAGCTATGGTCAGGCATGTAATATTCAACATGTTTCTAATGTCCCCATGCCAGATCTCCACTTCATCTTTCAGCTCTACACACTTTTCAGGAGTCAGATTATTTCTACCTGAAGTAGAAATTTCTACCTCTAGACAGAATGGTGCCCACCACAGCACTCGCTGAAAAACCCCAAAGTCCTAAAAAGGTTGGGGACCCCTGGTCTACATTGGCTGGCAGAGTTTCAGACAGAGATTCTCTCCTTGTCCTGCCTCAAGATTGAACTCGAGATCTTCTGCATGCAAAGCAGATGCTCTACCACTGATCTCTGGTCCTCACTCCTTTCTTGTGGCCACCACTGCAAACAAAGCCTGCCAGTTATGTGTGGAAACCCCCTGGGGCTGGATAATAATAATAATAATAATAATAATAATAATAATAATAATAATAATAAATATTATTTCTACCCTGCTCATCTGGCTGGGTTTCCCCAGCCACTCTTGGCAGATTTCAACAGAACATTAAAGACAGAATAAAACTTCAAACATTAAAAACTTCCCTAAGCAGTTCTAGTTACAGGTAGGTAGCCGTGTTGGTCTGAGTCGAAGCAAAATAAAAAAATTCCTTCAGTAGCACCTTAAAGACCAACTAAGTTTATATTTTGGTATGAGCTACTGAAGGAATTTTTTTATTTCCCTAAGCAGGTATGCCTTCAGATGTCTTCTAAGAATTGGATAGTTGTTTATTTCCTTGACATCTGACAGGAGGGTGTTCCAAAGGGAGGACACCACTACCGAGAAGGCCCTCTGCCCAGGTCCCCTGTAACCTCACTTCTTGCAGGGAGGGAACTGCCAGAAGACCCTTGGAGCTGAACCTCTGTGTACGGGCTGAATGATGGGGGGTGGACGATGGGGCTGCCTGCTTGGGACAGCCAAAACAAGGGTGTTGGCAAAGGTTCTGACAGGCTGAGGGCATTGTGCACAGGACCTGTGATCTCCGTTATAGTTTGGTGGGTCACTGGTTTAGCAGGGAAGATCTAGTGCCACACGGACCGGAAGCAGTATGCCAGTAGAAAAGTTAGGATTCCCCTGCAATAGAGTTGCGCCATTTATAACAGCTTTAGCATTAGCAGGTGGATTAACAGTTCTTGCCTGTAACAGTCAAGGGGACTCAGGCTGTCTCGTAGGTGGTTGGTATCTCTTAATCTTGTTTGTGAATAACAAGCTCTTGGTTAAAAGTCTTCCAGAGAGAGAGAGAGAGAGAGAGAGAGAGAGAGATGTATCATTCTGGTCAGGAATTCTTATGGGGCAGTATCCTGTTTGTACAGTATAATTAAAATCCAAAACTAATTCCCACTAGAGTGATACACTGACACTCTAGCCTTCCTTCTGTGCTTCAGTTGTTTATAATACTTTTATTTTATTTTCTTACACAAATGTTTGAACAATGAGTTTCCATTATAAAAAGTTTTCTTAACAGGAAAATGTAAGACTATTATAATTGCCCACTTTTGCCACCAGCCTAAGAGATTGGCTGTTTTCAGCTCAGGAGCCTAGAGCAATTTTTCATGATAGCCTAGACTAGGCTATAGGGACAAGAGAAGGGTGTTATACCGGAGTGTATCCTGATTTGAATCTGTTGAGGAAGGTCAGGCATAGACGCAATGCTGATAAAAACCCTAAGGTGACCTCTGGAATCCAAGCATTGACAGATTGCTAGGGCCTCCCCATCTTAATGGAGTCTTAATGGAGTCTCGGAGCACACCTTCAACTCTCCAAGCCAGTCAACAGACTCTACCATAAGGAATTATAAACAAGACTGTTCAAACTGATAGCAAATTTTGAACTACTGTACTTGCAATGTTTTCAAGATACACAGGGATTTCTGAAGGTTTTCCAGCACACAAAGAATGGGTGTTCCTCTTCCATGAAACAGCTTTTCAGAACCTTAAATGCTGCTGCTGCTGCTGCTGCTGCTGCTGCTGCTGCTGCTGCTGCGGGGAATGTGCAGGCTGTGTACGCACAATACCTTTAAAGCACATTTGAAGCGCATTTCCGCCCTCAGATAATTCTGGGGCCTGTAGATAACCTATCCATTCTGAAGGAAATCAGCCCCGAGTGCTCACTGGAAGGACAGGTCGTGAAGCTGAGGCTGCAATACTTGGGCCACCTCATGAGAAGAGAAGACTCCCTGGAAAAGACCCTGATGTTGGGAAAGATGGAGGGCACTTGGAGAAGGGGACGACAGAGGACGAGATGGTTGGACAGTGTTCTCGAAGCTACGAACATGAGTTTGACCAAACTGTGGGAGGCAGAGGAAGACAGGAGTGCCTGGCGTGCTCTGGTCCATGGGGTCACGAAGAGTCGGACAACAACAACAGATAACTCATTCCTAGGATCCTTTCCAGTCTGGCTTCAGGCCTGGTCATGACACTGAAACTGCCTTGCTGATGACATTTATTGGGAGAGAGATGGCAGGCATGAAGAGATACAGGTGTCCAATTCTCAGTTACATTAAAATCTTGGATTTTTCCATTGACTTCTATGGGTTTCTCTCACGTTCATCAGCTCTCTATATTGGACAATCAGGCCAAACCCTACGCCAAAGGATAAATGGACATAAATCTGACATCAGGAACCACAAGACAGAGAAACCAGTAGGAGAACACTTCAATCTCCCAGGACATTCTATACAAGATCTCAAAGCAGCTGTTTTATTACAGAAAATTTTCAGAAACAGACTGGAAAGAGAAGTTGCTGAATTGCAACTCATTAGCAAGCTTAAAACCATGGAGCCACCTGGAATGAACAAAGACATAAGATTCTTATCTCATTATACATGATCAAGCTTTCCTTAGCACCTCAGCCCTTGCTTCCCCCCCCCGCAAGACCAATTGCAGTCATTAACAGTCATTAACAGTCATCAACAGGTTTACCACTCCTATCAGCCCATTCCCATAACCCCCACCCCCCACCCTCTGAATATACATAAGGGTCTCCTGGCTTCTGTTTCAGTGTATCTAAAGAAGTGTGCATGCACACGAAAGCTCATACCAAAATAAAAACTTAGTTGGTCTTTAAGGTGCTACTGAAGGAATTTTTTAAATTTTAGTTAATCCTTGAGGACATTTTAAAATAGCTTCTCAAGGTGAACCTAGAAGTGACCTAGCCAAGTAGTGAGAGGGTGTTCTCTACTCTTTTGATGTCGCTTTGCCTGCACTCTTAATTTTCCAGCCACTCCACCCTTGTCTTCTCTTCCCACTCCTGTGAATGCTTCCACACCAACAATGTGCTCAGGAGTAGCCACCCTTTCCCCCCACTCATTTTTATGTGGTATCTGAAAGATGTTGTGATAATAAAATATGTGTTCTCCTGTGCCTCACCTGAAATCCTTCCATCTTTATTCAGATCACAGAAAATGTGGGTTGCTTCTGTGGGCGTCCCATTGCCTCTGAACCTTGTTGTCATGAGTAGATCACCTGAACCCGGGTCTCCCCAGTCACCACAGTGGTTCTCCTTCGACATACATTCATGTTTGAATATGCCAAGGTGCCTTTTGCTCTAAAATGTGCAGCATCGCACACCAGTTTTGAGGATGTTCACAGAATCCCATAATTTACATTCTCCAATACAACATTTCACATGTCTGAAGAAATTATTCAAAGAGGTTGGCATTCGTTTTAAAATTATATCTGACTATTACAGCAGGGGCTTTGGTCCTGCAGGAATAACTTTGTGCTTTGTGGTAAATTAAAGTCCTAAAATTTAATAACAGCATCATTTCATAGTCTACGCAGATATTATTTTTATTAATTGAGCTCTGTGCAAACATTTGATAAGGCCCAGCTCTGGGCGTGATATTTAAAAATGTGTTTGACAGGTAGAATAAATATATGATATTTTCACCATCCGTCCGCTGGAATGCCAGGAAAAAAGGACCGCATTTAGCATTGCTTATGGCAAACACAACACCATATGTATTAACTAAATAGGCCCTGTGCCGCAGATGAATGGAATCCTAATTCCAGCCTTGGTACTAAACTGATTTAAGTGAATCTGACATTTTGGAGGAAATTATCATTATTTCATCCAGAAAGAGCTATTTGAACTGACATTAAAAGGCAGCCATTTCAGTTTGCTTCAGCCAAGTACTCTGAAAGGTCACAGGCTTCTGTTAAAACCACTTCAAAGCTGGGAAATAAATTCAGAAATACTTTTGCTTCTATTCTGCATTAGCTTGGGAGATTCAGAGACAGATACTAGTAGGTTGTGTCCAGTGAAGTTGGCCCATTAAGGCAAAGACTTCTACCTGCACAATGGGACTTCGGCTCTGTAGCCTCGTGCCCCCCCCCTTTACTGTTTTGAATTCTAATATTTTAGACCATTTAACAGTATTATTATTATACTGTATTTATTTATATCCTGCCATTTCCCCAGACCGGGATTCAAGGCAGCTTACAGATAAAATAGAAAAAAATCATTATAAAGCAATTAAACACTAATAAAATTAAAAGAGGCAGAAAGGAAGGAAGGAAGGAAGGAAGGAAGGAAGGAAGGAAGGAAGGAAGGAAGGAAGGAAGGAAGGAAGGAAGGAAGGAAGGATACAGTAGATCTTTTAAGGACACAGATCATCACAATGGAAACATAACAGCACCAGGCTGGCCCTTTCCTTAAAAACAGTCAGCAATGAGGCTTAGAGGTGAATTTTACCTGAGGGACAGATGTTTTCCAGACACTAGGTAAAGGTAAAGGGACCTCTGACCATTAGGTCCAGTCGTGACCGACTCTGGGGTTGCGGCGCTCATCTCGCTTTACTGGCCGAAGGAGCCGGCGTGCAGCTTCCAGGTCATGTGGCCAGCATGACAAAGCTGCTTCTGGCGAATGAGAGCAGCACACTGTTTATCTTCCCGGTACCTATTTATCTATTTGCACTTTGAGGTGCTTCTGAACTGCTAGGTGGGCAGGATCAGGGACCGAGCAACGAGAGCTCACCCCATCACGGGGATTCGAACCGCCAACCTTCTGATCGGCAAGCCCTAGGCACTGTGGTTTAACCCACAGCGCCACCCGCGTCCCTTTTCCCCCCAGACACTACTTTAGCCATACAGCTGCTCTTACAGGAAGATTATTGTTAAATGCTCAGTTGCATGGTAAAATATGTAAAACACAGTAGATGGCTTGGAAATTATTTTCATCTTAGCACCAGTTCATTTTTTCAGAGCACAAATGATCAGTCCCTCTGTTTATGTCTGAGTGTTAATGTGTTATTTCCACAAAGAAGAAGAGTTTGGATTTGATATCCCGCTTTATCACTACCCGAAGGAGTCTCAAAGCGGCTAACAATCTCCTTTCCCCTCCTCCCCCACAACAAACACTCTGTGAGGTGAGTGAGGCTGAGAGACTTCAAAGAAGTGTGACTAGCCCAAGGTCACCCAGCAGCTGCATGCGGAGGAGCGGAGACACGAACCCAGTTCCCCAGATTACGAGTCTACCGCTCTTAACCACTATACCACACTGGCCCTCAGTGGTTGCTTCCATCTTTTACGTGAGCCCTCTGCAGAGTACAGGAAATGGTGTAAACATTGTGCAATCACTTGGAGGACGATTTATACTAATTAATTCATACATGCTTCCGTATAGATGGCATCCTGCCAACAAAGCACTTTGCCCGCTTTTCAATATAATTATTCTTTTAAACTATATTTAGATGGCAAGAATGACCTAGTTGCCTGAAATATATTATGAATCGGAACAGCTGGGTGTGAATAGCTTTATGCTTTTCCCGAATGCTCAGGAACGGAAGAAATCAATAAAGAAAAAGCCATATTTATTACCCTGGTCACCAACTACTGTAGTTTTCCATGATGGCCCCTTTGAGGAAAGTCTGGGGGGTGGGGGTGAGCAAACACCGCCGCCCCTTCCTCAACGTAGGTTTCTTCATGAATGTTGCTTAAATGGAGTCAGACCAGTCTTGCATCTAGTGCTGTCAGGAACTTGCGAAAGTCAATTGGCCATTTAGCACACTTCTGCCAGTGCGATGTGGGCGGCTGCAGAGTCTCTGGAGCCCCAGCAGAGTTTTTAGGGATTTCCTGCCCCCAGCAGAGTCCCCGGTTAAGGGGGGAGACACGAGGCAAAGCTAAACAGTACTGTGTTCTAGATGCAGTCCTTCTCATCTTTGGAATAATGATACATATTGTCAGGGTTGTTGTGACTACTCTTGAGTAATGACCTTGCACATGCTTGTCTTTCAGACGTTTTTATTAGTGCACATTATTTACAGTGTAACAAACTGCTGGCTTCATGTCTACTCGCTCGAGTCAGATTCCTGCACTGCCCCCCTCCACGTTCTTGACCAACATAAAAGCCTCGGAACTGAGAAGCGCCTCCCTTTCCTCCTCCTCCTCAATTCCGGCGTCGGGGGGACGGGTCTTCGGTCTGACCGATTCCTGTCCTCTCTTTCCGCCTCCCTCTCTCCCTGCCTGTGGAGCAGGGGCTCTTGGATGTTGCCAGAGCCCTGGCACTCCCTTTCCGTTTCCTGACTGCCTCCATCAGACCCTTCGCTCTCATGACTGCTGGAAGACGGGCTGCTTCGGATGGGGGGGGGGTTCTCTATAACCCCTCCCGCTTACACATATATACGGAGAGATCCATTAACGCTAACACCATGCTCAGCTGGTTAGAGCATGGGGCTGATAATGCCAAGGCTGCAGTTCAATCCCCACATGGGACATCTGCCTATTCCTGCCTTGCAGGGGGTTGGACCAGATGATCCTCAGGGCCCCTTCCAACTCTACAGTTCTGTGATTCTAGGCTAGCTTACACTGCTGTGTGAAACTCACAGCCACTCTCCCGACTCTCACAGATTCTGATAGCGTACAGGTCAGGAACCGGCATAATGAAAGCAATGCCTTGGAAACTATTATACCCCTATTATACACATAGGCATATTTTTCTGAACCAATGGGAGGGTGAGGGACTCTGCAAGTCCTATACTTGGCTTCACTGGTGTTGCTATGGTAACCCAGTGCACCTGGCACCCTAATCTCAGAACATCCAGACGTGGGGACAAGCCCTGTGCAGTTTAAGCTACTCTTCACATTACAACAAAACTGTTTACACCAGGTATGGCCAATATGGTTCTCTCCAGAGGCTGTGGTCTCCCATTATCCCTCTCCATTGGCCTGGCTGGCTGGGGCTACTGGGAGTTGTACTGCACCACATCTGGAGGGCACTGTGTTGGCAACCCATGTGTACACCAACTGACAGGGGATTCACAGGCAGGTCTTTCCCAGCCCTACTGGGAGATGGAGTTTTAATGTGGGATTTTCTGTGTGCAGATATTGTGCTGTGCTATTGAGCTACAGCCCTTAATCGGTTCTCTTGCTTTTTGGTCGGTAGCTGAACTGGTATTCCTCAGGAGAGTAGATTCAGAGAGCTGGATGGAACCCCCTGCCAATGCAAGAAATATATTTCCACAGCATCTCTGATAGGTGGTCATCCAGCCTCTGCTTAAAAGCTACCACAGGAGAAACTGAGGCACCTTTGGGGGCTCTCCAGCTGGTTCCTCCCAACCAGCGTCCAACCAATCCAGGACACCCAGGACCCACCAGTGCTGGGAGCAGATGTAGCCTCCCTGGTGTAGTGAGCATCGGCATGCTAGATGGTCTCAGAAGGCACCCAAGCCTTATGAATAAGCTAGCCTTGTCCTGTCTTTAAAAGCTTGGTACATGGGCTTGCCAACCTATTGGGGAAGCTCCTTTGCTTCTGTGCAATTCTGACCTTGCCCTAGTCTTGGACCTTGACCTAGTCTTGGACTGCTGTTTCTTTCCTAGCCAGCCTCACTTTTCCTGTCATCTAGCTTGAGTGCAGGGGCAGCAGTGGCTCTTGAATGGTTACTGAGCCCATATCTCTTCTCTGCTTTCATAGAATCATAGAGTTGGAAGAGACCACAAGGGCCATCCAGTCCAACCCCCTGCCGAGCAGGAAACACCATCAAAGCATTCCTGACATATGGCTGTCAAGCCTTTGCTTAAAGACCTCCAAAGAAGGAGACTCCACCACACTTCTTGGCAGAAAATTCCACTGTCGAACAGCTCTTACTGTCAGGAAGTTCTTCCTAATGTTTAGGTGGAATCTTCTTTCTTGCAGTTTGAATCCATTGCTCCGTGTCTGCTTCTCTTTAGCAGCAGAAAACAACCTTTCACCTCCTCTTTATGACATCCTTTTATATATTTGAACATGGCTATCATATCACCCCTTAACCTTCTCTTCTCCAGGCTAAACATACCCAGCTCCCTAAGCCGTTCCTCATAAGGCATCATTTCCAGGCCTTTGGCCATTTTGG
Organism: Zootoca vivipara; assembly: GCF_963506605.1. Taxonomy (NCBI): domain Eukaryota; kingdom Metazoa; phylum Chordata; class Lepidosauria; order Squamata; family Lacertidae; genus Zootoca; species Zootoca vivipara. Next base: position 1,193,298 of record NC_083285.1, read on the forward strand.
TTGCCCTCCTCTGGACACGTTCCAGCTTGTCAGTATCCTTCTTGAACTGTGGTGACTAGAACTGGACACAGTACTCCAGGTGAGGTCTGACCAGAGCAGAATACAGTGGTACTATTACTTCCCTTGATCTAGACGCTATACTCCTATTGATTGCTTTAATAAAGATCTCTTCCTTACTCTCAAGTAAGAGTTTATGTTGTTACAATCTGGGCAGGAACCTTGACACCAGCTCATAAGCAGAAATCAAAATACAGTAATATATCATAATAAGACAAATATATTAACATGTCGGGAACTTTTCATGAGGGCAGTTGGCTTTGCAGAGGTGAAGGGAGTTGTCAAGGAGCAGCAGGCTTGTCTTTGCTGTCTCTCATTCTTCTGTTCCTTTCACCTTGGCCAGGCATCCCCAAACTGTGGCCCTGCAGATGTTTTGGCCTACAACTCCCATGATCCCTAGCTAACAGGACCAGTGGTCGGGGAAGATGGGAATTGTAGTCCAAAACATCTGGAGGGCCGAAGTTTGGGGGTGCCTGACCTTGGCAGTTGGTGGTAGATGGCCCTGTTGGGGGAGGGGTGATGGCCGCCCAGTTGGAGCAAACTCTAAGGTGGCCTTTGAGAGCAACATTGGGGGAAAGGAACTTTTTGAAGAGGGCAGCTTCCATTCAGAAGATAATTTAATTTGCATTGGCCTTTAATCGGGCTGCTGAAGCCTCAAGGAAGAAGCAGTGGGCCTATGGTGGGTGGGTGTTTAGGCCAGGCCTAGGAAGCATCTTCTCCTGTAAATACCTTCTCGTCCCCTTTGTTTAGTTTGCCAAACACTAGTTAGCTCCTTGTGTCTACCACTCAGGAAATGAAGTCTAATAGAACTTCAAATATATAAAAGGATGTTCAAATATATAAAAAGATGTCATATAGAAGAGGTTGAAAGGTTGTCTTCTATGATTCTAATGCCCTACTGAAATAAATATACACTACATCCACAGCATTCCCCTGATCCATCAAGCATGTAACTTCATTTGTTCCATTATCATCAAGTTTGGATTTGCTTTCCTTTGCTTTCCTTTTAGGTAAAGACAGAGGTAAAGTAGGTACTGAGAAGTTCTGTCTTCTCTTGTCACCCAGTAGCATTTCTCCATCTTCTCCATGCTTGTTCTTCTTGCTTCAAATCTAGTGAGGGAGAAGGGCCTCTGGGGTGACAATATTTTCCCATTCCTGGTTTAGAGCAAGGATTGCCAACATGGAACCCTCCGGCTGCTGAGGGACCACACATTCCAGTTTCCCTGGTCACCTGTCATGCTGGCATGAGCTGGTGGGATTTAAGAGTCCATATCATCTGGTGGGCACCCCATTGGCCACCCCTAGTTTCATGTTCCTTGCATGAGCCCATTCACCTTTGCCACATTGGTTTATCCATACGAGGGACGCAGGTGGCGCTGTGGTTAAACCACAGAGCCTAGGGCTTGCTGATCAGAAGGTCGGTGGTTCGAATCCCCGTGACGGGGTGAGCTCCCGTTGCTTGGTCCCAGCTCCTGCCAATCTAGCAGTTCGAAAGCATGTCAAAGTGCAAGTAGATAAATAGGGACCACTACAGCGGGAAGGTAAACGGTGTTTCCGTGTGCTGCTCTGGTTCGCCAGAAGCGGCTTTGTCATGCTGGCCACATGACCTGGAAGCTGTACGCCGGCTCCCTCGGTCAATAATGCGAGATGAGCGCGCAACCCCAGAGTTGGTCATGACTGGACCTAATGGTCAGGGGTCCCTTTACCTTTACCTTTTATCCACACAAACCAGGATCATAAACTTAGGTTTGAAATTGTCTGGGCCAACTGACTCGTTTCGATATAACAGCAAATTGAGTAGCCAAAGCAAGTGCCAAATACTTCCAATCTTCTCCTTGTGGCCACACCAAAGGGGAGGAAAGAGTAAAGTCATAGAACTGTTGAGTTGGGAGGTGACCCCCTGCAATGCAGGACTCATAGCTCAGGAATCCAAACAACCCTGAGGCTCCTCCCCCTTGTAGCATTAATCCCTCATTCAGCAGTTTGTCCAACAGCAGTTACGCAACTGAACACTTCAGTACATCTGATGAAATAATCTGGATTTCATGATCATGCATTCCACTATAAATCTGTTATACATGAAGGTTCCACTGAATTTCCTGTCTGTTTTTGCTATGAAAGATGAGCAGAGCCACAAGTTCTTCAATTTGTGATTGTGAAACATCAGCTGCGCGCAATGCAATTGTATAAACAGCAGTGACAGAAGAATATTATTTTACATTCCTCTTATGGTTGAATGGACAAGGATTTACATGCTTCCTTGCAATAATGTTTATTCAATCCTAGGAACACTATTTTTTAATTTAAAAAAATCCTGACTGAAAAACAACAAACATGTAGCATAGAGTTTGGGCTGCAGCTCCCTAGCTTCCATGCCATGGAATCAATCACTTCAAAGGGATTTGGTTTTCTGCTTCATTTGGCTTTGGACTGACTGAGCAATTTATAAGAAGAAGAGTTTGGCTTTGATATCCCGCTTTATCACTACCCGAAGGAGTCTCAAAGCGGCTAACATTCTCCTTTCCCTTCCTCCCCCACAACAAACACTCTGTGAGGTGAGTGGGGCTGAGAGACTTCAGAGAAGTGTGACTAGCCCAAGGTCACCCAGCAGCTGCATGTGGAGGAGCGGAGATGCGAACCCGGTTCCCCAGATTACGAGTCTACCGCTCTTAACCACTACACCACACTGGCTTCTCTGTGCTGGACTGTTACATAGGGTACCTGCTGTACTTTAAATATGAAAGGGCCTGACATTTGTTTTACAACATTTCCCCCCAAAACGATGCTCATAGCAACATACAATAATTAAAACATTCCAACAAACATTGATTGGGGGATTGCAAAACTTCTAGAAACCAACTGAAATAAAAATAACCAAACCAAACCAAAAATTTTATTGCATTAGCCGGTTGGCCATAGCACATAACACATAACACATAAAATTAAAATTAAAAAATCCTAGCAGTAACCTACCGCTATTATACAGAGCATGTATTGAAAACACTTACAAAACATCGAATATAAGAACATGCAATATAAAACAGAATTTGGTAAAAACTAGGATGCATCATGTGTGTTTTGTCCATTGGAGAATGTTTAGTGAAATCCGTGTCTAGAGAAAATTAGCCAGTCGCGAGAGCTGAATTATTTGGATAAAAATAACAACACCCACAGCATCTACAATTAAAACAACAGCACCACAGTGAGTTTGCTATGCCCAAGTAGTCTTAACTCTATGTGGAAAGGCACTCCATGATGCATCCCATGTCTGAAAAGGCTCTGTTCTCAAAGAATCATAGAATCATAGAGTTGGAAGAGACCACAAGGGCCATCCAGTCCATCCCCCTGCCAAGCAGGAAACACCATCAGAGCATTCCTGACAGATGGCTGTCAAGCCTCTGCTTAAAGACCTCCAAAGAAGCAGACTCCACCACACTCCTTGGCAGCAAATTCCCCTGTCGATCAGCTCTTACTGTCAGGAAGTTCTTCCTAATGTTTAGGTAGAATCTTCTTTCTTGTAGTTTTAATCCATTGCTCTGTGTCCACTTCTCTGGAGCAGCAGAAAACAACCTTTCTCCCTCCTCTGTATGACATCCTTTATATATTTGAACATGGCTATCATATCACCCCTTAACCTTCTCTTCTCCAGGCTAAACATACCCAGCTCTCTAAGCCATTCCTCATAAGGCATTGTTTCCAGGCCTTTGACTATTTTGGTTGCCCTCCTCTGGACACATTCCAGCTTGTCAGTATCCTTCTTGAACTGTGGTGCCCAGAACTGGACACAGTACTCCAGGTGAGGTCTGACCAGAGCAGAATACAGTGGTACTATTACTTCCCTTGATCTAGATGCTATACTCTGATTGATGCAGCCCAGAATTGCATTGGCTTTTTTAGCTGCTGCATCACACTGCTGACTCATGTCAAGTTTGTGGTCTACCAAGACTCCTAGATCCTTTTCACATGTATTGCTCTCAAGCCAGGTGTCACACATCCTGTATTTGTGCCTTTCATTTATTTTTATTTTTATTTGCCCAAGTGTAGTACTTTACATTTCTCCTGTTAAAATTCATCTTGTTTGCTTTGGCCCAGTTGTCTAATCTGTTAAGGTCATTTTGAAGTGTGATCCTGTCCTCTGGGATATTAGCCACCCCTCCCAATTTGGTGCCATCTGCAAACTTGATCAGGATACCCTCAAGCCCATCATCCAAGTCGTTTATAAAGACGTTGAATAAGACTGGGCCCAAGACAGAACTCTGTGGCACCCCACTAGTCACTACTCTCCAGGATGAAGAGGAGCCATTGATGAGCACCCTTTGGGTTTGGTCAGACAGCCAGTTACAAATCCATTGAATGGTAGCATTATCTAGCCCGCATTTTACCAGCTTCTTTACAAGAGTATCATGGGGCACCTTGTCAAAGGCCTTGCTGAAATCAAGATAGGCTACATCCACAGCATTCCCTTCATCTACCAGGCTTGTACCTCTGTCAAAAAAATAGATCAGATTAGTCTGACATGACCTATTTTTGAGAAACCCATGCTGACTTTTAGTGATCACAGCGTTCCTTTCTAGGTGCTCACAGACAGTTTGCTTAATGATCTGCTCTAGAATCTTTCCTGGTATTGATGTCAGGCTGACTAAAATTATTCTAACTTAAACAATTCACATTCTAACATCTCACTTAACCACAATTCTAAAATCCCCCCCTCCTTCCCCCGGCGACCAGTCCCTGGAAAACTTGAACCAACTCCTGTATACAGTCCAAATCCAAACCGTTTTATCAGTCCCTCATTTTCACTAGATCTCAACCCACTCCATCTCTCACCCACTCCAGCCCGACTTCTTCCACCCAGCACCCCCTCTGCCAACCCCCATCTAAATTCTTCTTTTTCTTGTCTCGCCATTTAACAAGTCCTTCGCCTGGATCTCGCCCCCCTTCTCTCACTAAGGAGGTTCGAATCCAGGCCACCTCTTTTTTCTTCGGCACAGCTTGGTTGTTGTTACCAGGGACCCGCTCTCCCTCTCTCACTGAGAGAAGCAGCTCCTGGAAATCTAAATCCAATACAGCTCTTTTGTTGTAAGATAGGTCCCGTGCAGCCTCTCCCACCGGTTGCACTTCGTTCAAAGTACAGAGCTCCTCTTGATCCTCTTCTTCTAATAAAACCAAATTTTGGTCCTCTAAAATTTCCTGCTGTGTCTCTAAACTGACAGTTGGAGAGAATTGGTGCAGGGGTTCAATCAGTAACTTTGTAAGTCTTCGATACTCCTTTACTCCCATCGATACTTCTTGAATTTTTTCCCAGACACTTTGTAACTCACTTTCCCACATCTTGTCGAATTGTTCATGTCAGACTAATCTGATCTCATTTTTTGACAGTTACCGGTACAAGCCTGGTAGATGAAGGGAATGCTGTGGATATAGCCTATCTTGATTTCAGCAAGGCCTTTGACAAGGTGCCCCATGATATTCTTGTAAAGAAGCTGGTAAAATGCGGGCTAGACTATGCTACCATTCAGTGGATTTGTAACTGGCTGACTGACCGAACCCAAAGGGTGCTCATCAATGGCTCCTCTTCATTCGTGCCACAGGGTTCTGTCTTGGGCCCAGTCTTATTCAACATATTTATCAATGACATGGATGATGGACTTAAGGGCATCCTGATCAAGTTTGCAGATGACACCAAATTGGGAGGAGTGGCTAATACCCCAGAGGACAGGATCACACTTCAAAATTACCTTAACAGATTAGACAACTGGGCCAAAGCAAACAAGATGAATTTTAACAGGGAGAAATGTAAAGTACTACACTTGGGCAAAAAAAGAAAAAGAAAAAGAAAAAAGAAAGGCACAAATACAGGATGGGTGACACCTGGCTTGAGAGCAGTACATGTAAAAGGATCTAGGAGTCTTGGTAGACCACAAACTTGACATGCGTCAGCAGTGTAATGCAGCAGCTAAAAAAGCCAATGCAATTCTGGGCTGCATCAATAGGAGTATAGCATTTAGATCAAGGGAAATAATAGTACCACTGTATTCTGCTCTGGTCAGACCTCACCTGGAGTACTGTGTCCAGTTCTGGGCACCACAGTTCAAGAAGGATACTGACAAGCTGGAACGTGTCCAGAGGAGGGCAACCAAAATGGTCAAAGGCCTGGAAACAATGCCTTATGAGGAACGGCTTAGGGAGCTGGGTATGTTTAGCCTGGAGAAGAGAAGGTTAAGGGGTGATATGATAGCCATGTTCAAATATATAAAAGGATGTCATATAGAGGAGGGTGAAAGGTTGTTTTCTGCTGCTCCAGGGAAGCGGACACGGAGCAATGGATTCAAACTACAAGCAAGAAGATTCCACCTAAACATTAGGAAGAACTTCCTGACAGTAAGAGCTGATCAACAGTGGAATTTGCTGCCAAGGAGGTCTTTAAGCAGAGGCTTGACGGTTATATGTCAGGAATGCTCTGATGGTGTTTCCTGCTTGGCAGGGGGTTGGACTGGATGGTCCTTGTGGTCTCTGAGGATATGTGGGTTTTGCCACAGTCATGTACAAGCAGGTGCATCTCATGAGAATTTCTTTGAGAGAATCCACTTGGCCCAAGGAATCTTTAGATAAATAACTGAAATGAAAACCAGTGGAGTAGTGTTCGAAAGCAAGGAGCTTTATTTAGATTCCCGCCCTGCTCTCCCTTTTGCATTTGTTCTTTAAACAAGGAGCTCCTTATCTGGGCTAATTAATCGTTGTCCCTTCGTGGACTCGTCCTGCCCCCACAATCACTAGCCTTTTGACGACCACCTGAGCATCGCAGGGACCAGACCTCTCACCTCTTTCTATGGAAGCAGAGGAGTCAAAGGAGAAGAGGAAGCCTGTCTGCAGCAGGCATGCAGGGAAGCCGCCGTGATCAGAACGCTAACAGGGCAGGCTATGTAATTACATGTTTCTTGTAAGTGTGTTAGCTCCATGGGGAGCCGAGTCCATTTGGAGACAAGGAGAAATAGCCCCCCCCCTTTCAGTAAGGTGAAAAGGGTCATCACATATCCTAGTTGCCATTCAAATATAATAAAGGTAATTGTTGCTCTAGAGTGCTGGCTCGCCTTGGTTTTGCTCAGTCATTCCTCATGTCTGGATTATGCAGACGGCTGCTTTCTAACTAGGGAAGCACACTGCTTTGAGGAAGAGAGAAGACCATTTGTTTTGCAAGCGGTATGTTGTGATTATTATCCTTTTGCATCGTTTCTGCAGTATTGTGAAGGGGTGTGTGGAAGGCTAAAATAATACAAAATCTGGGCTGTAGCAGCTTGAACACAGTGCAGATTATTATCTTGGCAGTTAAAAGCAATTGATATTATTCCTCATGCAGAGGTACGGGGAGGGCAGCTTTGCAACATTCCTGTATTTTTAACTTGTTGTGGTAAGGTTTGTGTTAGGATGAACGCCATGTTCCTGTTTGCACCTCCTTTTTAACTATCCTGCAGATTCCAATCTGATCTTTTGTCTCTCTAACCAGATTCCTTACTGCATCTCTTCTTCTTCTTCTTCTCTCTCTCTCTCTCTCTCTCGTGTAAAGTTTGGCCTAGCTGAAGCTTGTTTCAACCCTGCAGATTTTGTTTTTGGGTAAAAGGAACCCTTAACCACCTCCTTCTCAAATCAGAGCATTTTCTCCCTGAGCTTAATTTTGGATGTTTCCAGGCTGCAGGAGGGGTCAGTGGATGCTTTGCCCTTGACAGAGGGCCAAGAGCCGACCGAATCCAGGGGAGGATTTATATGCAAGACGACAAGGCGATGGCGACACAGCGAGCTCCGGAATCTGCTCTCAGCTTGTTGATGGTGAGTGGTTTAAGGGGATGTTGAGCTTGAGGTGGCCTAGGAGGATCGAGGGTGAAGATCATATCAAAGAATTGATGGATTATATTGGTATTGTGCTGCTGGTAGGGGTGGGGAGGGCTGGCTGTTTTTCTTTTTTTTTCTATGGCCACCACACTGAAAGCTAATGATCACAATTTAGAGCAAACTTCAAATTTATGGATGTCATCTTTTTGTGGTCCTGTTGTTGTTTTTAAAAAATAATTGTCTCCTGTTGTTTTCTGGTTAAGGTGCTCTTGGCAGGTTGGGGGGGGGGACTGCCAACAAATGTAGATACTGTAAACTGTAATGATCGTGATAATAGCCTGTTTGTCGCAACAGATTAGTTTGTTGTTTGTGTTTCTTAGAACAGTGCCTGAATCTTTGCATCATTCAGGAAATAAACCCTGTGGACCTGTGCCCTTGCCTGCCTCCATATGTGTCCCCAATGACAATTAAGAGTGCCTTTCACAGATGATGGTGTTAGCAACCAGAGGATGCCATCTCAGGGGCTCATCCTAGTGCCTAGTGACCTTGCAAGACCTGCCTATCTTGGGGGGGGGGAGAGATGGGTAGGGTGTGGGTTTCAGGCACTGCCCACAACATGTGGACCTACTGACCCACTCTTCGAAGTTCTGCCGCGGAGGCTGAATCCTGGAAGGGTGTGACTTTCTGTTCATTTGCTTTTATTAAAACAAAGCCTGTGGGGTTGAATTCCCCAGATTATACACGACTTTTGCATCTTTCACTCTTTTTTGGCCACCCGGAATCATTTCAGTCCTGAGCTTTTCCAAGCGTTGAATTAATCCTCCTTCCCACCCCTCCCTTTGCAGGGGATGGAGAGGGTTTGTAAATGGCAGGGCAGTATATACATATTGATCTCTGCTTTCTGATGGTGCTAGAAATGGTCTCCTGGAACTTGGCATTTGCAGCCGTAGACTAATGGCCTCCTGGCACCTTGAGTGGTTAGCAAAGGTCAAGCGGAGAAGAACAACTTTTATGTCCATTACTAAATACTCTATTAAATTTACTGATGGTTTGTCTTTATATTTATCAGCGGCTGTCATAACAAGCAGCCAGCAGTGTGTTGCTTTCTCAGTGTTTTCCCTGCTTCTTTAAATGGTTGCCTTCTGGGCTTGGCCTGTTTAAATCTGCAGAAGGAACCCTTTCTGCCAGTGTTAAAGTCAGTAATGGCAAGAATGCTTGGAGGAGCAGGTGCTTGGTCATCAATCTCAATCTCAGTGATTGGGGGGGGGGGCAAGGGAGTTGAGGTGGATGCTATTGCTGTACAAGTAAGACATCTGTGGGCCTCTCCAAATGGCCTTCCTGTTGCACGTTCAAGGTGATTGGTGTTCATGATGCTTTGGGGGCAATCACAGGTGACCCAACTTTCATCACTGCTTATGCCTCTGAAGGTTTGGGGACGGTCACACTGCTTCCTTTTCAGTCAATGCGGATCCCTAACTTATTATACCACAAGTGTTCTGGTTTATTTCTGTCCCATTTCATTGCACTTTAGCCCCTCCAAACAGTAATGCTGTAGAAGCAAACTAACTAAACAGACTAAAGCAAGATGGTATAGACACCCTTAATGCCAATAAATGCAACTGCCATAAAACCCCCGCCTGGAGGGGTTGGTCTGTATTTTGCCCGACTACCACAATCACTTCTCCAATTATTGTTTATTGTATATGTTGAACTAATTGGATAGCTACGTTGTGCCCCTGAAAGACTACCCAGACAATGTGGGATGCCTCTGTGCATCTTCAGCAGTTGGTGTAGTATACTATAGTTTTACTGGTTGCACCTTTAGTAGTAGTAGCGGTAGTAGTAGAGATTGTGCGGTTGACATGAGCCTGTCCTCCAAGGAGTATTAATTCAAGGAATATCAATTGAAATGCATGTAGAAGTGTTAAGTCATTCCTAGTTCCTTCTCTTCTTGAGCTCCACTACAGAACCAGCATTAAAGCTATTTTAAGCTCATTGGACTCCAGTGACTCCATAGAAAAGCACAAACCAAGAGGAGGGTCTGGTGGCACCTTAAACACTAACAATTCTAGTATGGTAGAGGCTTTCATAGACTCAAGCCCACCTTGTCCCATGCATGAAGTGAAATCTTATTTGGCAGGCTTATAAGTGAGAAAGCTATGGAGGTGGAAGCTAAGTGGCAAAGAGAAGCAAAGTCACAGTCAGTGACCATTAGAGCTTCAAAAGGCACCTTCACTGAACTCTTTCAGGCCCCTGCTGAAAACATTCTTATTTAGACAAGTCTGCCCAAATGCTTAGAAATGCAAGAGTCATCTCTTGTGTTGTTGGAAAAGAGTGTTTGTGATGACCAGATTGTTCTCTTGACAGAACTCTATTAGCCTCTGCCCTGCTTCGTTTTGAACTCCAAGGCCAAACTTGCCAGTTGTTCCTTTTGACTCCCTACTTTAGCATTCCAATCCCCTATAATGAGAAGAACATCCTCCTTTGGTGTCATTTCTAGAAGGTGTTGTAAGTCTTCATAGAACTGGCCAATTTCAGTTTCTTCAGCACTGGTAGTTGGTGCATAAACTTGGATTACTGTGATGTTAAAAGGTCTGCCTTGGATTTGTATCGTGATCATTTTATCATTTTTGCGATTGCATCCCAGTACAGCTTTCACCACTCTTTTGTTGACTATGAGGGCCACTCCATTTCTTTTACGGGATTCTTGCCCACAGTAGTAGATATGATAGTCATCCGAACTGAATTCACCCATTCCCTTCCATTTTAGTTCACTGATGCCCAGGATGTCAATATTTATTCTTGCCATCTCATTTTTGACCACATCCAGCTTAACAAGGTTCATGGTTCTTACATTCCAGGTTCCTATGCAATATTTTTCTTTACAGCATTGGACTTTCCTTTCGCTTCCAAGCATATCCGCAACTGAGCGACCTTTTGGCTTTGGCCCAGCCACTTCATCAGCTCTGAATCTACTTGTACTTGTCCTCCGCTCTTCCTCAGTAGCATGTTGGACGCCTTCTGACCTGAGGGGCTCATCTTCCGGCGTCATAACTTTTATATGCCTGTTGTCTTTGTCCATGGAGTTTTCTTGGCAGGGATACTGGAGTGGCTTGCCAGTTCCTTCTCCAGGTGGATCACGTTTAGTCAAAACTCTTCACTATGACCTGTCTATCTTGGGTGGCCCTGCACGGCATAGCTCATAGCTTCTCTGAGTTATTCGAGTGTGTTTTTACAGGTATATAAATTTAACAAAATAAAATAAGTAGCCATACCATTAACCTTTCTATAGTAGCAGATTGGGGATAATGGCTTGAGATTATTGCATTAACTCCTCTAGTGGGGAAGAGAGCCATTTCCAAGAAACAGTCAAAGGTAGAACAGAGATTCTGGCATTTTCCTGCTCCCTGGATTTCCACAGGCATCTGGTTGGCCCCTGAGAGAACAGGATGCTGGACTAGATGGGTCCTCTAGCCTGATTCAGCAGACTCTCCTTCCTTCCTTCCTTCCTTCCTTCCTTCCTTCCTTCCTTCCTTCCTTCCTTCCTTCCACATACATACATACATACATACATACATACATACATACATACATACATAATTTGTATACCACTGGATGATAACGAAACCTCTAAGCCAGGCATCCCCAAACTTTGGCCCTCCATATGTTTTGGACTACAATTCCCATCTCCCCCGACCACTGGTCCTGTTAGCTAGGGATCATGGGAGTTGTAGGCCAAAACATCTGGAGGGCCACAGTTTGGGGATGCCTGCTCTAAGCAGTTGTTCAGCTAATTAACACATATATTTGAAATTGTTGCCTTTTGTACCCAATGTGACTATATTGTGAAAGAGGCATTTGACCCTTGGTGGCTTAGCTTGTCACCAAGTGATGAATATGCATTTGTGAACCAACCCTCAGGTCTCCAATATAAGTCATATTTACTAGGAAGCAAGTCCCATTGAACTCAGTATACTTCTTTGCAAACACGTTTAGCTGGGCTGAGCTCTTACTACTGATAATTACATGAGCATTATGAAAAGCATGCACATTTCAGCGAAGAGGAAATCCTGCCTAACTCTTTTCCTTTTGCCCCTGACTTCTTTCCAATGTGCTGTAAAAACTGAGCAAAATTGTCTATTTATCTTCCTAGTTCCCATCTCATTCCAACACTTCTCTAAATAGTTTTCTCTTTACAATGTTTCCATAATTCATTTAGCAGTGAGATTCACTAATAGAATCTCTTTATACTCCCAGACTCCTGCAATACAGATATTATATTCCTGGCCCAAGGGAAAGGTCTAGGGAGATGGCTTTTAATAACAAAATGGGCAATTCATGTCATGGGAGACATTACTTAGCAACTAGCAAAATGCTCATCATTGTGGTGTTCTTGCGAAGGGAAGGCTGTATTCATTTTATGAACTGTGTTTCTATACCACCACATAACCAATATTTTCTGGGTGGCATACAGAGAAATGATTGAAATGCAATATGAGCAATTAAAAATGCAATTGCAATAAAACATATTGCAGCAAGGAAAGATCAGTAACATCAGACTCACGTCTTAACATCTCAAAATAAAACCAAGCAGAGCTTCAAATCTTTTTAAGTCCTTGAAAGGTCCCCTAAAAAGCCAGGGTGAATAAACAAAAAAGTTTTGCTAGACTTAAGGGGAATGCAGCCTAGGTGCCAGTCAGTCTTCTCTAAGGAGGCCATTCCATAACTGGGATGGTGTCGCTGAGAAGAGCATCTCACCAGTAGCTGCCCATGAAATCTCACTTGGGGGTGGCACTTGGAGAAGCACCTTGGACAGTGACCTTTGTGTCCTGAAGCAGCACACATGGAAGGGAGTGATCCTTCAGATAAGCAGTCTCCAAGGTGTCTGGGGTTTTAAAGGTTAAAACCAGCCCAGAAATAGACTGGAAGATGGTGCAGCTGACAAAGCAGAGTGTGGTGGCCAGTCTTAACCACGTTGCTGACCGGTGCTTCTGGACCAACACATAGACAGTGGGTTAGCTACAGGCACCTTGCATATTGTAACAGGACGTGTCATTTTAGGGAATGAAACATAGTTTTTGCAAATTTCTACAGTCTTAAAAATACGTTTTTGGGTGTGAGGAATTCCTGTCTGCTATTATTTTTATGACTGGGCAACATTTAGCTTGGTAAGTCTACGTTTGATGAAGAAGCACATAAACTGCTTTTGGGAAAACCCCAAAATTGTAATTTTACTTTCTGAAAATGTCACATAATGCAACAGAGGTGGAGGGGCACACGTGCTGTGCACCTGGGGGAGGGGCTAGCCACCCGTGGGGGCGGGGCGAGCGCCCCGGGGGTGTGGCAATGTAACCCTCCCTCAGGGATGACACCCAGGACGGGCCACACTTACCACACCCTCTTCCTCCGCCAGTGTAATACAAACAAACAAACAAACAACTGGAAACACTTGCCAATCATTTCTATGCAATTTTACACACATTTTACTTACCAAGCAAAACTGAATTATATTGATTTAACCAATATATTTTGAATTCCCAAGTCATGTTACAACTTTTTAGCACCCCTCATTTGGGGAATTGGAATGTTGAAAAATTCAACATGCCCTAATATTGGCAAGGACCTCTGTCTTCATCCCTTGCTGGGTAAATTCTCGCCGGTGAGAGTGGGACCCCAGACACTGGGGGGGGGGGTCTACAGCAGAGTCTGCCACAATCTGCCCAAGTGCACCTCTCTTTCCTCCACAGGAACAAACAGCAACCGTTCACTTATATGGGAGAAAGTAGAGAAGCACATTTAAATGAGTGCTAATCCAGTTCCCTTCTGGACTCCCTTAACTCCCCTCCCCCATATCTGCATAGCCCCGCCCCAGGCTGTTTTTCCTGGCTAAAGGGAAATATGGATAAGGAAGAGCTGAGCAAGAGAAAGGCCCTTTCTCCCATGGGTGGCACTTGCATGCTCCAGGGTGTCTGGAAGAGGCCCTTTTCTACCCCCCCCCTTCCTTAGTCGGTTTGGGGCTCCCTTTGGCTTCTCTTTCTGATTGCAGTGTGAGAGGTTTGTTAGCTTTTTGGTGGTATGCTAAGATTCTTAAGAAGATTCAGATTCCCCTCGATGTAGGGATTGCCACCAACTTGGATGGCTTTAACAGAGGAATTAGACCAATTCACAGAGGATCCGTTTCTCTTCTCCCTCCCCTCTCAGGGGCCAGGTGCTTCTCACTTGCTGGGAATGGCAAGGGGGAAGAGGGTGGCTGTAGCTGCTGATCCTGCTTGAGAGGCATCTGCTTTGTCCCATGAGGACCAGATGCTTCCCTGGGTGGCTCTTTGGCCTGATTCAGCTGAGCTCCTGAATCTATTCCGATACTAAATGGCACAAAGGCTGTGCATCTGAAGAGCATCTGCTGCAGCTATATTTTTATACTTTAGCATTGCTATATTTGTTGTAACAACAACACATATCAGTTGACGCACAACAGCATTTCCCTTTTTGAAGCAAAATGGCTTTTGCATGCACCCAAGCTGCTTAGAGCACGGGTCGGCAAACTAAGGCCCACGGGCCAGATCAGGCCTAATTGCCTTCTAGATCCGGCCCACGGACAGTCCGGGAATCACCGCGTGGATCGCCAGCGCGTGGATTGCCAGTGCATGCATTCTTTCCCTCTCCCTCATACCATGGTGCTTTTCTCCTCAGGGACAGAGCAATCTTGTCCCACGCTGGGTGCCGTCGACGGCGGGAGTTGGCATGGCGGTGCTGTGTGACGCCAGCTGCCTGCTGCTGCGTTTTCCTTCCTTCTCTGCGCCCCTTTTCCACGCTGCTTCCTTGCACGCTTTCTTTGTTGCCACCTGCCTGCCTGCCTGCCTGCCTGCCTCCTTCATTCCTCCCATGGAGTTCAGGTGGGTTGTTGCAGTGGCCGTGGCTGCCACTTGCGGGTTGGCGGGCGGTTCCCTTACTTCCATCCATGGCTCCTCCACCGGAGCTGCTGTTTCTGTCTTTGCTGGCCAACATAGCTTCCTACCCCACCACAGTGCCTGGCTGGCTGGAGAAGCCCAACTGTGGCTATTGGGATGACAACTGGGACAAGTAAAGTGAAGCATCTTCAGACCTCTTTGCGGGTGGGCGAAAATTGTTCACACACCCCCTCCAAATATAGTCCAGTCCCCCACAAGGTCTGAGTGACAGTGGACCGGCTCCCTGCTGAAAAAGTTTGCTGACCCCTGGCTTAGAACAATGGCTACTCCGTGTCCAGTGTCAATGAAGCTCATGTGTTGCCTTCCAGATGTTATGGCCACTGCGCTCTGGATGCGCCTCCTGGGCCTCTCGGTGGCAGCTGGGCAACGACTTCCTCTCCATTCACGTCGCTGCAGCAGTTACGACCAGAAAATTTTGAGTCCAGGAAGAGCTGCTTTCAACTCCTCCAAGTCCTCCTGCAAATCCGCAAGCTTAAGCCGGGAGCTTCCAGCAGGTTGTTCTCGCCCAGCTGCACCACCATTGCCGCAGGCGTGCCTTCCGCAGACACCTTCACCCGCACCATTGGGAAAAGCTTCTCCCAACGCATTCCTCATCTGGGCACCCAAGAGACGCTCACATGGTCAGGGAGCCCTAGCCTGTGTCCGAATCCAGATTCCGCCGCCTTCTTGCCGGCTGAGTGGACAGTGCTGTGCCCGACTATCCAGACATGCAGGGTAGGCAGACCTAGGAATGAACAAAACAATATTAGCAACTGCACCTCAACACCGCTTCTGAACACAACCCTTGTATGCTTCAGATTTCCAGCGGCCCAGATCCTTAATCCTGTCGATGGACAGGCCCCAATGTGTAGCGGTGGTAGCTGTCCCAATTCGGAAGGAATGAGGTGCAAACTTGCTGGTCGACAGGCCGCATGCTGCGATTGCCTTACGCATAACTGCAGCAAATTGATGCCTCCTTAACAAGGACCCATCCTCATGAACCAGAAAGGGACCATCCCCAGACGGGTGAAGTGACAGATATTTCTTGGCATCCTTAACTGGACAAGGGCCGGGCTTACCAGTGGCAGGCAGCGGCAAGCTCCGAAAACTCAAGGGGCTGAAGCCCCATGGGGCAAAACCCCCTTGGAGGTGAAGGGAAAGGCAAGGGAGGGGGGAATTAATTGGGAGGGAGTAAACGACTAAAGGGGAAAACAAGGAAAAGAAGGGAATAATAGAAACAGATCACCAAGCGGAATCATCGAAGGTAGATCAGATCTCTCTTTCAGCTTGCAGCGGACATGTTGCTGGTGTTGCAATGCATGCACCAAAAGAGGAAGGTCATGTGCATGGGTATATATAGGTCCCTTGATAAGTTTAGCCTGCGTCCCATTGGCCCAATTAAACCCTGCATCAAGGGACTTACCAATTGGGTGTTGTGGCTATCCAATCTTACCCACCCACAACACAGGGTTTGGTTGCCAGGTCTCACCGCAACACCCGATTTGAGAAATACTCAAATGAACCATATGGCAGAAAGGAAGTCCATGTCTATGTACACTAAGAGCTCATTTGAACACACAAGTGTGAGGGGAGCTTCTTTTTCTTCTTCTTCTTCTTTGGCGATCACTCGTAGCCGAGTAAGATTGTCTTCCATAAACACAAGGTTGGGTTTTTGGAAGACACCTGTGCGTGAATTTATTTTATGTTTGTAGATCAGTGCACGCTGACCAGCGCACAGTCTTTGCAAGGTTCTGTTCTGATGGCATGAAGTAGTCACGACAAACTGGTAGATTCCTGCCTGCTGCAGCCTCCATCCGCCTTTACAGCCGTTGTAACATATCGCTTGTTATCATCCGCTTGTTCTGCCGTTGAGGACTTCTTGGATCATTCTTTGTCTAGCTCCTTCCCTTTGACCTTACCGTAGGAACATACAAGCCCACTCACCACGACAAGGTGATGATCCAGCAAGTAGGAGCAGGGGTCTCCTAACAACTCTCAGCATGCTTAAGAAACTTCAGCACCTGGGACACTCTGAGGGAAGCCTTGACTGTCCAAGTGTCATAATAGTGTTTCAGATGTATACTGTGGGTGGCCAGACAGACAGATGGTGAAAGGTTTTTCTCTCTCCTGCTGCTACAATATAGATGGCATGGAACTGAAAAGGAAACAACATGCTGTCATGTTCTGAACCCTGGAAATGTCAGACAAATAGCATGGGCATATTTTATAGCCCAGTAGTTTACTCCAGTTATGCAGACTTCATAGCCAAAAGCATGTGCAGGCCAGCATTGGCGCCCCACTTGAGAGCCATAATATATTGCTCAGATTACAGGAGATAAGCAGCGTTGCTTCAGTCTTGGAGATGGGAAATCAGACCGGCTACAATAACAGAAGCTACTCTCTTATATCCTCAGCTGGTTGACACCTGAATGGTGTGTTTAGGCTGCTCTTGTATTTGCAGCTTCATTGCAGAGGGGCTATTGAATTTCTCATGTGGTTAGAATACAAAACGCTGATGGGAATGGCTCACAATTGGAAGCCTGGTTCCTTAGCTTCATTTTATCTGCCCACATAAAGCCCTTTTGAAGGCTTTCCAAATAAAAAAAGCGTGTATTGATCAAAGGGTATTGAATGGCACTGTGAGTTAGGTCAGTTGGGCTTGGTTGTGACAGTGTTGCAGCAATCTGGCAGAATGAGATCCGAGAGGCCTGACCTCTAGACTGCCAGAGGTTAATGTGCCTTGTAATTGGTATTTATTGAATGAAAGTTGTTCAGAGTATAAAGGTGTTCACTGATGGCCCAGTGAGTTAAAATCCTGCTGTTTGGGGTGATCTGCTCACGTCTTCAACAGTTGCCCTTGGCTTTCTATATGAGTAGTAGATCCCCATCTTCTGATTCCGCGGCCTGTTTTTTTATTTCACCTCTCATGATCCCAAATCTTTGGACTAATTTTCATGCTGCTATATGGGGAAGGGCTCAGTGTTGGAGCACATGCTTCGCACCCAACAGGTCCCAGGTTCGAATAGCATAGTTCAAGCCTTGTTGTCTCTGGGTGTGGCTGGATATGACTCCTACTAGACAGACTTGGTACTAGGCAGCTTTCTATGTTCAATAAGAAGAAAAGCATTGGGTGTTTTTTCACATTTTCCTTTTATAATGGATTCACTACCTTTTACAGTCTATGAAATTTCACACTAGAAAGCCCCACCTGGGGGAAATTATTACTAGAAATTGCCTACCCAGAGATATTTCTTTAAAAAATGATATAAACTCTCTTTTAATCCACCAAGCTGTATTATTCCTGCAGCTCCTTGGATTTTGCTCCTCATAATTTGTGAAAAGATAATGAGAAACTGTTGTAGAACATATGTTTGGACTAGGACCTGTTTGAAATGTGTGTTGTAGCTCATATATTAAGGCAGGAACAAGGACACAGCCTTGGAATAATTGAGCCTGAAACTCCTTCCCTGGTTTTGATTAACATGAACAAAACGAAGCCTTAATGGTCAAAGCCCAATGCCTTTTCTAATTAATCACAGGCTGACTAAAAACAATGCTTTGGACCATTACCTTTGTACCATTAGCTCTAAAGGAAGGGACTCGCCAAGGGCCTCTGTCAGATCAGGAGCTGGAAGATCTGCGTGAGTTTATAGACAAGAACCTCAAGAGGGGGTTCATCAGAGAAAGCAAGGCAGCGGGGGGCAGCCCGGTCTTCTGGGTGGCCAAGAAAGACACGCCACAGTGCCGTCTGGTGGTGGATTTTAGGCGCCTGAACAACATGACAGAACCGGTGGCTTTCCCAATGCCCAGAGTGGACGATCTGCTGACAGCGGCACGCAGGGGCAAGATCTTCACCAAGCTCGACCTGAGGGGGGCGTACAACTTGATCAGGATCCGGGAAGGCGATGAGTGGAAGACCACGATGTTCACGCCTCTGGGCTCTTTTGAATATCTGGTGATGCCCTTCGGTTTGCAAGGGGGCTCAGCATGCTTCCAGGCCTTCATGCACCACGTCCTGGGGTCCCTCCTCTTCAAAAACTGCTTGGTCTTCCTAGATGACATCCTCATATACTCCAAGGACCCCGAGCAGCATGTAAAGGATGTCAGGGAGGTGTTGCAGCGCCTGAAGGAGCACCACCTGTATGTGAAGCTAGAGAAGTGTAAGTTTCACACCAAAGAGGTGGACTTCCTGGGCTACAAGCTGTCAGACAAGGGGCTAGCAATGGACAAGGACAAGGTGCAGGCCATCCTGGACTGGCACAGCCCCAGGACGCGCAAAGATGCCCAACGCCTACTAGGCTTCGCCAACTTCTACAGGAAGTTCATCAAGAACTTCTCGCGGGTTACGGCTCCCATCACTGACTGCCTGAGAGGCAAGCAGAAGTTCAGGTGGACACAGGAGGCGCAAGCAGCATTCGAAAGCCTCAAGAGGGTGTTCGCTTCAGACCAGAACCTGTTCCACGTGGTGCAGGATGCGCCACTACACGTGGAAACCGACGCTTCAGACCGGGCTTTGGGAGCGATCCTGTTGCAACTGGATGCCAACAGAGAGTGGAAACCCTGTGCCTTTTTCTCCAGGAAGCTGACACAGCCAGAACGCAACTACACGGTGTTTGATAAGGAACTTCTCGCGATCCATGCTGCGTTTAAACACTGGAGACATTTCCTGGTGGGCGCCAAGCACCCCATTCAGGTGTGCACGGACCACAAGAACCTGGAGTTCTGGAGAACTGCCAGGGTGCTCAACCAGCGGCAGATACGGTGGGCAGAGTTCTTCTCGCACTTCAACTTCTCCATCCACTACATACCGGGGGAGCAGAATGTCAGGGCGGATGCCCTCTCCCGCAAGCCAGAGTACATGGAGGAGGAGTTGCCACCAGCACCCCGGCACATTTTCCCCCCATCAGCATGGTCCTGCGGAGCAGCAGTGGTGAGCGAGGCAGAATTCACAGCACTGACGGCAGCAGATGAGTTCGCCACCCGCATCTTCAGAGATCTGCGAGGGGGGAGGGAGCACGCTAAAGACTTTGAGGAAAGGAGGGGGTTGCTTTTCTACAGGGGAGCCCTGTACCTGCCCACCGCCCAGATCAGAGGTAAGGTCCTTAAGCAGATGCACGACAACCCAACGGCGGGTCATTTTGGAAGGGACAAAACCACTCACTTAGTCATGAGACACTTCTGGTGGCCAGGGGTGCGGGAGGATGTTCGGGACTATGTTAGGGGCTGTGACACCTGCCAGCGAGCAAAGGTGGTCAGGGCACCACCAGCAGGGTTGCTGGAGCCATTAGCCACACCGCACAGGCCGTGGGAAGTGGTGTCCATGGACTTCATCACAGACCTGCCGTCGTCCAGGGGCAAGACCGCAGTGTTGGTGGTGGTGGACCTCATGTCCAAAATGTGCCACTTTATACCGTGTGCCAGGGCGGTCTCTGCAGAAGAGACAGCCAAACTGTTTGTTGACCACGTATTCAGACTGCATGGCCTACCTTTAAGAGTTATTTCGGATCGAGGCCGCCAATTTGTTTCCAGGTTCTGGAGGCGGCTCATGAACCTCCTGCAGGTGGAGGTCAGCTTGTCGACGGCTCGGCACCCGCAGACCAATGGACAGGCGGAGAGGGTCAACGCCATTCTGCAGCAGTACCTGAGATGCTACGTCAGCCAGAGACAAACGGACTGGGTGGATCGCCTGCCACTGGCAGAATTTGCCTACAACAATGCAGTGCACGTCTCCACAGGGGTGTCGCCCTTTAAGGCCAACTATGGGCGCGACCTCAGATCCTTCCCGGAGAGGGAGGGGGAGGAGGAGGAGGAGGGCCCACAGGCAGAGGATTGGGCAGAGGAACTGGAGACGGTGCACCAGCAGCTCAGAGAACACTTGGAGAGGGCCAAGGAAGCGTACAAGAAGGGGGCAGATCGCCACAGGCGACCGGGGGAGGTCATCAGGGTAGGGGACAAGGTTTGGTTGTCCTCGGAGGGCCTTCCCACCAGAGGGAGGTGCAAGAAGCTGGCACCCAGAAGGTTGGGCCCCTTCACGGTCACGCAGCAGGTAAACCCGGTGGCATTCAGGCTGGCACTGCCAGAGGACATGAGGGTGCACCCAGTGTTTCATAGATTGCTGCTGTCTCCGTACAGGGAAAGTAGCAGGTTCCGAGGCAGCGCACAGCCCCCCGAGGGAGGGGGGGAGAGTGGAGGCAGGGAGCCACTCAATGAAGCAACGGCCATACTTGATTCACGAAGGGGGGTGGGGGGCCTGGAGTACCTCGTGGCATGGGAGGACGCCCCGCCATCCCAAAATGAGTGGGTCCCAGCCACCCAGATACAGGAGGAATTCTTAGTGGAAGAATTCCACGCCCTCTTCCCACACAGGCCCAAGCCCTGGCACATGGAACGGGAGTGGGAGGAGGAGGAAGCACAGGAGGGGGGAAGCAGTTCACCATGGAGATGGGAAGCAGAGTTTGAGGACACGGAGGAGGAGATATGGGCATCTCCAAGGTCCATTCAGTCAGGAGAAGAGGTGGACTGGCAGCAGATTTTCACCCCCACCAGCTCTGAGGCCACGGACTTTTTGGGCTTTCCCTCTTCCCAGGAGGAAGGAGGGGGCCAACGGGACTGGGGGGGAGGTGTTCACACCAACCGGCTCGGACAGCATGGAGTTTTTAGGCTTTCAGTCACCACTGACACCCGTGCAGCCTCTCGGGAGGGGAGAAGGGGGGCCTGGGAGGGGGGTGGATGTGAGGGGCAAGGGATATCGCGAAGCCCCTCCCCTCCTGAGTTCCAGCCCAGCCCCGAGCGAGGCTGAAAAGAGGGAAAGCTCCAGCTCAAGTGGGGAAACAGGAAGTGGTGTCCAAGGCTCTGGCAGGGTAGAAGAGCCATCGTCCCAGATGGGACAGGAAGGGGGAAGGAAGGGGGGCAGACCAGTCCCCCCAACTCCGGAACTGCGCAGAAAGCGTCGGGGGAAGAGGATGGGTCTCCCCAAGTTGTTATGCTGGCGCAAGACGCGCCAAAAGCCACTTGGAGGTTCTGATTCAAGCTGAACAGATGTGTCTTTGTAAATAGCACTGCCATCAGCACTGTAAATACTCAGCACCAATAAAAGATAAAATGCAGAGCTGTGTAGAGTTGTTACTCTGAAGTAGCCTACTCCGGCCACCGTGACAGCCTCCTATATGGAATATGTTTCCATGGGCACCCAGGGCAGCCATTCACCACCCTCTCGGTTTCAACGTGCAGCAATACAGGCATGTGTGTGTTTATTAATGAAGAGTTAGCTTGATGTGCGGATTGGTGGCCGTGATTATTCCTATTAATGCAACATTACATCATCTTTGGAAATAATATGACAAAGCCCAGCCCTTCTTTCAGTCAATTAGCATTTCTCCTGCGGATTATGACAGCAGGTTGGGGTTCAGATGGGATGTGAAATAGTGAGATCATTATTGGCAAGGCAATGGTGTATGCCTTTCAAAAAAGAGGAAGATGATAGGGCTGCTGATTCCTCCCCCCCCCCCAGCTGATATTTTTAGGTGACACAATTCCCATTTCAATGGCTGGTATCAATTGTAACCCTTCGGAAAGGAGCACCATCCATGTGCCATCTGCCTGAGAGATGCAGCAGATGCACAATTGATAGTCATTGCAGAGCTGCACTTGCTTTTTTGCAAAAAGGGAAGGCTGAAATTTATGTATGCATTGTAAGTCTCAGTGTGCATCTGAGTCATTGCTTCACATAGTCTTTGTATGCAGAATTGCTACCTTTCCTAGCATTGTGGAACACGGCGGGTCAGGGCGGCTTGGGCGGTCACTTGGCTGCAGTGATAAAAACAGCATTTAGGTACAATTAATTGCTTTTAATATCTACTAAAACTTCATCACCAACCAGTGAAAGTTCCCTCCCTCTGCTCTCTCACACCTGTTACTTGTGAGATAGGAATTTAATCATAGAATCATAGAGTTGGAAGAGACCACAAGGGCCATCCAGTCCAACCCCCTGCCAAGCAGGAAACACCATCAAAGCATTCCTCTGCTTAAAGACCTCCAAAGAAGGAGACTCCACCACACTTCTTGGCAGCAAATTCCACTGTCAAACAGCTCTTACTGTCAGGAAGTTCTTCCTAATGTTTAGGTGGAATCTTCTTTCTTGCAAATGAATTGATTGTACAGCAGCTGCCAAGACCACAGATTTCCAAATCAGGGCTTTTGATTCTTCACTTCTAAAGGCAGAGCTCAGGTATCTGAGGTGTTGGGCCGGCAAGATCGAACTGCATGCATTAAAGAAGGTGGAGAGGCCTTTAGTGTGAAGGTTTCTGCATCACACCTTTATCATGGGTACCTGCACTAGTGCGATGGGGAGCCTGAAGCCTCCTTCCCTGTTAGCCCACAACGCAGCGTCAACAGGTTCAGAGAGGGTGGCCTGTGTTTAGAAACAAAAACTGCACGTCCATGCCCAGAGTTGTCACGCTCTTCCTTTTTCTAGGCAGCCTTTGGTGACTTGCCCATCCCACAGAATCGGGGCAGATGATTACTATACGCTTGAAGGGATCATGCAAACCTCTCTCGAGTCTGGGGTCAGTGAACTGTGGATTGCAATGTTTGGCAGTGTTATTGCATTTGCTTTGAGAGCCCAAGCATGTCCTGATAATTCAATCTGTCTCCCAGCTGCACAACATGTGAGAGAGGCCTGTTGTGCCTTTTGGGCAGCTCAGTCTTTCCCATTTATTGCCAGTGTCCCCTGCCTGCCTGCCTGCCTGGACCCTTTTGAATACTATTGATTGTTTTTAATCAAACCATTCCTTGAGACAGCCTGTTTCCTTTCTATCACTCGGCCTTGATAGTGATAGGGTTCTTCCAGATAACCTACTCACTAACTAAGCACTCATCCTGATTTTCCTGCACAGAGCTTACACAGTTAGACTGTGCCTGGCCTTTATTGAGCATTTGTTCTTATTTATTTGTGAGGTGGTTATATGATAATGAGCATCTACCCTTTTGCTTGCAAGGTTTTTATATAGCTTCCCAGTAAAAATAATTTATTACGGTCGGAGACCATCATATAAAACACACTTGGGGGTACAATCCCCAAAGGAACACAAACACTGAAAACCAGTAAATTTGAAATTTACATGAAAATTGATTTGTAATACTGCTCATTGCTGTTTTGTATTTTATATTTTTATTATTTTGCTCTGGGTTTTGCTTGTTTGTTCTGTTCTGTTCTGTTCTTAATTATTTTACGATCTTATTCTTTCTTTTGATAGATACATTGAGGGTCTGGAAAGGCAGAATGAAAATATATTCTATAATAAACTAAAGTAAACAAGCAAATGCTGACAATAGGGCATTGCCTTGAGGTCCAAGGAGACCTATTGCCTGAAAAGGAGGCTTAGACATGTGTCAAAGGGAGATAATATCACCAGGGATTGACAGGGTGCCCAAGGCGACTTAGGTTGAATCCTATAACACTCCCCTGGGAGTAAGCCCCATGGGGCTAAATGGGGCTGACTTCTGAGTAGGATTGCCCTGTTAATCATTTCATGACGGGGTTTCTTGTTCAGCAGCTCTGGCCATATAACCCCATATACATTACTAAACCAAATCAAGTTGATTCCTTTAAGTCTCCTTCCGTTTATTTCCTGGAATCAATATTTCTGGAAAGAACAGTAGAAAGAGAACTATGGCAAAATTCTCCTTGTACTGTTATGATGAAGATGACGAAGGAAAGAAATGAACAGGACACTTGCAGCAACTTATTAAGCTGGTGGGTAATATCAAGAACTATTTGTAGAACTTAATACATCTGTGGCTAAAGTAATGAAGACATGGCAGGTTGAAATCAATTCTTATTGATTATAGCTTGGACTGGAGAGCTGCAAAATACAATCCAATTCCTTCATTCTCATTAGGGAGTGTCAAGAGGTGAGCTGGAAACCATTTGTGGTAAATTCTTCAAGTTGTCCTAGATATATATATATAAATTTAAGGAAATAAAGCAGTGGCAAGGCAATACAAGACAACTATAACTGTTTGTCCTGTATGGCTCACTGCCCACCTTATTGGCCTCCTTAGCCATTAATGAATGATAGGGCTGTTTCACACATTAATGGAGCAGCATACCTGGGGTTGTTCCCAAGGGGACACGCAAAAGGGAACCCTAACAAGGGGTGGATGGATCTGCCTATTTCCGTTCTCAGGGTTTCTCATTTTATCTCTCTCCAAATCTTCACATTTGTACAGCAATGTGCATTTTTAAAAAAAGGCTCATGAAAATTCATCAGCATTTTAGTTTGATTTTTCCTGATGAATATATTTTTGTGTGTAATTTTGTCATATGTATACATTTTTTTGCAGAGCAATTTCCCCCAATACAGTGCATTTTGTATGCTATTTTCACTAATATGCATGTTCCCCTACCGTATGCATTTTTGTACACGTTACTTGGTTGTACAAAAACGGCACTGCAAAATTCAGAGAAGTGAGACTTGGGAAGGATGGCTGTTTTTCATAAGCCCATAAGCATGGGCCAGGGTTCATGGCAGAAGGTGGGCAATGACAGGTGTCTTTGTGCCATTTCCACCTGTGCAACCCCCCCCTCTCTGTAAAGGGTCCATGTTTGGGGCTTTCCAGTTTTCTCAGAAACCCCTTGACCGATTGCGTTGACACAACGTTCCATGCGATGTCGGAGTGTTTGCATATACATAGATTATACATACGTCATACCTGACGTAGGTAAAATCAAAGTTTTTGGAAAAACCAGACAAAAAACAACAGAAAAGGTTGCAAAACATCGCCCTCTAGTGCCGACTACACGGGTACTGCAGCTATAAAACCTTCCACGCCTCGAGGCCAGGCCGCGCCCAACAGTCACAACTGCCAACGGAACCGAGCCCCAAGAGGCAGCTCGCCCCGGAGGCCAACCCGCCGACGGACCTTACGGCCCAAAAAACACACCCCGGACCAACCCCCATCACTAACGGAACAGCAAAAACCCAATGCCCCAAGGCCAGGCTGGAACCCACAACCACAGCCTCCAACAGACCACACGCCCTGAGGTCAGACCGGGCCAACCATACTCAGCAAACCAGTAGATAAGAGACCCGAGAGGCACCCCGCCCCCAACGTAATTGAACCAAAAATTTTGACAGGACCTTTCAAAGGTGAAGATGTCCTCATTCCACGCATTCCTGTCATTCCTAAAGATATACCATTTGTTGTAGTTCAACAACATCTGTAAGGTGATCACGAGTCTTTCAGGAAGTACAGGCTCTTGCGAAGGCTGAAGAGTGCAGACTACCAGAGAGATGATTTGTCGAATGTAAGAAAGGACACAAGCACCCCTTGGCCCACCTTGAAATTTAAGCATGTACATGAAATGATTTCTACCACCAACCCATGAGAATTTAACCAAGGTTTTCTCTTGTCTTTGAAAAATTTCAAATGCAATTTCTTTTCCTGTTAATAGAGAATGGTCTGGAGGAGAGTGGTAAAAAATGTTGGCACAACACTCTTGGCAGTTGTGTTCAACCAAGAGTGAAAGTTGATTAGAAGATGGGAGTCCATTGCAAAACTAGACAAAGCCTTCTCACCATATTGGAGCTGATGAAGGGAAGACGGTGTGGCAATTTGAATTGCAAATTGACAATCTTCCCATTGCTCTTGGCAGACGTGAATTCAATATGCCCCACGAAGCAACTGCTGTTCAATATGCAGCTTCACACCATAGAGGGCTTCTTTTGGCAGTGAATAAAAGAAGTGGTACCACTGGGTGCCTTTTTGCCAAGTCCAATAAACCCTGGGATTATTAGTCTCCTGGCTTCCACAACTGGGCCAACTCAAAACCATATGGTTCCTCTTCTTAAGCATTGCCTTCCGAAAGCAATCACCTCCTTTCGCTCTCTCTTCCTTCCTCACTTCATATGCTTGAGAGGGCCAGAGCCATGATGAGCAAGAACCATAAATATGGAAGAGGCAGGAAACTTTATGTCTCCCCATGGCCTGCTCCATCTGGCGGGAGGAGATCAGAATCGGGCTTGGGTGGTCCTTATACCTTCCCCTCTCCTGTTATCGTCCTGCCTTCCAGTTATATTTATGGAATTGGAGTCCAGTAAGACACACTCATTTGGTTTATTTATGTGTACAGAAGGAGACTCTAAGAGGTGTTCCAGGCTATGCTAATTATATTCCCACTTGCCAATCTTATAAAGCATGAACTGCAAATTAACTGTTTGTGCCTGGAGGACTAGCAGCTATTTTCTAAAGTGTTTTCTTTCTTTAAAAATGGTAAGGGCTTTCAGGAAGCTTTTCCCTGTAAAACCGGAACAGGCAAACTTTTGGCTTGTTGGATCTACTTCATTTTTCTATGAAGGCCCCAAGATCTATTACAAGGTGCAACATACATAACATTTAAATTAAAGAACAAAGTGCATCTGAGCCAGGGGTGCTGGCTCCTGGGGGTGAGGCCTTTTGGGGCCCCTGTATTTTGCGGAAAGAGGGCTCTCCTCCATGTCCAAAAAACATGGAGGCGAATCTCCAGTGGCTGGCTCCTCCTCCTCCTCCTCTTCCTGCCATGGAGGGGAAGGAGGCTTGAAGCAGCCTCCCACCAGCAGCGGCGCCAAGAGGAGGTGGAGGCGGAGCCACCAGCCATGGAAGCCCTGCAGCTGCCACATTCGGCTCTGGCGTAGGAGAGGTGGGCGCTTGGCTGGGGGAGGCAGCTGAGGGAGGGAAGAAGGCAGGCAAGCAAGCGCCCTTGCCGTGCTGCCGCCGCTGCCTCCAGCAACCTGCACTCGCTGCGCCTGCCTTGGCGCTTGCCATCCCAACCTCCCTGGCTTCGAAGGAATGTGGCATGCTGAGCCCCCCCCCAAAAAATGTTTTGTCCCACTTGGCGCTTCTGGGCTAAGCATCTGATCAGAGCTACTGTTACAGTGGTACCTCAGTTTATGAACACAATTGGTTCCGGAAGTCTGTTCATAAACTGAAGTGTTCATAAACTGAAGCGAACTTTCCCATTGAAAGTAATGGAAAGTGGATTAATCTGTTCCAGACAGTCCGCGGAGTACTTAAACTGAAGCGTTCATAAACTGAAGCGAACTTTCCCATTGAAAGTACAGTGGAACCTCGGTTTATGAACACCTCGGTTTATGAATTTTCGGTTTATGAACACCGCGGACCCATCTGGAACGGATTAATTCACTTTCCATTACTTTTAATGGGAAAGTTCGCTTCAGTTTATGAACGCTTCAGTTTATGAACAGTCTTCCGGAACCAATTACACCCATGTTTCAGTTTATGAACGCTTCAGTTTAAGTACTTCACGGACCCGTCTGGAACGGATTAATCCACTTTCCATTACTTTCAAGGGAAAAGTTCACTTCAGTTTATGAACGGTTACTCCGCGGACCGTCTGGAACGGATTAATCCACGTTCCATTACTTTCAATGGGAAAGTTCGCTTCAGTTTATGAACGCTTCACTTTATGAACAGACTTCCGGAACCAATTGTGTTCATAAACCAAGGTACCACTGTAATGGAAAGAGGATTAATCTGTTCCAGACAGTCCGCGGAGTACTTAAACTGAAGCGTTCATAAACTGAAGCAAACTTTCCCATTGAAAGTAATGGAAAGTGGATTAATCCGTTCCAGACGGGTCCACAGAGTACTTAAACTGAAGCGTTCATAAACTGAAGCAAACTTTCCCATTGAAAGTAATGGAAAATGAATTAATCCGTTCCAGATGGGTCCGCGGCGTTCATAAGCCGAAAATTCATAAACCGAGGTGTTCATAAACCGAGGTTCCACTGTACATCCAATGTCCTTATGTTCAAGGATGGAACATGGTAGCCTGGAATTGGAAGAATTGAGATACGATTCCCCTTAATCAATGGCTTGACAACATGACAACATTGGCAACATATGAATGGACAGCTTGCAGACACAGACTTTCTTTGGATAAATACAATGATACAGTGGTACCTAGGTTTGCAACCGCAATCCGTTCCACGGAGGTGGTCGCTCGCCGAAGGCACGCTTCTGTGCACGTGCACGCTGCACAGATCGATTCTGCACATACGTGAGCTGCGCAGATCGCGTCTGCGCATTCGATGCCACAGAACCTGGATGTAAACACTTCCGGGTCCATGGCGGTTGCTTCCCAAAGCGGTCCCTCGCTGAGGTAGGCGTAATCCGAGGTTTGACTGTATTTGGAATGAGTTTGCACAGAATATATTAGGTTATTGACAATTAAATGTGTATTAGGATAATAAGAATATCCACATCTGTATATTAATATATGGTAATGTAACAGTATTTTTTCTTTTTCTTTTTAAATTCTCGCTCTTTTTTGTCCTACTCTATAAAAAAAAGGAAAAAAATTGTTCCAGGCTTGAACGCTGACAGTGAAAACAGACTTGCTATCTGTTCACCTTTACACAGCCTGTGACTGTTAAAAAATGAACTCTGTGTCACTCAGGTGTTGCGGAAGTCTCTTAAATGTAACAAGAGAGATGCCCCTGTTCAGTCTCTCTGATTGAATGTCCTCACATTTCACTTCATCTATTTCAATCTTAACATTCATAAATAAAACCTATTTTAAAACTTGAAATCCTGTTATTTCATTATGATTTATACAACAGCATTTTACCTGTTTGGGGTGAAAAGCTCATACAAATAATCCCACTTGCATGGTTAACTATGCTGGATATTTTTAGCTACTCCCAGCAGACCTGTGGGATTTGGAGAAGCAGCACCCCTTCAAACACCTTGGCTCCAAATACATCTCTGAGACTATTTCACAGAAGACGTCCAGCAGTGGCCACAACATTTGTGAAAAGGGAGCGGGTCCCCCCCCACCCTTTTTGGAGTAGCATCCTCTTTTCAGACAAGCTTGTTTGCTCATGCCTTATTTATGCTGTGCCATTTATGGAAACTCCAGGGTATTCCTCCCCTCCTCACCCATTTGCATTATGTCCTCAAACAAAGTGGTTCTGGAAGGAATGTTCAAAACATTTGCTAGTGCAGGAAATGGAACAGGGAGTCAAAGTCATCGGGGAACAGCCTCCCACCCCACAGTGAGCAGGATAAAATAATCTCATGCAGACTTTCTTGTTCGCTTCCTCCGTCGTTTGCCGAGGATGTTGTATAGTAAAGACTGCATTTTGTAAAATATTTGTTGAACGCCTCGTAACATTGGCCTGCCAGACTCTCTGATGTGATGTCACTGCATCTTGGTGGCAAAGTCAGTTCACCGGGCAAAAGGGAAAGCACCAGGTGCGAAAGAGGGCGGAGCTCTTGTCATTTATGTAATAGGGAAAACACCTACTGGGTGGTTCCTCTGACCCCAAGCTCTGACTCCAAGGTCTCAGGCAGAGACCTTTCCCACTCCCTGCTACCCAGTCCTTTTAACAGGAAAGCCAAGCCCTGTTTCTGGACCTAGGGATGGGGAGGAATTCTGTTCAGTTTGCATGTTAATGAGAATCTCCCTAATGTGCAGCTTTTGAAGCAAGCGATTCAACAACTAAAATGCAGAAGTGACCTCCTTGGGGCACAAGCCTGGGCAGTGTGTCTGGAGGTCCTGGGCTGCCCAGATGACATTTCCCCCCTCATGTAGTCCAACGGAAAGCAGAGCAAGATGTTTGGCACCAGTTTGCCTGCAGGAGTTGCTGGAAGGAGGCGTGCAAGGCGCCATCCAAATGCCTTAGGGACCACACTCCGGATTTCTGTTATAAATCTTTCCAATGTATTTTCTATCAATTAAAAATTTGGTGTGGTGCAAGCAATTTTTTATTCTGAAAGTGTGACCCAGGGAAAAAGTTTGAGAACCACTGTGAGAGTGTCGAGGTGGACTCTGCATGCCTTTGTCATTCCTGTTTTGCTTCATGTGCAACCGTGAACAATGGCCTTGTCCTCGTTGTTTCATTGCCTTGCTGTAATCCCCAGCACAAACGAGTTGATTTAATGTATCAGCAGTAGAACTCACTTAATCCACAATTCAATCAGCTGTGTGAACTTGGAGCCAATGGGAACAATGCATTTTTGGTACTTTTATCAATGCAGATTTGACCCTATTGCACACTATTTCATGTAAATATTTTGAGCTGTCAGAGAAACCTTTATTTCAGAATTGTTCAGCTCAATAAACTCATTTACATTGGGTTCAACAGAACTTTTCATTATTCAAGCTCATGTAACAGTGAAGATGGAAATGTATGTATGTATGTATGTATGCATGCATAGGTATGTATAGTGTGATTTCAAAAATGTGTCGTTGCCTGTTGTCAGTGATACAGGATGCATTCAGAAATTGCATTCCTGAGCTTCCAAATAATTACAGCTGTTATCATGGTTTGTGTGACTTGCATAGACTTGAAAATCAGTTTTCACTTTGATTAGAGTGTCCTGGCAAAATAATTCACTGTGATTACAAGCTAGACATGTCTGTCAAGACAACATATATCTCCTATCTCTCCACTACTCCTCTCTTGAGCTCTGAGTGTTTCCCAGGCCAGCCGGGTGTCATCTCTTTGGGAGGTGGAACGGACATGATTTTTTTTTTATGTATCCAAGGTAATGGAGCCACTTGGAAGCTTAAGAGAGTCTGTGACCCACCTCAGGACACCTCCCGACAGAGGCATAAAGTGAAAGTCTTATAGCTGATGCTAATTCAACTAATAAACACAGCCTTTGGTTAGTGTTCACAGCTGCAAATGCTTCAAATGAACCATCCATTCAAGTATGATTTTCATTTGAAGCAGGATAAAAGCAGCCTCGTTGCAGAAAGTGAAGGTCAATGGAATATCAGATGATCACATTCCGGCCTGAGGAAAACAAGACCTGCAGTGAATAGATTTACAGGCTGCTGGGTATAGGATCTGCAGGGACCATTCTGATACTATAATCTGAGCTCCTGTATAGTACAGGTCATGGTCACTGATTGTGGATAGCATTTATTTAGTAGAGATGAACAGATCAGGCTAACAAGAGAATTTCAAGGCAAACTTTCTTTGACTCTTGGGATGGAGCCTGGCTGTTTTTCTCGTTGCATGTCTAACATGTAGCCAGACCCTCAAGGTGACCTCCACATTTCATTTGGTGCTAAATTATGTTGCTGAAGTCGCTTTGAAGGATCTGAGTAAGGTTTCTCTGTAGCCTGGGAGTTGAGAAGGAACGGTTCACTGTCCTAACTGTTCTTATTGATCAGAGAACATTCCCGATTTTCTTGTACCTTTCTGTGGTAAGTCATTGCGTGTGGAGGTCCCCAAAATCACCCCTCAAATAACTCACCACATAGACAGAATTTTTGTTTAATGGTTTTTGGCATGAATTTGGCCACAACTTTTATTTAATACAAAACATGTGAGTGGTTGCATAGGCATTGGTTCTCAACTGTCACCTAAGGACAGAAATAATAATAACTTGCCTTGTCAACACGGGGAAATCCAACAGGGAGAGACGGGGACCCGGGTGCAATGAACTCTCCCCTCTCCCTTCAGGCTCCCAGAGGCATCAATATGCCGTCCTGGCCCCCTACCTTGGGGTTATGGACACAGCATAGAGCCCCTGTATTCCTGACCAGGATTTCCCCAACCACGCAGGCATAAACTTAGGCCAACATAATCAAACAGACCCTTTAATACAACCAAAATAACCAATGCCTAACCGCCAACCTTAGAAGTTGTGACTATTTGCTATGCAGTAGGCAAAAAACCAGATGGCACCAGCCAATCAGCCAAATGGAAAAAATTCCTACCAGGCCCCTGAATACAGGTGACCCCTGAAGAGGCACAGCAATGTCAACACAGAGGTCTAAAAACAGCAGAGGGAGGGTGGGGATCAGAAACGCAGCTAAAGAGAAAGATAAACCAAGCATTTAGCCATTTATACCCCAGGGGTTGGACTACCACTTGCAACATGCTATTTTGCCCAACAACAGCCCAGGTCCAATCGGGCGGTGGCCACTCATGCCCCCACCTTTGACTCAAGAGTGGTTTGCTAGCCCCCACTGCAAATTGTGCTCTCAATGATAAAGAACCCACATTGTCCTTATTTGTCACTTAGGCAGACTTTGGGGGTGGAGTCAAAAAAAGATTAGTGTAAGTTGCTATAGAATTGTCATTTTTAAAAAATCAGGTTCGGGACTCCTTCCCAGGGTCTCTAGAAGTTAAATGGCTCAGAGGTGTGTGTGTGTGTGTGTGTGTGTGTGTGTGTGTGTGTGTGTGTGTGAGAGAGAGAGAGAGAGAGAGAGAGAGAGAGAGAGAGAGAGAGAGAGATATATTTTTTCTAGTTCATGAATTTAAGTGTGCATGCTTGAACATGGATACACCATGTGGTGCATATCCTGCTATTTTGTATGTGTTGCAGTTAACAAGGTTCCTTTTGACTGTGGACAATTCTGTTTTTCTCTCACATCTTTAAAGGAATACAACAGGCCCCCTCTTTGTTTTTAAAACCATGCAGAATAAATGAATGCCCTATGGAGCAGAAGGACTTGCGCCTCTGGCTGTGTGTAATGGGGGGGGAGTGGGGGTGTCTGGGCAGTGACCCTCAGCGTGAGAAGATGGTTCTTTCTATTTTTCATCTGTTGGTGAAAGTGCCTAATTTTCAGCCTGCACTTCTAGTTTCACACATAAATTAACATTAATATATTGCTGCTGCTGCTGCAAGGCATTCCTCTTCATTTTTACTGGTTCAGGTCTAGGCTACTGTTTGGCATTCTCAGGTTTAATTTTCTGTTTTGGGTATTACCTTAAAGAATAATTTCACCTCTTAAAGGTAAAGGTAAAGGGACCCCTGACCGGTCCAGTCGTGACCGACTCTGGGGTTGCGGCGCTCATCTCGCGTTATTGGCCGAGGGAGCCGGTGTACAGCTTCCGGGTCATGTGGCCAGCATGACAAAGATGCTTCTGGCGAACCAGAGCAGCACACAGAAACACCGTTTACCTTCCCCCTGTAGCGGTTCCTATTTGTCTACTTGCACTTTGACGTGCTTTCGATCTGCTAGGTTGGCCAGAGCTGGGACCGAGCAACAGGAGCTCACCCCGTCACGGGGATTTGAACCTCCGACCTTCTGATCGGCAAGTCCTATGCTTTGTGGGCTTTAAATTAAGTTCCATAGGGCTGCAACCATCCTCCCTTCCACCAGTGGTGTTCTTGTTCCATGTGCCAGCCATGTGCTGCTCCGGGACAGTGCATTCCTTCTCTTCTTCCCCATATTTTGATGCCCCACAAGCAGATGCCAAGCACCCTTTTGCTGCTGAGCATGCTCATTTTGCACTGGGCAGTTTTGCGAGTGTGGGCATGGGGCTTTATAGTCCAGAGCATTAGGAGGGCACTGTGTTGGCTCTCTGATATTGCAGCAGGTTGGGGTGGGCTTTCCAGGGAGGAGTGATCTACCTTCATCCCAAGAAGGTCAACGGTATGGAACGTAAATTCTGCAGTGAAACCACATCTGAGTCTCTCTCCCAGAACGCTTAGGTGAAGCCTCCCCCCCCCTCATTTCCTTCAAATCCCTCCTTAATACCTGCCTGTTTAATTAAGGTTGACCTCCTAGCGTTCATTCCCAGCCATGTCCAAGTTGTGCACAGTCATCACTTTGGTCTTTTCTTTCCTATTGTAGTGGGATATGGCCTGTAGCAGGATAGGGGTTCGTCTGCCTCACTTTTTAGTAGATGGAGAGCTACTGACAGCAGAGTATAAGTGGTCTGTACACAGAGAGGTTTTAGGATGTTTAAAACACAGGAAATGAAAGGAACAAGGAGTTGACAGTAAGAACAGAATCATAGAGTTGGAAGAGACCACAAGGGCCATCCAGTCCAACCCCCTGCCAAGCAGGAAACACCATCAAAGCATTCTTGACATATGGCTGTCAAGCCTCTGCTTAAAAACCTCCAAAGAAGGAGAGTCCACCACACTCCTTGGCAGCAAATTCCACTGTCAAACAGCTCTTACTGTCAGGAAGTTCTTCCTAATGTTGAGGTGGAATCTTCTTTCTTGCAGTTTGAATCCATTGCTCCGTGTCCGCTTCTCAGGAGCAGCAGGAGACTTTGCTGGTTTGTTTGCTGCAATATCTCAAGGACTGCCTCCTTCCCTATGAACTTACCCGGACCCTGGGATCATCCTCTGAGGCCCTTCTTCGTGTGCCGCCTCCTCACGAGGTCCGGAGGGCGGCAACACAAGAATGGGGCCTTTTCTGCAGTGGCTCCCTGTCTGTGGAAGACTCTTCCCAGGGATGTCTGGCTGTCACATTCATTATACACTTTTAGGCACCAAGCAAAAACATTCCCCTTTAACCAGGCCTTTGACTGATTGACATCCAATGCCCTTAAAATTTTTTTGGGTGTGTGTGTGTGTGTGTGGTTATTGGGCTATTCTTGTTTTTATATTGTGAATTTATCCTGTGAACCACCCGGAGACCTGGGGGTATAGGGCAGTATACAAATTTAATAAATAATAATAATAATATAATAATAATAAGAAACTTATTAAAAGTCTTTAAAGTCCAAAAGTAAAACTGAAAAAGCAGGAGATTCCAATGTACTTACCTGCAAAAACAGTTGCTCTGTCAATAAAACTTGATTCTTTTAATAACTAGCACAGAAGCTATAAGCTTCTGACCAGAGCCTTAATACTTAGCATCCAATCCCATCGTTGGTTTTAATTGTTATAGCTTGACCTGTTTCAATGTTCTTGCTGCCCGTGTGTGCAGCCCCCATTCCGGACCTCCATGTGACTCAGCTGAAGGTCTGCATAGGCAGGCATAGGAAAACTCGGCCTCCAGATGTTTTGAGACTACAATTCCCATCATCCCTGACCACTGGTCCTGTTAACCTGGTGATGATGGGAGTTGTAGTCCCAAAACAGCTGGAGGGCCGAGTTTGCCTAGGCCTGGCATAGAGCCTATGTGCATATAACTCTTTCTAGGTGGTTGGGAACCTGGAAAATTAGGGTTGCTGATCACATGGAGAGCACCCTATCTGAATGCATGGCCTCTGTGTAGACATACGCAGGCAGCTGCCATCTTGCTCTCCTCTCCTTGTGATCAATGAACAGCTGCATTGCGCTCCTGCAAGTCGGTAAGCTAGAATTGTCATAAAACCAATGTGAACTTCACCTCTTCACCTTCTTCTTTTTTTAAAGACAATTTATTAAATTTTCCAATTAAACACATTTAAACAAAAACAAAACATACAACCACAAACACAACAACACACAATAAACACAAAAATTTTCTTCTAAACATCTTATCAATTATTACAATTTTCTTTGCTCTGCCGAGCTTTGACTTCCCTCCTTCCCCCCCAATCGGTTTTCTTATCCATTCCTATCTCACAGTTCCTTTATTCCTTCTACTTAAAGTCATTTCGTAGGATTTATTTCAATCCTGCAAGTGTCTTTAAACTTCTACAGTTCTTCTCCATATAGTCCACAAATTTACTCCAGTCCTTTTGGAACTTTGACTCTCCCTGGTTTCGGATCCTGCTAGTCAGTCTTGCTAGTTCCGTATAGTCCATCATTTTCGTCTGCCACTCTTCAATCGTCGGTAACTCCTGGGTTTTCCATTTTGGGGCTAACAAAGTCCTAGCCACAGTTGTCGCATACATAAATAATACTTGATCTCCTTTCACTATCTCTTGTCCTATAAGTCCTAATATCACCTCTTCACCTTCTGTGGTGGTGGTGGTGGTGGTGGAGCTGTGTCCCCTACTTTATGCAGGAAAGTTTTCTGCCTTAATAGTTATCAGAAGACCCTGTCCTGCTTCAACACACACTCTTATTTCAGGAGTGCGGGACCTGGGGCAACTCCCATCAGCCTCATGAGCACAGCCAATGGCCAGGGAGTAGGAGAGCTACAATCCAGCAACATCTGGAAGGCCACAGATCCCCCCCTGTTCTGTTAGAAGAGCTGTCTTGTCCCAACTATTTAAAATATTTTAAAAAACACACACATGAAGAATGGGACACACAGAATCAGGCACACAGGTCACCTTCCCCAGAGTCTTCCTCACTGTGTTTCTATTTAAATTACAACAATTAGTTTTAGCTGAATTGAATAAATTATGATATTATTTTAAAATAATATTACTAATATCGAAATTTGCATCTATTCATAGCAATTAGTGCATGCAAATTTTATGCAAATCTGCCACCTTTCTTGTTGCAATGAGTTTCCTCTCTTTCTTGGCAATGTTTGCAGGATCTGTCGCTGACACTGGGCCAGTGCCAGAATTTATGCATGATGCATGATATTGGGTTTAAAGGACTTTCCCTGGAAAACCAAGGCTTTCCAAAGTGGGGCCAGGTCAAAAATCCCCAGGCTTTCGTTGAAGTTGCCTCTGTTTCTTTTGATGGCAGCTTGAGATAGCCAGAAACTGAAGTCCACTTTGAGGAAATTTTAGTGAGCAAGCCTTATCTTTAGAAAACAAAACGACACAGAAGCGGGATGATTTGTAAGGCTCTTGACTTTTCTTTCTTTCTGTGTTATCTGCTCTATACTCTACCCCCCATGAGCCTGCATTGATTTCCTTGCAGGTTGCATTAGTTCCAGTCACGGACACACTTGTCTCTCCCCAACTAATGCAAAGCTACAGCAAACGTTTTCCTGGTGACTGGCTTTCTTGTAAGATGAAGGACCTCCACTACATCAGGGAGTGCGTCACAAGTCCTTCTCTGCTAAAGATCGGGTGATGGTAGGGGGCAGCCCGTCTTTGGGAAACATGTTCACGCGCGAGAGAGATTTCATACACGCACCCTCTTCAAATGCTTCTTTTCTGCTGAGAGCAATCTGTTACGAAATGCTCCTAGTCCCAGCAGTATGTTAGAACCCAAATGGATTTGGGAAAAGGAGGTGGTAGCTGCTGTTGATCACGGGAAGCGGTTTTGTCCGTGATGTTGGCCATCAACAGCTAGCACTGGGGCAACAGAGCAAGGAAGCAGCCAGGTAGGGGACCTGGTGACAGTCATTCCTTCTATGGTGAGATGTTTTGCAATTCTATTTTAATTAGAGCAATCATAGCAAATTAGAATGTGTAGATTTTATGCAAACCTCCTCTCTCTCTCTCTCTCTCTCTCTCTCTCTCTCTCTCTCTCTCTCTCTCTCTCTCCTTCCTATTTTGTGGTACTGCATTTCCTCTTTGTCATGACCATAATTCTATGTCAAAATATGGGCAGAGGGAGATGCACTAAAATCCACAAATGGCGTTCTATACCTGTTACTTTCTTTGAAGAGGTGGTAAAAGCCAGGAAGGGCCACCCTTTCAACACTCAAGCTTCCAAACATCTTAGAAGGTTGTTCTGTAAAAGGGGTTGGGGGCGGGGCAGGCTGGAGCTTAGGCTTCCACAGAGTTGTAGGGGTTCAAATAGTTACTGAAAGTGGAACACGAACACTGAGAGGGTCCATCATTTACAGAACGAGTACTTGGACGCTGGTTCCAGACTTATGGAATCGTTTTCTTTCCTTCCAGATCCTGTTCTAGTAATGAAGGGATTGGGAAGGGAGGGAAGACAGTAACGGGCTGGGGAAGACTATTGTAAGACAGAGCAGTTGCTCAGAGATCAGGTGAAAGTGTCAAATACGGTAGCTGAGCCAGGCAATGCTTCTTGGACACAGATGCCCCCTGCCCTGCAGCTACTTACACCCAAACACCTCACCTGTAACTTAACCCTTTGACTTCCTTGGCTGTTGTAATCTTTCTATGTCGCCTCCTCCTCACTCTGGGGTTTGGGATTTAACAGGCAGCCTTCCCTTCATTTTAGGATATTTACCCATATCTTTCCTGGAAGACAAAAAGGGATTGAGTAGCTAATATGCCATTCTGGTTAATGAGGTACTTTAAATGCAAATTAATATATGAAGATATCTTGGAAAATTCCTGCTGTTTTGTAAATAAATGCAGTTTACTAAAACATTTTTAGTCAAACAATTCTCGTCTTAAACTCTACCCCCCTCTTTTTTTTTGGTTAGTTCTGCCAATAATCACCCTGGAGGTATCTTTAAGGGCTAAGAGTCCCGCTTTCCCTCCATTTATTCCTCACTCATTCCCCAACCCCCAAGGTCTGAATAATGGAAGAGATAACAACCTTAAGGACAGAATTGGGAGCAGCAACTTGAATTGATTTGGAAATAAAATATTTATATGCTTGCCTTTGGATTGGCAGGAAGGGGCCACAAAATGGGATGGCAACTGTTCTGTGTCTTCAAACATGCAGCTCCCCCCAACCATGTAAGCAGCCAGAGGATGGAGCTCCAAT
This sequence comes from Zootoca vivipara, assembly GCF_963506605.1. Classification (NCBI taxonomy): domain Eukaryota; kingdom Metazoa; phylum Chordata; class Lepidosauria; order Squamata; family Lacertidae; genus Zootoca; species Zootoca vivipara. The sequence continues at coordinate 1,232,360 of NC_083285.1, forward strand.
TTTAGACACAAAAGGGATACACAGTTAGGAGGTCTGAACCCTCTCCCTGCTCATGACTTCCTCTCTCTCAGTCCTGGCATTTTATTTCTACCCGAGAATCTCATACCAGAAGGAATCCTACTGGCAGAAACAGAGCAGGGACTTTTGTCCATTTCACAATTAAATGAATTCTGAGAGATTATTTTTAAACTTCTTTTAAACTGGCTGCTTCCATAGATACTGAAATTTTTTAGTGGTGATCCAAGCACACCTCCATTGTCCTTTAAAAAGAAAAAGAAAAAGCTTGACTATATTTGAAAGTTCCCTGCTAAGATCCTGTAAGGCCAAAAGGGTTTCGTGCTTCTATTTTACACCTGCTGCCTGTAGGACGGGGGCATTCAGCCAATGGATCTGCCGACTTCACATATTGCTTGCCTTTGAAGTCCTTTTCTCCAATGGAAAGAAAGGGTCACAGTTGATTGAAGCTGACATACTTTCGCCCCCTATCAGGCTAGACTGCGTAAAATGTGAATTGTCTTTATTTAAAATAATAATAATAATAAAGTTGCATAGCAGCTAAAGTGTCTTGGATTGAAATTCAAAATAAAGAGAAGCTATCACTGGAGAACAGAGTTAACTGACAGATTTGTTTGTTGTAGACTAGGTTCTGCTATGCCATCAGAAGCAGATATTTCAGTAAGGAAGTGGCCAGGTCTAAGAGACAAAAGGCGGATCAGAAATGGGCTTCTAGGCGGATGCATGTGTGTGGCTTTAAAGACCTGGAAGTACATTAAAGAGAGACATCTCAGCAGGCAGTTAATAACAGGGGTTTCTTTATACCATGTGACATTGGTTCCTAACCCATTTTTAGGATGATGGCTTGAATTTAAAACAGGCTTGGGGGGAGAGGGCAAGCTGTCATGCAGTTTCAGAAAATGAGCTAGTGGCTCTTTGGTGCAATCGGAAGGGAAATGTACATCACCTCTCCAGAACGGCAATTGTAATCTCTTTAAATTGTTAACTGTTAATAATTCTCCTGCCTGGTACATGGCACAATGTGAGGGATTATTTGTCTAGGGGAGAAAGGGGTAGGGTGGGGTGGGGGGGGAGGTTTGAGTATTCTCAAAGGTACAGAGTCGCCCTCTGTCATCGCCTGCAGAAGCTATTACCACCAAATTTGATGAAAGATGCTGCTGTTGCTCATAACAACCGTTGCTAAGCGACATTTGCCAGCATGCAGAAGGAACAAAATTTGCTGCAGAATTACCGTGCTATTTATCATAGTTGTACCATTGGTTTTGTTAAGGAAACGCATGGCACATAAAATTGCATGCATATGATAGAAATATCATGCATATTTCTCCCACACATGGCAAACAGAAATCATTTAACGGGAGGGTATTAAGGAGGCATAGATAGATTTAGTTGTATGGGTTTGGATTCATCCATGCCATTTTTGAGATTTCTGGTTAAAACCTTTAGGAAAATATAGTCCAGGGGTCCCCAGACTTATCGAGCGGCGGGCCGGTGCCCGCCGCGCCGACCGCGCGGTGGGCCGGACTGCAGGGGAGTGCGCGCGCAGCGGGCCGGAGGGCGGGGGAGTGCGCGCCCGTGCGCATGCGCACACGCACACGGGCGGAAAAAAATCGGCGAAAATCGCTTGTGCGCATGCGTATGGGCCTCCCCCGACCCGGAAGTGCACCAGAAATGACCTCTTCCGGGTCGGGAGAGGCCCGTACGCATGCGCACAAAGGATTTTCGGCAATTTTTTGCCGATTTTTCAGATCGCCGCTGCGCCGCGCGCCGTGAGAGCGGGCGGCGGCAGCGGGCGGCGGGGGTCGTCGCGGGCCGGATTGGAAGGCCGATTGGGCCGCATCCGGCCCGGGGGCCGTAGTTTGGGGACCCCTGATATAGTCTGTTGCCAAATTAAATAAAAACTAGCCAGTTAAGCATAACAAATCTTACTTGATTAATCCATCAATTCTTCATTAATTTGCACTTGATCAGTTCTTACATTCTGGGAGGAGGGGTGTGTGCATCTGAATTTTCTGGGGGGGGGTATCTCTGTAGAGATTATGGCATAAGTACAGTACAGTAATACCTTGGGTTACGAACGCGATCCGTTCCGGATCGCAGTTCGTAACCCGAATAGTTCGTAAACCGAACGCGATGGGCGCCGCCATTTTGCGCATGCGCAAAGCGTGATTTTCACGATTTTCGCGCTTTGCGCAGATCGCGCAATCTCGCGCGCGGCGCTTCTGCGCACACACGCGCGGCGAAAACACTTCCGGGTTTGCGCAGTTCGTAACCCGAACTGTTCGCAAACCGAGGTGGTCGTAACCCGAGGTACGACTGTATAAGATTAACATAACTCTAATATGACATGAGACCCTCCACGATGAGTTTTGGTGATCCTGGAACAAGCCAGATTCCAACCCCCTGCTGAAAGGCATTTGGACCTATCCTGAGTTCACCCACATCTGACCTAAAGCAAATTCAGATGCTAAGTACAGGATACTCAACTCATCAATGAGATCCATCCCCACTATGGGAAGGTGATTTGAAGGCAGATCACAGACAGAGATGGCCAGTCTTACTCTCCAAAGTCTTTCACTCTTTTCTTAAGCAAGCAGGATGGTCAGCTTTAGCCATTTTTCACTAAGGTGGGTGGGGCAAGGATTAGGCAGGGAATCCCGGAAGTAGCTATGGGAATTGTAGAAACCACTCATTTCACAGCCGTCTCCCCTCTCCCCTGGCATGGCTTGGCAAAAGGTATATTAATCTCTTAAATTCAAAGGTTAGTTAGCTCTTCTAGCTGCAACAGGAGAGCACTTACCCAGGTCTCTCCAGGTCTCTGCACAGGTCTGCTTTGCTTTGCGGACAGGTATACTCCCTTCCCCCTTTTCTCCACTTGTAGTTTAAACCCACATTTCTGTAGGCCTCTTAGAAGAGTTAGGGAATCTTCTACTCTTTTATCAAGGTGTGCATGTCTTGTAATTTGCTACCTGCTTAGATTGTAACTCTGCTGTCTAAAGCAGCATTTTATGTATTCTGTCACTCGTATTTTCTATAATAAACCAAGCTTTCTTTGTTTCTTTGTGCAAGAGCTTCTTGTGGGCATAAGGTTAACACACAACCATAACAAGTGCACGTCATAAGCCCAACAAAAGATCCTAGACCCTGTAACCTTGTGTATAGGAACATATATGAGAGCTGTCCGAGCACATGGCAGTTCAGGTACACACTCGTAGCAGTTCCTATGAACAGTGGCGGAGGAATCCTCTCTGGCACCTGGGGCGGGGCAGCCTGTGCAGAGTGCGCATGTGCTGCATCCCGCATGTGCGCACTCCGTACAGAATGCCGCACATGCACAGTCTGTATGGGCCGCCCCTCTCGTGCAGCCGCTGTACGGAGTGTGCATGTGTGGCATCCCGTACGGAGTGCGCACGCACGGCAGCCCTTACGGTTGCCATGTGAGAGGCAGCCCGTACGGTCGCCACGCGCCCTTGGCCGCTCTACAGCTGGGGGGGAGGCAGGGGCCATCTTGTCACACACCCCCCCAGAGTGGCACCTGGGGCGGAACGCCCCCTCCGCCCCCCACTTCATACGCCCCTGCCTACAAAGAGGCATTTCCTGTTCTGTGTGTGTTTGTGAGAGAAAAGGAATGCTTCTTCTCAGATGGCACCTACCACCTACAGCAGGGGTCCCCAGACTTACGGAGCGGCGGGCCGGTGCCCGCCGCGCCGACCGCGCGGTGGGCCGGACTGCAGGGGAGTGCGCGCGCAGCGGGCCGGAGGGCGGGGGAGTGCTCGCCCGTGCGCATGCGCACACGCACACGGGCAGAAAAAAAATCGGCGAAAATCGCTTGTGCGCATGCGTATGGGCCTCCCCCGACCCGGAAGTGCACCAGAAATGACCTCTTCCGGGTCGGGAGAGGCCCGTACGCATGCGCACAAAGGATTTTCGGCGATTTTTTGCCGATTTTTCAGATCGCCGCTGCGCCGCGCGCCGTGAGAGCGGGCGGCGGCAGCGGGCGGCGGGGGTCGTCGCGGGCCGGATTGGAAGGCCGATTGGGCCGCATCCGGCCCGGGGGCCGTAGTTTGGGGACCCCTGACCTACAGCTTATGTAGGCACTTGTATTAGAAATATTTATTTATTTTTAAAACTTCTCCCTGTTTAATAGGATGGCACTCCTTTGAATAGTCAAAAGGTGACCCAGCTCAGCCCAGCGGTTCCATCGCCCAAAGCATTGCTTAGATCGCCTAATCGCTTCCAGCAGTTTGACACCTGTGGGCGCTGCCTGGTTTAAAAAAAATAAAATAAAAAATAGTCAAAGGATTTGCATCAATCGTATGTACGCTTACTAGGGACTAAGCTCTGTTGAACCCAATGGGACGTACATCTGAGTAAAGATGCAGAGGGTTGTGCCTTGAAAGGTGGCTGATTAGAAGCTTATTTTGCAGCCCTAGAATTCGTAAGAGGAGTGGAAAGCTACTATGCATATCTGGATGTGTAGAATTCTAGAGTTACAATGGACCTTGCAGGTTATCAGGCCCTTTCCCTTAGTGCAAGATCTACAGTACGGAATTCAACTACAATATCCCTGACAGATGGCCATCTAACCCATGAGTAGGGAAACTAAGGCCCGGGGGCCGGATCCGGCCCAATCGCCTTCTAAATCCAGCCCGCGGACAGTCCAGGAATCAGCATGTTATGTAAAAATGTGCCCTTTTATTTAAAATGCATCTCTGGGTTATTTGTGGGGCATAGGAAATGAGGCTTTAAACAAACAAACAAACAAACAACTTTGTTTTCCAATTGATTTTTATGGACGCTAGATGTGTGGGCAGGCTCATTCCACCCAGCAGGCTGCCCCCAAATGTAGTGTTTTTATTTTGAATGAATGAATGGCACAATTGTGGTTGATCTAGATTTGCTTCGTGGTAGCTGGGGTGAGGGGGAACTTCTGCCCCCTCAGTTGTATCTGACATTGCAGCCTTTTTTGCTTCATTTGTGGAATTGAGTGGGATCTTGGAAGGACAGAGATGGATTTCACCCATTCACCTGATCTTCTTTCTTGCTATGATGCTCCAGTGTGACAGAATCTTGGAACCTTTCACATAATATGTGATGTTACGCCCTAAGCGCATTTGTGCCCCACTTGTAGTGGCAACAATCTGCTGTCATAATCATAGACTTCAGAGCTTTACATCTGTAATTAAGGGCAGAATCCGGTCTACACAAATCAATGTTTTAACTGACCACAAAATGAACAGCTTCTTTTTGATATTATCTTTTTGAACAAATTGCCACACCACTTAGCATATAATTCACATCCTGGGGTGAAAGGGGTTTGTGCCAATACTTGTTTTGAGTTTAATGGATTCATTATGCTTTTCATCATATAATTTATCAATGCTTAATTGAATGGATTAGCTAAACATAATTAGGACAAGGGAGAAAGTGCATCTCCATCTTCTATAGCACTTCCTTCTCTCCTGCTCTTGGCACTCCTTGAATATTAATTTCCTTCTTTTTATTACCCTTTCCAATTTTGCCAATCAATAGGATCTCAGCTGTCATGTTGTTGGTTCATGTGTTCATAATGGAATATTCATTCAGGATCAGAAGGGACATAACTGACCTTTTGATCAGATCTGATTTTTTAAAAAGGGAGAAAAACAAAGAGTGGCTTATTTATTTAGGTCCCAGGGTGGAAAATACATAGACATTAATCAAAGTATACAGTGCAGGAACTAAAACAAAAGAAATGGCTGTAATATAAATCACAGTGAAATTGGAACAATAGAATTAAGAAAATGGCAGCATGAGCAACATGTTGTTGTTGTTTTATACTAAATACAAAAATCAATTACAATAAACACAACCAATAAACACAAACACACAAAAAGGCACAGGGTGGTTGGTAGAAAAGTAGGTGTGTTGTTAGATATTTGTAGAGGTTTAGCAGCTTTTAGACTGAATGTCTTTGCTTCCTAAATGCCAGTTGTGTGGACTTCTGAGGTTTTAGTAAAAAGAGCCAGCAGACCCTTCTGTTTTTGTTGCTGAAGAGCGTAAATTAAAAAGTTACTCCACTACTTTCATTCCAGCTAAACATCAGGATGAGCTTTCTGACAGTAAAAGCTGTTTGACAGTGGAATGGTCTCCCTCAGGAGGTGGTGGACTCGCCTTCCTTGGAGGTTTTGAAGGAGAGGTTGGGTGGCCATCTGTCATGGATGCTTTAGCTGAGATTCCTGCATTCAGGAGGTTGGACTAGATGACCATTGGGTCCCTTCCAATTCTATGATTTTATAAGTGAACATCAGGAAATGAGGGGAATGGCAGGGGAGCCGTGATTTTATTTTTTGTTTAAAATATAATTATTATCAGAGAGCAGACTTGCACTGAAAGATTGTTCCAAACTATGCTTTTTAGTAACTCACTGCCAGGATGCTGCCAACCCAGTTATTATACATGCAAGTGGGTCAGACAACTCTAGCTGTGGAAATGAATTAACCGTGAAATATTTTGTTCGTGTTAATTTGACCACTATATGCAGGAGATGCTTGATTTTTGAGCACCTGATCAGTTCACCTTTGTTCCGAGCAGTTTCACCACTGAAATGTCTAAAATAATGCTCACTACCGCCTACCGTCTACTGCCATAGCTGATCGGTGAGGGAATCTCGAGCTCCGAGGTTCCCTGGCGCTGTGAGGGAGGGGGGAGCCACGAGAGTGCTGCAGACCGCCAAAAGAGCCCCAGATTGAGCTTTCTGGGGATGTGGGGACTCAGCTGCAACCTGAAATGTTTCCTCTGCTCCCTGGTAAGCCCTAATAAGGGACCCGAGAGCAAGCGGAGTGGAGACATGGGTGCCTTTGTGAGTCAATCTGCTACCCTCGCAGCGTGAAGCTCCGTGCCGGCAGCCTGTGGAGCGGTGGATTCTATCCAAATTTAAAAGATTTGAAGACATTGGCTACCATGAGTAAAAGAAAAGAGATTTTTTAAATTATTAATCTGAAGAAATTGGCCACGGGAGGAGATTTAAAAACGGAAGTCAATCTCCCCCATTGAGTGAACTGATACGCAGTTAGAATCATAGAATCATAGAGTTGGAAGAGACCACAAGGGCCATCCAGTCCAACCCTCTGCCAAGCAGGAGTTATCTTGCCTGAAGCCGGGAAGATTGACAGGAAGATTTTAATTTCCAAAGATTGGATTGAAATCCTTCCCCCTGAGACAGGCTAAGGGGAGAAGGGTTGAATTTAGTAAAATCCCTGTAAATATATATATATATATATATATATATATATATATATATATATATATATATATATATATGGACTGGGGAAAGTCCCCCTGTAAGCTGGAGTCGGGTCCCTGGAGGGATCGGCAAGCCGCCATTATGATGAAATTGTATCCGAGCTGGTTGCAAACTAACATTTTCAATTCTTCTTCATACCTTTATAGTCGTATAATCATTTACAGAAAGAGCATTTGTCAAACTTCTTGTTCGCAGCCATATATTTTGCTCTGTCTTTGAAACTGGCAATTCACGACCTCAGAGAGGTAAAGAAATTCCTTCCTTTTATGACAATGTTATAAATGTGGAGTCCCCACTCCACAATGTTAAGTGACAATAAATATTGTTGTTATAGTTATTTTCTTTGTAGTTTTTGTCTTTTTGTCTTTTTTGTCTTTTATCTTTTGTATTTTTCTTTTTAGAAAATGAATAAAGATTTTTTTTAAAAAAATAAAATTTCTAAAATAATATTGCCAGCAGTTAGGAAGGAAGCTGAGCTTCCAAAAGAAATCTGTCAAATTTCCCAAGTTACAGATATGGCCTGTTTTACCCAAAGCCACGTAGTTTCTCTGCAGAGGGATTAAAACCACACAACCCCCCTTGCTTTGGTACCAGAACATGGCTGTGGATTAGCCACTTCACTGCTCATATTTATGACAGAGCTGTTGTAACCAGGGATGTGTGGACATCCCAGTCGGTCACTTGTAGAAGTCAGTTGGTTGTTCACCACCCCTCGGCCCGTGTGATGTATCTGCAGCCCCAGCAGAGGCCTCAGAGATTTCCTGCTCCCAGCAGAGCAGCTTCTTCCAGAGTCCCCAACCATCAGTCGAAGCTGGTGGAAGGCCACCTGAACCTCCAGTGACAGCAGTGGATCCAGAAATACCTGCAAGATGCATACCTGCTCTTCAAGAGCATGCAAAAGTGCATCCATCCTTATCTAGGATGAGCTTCAGTCTGTTGGCTCTCATCCAGTCCATTTCTGAGGCTGCGATGCAAGGCATGGGTCCAGCACAATACCAACATGCTGCCCATCTGACTAGGATCCCCCAGCCATTCTGGGCGGCTTCCAACAAATTAAAACATACCTACTACCTCACCTGCAGATGCAAAGGTGCTTTAGGTGAAATTCAATGCCAACACAGTTTTGTAAGCCTGCTACTGCTGTCCAGGGAATTGGGAGAATTTAGGGGGGTTCCATCAGGCTCAGGAATGCTTCAGGCATGATCTAGGCCAGACCACACATGCACAGATTTCTCCTGCAGCGACATAGCCTGTGGTGTCGCTGCATCGTCTCCTACAGCATCGCTGAAGCCATTAGACCCAAGAATCAGGTTTGGGGGTTTTGTTTTTGGAATTCATGATTGATTCCCCATAACATTCTGCAAGTTTGGTAGAATCCAGATGAAAAGAAATCCTGTTCTGCCAAACTGTTTCCAGAGCCAAGCGAGTTTCCCTCTTTCTGCCCACACAGCAAAGGCGAGACAAGAGAAGTCTGCTCTTAGAGTGCAAGATTTCTATTAATTTATTAGAGTGCAAGATTTCCTTAGAGTGCAAGATTTCTATTAATTTATTTCAGTAGAATATCCAAGGCTAGTTAAAATGGTAGAAAAGGCCTTTTCCCTTCTAAAGCATCAAAACCACAGCCTCAAAATAAATTGTGGGGTACTCAAGTGAAGCCTTGATTCAATCATTATCAGGCTTTTCCCCTAAGACCTTGCGCAATGGAAAATCAATGCATTAAGTCTTTATCGTTTGAGCACTTGAGCCTAGAGTTCAAACCATGATATCCCTTTCATTCATTTTCTTGCATGTTATGCTCGCTATGTAAGATATTCTGCCACAGGGATTCATATCTTAGAATGGAGCCCTGCTGTTAACTGGTTTGGTGTGCAGCTTTTATAATCAATTATTGTGGTTATTATTTATTAAATGTGTATATGGCCTTCATCTGAAGATACCAGGGTGGCTCACGACAGAAAAATTAAAAATGAGAATGCAAATGAGAATACATGTGATGTGTATCCGACATTGCTTTTGCCTTTCACTTCCTGCAAGTGCCTCATTCTACTGGACCCCTGGATGCTCCTTCCTGTGTAGGAAACAGGGTCGTTTGTCAAATGGCCTGTGATTTGGAAATACTGAATTACTGACCTGTAACTGTTTTCATGATCTTTTGAATGTGTAGTATTACAATCTTGGTGAATTGCTCATTTGTGTGTTTTCACCCAGGTCCAAGCTAATGTTAACTATCCAGGATCTCAATCCAGAGAAATTTGTGTGCATCAGCCTCATGTGTCCATATTGCTGATTGCATGCATCATGTCTTGGGAGTCACAGACTTGAATAGTTCTCCTGACCCCCCCCCCCCCGAATAGATGATCGCTGCCAAGACTGACAGCACTGATGATCTCGTCTGCATTGTGTGCACAGTCCCAATCCAGCCATAAAGAAAAATTGTGCAGGCCCTATTTGCATGTGGAATTTGTACTCTGGAAGCCTGCATCCATGCGCACATTCCCCATGCTGGGTTGGGACAAACTATCTGTAGCTGTTGTCTAGGTACTAAAATGAGGTTCAGTGTGATATGTGGCAGTCAGGCATAAGATTGCAGGGCCAAAGCTCAGAGGGAGAGAGAGATTCGAATGGCTAAGGACTCAAGTTCAATTGCAAACACCTCCAGCTGGGTAGAAACTTCCTGAAGATTCTGTTGATAGTGCTAGGCATGAGGAACCATTTTCCTTCCTGAGGAAATATTAACAGTTGTGGGCCTAAAACGTTCTGCTGAAATATATGAGCAAGTCAATGGAAGTACTAAACAAGACTTGAATCAATATACGATCAATGTACGAATCAATCTCTACGAAGTGATTTCTTGTAAAGCAGGTTGATAAATCATGGGTGTGTGTGTTTTTGATTCTATCCTGTGATGTCTTCATGAAAGAGGAATAATTTATGCAAACTACTCATTGCTCCTGCCGTCTTCACACCATCTTTCACATTTTAATGGGGGCCTCTCCCCCAGTAGAGGGTAGAATGGGAAGGGGGATGGGTGCTAAAGTGGGAAGAGGAATTTACAAAAGTCACATTCCAACTCCTCCCATTAGGGATGAATTTTGCTTTGGTTTGAATTTTTCATGAAAACTACCTAGTCTGAAGCAAAACATGGCAATCCATCAAAAATTGCACTTTTCTGAATGTTATGATAAAATTCTCCAACCAAATAATGTGTACAAAAGCATGTATGCATAACAATGCATATATTGGTGGAAATACAGTGGTACCTCTGGTTGCAGATGGGATCCATTCTGGAGCTCTGGTCGGATCCTGAGGTTTCCGCAACCGGAGGTGCCTGTTCTGTGCATGTGTGTGTCGCGTAGAGTGCGCAAGTGGCGAAACACAGAAAAATACTTCCGGGTTTGCTGCTTTCACAACTCGAAGTTTACGTTACCCTCGGGTAACGTAAGCTGAGGTTCTACTGCAACATAAATGCATTATATTGGGGAAAATTGCATACAAATATGTGTATATTAGTAGAAATTCGCACAAAAATGCTGGCAAATTGTCATGAGGACTTTTAAACAAATAGCAAACTGATGCAGAAATGTGAAGAACGGAAGAGTGCAAAAATGAGAAACTGAGAGAAACAGAAATTTACAAATTTGATCATCTTTACTCTCCATTCAGAAAAATATCTGCTAGATAAAAAAGCTTTCTGTGAATGGAAAAGCAGCATTAAATATAACCCTATGTATGTTAATAATTTATTGTACAATCGTGACAAAGTTAAGTACTTTCGAGACTCATTGATTTAACTGGCAAAGATTTAAATATGTTCTTAACTTTCCAGCTGCAATTGGTGTGGCTTGAAAGCACTTGACTTTGACTGGATCTTGCTTTTATGGCACACTTTCAGTATAGATTATTATCTCTTTCCTGCTACCTTTGGAAAACAGTATTTTGGTATGCCCATCTATATTTTAACACCATCCTGCTTTGTGTGTCTTTTAAGACTGAACTCATGCATGAGGAAATGAATGGTGAAGAGCAGTGATTGCTGTAATCTGACTGTGATATTAAAAGTGATGTTGGACACATAGCTCAGTGCCTCTGAATACAGTACAAGGTTTCAGTGCTCATTGGGAGTATTATCAGTAGCAATTTTGGATTCAGCAGTGATACATTTATGCTGGGTATTCAAGATTTCCATGTTGGATTTTACCTACTTTATTTGTTTTGTATCTAGGTCACTCATAACAAGTTTTCAGGATCTTGTCTTTAATACTGGGTGAAAGAAGGAATGTTTTTTGCAGGACTCAGAGGAGGGAGATGGGGTCCTATTTTTAACACTAAAGATAATTATAATCTTTAAAAAAAGATAATACACAATAGCTCATGCAAGCTTGATAACAAGCTGTGCTTTCTCCACTGGGGAGCAGATTTGACTTTGAAGTGCAGAAGTGTGCTCATATTTAATAATGAAATCTTCTAAAAGTGAGGCTTAGCTGATTATTGATAATTATCCTGCTTCAGTGATAAAAATCCCAAACACACACACTTCAAATGATTCTGCAGCTGCTTCTTTATATGTGCAAGAAATTGGGGGGGGGGGAGACATGATGTCACATTTTATTTTTCTCCTTAGGACATTTTGGATCTTCTTTTTTATCTCTCTTGGACTTTTGTGGAGATACTGAACATGTACTGTATAATCTAGCATCCAGGAGACTCCACACCTTCTGTGTCTCATATAAAGGAGAGCCTGAGCAGGGGGGGGGGGGGAGTTGCTGGCCGTGGTGCGTGCAATACATTATTGTTCATGATGAGCAATTTGGAGTTGGGTCTCGGTGCATAACCCTCCTTTCTGCCCCTCTGCCGCTCATCTTAACCTCATGGGGATCAGCTTCTTCATGGAAGTGAATTGAAATTCATTTCCCAGGCTGCCTCTGTTGTGCAGGTCCCTTCTGGTTACAGGGATTTTGCCGCACTGCAAGTGGTTTTTTGTTGTGCAACTGTGGTTTTAACACCTATGGGTCATGTTTGAACTAAAGTCTGAAATCTCAGTAGGCAGTTTTCACTGCTCCTGTCCCTCCATGACTTAGCCCAATCTCCTTATGATGAAAGTTACTGAATGTAAAAACAATGTACACATCTGGAGCGGATTGCATGTTGAACATTCGGCCAGTCCCCAGGATTTGAGATGGGGAGGCGTCTGAGATTGGGAGAAAGGCCAACTAGTGAGTTCTTGGCAGAGGTGAACTTCGAACTTTCTGTTTCACTAGTTATCTTTGAAAGTAAGATCTGCCCCTACTACTTATATCGCAACTACTTATATCACAACTGTATGTCTGAAATATTGGAATAAGATCTCATGTATTATGAAGAACTGACAGGGCTTTATGCAAATTTAAGCAAAACGGGAGGTTAAAATCTGGGATGCCAAGAGCTGACTCACTGTGTAGTGGTCAGTTTTCTGGCCTAGCTCTGAAATTTTAACAAAATAAATTCTATCAAACTCCTTTATTTCCCTCTGTACCCCCACTCTTGTTGACCTCCTGCCAACCTAGCAGTTCGAAAGCACGCCAGTGTGAGTAGATAAATAGATATGGCTGTGGCGGGAATGGCATTTCCATGCACTCTGGTTTCCGTCACGGTGTCCCGTTGCACCACAAGTGGTTTAGTCCTGCTGGCCACATGACCCGGAAAGCTGCGGACAAACACCAGCTCCCTCAACCTGAAAGCGCTGCAACCCCATAGCCGCCTTTGACTGGACTTAACCGTCCAGGGGTCCTTTACCTTTACCTTTTGTTGACCATCTAGCCTGATGAAGAGCTCTGGAGAGCTCGAAAGCTTGCACACTATTTTATATCATTTTGTTTGGCCTAATAAAGATATTGGACTAATGTGTATTTTGGAATTTGAGTTTCTTTTTCTTCTTCTTCTCTGGTTAAATATCTTCCTGAGAAATTAGAAGGCACCTCTCATAGCACATTGCAGCTGGGGTTCTGAAGAGCCACGGCATGTGACAAAGTGTGTTCACTGTGATCTTGAATACTACTAGGGATACAAATTTAACTAATAAATAAATATTTATTAATATTTGAAGAAGTGTGCATGCACACAAAAGCTTATACCCAGAACATACTTAGTTGGTCTCTAAGGTGCTACTGGACATTTTTTTAAATTTTTAATTTATTAATAAATAAGTAGTGACCCTACTGCACCATGTGGATAGTAGACCAGTTGTCTTTGTTCATCCCAAGCACAGATCACAATTTAATGTGCTACCACAAACAATTGTGTATTTTGGAAATATAACAGATCCAGCACCGAGGGCCTTCTGGTGGTTCCCTCATTGCGAAAAGTGAGGTTACAGGGAACCAGACAGAGGGCCTTCTCGGTAGTGGCACCCGCCCTGTGGAACGCCCTCCCAGCAGATGTCAAGGCAATAAACAACTATTTTACATTTAGAAGACAACTTTAGAAGTTTTTAATGTTTGATGCTGTACTGTTTTTAATATTCGGTTGCATAGCTGCCAAGTCTCCCGTTTTCCCCAGGAAAACCCCTTTTTTACTTACCTTTTCTGGGTGGTCCCCCGTATCACTTCGTCTCCCGTTTTTCTCCATTATTTTCTCCTGCCATTTTTTTCTTTCCGATTTGCCCTTCTATGGGCACCCAAAATGGCCGGCGGCGGCTTCGAAAATCACTTGTGCGCATGTCAGGAAGTGCTCCGACGCAACTTCCGGTGTTGGCGACGGCCATTTTGGTGCCCATAGATGTGCGGAGCGACACCGGAAGTTGCGTCGGAGCACTTCCTGACATGCGCACAAGCGATTTTCGAAGCCAGTGGCGGCCATTTTGGGTGCCCATAGAAGGGCAAAGCGACACCGGAAGTTACATCGACACAACTTCCGGTGTCAAATGGCTACCAGTCCTGGATTCTGCAGTCCGGAACTTGGAAGGTAAGTTCGGTTGGAAGCCGCCCAGAGTGGCTGGGGAAACCCAGCCAGATGGGTGGGGTATAAATAATAAATTTATTATTATTATTATTATTATTATTATTATTATTATTATTATTATTATTATTATTATCATCCCTTTAGAATCGAGGCATACATAAACTTGTTCGGACTGGGGGGTTAATGAGGTTGGGATGATGCTTCTTTCTGAAATGGATCTCTGGCCTCCCTGGAAGTTGAAATGCCCCAGCTATCCAATAGTTGTGTTTGTTCCGTGTAACTCCTCTATGGGAAAGCAAAAGTTATTTGCTTATGCTCTGTGGCACTGTTATTTTAGCACATCATGCTTATGCTCTAGTATTCAACTCTAGCATGAGAAAGACATTTGACAGCTATGATCACTTTCTGCCATATACTACTTCCAAGCTTCTTTCCCATTGGCTTGTTTCAATAATTCCTTAAACAGGTTGGTTGGCGCCTATGGGGCGCGTTGTCAGCATTGTTGCTAATGATGCTATTAAAGCAATCTGCATACTTGGGTGTCTAATGCCAGCATGGGAGCAAACTTTGGAAGAAGATGCAACCATCCTGGCAAAAAAAGCTGGGCAGTGTAGTGGCTACAGCATTAGGTTTGTGTTCTCATTGAATTGACTTCAGAGGAGCATAGCTGCAAATACTGTGGGATGGATTGTACAATATGAAGCTATGATAGAATTAGAAACAGATAATTTTGTCTACTACTGGTGCAGTCTCAGCATGGGGAACTGGTAGCTTCTTTTCAAGGAAAGCTGTTTACAAGACTGGCCTCTTCTAAATGCGGATTAGGTAAAGGGTAAAGGGACCCCTGACCATTAGGTCCAGTCATGACTGACTCTGGGGTTGCGCGCTCATCTCGCATTATTGGCCGAGGGAGCCAGCGTATAGCTTCCAGGTCATGTGGCCAGCATAACAAAGCCGCTTCTGGCAAACCAGAGCAGCACACGGAAACGCTGTTTACCTTCCCGCTGTAGCGGTTCCTATTTATCTACTTGCATTTTGTCGTGCTTTCGAACTGCTAGGTTGGCAGGAGCTGGGACCAAGCAACGGGAGCTCACCCCATCACAGGGATTCGAACCGCCGACCTTCTGATCAGCAAGCCCAAAGTTCTATTTTTGTAAATCAATAATAACAAAGCACTAAACCTCATCCCCGTCCCATGGCGGTATTTGCATACCCTTAATGAAAATGCTTGTCTGATGTTTCATGCTGGGTACTGTGTCATGCAAAGTCATTATAATCAAAATCTTTCTAATTTGACTGCTAAATTGTAATTACTATGGTGTGCTATTTCATGCAAATAATGTCATGCAGAGTAAGTGAGTTGCACAAACTATGAGATATCCAGCATTATAGCACAACATTAGGTGCAGCTGTGGTGCTTAAATTGTGGTCCATGGAGGATTTTTCCAGGGCAAAGAGTGCATTGAACTCTACTCCTTTTGCTGCCTCATCTTCAGTCCTGCATAATAGTATCTGACAAACCAGTTGATGTCATGCAGTACATATATATTATACCCCCTCCCCACCCAATTCTCTTCACCCATTGCACATAGGTACAGCTATAGGCAACACTCATCAGAGCGAATGTTTCATTCAGAAGCCTTTTAACCTGCTTCTAATGTCATGCCTATAACATACCCAGGAGATGATCTGCAGGCACCAGAGGATGAGGATGAGGATGCTGAAGCTAAGTTGGTCCAGGTCTGGCTGGTGCCTGAAACAGTGACTTCCTGGAAACCACTTGCACACACACACCTTGGGTTCCATGATGGAAAATAGATGGGATATCAACGTAAAGTCAACAAATCAGAAAGTGTGATGATCCACATGCGAGCCAGAAAAGAGGACTGCAATATGTAAAGTTTTAAGCGTGACTGCGATCATATTCTTATGTGTGCTGGTTGGCATACTATTTGTAATGTAGCAGCACTGTTGCCCTAGAGCAGTGATGGGCAACCTTTTGAGCTTGGTGTGTCAAAATTCGCCAAAAAACTGAGCATAACTCGGGTGGTGTGTCACTTCGAGAAAAAAACCATAATTTTGTGATATTTAGAGTTTAAATAACAAAAATGTATAATTGTAATATATAACTGTATTTAATAAACCAAAAACTAATTATTTAACCAAACCAAACCAAAAACCCCTTATTTATCACAAAGTGCCTAGAGTTGTTGAGCTTTTTGGGGGGAGCTGCTGACCAAAGTTATGGAGGTTTTTTTGGGGGGTGCAAAAGTTGCTTTGCTTTTTTGGGGGGATGCCCCAAAGCTGCTGCACTTTTTTTGGGGGGGAAGAGAACAGAAATAAACGACGAATAATACCTTCGCTGGAACTAACACGCAGCACCAACATAGTCTGCCAAAGCACCAAAAAAACCAGCACAGAACAGGTTAGAAAATGAATGCTGTTATAATCATTGTCTGCCAAATCAGAAAGGGTTAAAAAACCAATCTCTGGCTACCAGCAACAACAACAACAAAAAAGGATCTTCTGTGTACAGTGTGACAACAGGGAAAGTTCTCTGAGCTCTCTGCTCGTCTGGGCAACAAGATCTTGTCTCTCTGAAGTATATAGACACTCTTGGAGAAAAGTCATTGGCCAAGGATTAGTAAACGATTCAAGTGGAAGTATGGGGAGAAAACAAGGCAGGGCATCAGAGATGGAATTGCATTTTTAGCGTAGCAAGTCTCAAAAGCAAACCAGTAAACTGTGAACCATCAAGGGAACCGCAGCCAAGGGAGACATTGCAAATCAAATGGGAAAGAAAGACAGACTGGGTCAATAAAAATAAACAAGAGAGACAGTGGGGGGAGTGGACAGAAGTGCCTTTGTTAATCTTCCAGAAGTCAATCCCTTTCCACTCTTCCCTCTACAATTAAAGAAAGGAATCGTGCAGTTAAAACCGCAATCTGGAATAGAGCAGAGTCACAGATTCCTGGGGATGCACATCCTTCACGAAACACCAAGTAGGAATAATTATCACATGAGAGGCAAAGGGCAATATTACGGCATGTTATTTATTGTGCCTATTATGTGACTAGAATTCAGGATAGGAAACGGATAGGAACGGTTAAGAAAGGATATAGGGAGACTTCCCTGATAGTCCTGCATGTAAGACTATGCCCCGATTTTATTTAAACAGAGTGCAAGGTTTGGAAGCAGCATTAACATTCTCAAACTACAGTTTAGGAGCCCTGATGTAGATTTCAGTATGAGGGATGGTCCTCTGAAAGGGATCGGATTCTGCTGACAGATACACCGTAGCTGGAGATCCTCTCCCTACACCATCAGTTGCCAAGCTGCAGCATAATTCCTTGTTTGGGAGTACAGTGGTACTTCGGGTTCAGAACTTAATTTGTTCCGGAGGTCTGTTCCTAACCTGAAACTGTTCTTAACCTGAGGTACCACTTTAGCTAATGGGGCCTCCCGCTGCCGCCGCACAATTTCTGTTCTCATCCTGAAGCAAAGTTCTTAGCCCAAGGTACTATTTCTGGGTTAGCGGAGTCTGTAACCTGCAGCGTCTGTAACCTGAAGCGTCTATAACCCGAGGTACCACTGTACACATTTTGGTGACTCTTAAATACTTGCCTCCAAATAAGATGCTGGGTTACTCTCCGCAAGTTCATCTGTGACTCAGAGACATCAGTCCCTCCCTCTCCTAGTAGCACCCATACCAAGCATGGCAGGGTGTGTGGGGAGACAAGGAAAATAGAGACCTTCCTACTGCCACCACAAAGTAAACAGGTTGAGCGTTTTGGGGGGGAGGATTAGTGCCTATTGCGGTCTCAGTAACATTGGGGTGTGTGGCAGGATCCAGTTTTGTTTGTAATTGGACCTGAAATAAGCAAGATTTTGGTTGTGGTTTTCTGAGCCTAATTGTATCAGCCTTCCCTAAGTTGGTTCCCTCCAGATGTTGCTGGATTCCAACTTTCATCAGCCCCAGCCAGGGGTGGACATTGGTGGGGGGGGGGAGGCTGGGGGTGTCCAAAAATATCTGGAGGGCACCAAGCTGAGGAAGCCTGAATTGCCCTATACCTGCTCAGGTGAGTTCAGCGGTTGGTGTGGCTCCAACTCCTGTCCAGAGAAAGGGGTGAATGTCGTTCTCTTTCTGCCTCCCTATCCATTTAAAGCAGGCATCCCCAAACTGCGGCCCTCCAGATGTTTTGGCCTACAACTCCCATGATCCCTAACTAACAGGACCAGTGGTCAGGGAAGATGGGAATTGTAGTCCAAAACATCTGGAGGGCCGAAGTTTGGGGGTGCCTGATTTAAAGAGAACACAGGATATTGCAATCCAGTAAGTCTTTGAAGTTGAGTACTTATTCAAGCTGAGGAAGAATCACATCAATATGTTGGTGTGTGTGTGTGTGTGTGTGTATAAATCAACTATTTCCTCCCTTAGCAGATCCAATGCGATGAGGAGTGCCTAAGTTTATCAACAGAAGGCACATTTTGTATGTACAGTCATACCTCGGTTTAAGTACGGCTCAGTTTGAGTATTTTCAGTTTAAGTACTCCGCGGACCCGTCTGGAACGGATTAACCCACTTTCCATTACTTTCAATGGGAAAGTTTGCTTCAGGTTAAGTACACTACAGGTTAAGTACAGACTTCCGGAACCAATTGTGTTTGTAAACCGAGGTACCACTGTATATGGTTTAGGCCTGAAATATGAATCACTGTTTTCTTTTCTTTTCTTTACTGTACTTACTAAAACAGGTAGAAGGTAAATTCTCACCCACAAGTATGATGACTAGATGTCTCAAGCAGAAAAAGAGGAAGAGAATCTTTACTTATCTATAGCAGTGTGCAAAATCCTAGCCCTGATTTGGCATGGAATGTGTTTGACAAACCTAAAAAATAAGTGCTTCAGTCCTCATCTGTGAAATTATACAATTCCAGGGAAAAAGCAATCCGTGTGTGGGAGGGTGTGTGCAAAAATGCTCTCGGAAATCCATTGAAAGCTCTTCTTTTTGTTGTTGTTGGTTGGCTTAAATGAAAATCCAGCCAGCTGAAAGGAGGACACTTCCATCTCTGCCTCTCATGCATATTCAAGGATTAGCATGAAAGCATTGAGTTATTTTCAAAAATGGGCCAATTATGCGGATTTTACATGACTGTTAGCTCTGATATTGGATGAACACTTGCCATGGCAACACATGTGATCATAGTTGCTTAGGTTTTTTTCAGACTGAAGGAAAGATAAGACAGTGAATCTCTGAACCCGCCCCACCCCCACCCCCACCCCAGCTCTGAAAAGAAGATACTGGGGGAGTAGATACTGGAAGAGTCCTGGGGAGGATGAATCTCATTGCCATGGTCATATCTGCTTTTGACCACCAACCACTTCTGCATGTGCTCCACTGAAAGGTGTCGGAGCTTTGAAAGAGCTTAAGGGTGTGTCCAATTTTGTGTGAGGGATTCAGACTTCTACAGGAACTTTCAGTTTGTGCAATTAAAGACTCTCTCGCCTCAGCGCAACAAATCCATTACAAAAAAGAACTGGGGGTTTTGCGGTTTGGAAAGTGATGTGGACATGCATTGAAAAGTGTGTGGGAATGAACAAGTGACTAAGGGAAAGCCAAATAAACACCCCACGAGCGAATCAGGATGAATGTGCATTGGTGTATAACTGCCCTGTAAACAAATCAGAACAAATGCTCAGTAAAAATGGGATATAATCCAACCTGCACATAACCTTTGTGCTAGCAAATTGGGTAAAGGTAAAGGGGCCCCTGACCATCAGGTCCAGTCGTGTCCAACTCTGGGGTTGCGGCGCTCATCTCGCTCTATAGGCCGAGGGAGCCGGCGTTTGTCCACAGACAGCTTCCGGGTCATGTGACCAGCATGACTAAGCTGCTTCTGGCGAACCAGAGCAGCGCACGGAAACACCGTTTACCTTCCCGCTTACCTTACCTATTTATCTACTTGCACTTTGATGTGCTTTCGAACTGCTAGGTGGGCAGGAGCTGGGACCGAGCAACGGGAGCTCACCCCGTCGCAGGGATTCGAACCGCCGACCTTCTGATCAGCAAGCCCTAGTCTCTGTGGTTTAACCCACAGTGCCACCTGGGTCCCATTGAGCAAATTGGGATGAATGCTTAATAAATGGGTCTTCTGACCCATTCAGTGGAGCAGTGGATTACCTTTCAATTAGTGTGAGATCCTGGGTGGCAGAGGTTCTCTTTCAGTTTTCTGAAACTCAGGCCCCCAAGGTGCTTGAGCCAGCCGTGTGCATTGTCCATAACATACAGGACGCTGCATTTGAGGTTTGACAATACCAAGGGCATCTCAGCAAGCTGTAGGAAAGGATGCGCCTGGATTCCTGGTGCAAGTGTGTACGCTGCATAATCAGGGCTCGTCCTCCTTCCCGTTCCTCCTCCCCACCATTCTTGTTCCTTGGAGCATTCCCTATTCTCCAGAGCAGAGATGGATGAACCTGCAGCCCTTCAGATGTTGCTGGTCTCTAACTCTCATCATCTCTGACCATTCGACATGTCGCCTTGTTGGGAGCTTGGGTCCAACACCATCTGCAAGGCCACAAGTTCCCCATCTAGAGCCAGCCTGGTCAGTGTCTGCATTTCCAAGGGCGGCTTTGTTCTCCGGAGGGTAGTCTAGGGCTAGGTGGGTGGGTGCTATTGATAGATCTCAACTCACTCAAGGGACACACTGGCTCTGCAATGAAGTCAGCAGCACCTTTCCAATAATGACTTTATGGCTGCAGAACTCGTGTGTTCAACTAATACAAATCTTCAGTTGGTAGGTAAGTAACACTCTCAAAAAGATCCCCTCCAGGGGAGAGCCATCCTGGAACAAAATAAAAGAATTCCTTCAGTAGCACCTTAAAGACCAACTAAGTTTTTATTTTGGTATGTGCTTCCGTGTGCATGCACACTTCTTCAGATACACTTGAAGTCAGTCCCTTATGTATATACAGAGGGTGGGGGCATCCTGGAACAGTTAGCAGTGAATTCTTTTTCAGGTGAAGCTTCAGTCTTAAGCTTCAGTATGTGGGCTTGTTCTTTCCTGGTTTACTTCTGCCTCCACTACCCACTTCCTCTGTTTTTGTTCCTCTGTCGTTTTGTTTTTCTTCTTAGCAAAACTTTTAAAAAATTTTTTTACTGCACCTTGATTGAAATGGTAGGGCCTCTAGGATTTAAAAATAGGTTTTCTGAGCTACGTGTGTTTCCCCCATCCTCTAGGTGGCCAACTGTCTTCTAAAGATACAAAATTAGCTTTGATTTAGATGAGAACCACTAGAAAGACAACAGCTAAGGCACACGTGGGTGTTTTGAATGACTTGCTTAAAGCCACTTATATCATGTTAATCTGTGTGGTCTGCTCAACTAGTCAATGGAGTAAATGTTTTGGTGAGGAATCCAAACACAGGGGGGGGGGGAATGCTATGAATAAGTCAGAAACTAGATTGTTTTAACAAAAGAAAAGATCTCTATGGGAAATTGTGTTTTAAAATTTTGTGCTCTCTGGCGCCATCTGGTGTTTGCATGTTTATAGCTCATTCCAATAGCTGTTTCTTTACTAGTGTAGCTGAGTACATTACTAAGATGCAACAAGAATTTCAGCTGTACACACATTCTGTATTGTGTGCAGAAGAGCTAACATCCTATTCTTAGTGAATGCAGTACTCTCTTGCTTCTGCTGCTTGGAAGTAGGCAGTTAGTTCACACCTCAAAGTCTCTTTAGGTACAGTTGTTTTAATTTCACCCCTCCAAGCAGATGGACCGTCTTGTGCTATAAACAGTCCCTTCCACCAATCTCATTTCCTCTGCTTTTTCTTACTGCCAATTCCAGCTGCTCAATCATTTCATCTTTCTTCTCCAACCCCAATTAAGTCTGGCAGCCTTTCTAATGCACATAGGTTTTTTTTAAAAAATATGCAAATGTAATTTGGAAGTTGAAAAATGATAGAAAAAAGGCATTCAAGGAGAGAGAGAAAAAACCCTGACTCCTTAGAAAGATATGTCTCTCTTGCTTGCACATCAATTCTGGGAGTGCAAACAGTAAGGAGGGCAGCTGAGCGCAGCATTTCATAGAGGGCCCTGAGAATCCTGAGGCAAGAAGGACCTTCTTTCCCCAACAGCTAAGGCTGAACATTTCAGGGATCCATACTGGATTTGTGGGAGATGATTGGCAGATTGCATCATGCTGCTGAGGGATATAACAAGAGACTCTTAATTAAAACAACAACAACTAGAAAAATGCAGCATTCATATAGATGGGATTGCCGTCCAGTCAATATGGGCAGCAAGTACCGTAACTGCAATCTGCCTGCCATTTTGATATTACCACATTTGCTCCAAATACCTTCTGGTTGAATCCTGAACCCCAAATGCCAGTCCAAAGACAAAAGCCTTGAAACATATTTAAGCGACTAACACACAAGTGTTCTTGCAGGTCTTAATTCTGTGACACACTGAGGACAGAAGCTGTTTCAGTGAATGGTATTTTAATACAGTATGCCTTTCAAATGTTTTAGCTCAGGGGTCCCCAAACTAAGGCCTGGGGGCCTAATGCAGCCCAATTGCCTTCTAAATCCAGCCCATGGACAGTCTGGGAATCAGCATGTTTTTACATGAGTAGAATGTGTCCTTTTATTTAAAATGCATCTCTGGGTTATTTGTGGGGCATAGGAATACGTTCATTTTTTTTCTTCAAAATATAGTCCGGCCCCCCATAAGGTCTGAGGGACAGTGGACCGGCCCCCTGCTGAAAAAGTTTGCTGACCCCTGTTTTAGCTTCTTCCAGGGAAGATGCCATGGGGGCGAAACCCCAGAGAGACATTTTCAACTGGCCAACTCACTTCATGAGCAAAATAGAAGGTGATCAGGGGTGGTGGGGATTTTGTTTGCAAGGAGGCCTCTGAGCGAAAGGTTTTACAGCTGTTCATGGTAACCATCTCTTGTTGTGCCATTAGGACTCTGGATTGAGTGGCTGCTTTCTATGGAAACGCCAATTGTGAGGGGAACTCGTGGGATAAGACGAGAAATTAATCTAGTAAAAAGAGTCAGAGAAAGGCAGGAATGCAAAAGCAATTTTGTCTCCAACAATGCAGATCCATCGAAGGATGTGAAAATGGCAATGATTAGTAATGATGATGGGCCAGAGCCAGACACTGGGATGACATTTTAATATAGCAGCTGACCTTGTCAGGGATAGATGATGCACAAAGCATAATAATCTCAAATAGACATTCATCTAGAAGAGAAACATTGTTTTTTGTATGTTTAAACTAGCATATTTAGACAAGTCCAAACTACTATAGAATTTCTAGTTGCCAACATCCCCCCACCCCACCCCACCCCCCGAACAAGTTTTGGTCTATGTCATCCAGGTACATGGGATTTTTTATTTTCCCTCAAACACCTGGCACCCACAATGCCTTGGTTCTTTTATCTGCTGTTTCCAAGCAAGGTTAAAACACATTGGACATATTTTGAGAAACAGGGTTCTGCATAAAAGCGGGGATTTTAGCAGGATCCAGCAGCACTTCAGTGGATGCAATATTCCCAATCCTTTAAGTAAAGGATTGCTAGTTTTCTCAATGCATTTTTCTACTCCTGTTGCTCTAGTCTACACGGTGGGCTATGCAGGTTTAGGGCTGCACAATAAGTCCTTTAGGAGTATGCATGTTAAAGAGTTGAGATGGGAATGAATGCGGTTTGTTGCAGCTGGTTTCAAATATTCTGAGAATACAAGTGGACTAGTGCAAAAATGTTAACAATTTTTTGAGAGACTGCAGAAAATCTACAAAATGCTGAAATGTTTATAGTGACAGGGTAGATATACAGAGTTTGGAATGTTGCCCTTGCAGAGAGTTTTAATGCAACATAGTAGGATGGTCAGGGCATTAATACTCAGGGAGGAAGTACAATTTGGTTTCTTGACATTTGTGAATAGAACTTTACCATCAAATCCCCCCCCCCCCCCATAACAGGCATAACTCTTTGGAAGGGTAAGATGCATAGTAGGCAGAATGTAGAATTATAATATGTGCATAACAGCATTTGGGCAGCTGTGGTTGCATACATAAACAATTTCTTCTGGCCCTTCCTGATTTGAGCATTCAACACAGGTGATAATAATCATGTCATGGAGGTGAACGGAGCTGTGCTCTCTTGGCCCCTCCCCAATCCATGTAGGAGCATACCTGCAGCCGAGTGTCCTGTCAACACTTTGAGGCAGTCTTCATGAGTTTGTGGAAGAGAGAAGCTTTACAAAGTTTCAGGAGCTTTGGGCACAAGGTTGTATATTGTCTCCCTGCTTATTTAACTTATATGCAGTATTCATCATGCGAAAAGCTGGACTGGATGAATCCCAAGCTGGAATTAAGATTGCCGGAAGAAATATCAACAACCTCAGATATGCAGATGACACAACCTTGATGGCAGAAAGTGAAGAGGAATTAAAGAACCTTTTAATGAGGGTGAAAGAGGAGAGTGCAAAATATGGTCTGAAGCTCAACATCAAAAAAACCAAGATCATGGCCACTGGTCCCATCACCTCCTGGCAAATAGAAGGGGAAGAAATTGAGGCAGTGAGAGATTTTACTTTCTTGGGCTTCTTGATCACTGCAGATGGTGACAGCATTCATGAAATTAAAAGACGCCTGCTTCTTGGGAGAAAAGCAAACCTAGACAGCATCTTAAAAAGCAGAGATGTCACCTTGCCGACAAAGGTCCGTATAGTTAAAGCTATGGTTTTCCCAGTAGTGATGTATGGAAGTGAGAGCTGGACCATAAAGAAGGCTGATCGCCGAAGAATTGATGCTTTTGAATTATGGTGCTGGAGGAGACTCTTGAGAGTCCCATGGACTGCAAGAAGATCAAACCTATCCATTCTGAAGGAAATCAGCCCCGAGTGCTCACTGGAAGGACAGATCCTGAATCTGAGGCTCCAATACTTTGGCCACCTCATGAGAAGAGAAGACTCCCTGGAAAAGCCCCTGATGTTGGGAAAGATGGAGGGCACTAGGAGAAGGGGAGGACAGAGGATGAGATGGTTGGACAGTGTTCTCGAAGCTACAAACATGAGTCTGACCAAACTGCGGGAGGCAGTGGAAGACAGGAGTGCCTGGCGTGCTCTGGTCCATGGGGTCACAAAGAGTTGGACATGACTAAACGACAAAACAACAACAACAAAGTGGCTGTTGGGGAGAGTGCTTTGTGCTCATGTCCCGCCCCCATCATGTGCGTCCCAAAGGCACCTGGCTGGCCATGGTGAGAACAGGATGCTACACTAGATGATGGACCTTTGGCCTCATCCAGAAGGGCTTTTCATACAGGCTTAAGCCAAAGTTAACCATTTTGAGATTTCAAAAAAAGAATAGAAAAGCTATTCTAGGCTGCATCAACAGAAATCTAGTGTCCAGATCAAGGGAAGTCATAGTCCCACTCTCTTCTGCCTTGGTCAGTTTAGGTGTGCAGAGGAAGGCAACCAAGATGATCAAGGAGCGTTTGAAGGAGCTGGGTATGTTAAGCCTGGAAAAGAGGAGATTGAGAGGAGATGTGACATCCATCTCCAAATATCTCAAGGGTTGACACATGGAAGGTAAAGCAAGCTTGTTTTTCCTGCTCTGGAGGGTAGGACTCGAAACAATGGCTTTAAGTTACAAGAAGGGAGATTCTGGCTAAAAACTTTTTGACAGTAAGAGCTGTTTGACAGTGGAACGGTCTATCATGGGAGGTTGTTGACTCTTCTTCCTTGGAGGTTTTTAAGCAGAGGTTGGGTGGCCATCTGTCAGGGATGCTTTAGCTGAGATTCCTGCATTACGGGGGTTGGACTAGATGACCCTTGGTGTCCCTTCCAACTCTACAATTCTACGATTCTATAACATTGCTACAATCAACTGCAATACCTTTGTGATTTAATTAGTATTGTTAATATGTATTGTCCAAAGTATTTGTTTTGCTGCTTGACATCTTGAAGGGTGAAAACACACAGACTATGTGTACATCAAACGTGAACCAAAATTACTTTTCTTTTCTCCTGTGGCTAGAGAGTTCTCTTCCTGTCTTTGCGGCATCTCAGAGATCCAATTCAGAGATGCTTTTAAAGGCCCTTTTGAAACTGCTGTGTTTCAGAGAAACACATCGTAGAATTTTCAGAAAGTGATTTTTTTTCCAGCTTCAGTTTCATAACCTCCTGTAATACATGCCGAGCTGCACTGTGGGTAAGTTATCAGAAATTGCTTACTGTCAGTTAAAAGGCAGAAGAAAAGTCACCTTGTATCAGATGTTCCCTTCTTTTAGGGAGCCTAGTGGCCCAGCATGTTAGGAATCTAACCGAGAACATAATAGCCGTGTTTCACCAAAGCTATAACTAGAGGAATTGCATTTAATTTGAAATAGATATCAACAACGGTAAGAGCAGCGTCCTTGACGCTGGAATCTAAAAAACACCAAAATGACCAGGTTTTTTTAGCCCATGCCTGTTGACCTAGTCACACATTGCAAATATGTCTTGTGGCTGCACGCAGTGGTGTGTAAAGCTCTGTCACTTTACACCTGGTGTGTGTGTGTGTGTGTGTGTGTGTGTGTGTGTGTGTGTGTTGTGTGGAGAGCATGTAGTGATGTGGAAGGAGCCGTGCAGTTAAGTGACACCACCTCATGTCTGGGGCTTCTCTGCACTGGCCCTGCATTAATATGGACAGAACTAGCTTATATATGGTAAGACCTTCCTTTGGGACTTTGGGACGGCTCGCAACAACCTACTGTAAAATCTTATTCTGATTTGAGGGTAGCAAAATTTCTTCTTGGGTGTTTTATCCAATTTGCTGCATGAAACAGATGGGAGCAGCAATCTTCTTTGTGTTGTAAAATGTTTGTGAAATATACTGGGAGTCGAGAGTGAATTTCATGCTGTTTATTCAGCTTGTGGTAGCAAAAGAAAAATGGCTCTTTCCCCAAAACGTCTCCCATATATACATTATTTACACAATGGGCCTTGCATGATTGGCTGCTTCAGGGATACTCCTGTAGGCCAATCAGGTTGCGGATTCACTTCTACCAGAAGCCTGATTGGCTGCTCCTGCAGGCCAATCAGGTTGCTTACTCGCTTCATCCAGGAGCCTGATTGGCTGCACCTGCAGGCCAATCAGGTTGCTGATTCACTTCCACCTGGAGCTGGATTGAGTGGCTCCTGCGGACCAACCAAACTGCTGCATTCTGGATCCTATTGTTCTAGGATTCAGCCCAGTACATAAGAGTTTGTCTCTGTTTACACCACAAGTTATATCCTGAACTAACTAGGTCTACAGCCACTTCCTCTTTCTCATGGCCTGCACTGAAGGCACTTTTTACTTTGTAGCCCTAGAAAAGATGGAAGGAGTCAAGAGAAGAAAGGGGAGTGGAGGGAAATGGGATTCTTTCATCATGAATTTTGATCCTGGATGAACCAGTCAGTGCACGTCTTCCTCAGGACCGCAGTGTGCCTCAGTAATTTCCCAAACACGTGCTGGGGAATGTTAATATGCCATTGAGACAACTGCTGGTGTGCTGCTCCCTTGTATAATTAAAAGTGGTTGAAAGTCTAATGCCACTAATAATAATAATAATACCCCACCCAACTGACTGGGTTCCCCCAACCACCCTGGGCAGCTTCCTGCTTCTCTTTGTGTATCGCTGCTCCAGACTCCCCCCCCCCCCAACACTCTCCACTGAGGTTGGTGATTGTGCCATCACATCCTTAAATGGTTCAGATGCAGAAGTGGAGCAGAATTGTCTGTGTGCAGAGGAGGTTTCCCTTTGGGCTCAGATCAACGCCGCCTTTGAGAGCAGGGAACCTTTACCTGCATACATTCCTAAGCAGGTGTTGCCTCTGCCAGAATGTTGTGTGCTGCTGCTGCTGCTTTATCTTCTAGGATCAGTTAGAATTTGTTTAGCACCCACTTGGACTCAGTCATCTGAGAACCTGCCAGGTTTTTTAACACACCTTTCAGCTTAAAGTGTGTGGTCTGCAGGTGTTTGGGATGAGACAGAGAAAGCAGGAAAGAGCTCTTTTTGAAATCCAGGTTTTCATTCTAGTCAAACGTACCTTTTTCATTACACACATTGGGGGGGGGCATCATTTGTGAAAAGAGACAAAGCATTCAGTCAGCTAAATAGTTGCACTGAAAATTCCAGGCACGTAAAAATCAATACAGAAAAAAATATCCCAAAATGCACATGACTTGTAAATGAAACCCATTAAATTATGGAAAATCATTGGCAAGAATAAGCACATCTTGGGAAGTGACTTTCTTATTAAGTGGCTTTGGTGATCTTTATTACTTTGCTTGGATTAACAAATTTAGATCAGATAATGAGACTTTTAGTCCCTCCGTCTTTCTTCTTAGGCTAACACTTGTTAGCCTAATTTTTCAATTAACTTTCTGCGGTAACTAGATCATAAGATGTGGCTATATCAGCACATTCTTAGATCTGATTGTAAATCAGCATTCATTTTGCAAACAAGGTATTAATCATGGTTGCATGTGGCTAATGGTCCAAGCGGTTTTGTTTTTTAAAATATATCAATCTTATTTTAGCCAACTTCACTGGCTTTTTACTTTTCTTAGCTTCATTGCTAAGCAATGTGTAAGTTTAAACATAATGTGTATCCTAAAGATGTATTAAGGTTTATTAAATTTGTATATCTCTCTCCACTAAAAACTCCTGAAGAGATTAACGATTAAGTATAAATACAACAATTAAATGACAAAAATATATTAAAGGCAGATTTATCAATATAATATAATTGGTGCCCAGGAAAACAAAACCAGCTTTGTCTGGTGCCAAAATGAGTGCAAGGTTGTCACCAGTGTATGTTCATCTGTTGGGGAGGGGGGCGGAGAGAAGGGCGTGATCTAACAGAAATCCAACAGGTTCAGCAGAAACCATTATTGATGCCATTGGGGGCTGTCAGTAGGGGCCAGTGGATGAGTAGCTCTGTTTGGGATAAGACAGCTAAGAAATCGCCATTGTCTCCGAGTCCTGATGAACAGCCAGTCACTGGAAACACACTGGGATTGACAAGACTAGAATTAATGCCTCTGTCTTTTGTTGTATCTGTTGAACTTGTGTGTCGACTTTCCCCCTGGCACTTGGGGGCACATATGCTGAATAGATGCTGGTTTGTGGTAAGTGGGCAGGGTGGGGCAGGCAGAAGACGGAATAAATTTCAAAAGGGGGTCAGCTCAAAAAATATTTGAGAAACATTCATTCATCAGTTGGATTGTAACCCCACCCCCACCCCTGCCGCCGCCCTGCCCACACTTGCCAGCTATTGAAAGCAAAGGTGTTCTTCCCCTTTGGAGCCGCACCAAGAAGAAATAATAATAAAACCTCATAAATTTATGAATGAAAAGCATAGTGCAAAGGAAAAGCAACAACATTCATATTCTACAGGCTTCATATGCTAAAAATAAAACGATACATTGCAGTGGGTGATTAGCATGTCTCCCTCCCTCCCCACTCTTAGATCTTTGTACAATGCCAGCGACAGTCAGAGTGCCCGGGCGTCTCCATGGCAACCCCTTGATGCTTCCTTTTGTTCAGCTGATAATCTGCCCAGTCACATGATCGCCAAGCAGCATGCAGATGAAATGGAGCCCAGAAGCAGCCGCAGGAGCAGCAGCAGCCCATTTTATTATCCTCATTAAGAGACATTGGGAATGTGTGGGGCTGGGGGGGGGGGCGAAGGAGGCCTGGCTTCTTCTCCCCATCCCACCCCCCTTGCCTGTTCGGAAGATTGTTATGCACTTGAACTTGCTCCCCAACATCACAGCCGCCCTCGCTTATTCCAGTGACCGCAAAGACTGGCCCCAAAGGTGTTTACTCATTAGACTTTCAAACCCTCGTTTGTACTGCGTGTGTGCTCTAGTATGCCTGCTGGATGTGCCTGGCTTTCCACAGAATCAGAAAACAGAATTGTGAGGGCAAAGCAGGGCTGGGGCTCTGGCTCCGTGCTTACAACCAACTCCCATGTGAAGCTGCCGGAGGTTTAAGATTGAGATCTTTTCTCAAGTTCTCCTACCTTCTCCAGTGGGTGACACATCAGTTTCGTGGAATGCTTTCCCCAGAAAGGTTTTATGGCTCCAGGTTCCAACCCTTTCAAAATGTATTTATTTACTTCAAAACATGTATAGGCTGCCTTTCTGGGTGCCATGCCAGCCCAAAGCAACTGACAAACAAACGAGCTACATGTATAAAAAATAAATATTACAAAAAGGCATGATAAAAACATATTCACAGAGTTAACAACGAAAAGACAGAGCTTCAATAACATAAAAAATATTTCAGCCTCCACCCCAGACAATTATATATATATATATATATATATATATATATATATATATATATATATATATGTTTTTGGAATGCCTGAAGTGTAGCTGATGCCATAAGCAGTTCTACTGAGAGGGTGTTCAGAAGGTTTGGAGTCACCACAGAAAAGACCCTCTGGGAGGTGGACACACTGAGAGATTCCCTGATTAGGATCTCAGAGCATGGGCAACATGGTACGGGTGCAGGCAGCCCATGCAATAGCTTGGGCCCAAACCATTGCAGGCTTTAAAAGCTTAAAACCAACCCTTTAAATTGGGCTTGGAAATGCACCAGAAGCTAGTGTAGCAAGTACACTCTGGTGGCCACATTCCAAATTGGCAGAAGTTTCTGGACCATCTTTAAAGGCAGCTGCACATGAAGTGCATGGCCGCCATCTAGTTTGGACATGACTTCTTTTACCGGTAATTTCCCTGGGCCTGGAGTGGGCAAGATGTTAGGCATATTGTTAGACTACAACTCCCATAATCTCTGATCATTAACTGTGCTGCTAGGGGCTGTTGGAGTCTAGCAACATCTGGAGGGCAGCAGGTCACCCACCCACCTCCAGCTTTGATCTTTCAAGCGCCAATTTTTAGCACTCAAAGCTAAATAATAGTGGGATTGTTCTGTTTTATCTGAGACTGTGCTGCTATTATTACAGTTATTTGTGGTTTTGTCTCTAACCTGCTCTGGAAGTCTTTGGGCTGCTGTAACAGCAACAAATACTTGTAGCAAGTAAAAACAACAAATTGGAGCATTCTCTTCGCATATCCTGTGACCTCTGACAAGATGCTAGATATGTTTAATGAGAGATTTAATGGCCTTCCATGTTTTAGGGTATATTGGGGAAAATTAGCCATTTGGGAAAGATGCAGACCACAAAATGCTGGCTTCTCTGTCTCATTTGCAGCCATGGTATGGCTTGTTTGCCACCAGGGATACAAGAGAAATTAGATTCAGTTCACATGTAAAAGCGAATCTACCTAATTGTCACTTTAGGAAACAATATGTGAACTGAAATGCAGTGGTTCTTTGAAACATGCAATTCTTTGACTTTTGCAAGGTAGTTCTCCAGCCAAGTAATTTGTACTGGAACATAACAGAGTAAACCCTGCATATGAATTTATTCATTACCGAAAATAACATATAAAAAGGCTTTATCTTGTGGAAAAATCCTTTGCAATATTGTGCATATAAGGTGAAGGTGCATTAAAAGATGTGTGTATTGGAATAAATTTGCACCAAAATGTGTGTGCATTTTCACAAGGACTTTTGGGGGGTGGGGGTGGAATAATTTGCGAACTGATGTGGAAATGTGAACTGGATTTAAGATTGGCAAAATGAAAAACCAAAACTGACAGTTCACCCATCCCTGTTGTCACTAGAGTTGGCAGCACAATTGGCAAAAAAAAAAAAGATTACAAGTTGTTTATTATTATGATTATTATGATTATTGAAGAAGAAGACTGCCTATTGGTGCACATTTCCTGGGCAGCTTTATAGGACAGTAAACAAGAAGCAGGGAAATGATTTCTCCTCCCATCTCCCTGTAAATATTTTTAGGATCGGGATGCCCTTAGGCCAGGCATAGGCAACCTTGGCTCTCCAGATGTTTTGGAACTACAACTCCCACGATCCCTAGCTAACAAGGCCAGTGGCAGTTGTAGTTCCAAAACATCTGGAGAGCCAAGGTTGCCTATGCCTGCCTTGGGCTTTGATCCTAATCACACCTCATGTACAACATAGAAACTCCAGTAAAACCAAATAAATGACTCTAATGTCCAATATCAGTGAACGGCTGTCGCTGTTAAGTGTTGCCGTTGCAACTCTAGTATTGGATAATAATCCTGTTAAAGGTAAAGGTAAAGGGACCCCTGACCATTAGGTCCAGTCGTGACCGACTCTGGGGTTGCGCGCTCATCTCGCATTATTGGCCGAGGGAGCCGGCGTATAGCTTCCAGGTCATGTGGCCAGCATGACAAAGCCGCTTCTGGCAAACCAGAGCAGCACATGGAAACGCCGTTTACCTTCCCACTGTAGCGGTTCCTATTTATCTACTTGCATTTTGACGTGCTTTCGAACTGCTAGGTTGGCAGGAGCTGGGACCAAGCAACGGGAGCTCACCCCGTCACAGGGATTCAAACCGCTGACCTTCTGATCAGCAAGCCCTAGGCTCAGTGGTTTAACCACAGCGCCACCTGGGTCCCTAATAATCCTGTTACTAGTCAGTAAATCATTATCAACATAGTGGAGTCTTGATGTGCATGAATGTGATTTATTCTGCAGCACTTATTAGAGACTTGTAAGTATGGTTTGAATATAAATGACAAAGTGAGCTAAAAGAAATGGATATGTTTGATAACAGTTGCAAAAGCATTTCCTTTGCTCTGGCAAATGGGTCCGGGAGCTTGGGTTTGGTCAGGTGGCTTTGCATTTCAATGAGGAATTGCATTCATACTGGAAAATGGTTAAGAGCAATACCATTATTTTGGAATACATATTAATGGTGCAGCAGTAGGTGGAACGCCTTAGCAACCCGCAAGCGGCAAGAGGAAGATAGTGAAATAAGCAAGAGCCTTTAGGGTGGAGAAGAAAAAGAATCACAGAGTTAATAATCTAGTAGACAAACAGCATTGGAAAGGTAGGTGGAGGGGGGCAGATATCAATACAATCTTATAATGTCTTGCTGTGCCTCTGGCTTTTCTTTTTCTTTTTTTTTCTTTTGAAAAAGTGATTCTCTCATTTTATTGTCTCTTGGAAATAGTATCTTGATAACATAAAGCTAATTCTTAGCAGTGGCCTCTCAGCATTGTGCAAAATAAGTTCATTGTTAATGTTAGGTGATGAACCTTCAACTAAGATTAGGCGATCCTGTTGCTATGGCTGTCAGCTATGCAAATAAAGCTTATTGATTGATTGAATATTATTTGCACACTTGTAAAGCAAATATAAGGGACGTGGGTGGCACTGTGGTCTAAGAGCCTAGGGCTTGCTGATCAGAAGGTCGGCGGTTCAAATCCCTGTAACGGGGTGAGCTCCCGTTGCTCGGTCCCAGCTCCTGCCAACCTAGCAGTTCGAAAGCACGTCAAAGTGCAAGTTGATAAATAAGGACCGCTCCAGCGGGAAGGTAAATGGCGCTTCCGTGCGCTGCTCTGGTTCGCCAGAAGTGGCTTAGTCATGCTGGCCACATGACCCGGAAACTGTCTGTGGGTAAACGCCAGCTCCCTCAGCCCATAGAGCGAGATGAGCGTGCAACTCCAGAGTCGTCTGTGACTGGACTTAATGGTCAGGGGTACCTTTACTTTTAAAGCAGATGTCAAGGTTTAATTTTGAAGATGCTGGAGTTTGTGCTTGCCCTGCTTACCTCCCCCAGTCCCAGGTATGCGAGAGCAGAGGGAATGAGAGAAAGAGGGAGACTTTGTCTATGCTCAGATGCTTCACAGCGTTTCGTGGATGACTTCTGGCACTGCAGATAGGTTTTGGCATTAACCCTTGGTAAAGCTTGTGTGGAAATACGTATGCAGTAAGCCTGCAGCTTATGCACATTTAACTTGTGCACATTCAGCTTTACACACTTGGGGGGGGGGAAATAGAAAGGGGCGGAAAGGGGGTAGGCATCTGGGGGGAAAGCCATTGCACCCAATGTCTTTTGGCTTTAGGCGTGATCCCTAGCCTGTAACCCCTGTGTATATTGAGGGCTTACGATATTTTAAAGTGTGCATTAAAAAGTATATATTGGCCCAAAATGCACTATGTTAATGGAAATTACTTGCAAAATGTATATAGTAGAGACAAATTAATACAATGACGTGTAAATTAGCATAAATATGCAGTAAAATGCTAATGGACTTTTGCAAAGCCTTTTTTTTGCAATTGCAGACATGTGGAAATGTGGTATACGGAATTTAAGAGAAACTGAAACTCACAGATTTATTCATTCTTAGTTCAGTCCTCCCATTGTATACCTAACCCTCCATATGTTGAGTGTTACCTGTGTTCTTGAATTGAAGGCAGTGTTCAGATTTAAGCAGTGTTCAGATTTAAGGCAAAAACAGATCCAAAGTGCCCAGGGAACTTACTACAGTACAGTACTCATGAGTTCTGACAATCAGGATTTCCCTTTTCCTTTCCCTTTCCTTTGAATCCAGTTGATAGGAAGGGCAGGGCTGCTCTCCGCTGGCCACAGATGCTCAGGGACAAGCCCATGGCTTCCACTTGTCCTGCGTGACCTGATCCCTCCGGTTTGCTTCAGATCTCCTGTTGCTGAACGCATTACGTAGTAGAAGGAGCATTTGTCAGTGACTATAGTACGTAGCTGCAGGCACATTATGCACAGAGGGAGGGAGGGAGGGAGGGAGGGAGAAGGCGGCTTCTCTGGCCCCGTGTTCCTCACAGCACAGAGTGAGGAGGAGTTGAAGGCAGGCAGGTCTGCTGCTGCTGCTGCTGCTGCCGCCGCCTCAGCTTCTCTGAGGGGAAGTCGCTGCTGGGTTTGGACATGGTTTCATTCATCATATGGGATACTTGAAGAAGAAAAAGAGAGAAACTAAGTTGGAGGAAAGAGGATTGGCATGAGGAAGAAAGCAAAATGGAAGGGCTTCTGTCTCCCATGAGAACCAAGGTAAGGAGATACATTTCAATGCTTTCCCAGGGAGAGGAAGTGTGTGGAAGAGATGCCTCAGTTTTTGTCTATTGTGAATCTGTCTGTACTTTTGATTTAGAGGAGGACAGCCAGATAGCTGTACGGAGAAACCCCTCATTTTTCTCTTCCTCTGCTTCAGAGGGATTCCTTTGTAAAGGATTTCTCCTCAGCCGCTGACACTTTTCCTGTGGGTTTCCTGCCGGGATGCTTTTCATTGTGTTGTGTGGGAAGCAGGGACTGTGCGCACCCGGGGAGCTGTTCAGTTGAAAAGGGTCCCTGCGCATCATGCTGGGGGCTGTGCGGCTTATCATGATTCTTACTATTACTGCTATTTGCGGAGGAACAGCATTTTTTCAGACAGCAGAATTGCAGTCAGGCAAGGAATCGACATGGCTTTTGTTTACTTCTATCTACTGCAAAAGCATTTTTGGGTGAAAGAGACCAAATTTGCTATGGGAGACTGTAAAGGGTGAAGGAGGACATGCTTGAAGCGGGGTTTGTTTGTCCTTTGAGTTTTATGCTAGAAAACGGCTCATTGATTTCTTTTAACGCAGTGAGAGAATGCCATAGAAGTGAAGTTTGTGTTAATCTTGACTTTACATTTACAACTCGTGGTGGCATTTTGCTGAGGTGAAAGTGAGTGCTGGTGGTCCACTAGTCATGTTCACATGCCTCTCACAAAGTTTGTTGAGTGACTGATCTAAAAAAGGTGGACTAATACTAGTCGGTGTCATTTTTTGTTTGTTTAATGCTTTATAATGTGCTTTATAGGAATGCTGTGAGAGAGGGCATTGCTGTCCCTGTTGGAAGTGACTTGAGACTAAGCGATAATGACTGCTTCAAAGCCACACAATGAACCACACAATGGTAGAGGCAAGACTTGAACCCAGCCTTCTAAGAGGCAAGGGCTGAGCTGCTTTGGGGAATGGGAACATCAATGCACACGCACCTCAACAAAACCCCAGCATGGGCCCATTATATGTACATTATGTGTGTGCGTACACGGGAGAGAGAGCCACCTTGAATAGTCCTCTTTGTCACAGTTAATGGGACCAAGAAACAGAAGTGTGTGTGTGTATGTGTGCTATGAGGGTTGGAGTCGGGTTTATTCTTAGTGTCTCTGCTGGAGTTCTCCCAGACGTGCCAGTGGCCTGCTATGGGGAACAGAGTCAGCACCAGACAGAACTTGCCCCAGGTGCTCCTGCAAGACACAGGTCCTTCTGTTCACAGTGCAGACATTTCACTAGTGCTCACACATTTGAAGCTGTGTGTGTCTTTTATATGCTACATTTATTTTGTTTCTCATGGATTGCATGCAGTTCAATAGGATTGTTGACTTGTCTTAGCACATTCAGCTTTTTGGGAAGAGCCACGTGGACTCTGGTCTCAGAAACCAGGCAGTGTGTAGATGCCCATGGAGTTGACCACGTGTTCAAGCCATTCCTAAGACTTCACTCCCATCAGTTTCCATAGTCAGCAGACTGAAAACAGAAACACCCTAGAAGAGAGCCGAGGGAGGAGAGGCTGGTTTTAGCTGTCTTTAGTGAACTGTATCAAACAATAGCTCTTTCTGAAATTACTCTGCCTCCAAACTACATCATGTCTCTCCCTAAGATCGGTTTATCAGGAACAGTGTTTCCTGAGCCATCTCATGTCGCTTGATTTCCCTTAGCCATTAGGCTCCCTCCTCATCCCCAAACTACACATATCCTGCCCCCTCATTTAGCTATGAGCTCCCCAGGGGAGGAGGTTGGCAGCGGTGGTAATGGAGAGGTAACAGGATTCTCCCTCTCTGCTGCCACCTCCATCCTCATCGCTCAGGACAAGCACCGGCTCCCCCTCCTTCCTGAGCTCAGCAGCAGCAGAGCTGGTGGGGGAAACAGGGACATTCCAGGACCAAATCACAAAACAGGATGGCTTCTGTCATTCTGGGACTTTCGCTGGAAAATCGGGACACTTGGAGGGGATGCAGTCTGATACATATACCTCTTTGGTGATCAAGTGGTGGGTTGTTGCAACCCATATATGTAGGTTTCACAAACGCCCTTTTGAGAGGGAATGAGAGAGAGTGGGAAAGGAGGATGAGAGAGGGGAAGAATGTGAGAACAGGACAGCTGTAGATAAAGATAGGAAAGGAAAAACTAATGCAACAAATAAAAATTGGGTCAAATATTGCCGGTTATTGAGGAAGTGCAGCACAATGAGCCTGGTATGGTTCAAGGCCACTGAATGAACATAGACACAAATGCCTGTGGGGAAGACGCTTAATTCCTAGAAGAAAGAGATGCTGGGCCCCAAGTTCACCTGAAATGCCTCCCTCTAGAATTGAAATGCTTCTGCCCAATCTCTGATGTGTGCAGAGACTCTAGTATCTCAGTGACATCGGAAATGCACTCTGCACCTGGGGAACTTGAGCTATTTTTATTTCATGTGCTCCAGCACTGTCCTCAGCCATTGAGAAACCTCTGTCAGGAGTGACCTATTGCACAAATAAAGTCCTGTCTGTACAGGGCACACCGCTGTTGTTACCACGGTTGTTATGACTGCTGGCATTAAATAAATGTTAATTACAGTAGCGTCAACAACACTGGAACAGCAATTTAAAAAGATAATACCCCAAGCTATTAATATAGACATGCAACCATGAATAAAATATTGTTTTTCTGAGTGGGTGATTCACCAATCACTTATCCTAATAGAATCTGATAGGAAGCAAAGTAGCACAGCAGTGAATTGATCCTCTAAAGGAAACTATGGAAACCGCAATCCACACCCTTTACTATTTGGTCTTTTTCAAACAGGTGCCAACAAGCCAACTCTTTTCATGTTGCTTTTATAGTCAATTTAATTACAAAGCATTATATGGATGATATAATGTTATACTTTCTTACCACAACATAGTCTGGTGATTAGGAAAACAGTGTGTGGGTGTTTCAGTTTTGATTTTAAGTCTGGTCACTGTTGTCTAAAAGCTTGGGACTAAAATTGATTGATTTTTGTTTTGTTTTGTTTTGCAAGTACACATTATTTCTATTCTTCAATAACAGGCTGTGTTGCTGGAGGCTTTTAGGAAGCTAGGCTTGATGTAGTAATCGTGGTTGAGAAAATGACAAAGAATGTTATGGAGGAGGGAGAACATGGGACAATTATATCTTTTGAAACAATCTTACCGGTAATAGGGCAATGTTTTTCCACCACCATTGTGACTGTGTTTTTCGTTTTATTAAAAAATTGCCAGTATTCTCAATTTACTGTTCTCTATGGACAACATTTTAATAGTGTTGGTGATAGTTCCACTGCGTGCTCATTTGTCCATTTCCTTGAAATGGTTGCCTGAGGCAAACTAGCATGATACTGATTTGCCATCTGGTTAACATCACAATTACTATTTGCTGTAAGTATGATATTGGGGCTGGGGTGTCCTTTAATAATAAATATTCTCTGGGCCCACAAAATGGACAGTTAAGTGGAATAGGAATCAAAAGTGGACAGGCGTTATGTTCCATTGATCAAGTTATTTAATGAAATGTGAGGATATGCTGATACCTACATAGGAAAAGCAGATGGTATCTTACAGAACCAACCCAGAAACGCCATGCCATGGAGGTCTGTTGAAACCTCTACCCAGGACTCTGTCAGAAGTGATGGGGAGGGCACAAGACCCTCAAAGGCTTAGTGACCTTCCAAAGCACTGCCACAATTGCTCTTTGCACAGAGCACCCCAGAATGTTTGAGCAACATGAGGAAAACGGTCCATTTGAATTACCTGAGCACCCATCTCCCACGGGCCAAGGGAACCCATTGAATTTGTACTGCCCAAAAGCCACCAGAATCTTGGAGGCATTTCTACCTGTTTCTAAAAAATTACATTCCATTTTTTTGTGGAGCAGGAAAACATCAATGTGCCTGATAGTGTTGTTGTTGTGAGGCTGAATGCAAAGCAGTTTGTAAAGCACTGTGTACTTTTAAAAAACCTAGGCAAATACTATATAATAACCATGATGATGATATTATACTTGGCAGTCACTTTGCACTTGTACAAATAAATGGGATCAAAATTAAGGGAGGAGAATGGAAAGCTGACATTTCTTTCTGTGGAACCATATGGGGAGTGAGTATAATGTATATTTTTAAACTAATTTGCGTTCTTTTCAAAGTACTTAGCAGATGGCAAAAGCAAATGCTTGCATTTCATGAAAACCCAATGCAAATCATGTAACCAAAAATGAAACCTAAACATTAGGAAGAACTTTTTGACAGTAAGAGCTGTTCAGCAGTGGAATTTGCTACCAAGGAGTGTGGTGGAGTCTCCTTCTTTGGAGGTCTTTAAGCAGAGGATATGTCAAGAATGCTTTGATGGTGTTTCCTGCTTGGCAGGGGGTTGGACTGGATGGCCCTTGTGGTCTCTTCCAACTCTATGATTCTATGAAACATTGTGGCTAATGTATTTCCCTGCTAGTGCATTAGAAAAGGTGAAATTGAGTTGGGGGACATTTCCCATTTCATGTTGACAGTGTAATACAGTCCTGGGCTGCTGTAGGTGGCAAAAGCAAATGTTGTAATAATAAGTGTCTTTAAAAATCACTCATTTGACCACCTGCAATCCTTTCTATTTTGGGCTTAGTCACTCTGCACTGGTGGCTTTAGCAGGGGTTACTGGGACGCTGGATTGCAACCCTGGGCCCATGTTGGGCTTTCTTTGTTTTAAAAAATCAAGGTCACTGAAATGTATCTGAGTTAAATTACTCATCTGGATCATTCCATTGTTTGTACAGTTTGTGTGATTGAGAAAAAGCATTGTTTCTGATTAAAATCAGAAGCCTGATTATTCTAGAATGAAAGGGAATGGTGAGCATGGTTTATGCAAAAAAATCTGTTAATTCTTGTGGCTAACTAACTACAGTAGTACCTCTGTTTATCAACTTAATCCATTCCGGAAGTCCGTTCTTAAACCAAAACCGTTCTTAAACCGAGGCGTGCATTCCCTAATGAGGCCTCCTGCCGCCGGTGCCCTTCCACCGTTCGGATTCCGTTCGTAGACTGAGGTAAAGTTCTCAAACCGGGACACTATTTCCGGTTTTGCGGAGTTTGTAAACCAAATTGTTCTTAAACCGGACTGTTCTCAAATTGAGGTACTGCTGTATTACCATGTTTTCAGTAACTGGGTTGTGTGAAGAAATACTCTTAAAGTTGTTGATCTGTCTTGTATTAGGTTCAGGTAGGTAGCCATGTTGGTCTGACACAATGTGTTTGTTTGTGTGTGTGTAGTCCAGTAGCATCTTAGAGACCAACTAAGTTTGTTCTTGGTATAAGCTTTTGTGTGCATGCACACCAAGAGCTGGGATTAATCTTCACAGCCCTTGAGCTCCCATGCCATCTTTCAGTGTCAAAGTTCAGTCCTGGATCATGTGATTGATGAAGATGAGTCATGTGATTGGATCATGTGATTGAAGAAGATGCATCAATAGGAGTATAGCATCTAGATCAAGGGAAGTAATAGTACCACTGTATTCTGCTCTGGTCAGACCTCACCTGGAGTACTGTGTCCAGTTCTGGGCACCACAGTTCAAGAAGGATACCGACAAGCTGGAACATGTCCAGAAGAGGGCAACCAAAATGGTCAAAGGCCTGGAAACGATGCCTTATGAGGAACGGCTTAGGGAGCTGGGTATGTTTAGCCTGGAGAAGAGAAGGTTAAGGGGTGATATGATAGCCATGTTCAAATATATAAAAGGATGTCATATAGAGGAGGGAGAAAGGTTGTTTTCTGCTGCTCCAGAGAAGCGGACACGGAGCAATGGATTCAAACTACAAGAAAGAAAATTCCACCTAAACATTAGGAAGAACTTCCTGACAGTAAGAGCTGTTTGGCAGTGGAATTTGCTACCAAGGAGTGTGGTGGAGTCTCCTTCTTTGGAGGTCTTTAAGCAGAGGCTTGACAGACATATGTCAAGAATGCTTTGATGGTGTTTCCTGCTCGGCAGGGGGGTTGGACTAGATGGCCCTTGTGGTCTCTTCCAACTCTACGATTCTATGATTCTATTCTGAGTGATCCACTGTGCATGTCAGTTTTCTCACTTACCACCAGACAGGGAGTCCCTCTGTCTGTAGCTCCACCAAGTGCTGGTCTTCCTTCTGCCCTGCCAGCCCCAGCAAGCAGGCGCTGAGAGAGAATGTGACCACAGTTGGACTGGTCCAGCTGGGAGTCCAAAGCCATGAACTTGGTTGTGTAATCTGGAGCCAGCCATGGTCTCGCAGGGGGTTGTGAGGATCAAATTGGATAACCCTGTGTATTCCACCACCCATTATGGAGAAGAATGGGATGCAGATAGGATGAATTATATAAACGGATGTAAATTAGCCACTCTTCTCTAGGTGCTCGTTGTCCTTGGGGGAGATGGAGGGAGCCATGCCCTTCCCCCTGTCACTGGCCAGGCCAAAGAGTCACGTGGCCAGTTCAGGAAGCTAATTGTGGCAAAAGGGGAGTCCGTCCAACCTCATCTGTCAGCCCGTGAAGGAGCCGCTGCTGTGAAGCCTGCTTTCCTTTTCCCTCCTCATTCATTTTCCCTTTTGTATTATATCTATCAGCTTGCGAGCAGGAGTTCACTTAACTTTTATTATTCATTTGGTGTATAATAAGGCTTTCATCCAGCCTTGAGGCCTGGCACTTCCTTGATTATAAGCTGGGACAAATAGGCCCCTTGTTTTCTGCTGATTTCTTTATATGTGTTATTTCACAAAGAACATATTTCAGAAGCAGACCAGTAATTTGTTTGGCCAGTGCTTGCCTCACTGTCTTCTCATGTTGTGGCTACTTAATAAACATGGTGACAGTTGTGAAATAAAGTGTGGAGGTAAATTGCACATCAAACAGTAATTGCATTATACCATGTAATAGTCTTAAGCACATTAAATCATGGGCCCTTAATGCATTTGTACCTTAGGATCTTCATAATTGGCACATAAATATGTATGAGGTTAAGGAGAAGTGGCAGGATGGGGTGGTGCGATGGGCTGCCATGTGGAAAATGAAGTAGTTAAACAGAAGGCTCCATCAACATTGCGGTAACCTTTTTCAGATTGGTAGATAAGGATTGTACAAACCGATAAGTCAGTAAAGTGAAAATGCCTGGTTTGGGGATAATCAAATGTAACTGGGATGCAAATCAATACTGTGTTACTGTTCCATTGTTCAGTGGGACGCTGTAGTTCTGTGCCTCTTGGGAAGGGCCGGCCCACCCACAAGGCAAGGTGATGCAACTGTCTCAGGCAGCAGGATCCACAGGGGCAGCAGATCTGCCTGCAAGGAATGCATTGCCCACTGTTGTTGCTGCAGTGACAGCCATAGCTGTTTCGCCCTCCTTGGAGGCCAGATCTGCCATGTCCTCTGCAGCCTCCGCCCCCCTGTGCCACCTCTACAGCAGCCTCTTGGTAAAAAGGAGGCCTAAGAAGGAAATGGCTGCCCTCTCCTGGATCTCCTTGGGTCTGCACCTACCCGGTGTGATTCAGAGCAGCCCCTGCTCCCACCACGGCCTTTGATTCCCACCTCAACCATTGGGTAAGGCTGATTTGATTCTCCCCCTTGTTCCTAAGGTAGATTTCCATTCCCCACCATTTTGGGGTTTGCCTAAGGAGTCAAAAAGTCTTGAGCTAGCCCTGCTCTTGGTCCATATCGCAAGGGATCCATGGCTGCCACTGACCCATGGCACTTCCTCAGTCGCACGTGACTTGTGTGGGGCTGCCATTGTGTTCCAACTGCAGGAACCAGGGGGGGGGCACAAATATATGTGCTTTTCTGCTTCCGAGGCGCAAGCTGCATATCGGTTGTTCAGATAAATGCTCAAACAGGCATCAGGTTTAAGAATGTGATTGTGAGGGAATAAAAGGGATGGCTGTCTGCACCATCCGCAGGGCAATTAAGTTATTGGTTTTGCTGCTAAAGTGCATGCAATACACAAAAAGTGTTCAGGTCTGCATTAGTTTGATATGCTTTCAAACAGGAGAAACGAGCCATTTGTGAGTAAAAGCAATATACATGCCAAGTCAAACAATGGTTGGGGTCTGCATGGCTAAATAATAATAATATTGGTGTGTATGGGGGGGGGGGTTGGATTCTTGACCCAGCAGAAAAAATGTTCCAAACATGCATTGCCAGTATGCAGGAAGGCAGCGACATTTTCTGATTCACCCTGCCTTTGCCGCAGCTTCAGTAGAGAAGTCTGCCTTAACTGTGTGCAACGTGGACATGGACTTGAAACGGAGTCTGAAAATTCCTCTGTTTACATCCAGGCCTTGTTGGCCACTGGGAACTCTCCTTGGTGCTGTGCCCACTGGCATGCCTGCCATTTTGCTCTGTGGGCTCCTCTACAGGACCAGAACTGGACATGCCTTTCAAAGTAAGCTGTGTGTCCTTCTCTTGATCATCCCCAAGGAATCCGGGGTCCTGAGAAGCATGGTTTGCAACGTTTGCCATTCTTGGCAGCACACCAGCCATTCAAACCTCCTTGGTTGTCTTCTTGCTTTGCAAGGTCCATTTGCAGCATTGAGAGGAAGAATGGGGCTGCCTTCCTTCCTTGTCGCCTCCTGCTTCCTACCTGAGGAGTCGTATCCTAGGGTTGGAGCCCCGGACACTGTAACACTGTAACAGCAGCTGTTTCAAAGGAGGCACAAAAATGAAAGCTTATGCTGAGTTAGAGTTGACACTGAAACTTCTCCTACAGTGAAATTTGAGAAGATGTGGAGGTTCTTTCCCCAACAAAATCTCCAAGGAATTTAAGGGGAGGCGAAAAGAGCAATGTCACCCATCAATGAAAGACAATGCCAGTGATTAGACTCCTTACAGAACAAGGTGGAAGAGGACGTTGCATCATACCTGCCAAGTTGCTGTCAGAGAAATAAGGGACTGGGCCGGAAATAGCAGACCGGAAGTAGCGCTGCCGCCATTTTGGAACTGGGTGGAGCATGCTCAGAAGTGACTTTTGATGCTGCTTTGCCCAGTTCCAAAATGGCTGCCGCGCCAGACTAAACCGGGGGAAAACAAAAAAATCCGTTTTTTCAGCTAGGAACAGCTGGAAAAATGGGGGTTTCCCGGGGAAAACAGGAGACTTGGCA
The DNA here is from genome assembly GCF_963506605.1 of Zootoca vivipara. Lineage (NCBI taxonomy): Eukaryota > Metazoa > Chordata > Lepidosauria > Squamata > Lacertidae > Zootoca > Zootoca vivipara. Next base: position 1,276,703 of record NC_083285.1, read on the forward strand.
GCTATGTGTTGCATGCGTTTGCTGGGGTTGAAGCTGCCATGGTTGGTGCCTTGAGACACACCCCAAGATGGAGATTTGTCTTACGTGTCTTAAGCTCTGAGGACCTGCAGGACCACCTATGCTTCCTCAAAGTTATGCAATAAAAGTGTGTTAGAGTGTTTTCTATATTTTGTCTTGTGAGCAACTAGACATTTCTTTATTCTTCTCATGCCATCTTTGTAGATCTTGTTCAAGCATAGGCTCTCCCTTCATCACAAATCAGTGCCAATCTGATTTTTAAATAAGTGCCAAGGGTAAAATTCCTTGGCAATTCCTGTCAATTTGCCACATACCAGTCAGTCTGTAAACTTGGGTGTGTTCTCTCCTCACCTGCTTTGCCCGCTGCAGGTCTCCACATAGACAATGCTCCCTCCAGTATTGTTATAACATACACCCCTCGCACTGCAGGCTTGGAGGAGTAAAAGCAAGCCTGCGTAGAAGAGAGAGAAAGAAAAGTGACACATAAATGGTAATTAGTTTATTTCCCTTGAAAATTCTGCCTTTTAAAAATTTGTTTTATAATCCCTGGCCTCTCACAGCACCTCTTAATCCCCAATGCTTTGCCATCAGCAAATACTGCTGGCAGCAGGAGAATTCCAGCTTCTTTGCTCTTAGACTTGCTGCTGAATTTGCAATGAGCACCTGGCTTAAAAGCATGCAAAATGAGCTGGCCCAGTGCTTCCTCCCTCATCTTCTTTGAGAAAAACAGAAAGGTTTTTTTTTTGGAGGGGAGTGTTGCTTGGTGGTTCTCTGTTCTTCCTTTCTTTTTTGCATTGTGCTGTTTTTTGTTTGTTTGCTTTGTCCTTCAAAGCTGCCGTCTCCTTCTGGACCATCTCAAAGGGCTGAAAGAACTTTCAAATGGACTTTTCTTCTCTCCCCACAAATGCTCCCTGACTGTAAATGGAAATTAATTATCATTACATGCACTAATCACTGCACCCACAGAGAATGAGTTTTTAGTGTTGTGTACCAACGAGTTGAGCAGAGGAGCTCAATAAAAACCATTTGTAATGTTTAGATACAGCACATAAACCTCTAAAGGGAGCTGTTTTGTATTACCAAATCTTATTACCATTATCAGTTTATTTATAGGTCCTAGGATTAAAACCTGTAAATCCCATGTTACTGTTTGTTGCTGAGAACCCTTTTTTCAAGGAATCTCTTAGCCTTCTACAGTGTGTGCTTGCTGTCTTTGTAGTTTGAATCTCCTCTAAAGAGCTCGGCATGGCCTGTGTGAAGATTAGAGATGTGGGGAGAAATTTGATTTAGATGAATCTTCCTACTATGCTCACCCCGTCGCAGGGATTCGAACCGCCAACCTTCTGATCGGCAAGCCCTAGGCTCTGTGGTTTAACCCACAGCTCCACCCGTATCCCTTCCAACCTAGCAGTTCGAAAGCACACAGTGCAAGTAGATAAATAGGTACCGCTCTGGCGGGAAGGGTAAACGGCATTTCCGTGTGCTGCTCTGGTTCGCCAGAAGCGGCTTTGTCATGTTGGCCACATGACCTGGAAGCTGGACGCCGGCTTCCTTGGCCAATAATGCGAGATGAATGCCGCAACCCCAGAGTCGTCCGCAACTGGACCTAATGGTCAGGGGTACCTTGACCTTACCTACTTTGCACTTTGTGAAACACAACTGCCCTTAAAAATTTGCACTTTTCTTAATTTTGCAATGTAGTTCTCCAGCCAAGTAATTTGCACAGAAATTCATGCAATAGAGTAAAATCTGCATAAGAATGCATCTATTAGTGAAAATAACATAAAAATGGATCATATCAGGGAACATTGCTTTGCATAATTTAGCAATACCTAGGAGAAAATATTTTACATCATAAGTAATAATAATAAAAATAATAATTTATTATAATCCAGGCACTCACACAGACCTTCACTGCCTTCACTGGTTCCGATTTCAAAGAGAGGTAGAGCTTGGTATCATCCGCATATTGATGGACACCCAGCCCAAACCCCTTGATGATCTCTCCCAACGGCTGCATGTAGATGTTAAAAAGCATGGGGGAGAGGACAGAACCCTGAGGCACCCCACAAGTGATGACCCAGGGGTCTGAACACTCATCCCCCAAAACCACTTTCTGGACACGGCCCAGAAGGAAGGAACGGAACCACTGTACCGGTATAACAGTGCCCCATCTAGTGTCCTCTAGATGGTCCAGAAGGATGTTATGATCAATTGTATCAAAGGCTGCTGAGAGATCCAGCAGAACTAGGAAACAGCTCTCACCTTTGTCCCTAGCCTCCCGGGGATCATCAACCAGCGCGACCAAGGCAGTTTCAGGCCCATGGTGAGGCCTTAATCCCGATTGGAAGGGATCCAAATGGTCCACATCCTCCAGGCATGCCTGGAGTTGTTCAGCAACCACCCGCTCAATAACCTTGCCCAAGAATGGAAAATTTGAAACTGGGCGGTAGTTGGCCATACTGGCCGGGTCTAAAGATGTTTTTTTAAGAAGCAGTTTAATGACCGCCTCTTTCAGAGGGTCTGGGAATGCTCCTCACAGAGAGAAGCATTCACCACCCCGCAGAGCCCATCGTCCAGCCCTTCCTGGCTTGCTTTTATTAAACCACTGGGCCACCCCCCAGGATCAGACACCTCCTGTTGCCAATAATTGGTGACCTGAAAACCACTGGGACCCTCCCCAAGGTCTTCCAGTGCCCATCCTCTGAGCTTCTCCCACCCCATTCTCCAGATCTGACCATTCCTCCACGGGACTCACAGCCAATGCTGCTACTGAGAGGCTAAGTGTGTGGCGCCACTGCTGCCTGCCAGCTACTTCTTTTAGGACTAAGCCAAGTCCTTGGCCAAACACAGGGGTTTTAAGCAGAGGTTGGATGGCCATCTGTCATGGATGCTTTAGGGGGTTGGACTAGATGACCCTTGGGCCCCTTCCAATTCCACAATTCTGTGGGAAGGCTAGATGCAGGCTATGCACAATTTGGTGTCTCCCCTGATGTATCCAGTTTATTATTTGGGTTTTTTTTGTTTGTTTGTTTAATTTCTATACCACCCTATATCGGAAGGTTTCAGGTTAAGTTATATTATCATTGCCCATTCTATCATATAATGGGCAAGTACTCTGGATGCTCTTGAAAGAGAATGCAACCAATATCTCATTCATGTTGGCAGGAAGAACAATATTATACAGAAACCAGAAGCTGTGATGACTCCGACGACACTGGAGGCTTCTGCTCTAGTACTGAGCAGTGTTCATGACTATTTCTGAACATTTTGAACAGAATATAGCTGTAAGGGGAAGAGAATACAGAGATCCCCCTCCCATCATCAAGAGCAGTTCCTCCAATAGCAGCAATGCCAGCGGGGAGGGGGAGGAGTCCAGTGAGGAAGGAGGAAGAGGGATGCAGGCCTCCGGCAACACAGAAGAGCCCCTGATACACATGAGGGAGGAAGAAAGAGAGGGGGAAAGGGGGGAGAAGGAAAACATGGAGCGTAGAACCTTTTTCCCTCCGGTTCCGGAATTACGCAGGAGAAGGCGGGGAAGAAGGTTTGCCGTCCCGAGACTCTTATGCTGGAAGAAGACGAGGGGCGGTCCATTCCCGGATTCTGCCTCGGACTGAGCAGACATGTTCTACACACTCATTTCACTGTAAATAGACTGCACTAAATAAAACTGTCTAAAGACAAGAATGTGGAGCGTCGTTACTATAGAGTAGTCGCAACAACAACCTCCGCCAATAGCATTTGTAGAATTCAGGTACTTAATGAATAATACTTTCTTCTTGTATAAATCTGCACAAGAATACTGTACTTAACATTTCTATGTTGGTGAGAGGGCGTTTGTCTCCCTTATGTTTCAAAGCAACTCATGTGTGTTGTCTCATTAATCTTTGCAGCATTTCCAGAAGGTTGTGGTTAAGGGCAGTGGGATCTGAATCAAGAAACCTTTGGTATGACTATCACTCTTGGTCAAGCTCATGAGGCGGCCTCAGAAAGCTACAATCTCTCAGCCTTTCTGCTGCCACCTTCTTCTGCCATGTGGGGATAATAAAAAGTACAGTGTTGTTGTGAGGAAAGTGTTCCGCCTCTGCAGCAATGCTTAAAATGAGCTACTGAGTGTGATTTGAGCCACAGTCTGCTAGACCTTCCTTCCTGCCTGCCTGCCTGCCTGCCTGCCTGCCTGCCTGCCTGCCTGCTAGACAATTCTCTGCTTAGTTTACTCAGGAATTAGTTCCCGCTCTGTTCAGTGGGGTTTGCTCTCTAGGAAGTGTGTTTGGGATTAGGGATGGGCAAGCCTATCAGTTTTGGGGTTCTCTCAGTTTCTCATTTTTCCAGTGTTAAGTCCAGTTTTCAACAATTCCACATCAGTTTGTGTGTGTGTGTGTGTGTGTGTGTGTGTGTGTGTGTGTGTGTGTGTGTTATCCTCATGAAAATTCACCAGCATTTTGGTGCAAATTTCTCATAATAGCATGATAGTATGCACTTCCCCCCAACTTCAGAACAAATTCCACAATAAAAGGCATTTTTCTATGTTATTTTTACCAATATTTGCTTTTGCACGCATTACCCTAGAGGTTGTTTTTTTAAAAAAATGTACACATTACCTGGTTGGAGAACTGAATTGCAAGATTCATAGAACTGTGATTTTTGAAGGATGGCTGTGTTTCAGTTCTTGTACTGTTTCAGAAAGTGCAAATTAAGTAGGTTCACCTTTAAATGTGAACTGAATCGAACGTCTCCTAAATTCCTATTTGGGATTGCAGTATTTCTAAATGCATCTACTAAGGAGGAAGCCCCAATGGACACCGTGGAACTTAGTAAACATGCATACAGTTACACTTCCAGCCATTGTGCTACACCAGCTCTGTCCACAGTTTCATTGCCTTTGACTAGGCTTATGCGAATTTACACCAGTTGTAACCTAGGGATAACATCGTGCAGATCTTCCATCCCCCTTCACTCTGCTCTGTTATTTTGTTGAAATTCAGTTCAACCCCTGACTGAGGTCTTGGCCTGCCATACCCACTTATAAACAAATCAGTTTGAAAGTTTAATTACAAGCCTGGCTTCATTGGTAAGAAGCAATCTTCTTTAATTGCATGCTTTATCAAACCTGGTGATTTAGAGCTGTATAATAATTTCTTCTAAAAGCACTGGGCTTTTCTCTAAAATTTTCTAAGGGCTATGTGTTTTGAAGCATGAGTAGATCTCATGTGTGTTTACCATTTATGACCACCTTGGTTGCTATGAATCCATGAGTGTGGATACCCTCGTGAATACATTTTGTGAAGGTTCGAAAACTCAGAAATAAACCCAAGGGAGGGGGACGAAGGGCTTGGCAATCACCTAAATGTGTTTGTCAGCATTCATTTGTGCATGCCAGAGGTGAGTATACATCTTATTTTTTTGACGTTCGCAAAATGCAACTGAGATTGTCAACAGTGGTCCAATTGGTTTCAGACTTCAGGGCATAGGTCTGGAGGAACCCAAATGACGGCCTCTTTGGAGATTCAGCTCTGGTGCCCCTGCCCAAAGAAGCAAAGAGCCATATGCACAAAGGGGTCTGAATAAATAAGTGCAGCGCCCCAATTTCTGTGTGAGGGTTTTTTAAAATGTAAACTGTGGTTGCTTTAGTCCAGGCATCCCCAAACTTCAGCCCTCCAGATGTTTTGGACTACAATTCCCATCATCCCTGACCACTGGTCCTGTTAGCTAGGGATCATGGGAGTTGTAGGCCAAAACATCTGGAGGGCCGCAGTTTGGGGATGCCTGCTTTAGTCCATGTTCAACTTGTTGTTGTTGTTGTTGTTGTTGTTGTTGTTGTTGTTGTTATTTACACCCCACCCATCTGGCTGGGTTTCCCCCACCACTCTAGGAGGCTTCCAGCAAATACCAAAATACATTAAAATATCACAGATTAAAAACTTCCCTAAACAGGGCTGCCTTTATGTGTTTTCTAAATGTCAGGTAGTTGTTTATCTCCTTGACCTCTGATGGGAGGGCGTTCCACAGGGCGGGTGCCACTACCGAAAAGTCCCTCTGCCTGGTTCCCTGTAGCTTTACTTCTCGCAGTGAGGGAACTGCCAGAAGGCCCTCGGCGCTGGACCTCAGTGTCCGGGCTGAACAATGGGGGTGGAGACGCTCCTTCAGGTATACTGGACCGAGGCCATTTAGGGCTTTAAAGGTCAGCACCAACACTTTGAATTGTGCTCAGAAACGTACTGGGAGCCAATGTGTTATGTGGCCGGGGAAACCCAGCCAGATGGGCGGGGTATAAATAATAAATTATTATTATGTCTTAGGGACCCAGGTGGCGCTGTGGGTTAATCACAGAGTCTAGGGCTTGCTGATCAGAAGGTCGGCGGTTCGAATCCCTGCAACGGGGTGAGCTCCCGTTGCTTGGTCCCAGCTCCTGCCCACCTAGCAGTTCGAAAGCACATTAAAGTGCAAGTAGATAAATAGGGACCGCTCCGGCAGGAAGGTAAACAGCGTTTCCGTGTGCTGCTCTGGTTCGCCAGAAGCAGCTTTGTCATGCTGGCCACATGACCCGGAAGCTGTCTGCGGACAAACGCTGGCTCCCTCGGCCTATAGAGCGAGATGAGCGCTGCAACCCCAGAGTCGGACACGACTGGACCTGATGGTCAGGGGCCCCTTTACCTTTTTAGGACCGGTGTTATGTGGTCTTGGCAGCTGCTCCCAGTCACCAGTCTAGCTGCCGCATTCTGGATTAATTGCAGTTTCCGGGTCACCTTCAAAGGTAGCCCCACGTAGAGCGCATTGGAGTAGTCCAAGCGGGAGATAACTAGAGCATGCACCACTCTGGTGAGACAGTCCGCGGGCAGGTAGGGCCTCAGCCTGCGTACCAGATGGAGCTGATAGACAGCCGCCCTGGACACAGAATTAACCTGCGGCTCCATGGATAGCTGTGAGTCCAAAATGACTCCCAGGCTGCACACCTGGTCCTTCAGGGGCACAGTGACCCCATTCAGGACCAGGTAGTCCCCCACAACTGCCCGCCCCCTGTCCCCCACAAACAGTACTTCTGTCTTGTCAGGATTCAACCTCAATCTGTTAGCTGCCATCCATCCTCCAACCGCCTGCAGGCACTCACACAGGACCTTCACTGCCTTCACTGGTTCTGATTTGAAAGAGAGATAGAGTTGGGTGTCATCCGCATACTGATGAACACCCAGCCCAAACCCCCTGATGATCTCTCCCAGCGGCTTCATATAGATATTAAAAAGCATGGGGGAGAGGACAGAACCCTGAGGCACCCCACAAGTGAGCGCCCAGGGGTCTGAACACTCATTCCCCCATCACCACTTTCTGAACACGGCCTAGGAGGAAGGAGCGGAACCACTGTATGACATGCTCTGAGCACCACTGCTATGGCACGGTAGATGTGGATTCAGCTACTGCTGGATTGCACATGACAGCATAACTTTTTCTGCTCATGCTGAGATCCACTTCATTCAGAAAGAGAGAGAGGGAGACGGTCTGAATTACTGAGGAGCTTTTAAAGAATGTGGGGGGGGGAGTAAGGTGTGTTTAAAAGCAATCCTGGAATCATAATAGTGAAACATCCATGCCTCCTAGTGATACAACAATAACAAAATGATATTTAGGGGAGGAAATGGAATAAAATGCAAAATGCATTATTAGATTTGTGCCTCTCTCCTGGGTATGAGAATTACCTACCTTGTAACAGAACACTGCTGCTGCTACTGCAAAGAAGGTCACATACACAAATTTCATTCCTGAAATCTGATACTTTTCTAACCTTTTGCTGTTCACAATGCACCTGTCTAAAAGCGCATTGTACTTCTGGAACAGTAACCTAATTCACATCAGGAAAAGATCTCACAAAGGGAACAGAGAAGACTTTATTTTAGTGCCAGTTTGCGATTGTAAAATGATGAATTTTTTTCTCTGTGTGTTTCTCCCTCTAGAGAGAATCTCCACATTGTCATGGCTTTTCACTGGTAAAATCTCTCACACACACCCCGCCCCACTTTAAAGCTATCATGAAGCTAAGTATTTTGTACAGGCAAGTGCATGCAATGGAGCCCTATGTCTTTTTATTTTAAGAAAAGCAGCTTTGAGGGTGGGGCAAATGTTGTCCCTATTTTCAAAAAGGGGGAAAGAGAGGACCCAAACAATTACTGCCCAGTCAGCCTGACATCAATACCAGGAAAAATTCTAGAGCAGATCATTAAGCAAACGGTCTGTGAGCACCTAGAAAGGAACGCTGTGGTCACTAAAAGTCAGGGTTCCTGAAAAATAGGTCATGTCAGACTAATCTGATCACATTTTTTGACAGAATTACAAGCCTGGTAGGCTATATCCACAGCATTCTCTTCATCTATCTTGATTTCAGCAAGGCCTTTGACAAGGTGCCCCATGATATTCTTGTAAAGAAGCTGGTAAAATGTGGGCTAGACAATGCTACCATTCAGTGGATTTGTAACTGGCTTACTGACCGAACCCAAAGGGTGCTCATCAATGGCTCCTCCTCATCCTGGAGAGTAGTGACTAGTGGGGTGCCACAGGGTTCTGTCTTGGGCCCAGTCTTGTTCAACATCTTTATCAATGACTTGGATGATGGGCTTGAGGGCATCCTGAGCAAGTTTACAGATGACACGAAATTGGGAGGGGTGGCTAATACCCCAGGGGACAGGATCACACTTCAAAATTACCTTAACAGATTAGACAACTGGGCCAAAGCAAACAAGATGAATTTTAACAGGGAGAAATGTAAAGTACTAAACTTGGGCAAAAGGCTACTTCTCCTTCAGTAGTAGCCAGGCATTTATCACAAAGTGTCACTGGGCCTTCAGCTTCATGGCCAGGCTGAAGCACAGGGATTTATCCAACACCATGCGTGAGCATTTTTACCCAACAAGGATTTGAACCTGGATTTCCTGTTTCAAAACTCAACACTCAAACCAGTAAACTGCAGTGCTTAATTCACAAACTACTTCTTCTTCTTCTTCTTCTTCTTCTTCTTCTTCTTCTTCTTCTTCTTCTTCTTCTTCTTCTTCTTCTTCTTCTTCTTCTTCTTCTTCTTCCATGAGAAGTATGTGAATGAGAATGGGTGTAAACAAATGCCTATCTGTCAATTTTGGTTTCTCCCAGTTTCTTATTTTTCCAATTTCTTTACCAGTATGTGGATTTTTTTCTTTAAAAATAATAATGAAATTTTGTTAGCATTTTGGTGCATATTTCTCCTTATATACACATTTTTGCAATCTATTTCCCACAATATAATGCATTTTTGTATGTTATCTTAACTAATATATGACCTATGTTATAAACTGCTTAGAGTTTTGTTTAAATATAGAGAATATAGATTGCATAATCAATCAATCAATCATTTTTGTGACCATTTCAGATTGAAGAACTGCATTAGAAAATTTGGGGAAGTGTGGATTTTGATGGATAAGCAGTGTTTTATTTCACATACTTCTTTAGGAAATGTGATCAAGGAAGGTTTGCATTAAAATGCAAACTGAATCAAATTTGTCTTCCATCCTTACTAAGAGCACCGTTGTCCTAGACACATTTACTCCAAAAATAAGTCCCACTGTATTCAGGGGTGTTTATTCTTAGGCAGCATGACTAAGTTTGCAGCCTTAAGAGCACAACTCTGAGACTCACTGTAGTTTTACATTCCAGAAACAGAATGCAGCCATAATGCTGCCTTAGTCATTGCAGTCCAACTGTAGTCGAGAGGAAAAGCACAGATCCTGGCTTGGAGTGCTCCTGCCTTGCAGCAAGCCTTCCTAAGCTAGGAATGGGGGAGCCAGCTGAATGATGCTTATGTCCAGCTGCTCTTTCAGTTCACCCCAAGCTCAGTACTCTGCTGGCTGACCTTTGCCTTCATGGAGATTGGCTGGGCTTCCGAAGCTCCTGCCACTCATTTGAGGATGTATCCCACTTGGAAGAGTTGTGCATCACCCATAATGTATTGAGCTTGGAGTAGGGCAGGCTAACAGGGAGATCAAAGCCCAATATGCAAAAGAGGCTTTCAAGCCTGGGCAGAGCTTTGAATCAGAGAACTATGACACCCTTTACTGGGCTGCTGCAACTGTTATCAGAAACTAGCAGGCAGAGCTCTAGAGGGAAGCTCTCACATTTCCTGGCTATCGAACTCTAAATTAAAGGCAGTCTCTGGCTTTTGGGGCAAGGCACCATTTTGCCAAACACTGAAGCCAGCAAATTCTAAACCATTCTGGCCATGTCAAATTGATTGCAAACTGGGGAAGATGTTTGTGGAAAGCGATGTGTTCTCTGTTGCAAATTCCCTGATGCTTGCCTGTAGTTTTAATCATGATATTTAGAGAAGCTCACTGATCTAAACCCAGTTAAATGCAGCCCATGGTGTCGGATGCAGGACTGCTTAACCAAGTCTTCACATTGCTGCCACGAAACATTCTGATGTGTGTTATGCCATTGGACAAACATGTGATCAAGTTGGCAGTGTGTGTGAAAGGGAAAGGCACATTTTGTTTTCTTCCTCATTCTCTTAACTTTTGCTGTTTCTTCACATGCAGAATATATTTATGCACACAACTGCACTGACATAATTAAGGGACTCACAGAGGCAAGCTGGGGCAGCAGCTCAGCTGCAAGGCAAACTTCCAGGAAGTTAGGGTAGCTCTTCACCACTTGAAACAGCAGCTCAGGTGGAACCTTGGAAGCTGCCTTCTACTGAGTCAGAGCCTTGGTTCATCTCCACTGGCAGGCAGTGGCATGCCCGGCTTCCAGAAAGGGCACAATTCCCATTTCTACCTGGAGATTATGGTAACTGGACTGGATGTCCTGCCATTAAGCGTGAAGAAGGGCTGTAGCTCATCACAAATAGATTTGCAACAACCAAGGTGATAGATATGTCCATTTCAAAGAGGCTCAAGGACCACACATGGGGCACCTGCTCTAGAACAGATCTACTCACGAATAAATCAGAAGGAGAGGTGCTGCAGTGAATGTTCATTCTCTGAACCTAGGAAGGAGCGCTAGGGAGAAGGTAGTATCTATTGAAGCACCTCAAAACATAACCCAAGAGAGAGGAACCTTAATAATGGGCATCACCTGAGATGAAACTCCAGCTTCTTCCCTGCTAGATCATCCTGGGACATAGACTTGTGAAAAACAACAGATGCACCTATAGCTTTGCTATTTTGTTGACAGTTCAGAAATATTGTTGCACAGGGAGCAGTGAAGCAGCTGGATGACATTAGTAGTAATTGCTTAATACTGTCATCACATTTGCTTACATGAAGGGAAAAGCAACAGACTATCAATCAGAGGACAGAATATTCATAGTCTGTGATCATAGTAAGTGCCTTTGAGTGTCATGGTAACAGTCTCACGAGAGAGATTCTTGATTGCTCAATGCTGTGCTACTCATAGTGGCACCATTCCTCGATTAGTTTTAGTTTTAGTTTTAAATGCCACATCCAATATTACTGCTTAATTTTGTTTTAAATTTAATCCAAACAATTTCTCACTCAAGGCTGTCCCTTTTCTTCCACAACCATTTTTTATTTAGGTATGGCTTATCTATACCTATACATGGTTGAGATCAAAATTATAATTGATTTGTTAAAGCTGCTTGACTAGCCAGCATTAAATTTTACAGGTCTGTTAACTGTTAACTATGATAAATGGTTAATCTGTAGTTGTAAAAATAAATAAATTGTGCTTTTTAAAATGGCATTGTTTACTAATACCTATGGTTTCCCTCAGGTGGCGCTGTGGGTTAAACCACAGAGCCTAGGGCTTGCCGATCAAAAGGCTGGCAGTTCGAATCCCCGCAACAGGGTGAGCTCCCGTTGCTCGGTCCCTGCTCCTGCCAACCTAGCAGTTCGAAAGCACCTCAAAGTGCAAGTAGATAAATAGGTACCATTACAGCGGGAAGGTAAACGGTGTTTCCATGTGCTGCTCTGGTTCGCCAGAAGCGGCTTTGTCATGCTGGCCACATGACCTGGAAGCTGTACGCAGGCTTCCTTGGCCAATAACATGAGATGAGTGCCGCAACCCCGGAGTCGGTCATGACTGGACCTAATGGTCAGGGGTCTCTTTACCCTTTACCTTTATGGTTTGCTGTATAGGTGATAACCAGCTTCAGCTGGTTACTTTTTCAGTGTGACACCAGCATAAAAAAAATCCAAGGATTTACATTCCTCTTTAAACAGGTTACCAGTAGCAATTATTTTACATTAAGATTCTGATCCCTTTCTTGTAGAGAAGCCACTGACTGCACTACTCTGCTCCCTTTGTGATTGCGCAGGCAGAAATCTGAACCTAAGGAGGAACTGTATCCTGTTTATCACCAGACACAGGCATGACTGCCATTTATATCCTAAGCTATAATTAGCTCTGATTATTAAGTACCTTTGTATAAGTACTGATGATCCCAGAATGACATCTGAATGCAGCATATTTTCCATTAAAAATAGCTTACTCAATTTCATAATTTTTTTCCAGATTTAACATTTTTCAGACTGAAGACACCTGAGTCCAAACATTGTTTGTAAAATTATAGGGTGTTCGTGTACTTTATAGATACATGACTCCTTATCCTAAAAGCTGGGAAATAAATTGTGGGGAGGGAAGGTGGTCCAGTAGTTTAGTGATTGGTGAGATTTTTATCTGTTGGCTTCTTGGATGGTCTTTTGAGAAATGAAGATGGGGAAGCCATTTTCCCATTAGCACAGTTCTTTCATGTAATGAACATCAGACGCTGATTCTGGTTTTAAGGTTTTAGAAACAAAGCTCCCTTGAAACAGTTGCTAGTTTTTCTGTGGTTAAACAAACACACGTATGGATGCATGCTGGCTGATTCTGAGACATAGCAATATCATGTGCTGGTCTTTAACAATTTTCGCATTTTGACATGGGAGCATATTCATGTGCAGGTAACCATGATACCTGAAGCCTGCTTCTGACAAGAAAAGCCACTGCTTGGAGATGGCTTAGCATTGGCTTTGTACAACACCAGCTCCCACGTTAGGGGGCACAGGATTTCAGGCATTCTAAAAATGTCGGACTCTATTGCATATACTGTAATCACAGAATGCTAACATTTAGTAGAACACTTGAGTTCTGTAAGTGCAAACCAGTACCGTATATTCTGGCGTATAAGACGACTGGGCGTATAAGACGACCCCCAACTTTTCCAGTTAAAATATAGAGTTTGAGATATACTTGCCGTATAAGAAATATGATCCGGTGTATAAGATGACCCCCCAACTTTTGAGAAGTTTTTCCTGGGTTAAAAAGTACGCAAGAATATACAGTACTTTGTCTTCAGCAGCTCTGGATAAAACTCACTTTATGTGTGTGTGTCCAGTTCAGATATTCTGAGATCAATGATTACCCACAAATGACCTATTATTATTGGATCAATATTAGAACAAGGTTCGGCAATTGAGGTGTGTGTTCAGAACTATGTAATATCCCATTGTATAAACCTTTTATGTATCTCGCCTTGAAATTATCCTTTCAATATTTAATGCTGGTTTTGCCCACTGATCCTTAAATTTCAGTCTGTCCTGCCCTCCTGAAGACAATAATAATTGTGTCTGACCAATCGAACAATGTTCTCAAGTGAAATGTTGCAGGCAGGAATTCTCCATTTATGTTGATTCTGTCAAGGATGACTCTGACTGTGCCAGTTTGTTGGTCTTGAAGTGCCTGCTAGTTCATCCTATTAGCTGGTGCTCAATTCTCCTATTGAAATTGATGGGAATTTGATATGTTTGTGACTGTTGTTTTAAGAATGTGAACTTCACTAATTGTCTAGTATGTTGTATGTTTGTTATACGGAATGTAGGTCCTTAAAAACATATAATTAGGCAAGACAGACCATGGAAAATAGAGCAAGAAAGCACAAACCAAATTATCAGCTTAGCCTAATGGGGTGCTCTCACACCTTACAGTGTTAATCTTATGGAAGTTGCTTCTCAGTGTCTTTGCTGCCACTGCAAACAAAGGTGGGGAGGGTCTTGTTGGGAAAGGGATTAGAACTCTCCTTTTGTCTCCCCTCCCCTCTGTCTTTCAAACATGAAAGGACTTCAACCCATAAACAATACTTGTGGCTTTTCTGTCATTCAGATTTGCATCCATCAGAGACTGCTGATGAAAACCACAGCATTTGCACGTAATTTAGTTGTGTTCTAATTCTCCCAAAGCTGCTTCCAAACTGTGCAGTGACTTGAGATTATCATTCTGAGAAGGTTTTTTTTAATTTAGGTGGATGCCACAGGCCCTGGCTATTCTTGGCGAGAGTCAATCTGGGCTGCCCTTGTACTGTGTGTTATTTAATTAGTAGGTACTTAAACACTGTGACTGTTCAATAACTCCTCTGTGTTTTCTCCATAATGATTATAATTACACCCAGTGATGGAAGACTGAGCTGCTGCATGCAAAGGTGTCAGGCTTGTGATGGAAAGAGATGGGCTTCTAATCATTTCCTTATTGAAGACTACAGCTGATCTGGCAGAGTATTTCAGGTGCAGACTGTGGAGTGGGGTGGGGTCCTAATTTCTGTTACTTTAGTGTACTCCCAAAGGAAACCCCTCATTCACACATCAGACTTTCCAAAAGCAAATATCCCTGCCTCCCTGCAGATCTGAAGTCAAATGTTAGCAACTCTAACCCTTTTAATACCTTCCAGAGGGGTAGATGTGTTAGTCTGCTGTAGCAAAAGCAACAAAGAATCTTGTAGCCCCTTAAAGACTAGAAGATTTATGAGGGCATCCACTCTTGTTCATTTCATTGGATGGATGATGCCTTTTATAGCAGATTGTTTTCACTGCACACATTTCTCTGTGTGTAGCAAAAAATTTTTTTGCATGGTGACTGTTTCGGGGGACAATCATGCATTCATTTTGGCCAACAGGTGTTGTGTAAGCATCCCAGGAGATTCATATCATAATGCAGCTTAAAGCTAAACCACAGCAAGGGCTGCAGACAACTGCCTGGTGCCTTTCCTGGACTGAGAAGTCATGTCAACATCATGTGCATGTTCCATGGCATTTCAGTTCTGTAAAGTATATAACATGCATTGCACTTTTTCCTCCTGCGTTTTTTGGCCAGAGGAATTGCTTGGTACTTAAAACACTCAGGACACAGACATATAATACATATTTCCATAACATTTGCATCATATGCTATTTTATATGTCTCCATTTGGGATGGGCGAATCTGTCAGTTTTGCTTTCCCTCAGTTTTGCATTTTGATTTGATTGCTTTCTGTGCCACATGAATTGCAAAGCAGCTTACAAACAATAAATAACAACAACGCAATTGCTGTTGTTGTTTAGTTGTTTAGTCGTGTCCGACTCTTCGTGACCCCATGGACCAGAGCAGGCATCCCCAAACTGCGGCCCTCCAGATGTTTTGGCCTACAACTCCCATGATCCCCAGCTAACAGGGGATTGTAGTCCAAAACATCTGGAAGGCCAAAGTTTGGGGATGCCTGGACCAGAGCATGCCAGGCACTCCTGTCTTGCACTGCCTCCCGCAGCTTGGTCAGACTCATGTTGGTAGATTCGAGAACATTGTCCAACCATCTCATCCCCTGCCATCCCCTTCTCCTAATGCCCTCAATCTTTCCCAACATCAGGGTCTTTTCCAGGGAGTCTTCTCTTCTCATGAGGTGGCCAAAGGACTGGAGCCTCAGCTTCAGGATCTGTCCTTCCAGTGAGCACTCAGGGCTGATTTCCTTCAGAATGGATAGGTTTGATCTTCTTGCAGTCCATGGGACTCTCAAGAGTCTCCTCCAGCACCATAATTCAAAAGCATCAATTCTTCGGCGATCAGCCTTCTTTATGGTCCAGCTCTCACTTCCATACATCACTACTGGGAAAACCATAGCTTTAACTATACCAGGGGTCCCCAGACTTACCGCGCAGCGGGCCGGTGCACGCCGCGCCAACCGCGCGGCGGGCTGGAGGGCAGGGGAGTGCGCGCCCGTGCGCATGCGCACACGCACACGGTCGGGGAAAAATCGCCGAAAATCGCTTGTGCGCATGCGTATGGGCCTCCCCCGACCCGGAAGTGCATCGGAAATGACCTCTTCTGGGTCGGGAGAGGCCCATACGCATGCGCACAAAGGATTTTTGGCGATTTTTTGCCGATTTTTAACATCGTCGCCGCGCCACGCGCCGTAAGAGCGGGCGGCGGCAGCGGGCGGCAGGGGTCGTCGCGGGCCGGATTGGGAGGCTGATTGGGCCGCATCCGGCCCGGGGGCCGTAGTTTGGGGACCCCTGAACTATACGGACCTTTGTCGGCAAGGTGATGTCTCTGCTTTTTAAGATGCTGTCTAGGTTTGTCATCGCTTTTCTCCCAAGAAGCAAGTGTCTTTTAATTTTGTGACTGCTGTCACCATCTGCAGTGATCATGGAGCCCAAGAAAGTAAAATCTCTCACTGCCTCAATTTCTTCCCCTTCTATTTGCCAAGAGGTGATGGGACCAAGTGGCCATGATCTTGGTTTTTTTGATGTTGAGCTTCAGACCATATTTTGCGCTCTCCTCTTTCACCCTCATTAAAAGGTTCTTTAATTCCTCTTCGCTTTCTGCCATCAAAGTTGTGTCCTCTGCATATCTGAGGTTGTTGATATTTCTTCCGGCAATCTTAATTCTGGCTTGGGATTCATCTAGTCCAGCCTTTCGCATGATGAATTCTTCATATAAGTTAAATAAGCAGGGAGACTCCTTTCCCAATTTTGAATAAATCAGTTATTCCATATCCAGTTCTAACTGTAGATTCTTGTCCCACATAGAGATTTCTCAGGAGACAGATGAGATGATCAGGCACTCCCATTTCTTTAAGAACTTGCCATAGTTTGCTGTGGTCGACACAGTCAAATGCTTTTGCGTAGTCAATGAAGCAGAAGTAGATGTTTTTCTGGAACTCTCTAGCTTTCTCCATAATCCAGCGCATGTTTGCAATTTGGTCTCTGGTTCCTCTGCCCCTTCGAAATCCAGCTTGCACTTCTGGGAGTTCTCGGTCCACATACTGCCTAAGCCTGCCTTGTAGAATTTTAAGCATGACCTTGCTAGCGTGTGAAATGAGCGCAATTGTGCGGTAGTTGGAGCATTCTTTGGCACTGCCCTTTTTGGGGATTGGGATGTAGACTGATCTTCTCCAATCCTCTGGCCATTGCTGAGTTTTCCAAACTTGCTGGCATATTGGGTGTAGCACCTTAACAGCATCATCTTTTAAAATTTTAAATAGTTCAGCTGGAATATCATCACTTCCGCTGGCTTGTTATTAGCAGTGCTTTCTAAGGCCCATTTGACTTCACTCTCCAGGATGTCTGGCTCAAGGTCAGCAACCACACTACCTGGGGTATACAAGACCTCCACATCTTTCTGGTATAATTCCTCTGTGTGCAATAAGCATTGCTAATTAAACCTTGATTCTCCGTAATCTGTTACATTGTGAGTTAGTATGCATGTTGGGAACCTGTGTTACGTGTACCATGTAACCACTTATGTTCTAGCTTATGAATTACATCTTTGTGATTGGCGTATTAGCTGACCTTCTATCACAGTAGGGACGGCATCTTTCTAAATCATCAGTTTCTTTAAGCATCAGGTTTACCATAACTATTCTATTATGAGAATATTCCAAGATTTATAGGGATTTACATTATCACCTTAATTGTGGCCCTTTGGGCCACTGCTACATTGGAAGAGATGCAAGCAAGAGAGAGAATGTGTTGTTTTTTTAAAGAAGGCTTGAAACCTTGTTTTGCTTTGGTCCAGGCACTTAATATTGGTAGAGAGCATAAGCACTTTAACATATTATTTGACATGTAGCCATTGTTAACTGTTCCTAGAATCATAGTTGGAAGAGACCCCAAGGATCATCTCGTCTAGCCAATCATTGTTGTTGTTGTTGTTGTTGTTGTTGTTGTTGTTGTTGTTAGATTTGTAGGAACGCCATCCCAGGTGGCGCTGTGGGTTAAATCACAGAGTCTAGGGCTTGCTGATCAGAAGGTCGGCGGTTCGAATTCCTGCAACGGGGTGAGCTCCTGTTGTTCGGTCCCAGCTCCTGCCCACCTAGCAGTTCGAAAGCACATCAAAGTGCAAGTAGATAAATAGGAACCGCTCCAGCGGGAAGGTAAACGGCGTTTCTGTGCGCTGCTCTGGTTCGCCAGAAGCAGCTTTGTCATGCTGGCCACATGACCCGGAAGCTGTCTGCGGACAAGCGCTGGCTCCCTCGGCCTATAGAGCGAGATGAGCACCATAACCCCAGAGTCGGACACGACTGGACCTGATGGTCAGGGGCCCCTTTACCTTTACCTTATATAATTTAGTAGGGTTTAAATGATCCTGATCCCATTTGAGTTTATGCAGTGACAAGCAGGTTGCTAACTTGTTTGAGTCCTATCAATATTTATACCTTCCTGGTTGATAATCCCTTTCTGTCCCTCTTAAACAGGCATCCCCAAACTTCGGCCCTCCAGATGTTTTGGACTACAATTCCCATCATCCCTGATCACTGGTCCTGTTAGCTAGGGATCATGGGAGTTGTAGGCCAAAACATCTGGAGGGCTGCAGTTTGGGGGTGCCTGCTCTTAAAGAAAACACACATGAATCCTGAAGGCAGGCTTAGGTTACATAACAGATAAACTATATACTAGATACCGGTAGTAGTGAGTCATGAGAAGACTGCATCCAAGCAATTACCAGTTAACACTCCTTGCAGCAACTGACCAGCTGACAAAACTTCCTGCCACATAGAGGCAGTTAGTCGTTTCAGAATGTTGGACTTGACTGACAACTTTATATTCCACAAGATTTATACCCCACACTTTCCTGCAAAAGCATCTCGGGTTGTTGAATGGTAGTTTGAGCATTAGTTTGCATCTTTGCTTTGCTTTCGCTTTTGTGCCATCCCGCAGCAAAAGGAACACTAGGTTGTGCTGTTTCCTCACATTCCTGCCTGCGCACAGCTTCGCTTTTTGGCTTGCTGGCTTTCGTCAAAGCTTCAGTGGAGTTCTCTGCCCGAAGAGTTTACTGTTCAGTGGCAAGCAGGGAAATGAATTGCATCTGCCGATTGGAAGCTTTCAAGGAAAGAAGCAAGTATATTGGGCAAGTCCAGTGTTGCGTATGAATATTTTTCTTTTCACTTGGCTGAGCATCACTGATAAACTGAAGCATTGTATGGATATGGGATTAACAGTAGAAACAAAGAGTTGGGCTACTTGGTTTAAATTGGGTCTATTGTGACTAGCAAGGGTTCCAGTGGTAAAGATACCTCAGACATGCCCAGAGGAAGGATTTCTGAAAGTAAACCAGCTTTTATGCTAATAAGAATGACAGCTTACAAGAAAGAAGATTCCACCTAAACATTAGGAAGAACTACCTGACAGTAAGAGCTGTTCGACAGTGGAATTTGCTGCCAAGAAGTGTGGTGGAGTCTCCTTCTTTGGAGGTCTTTAAGCAGAGGCTTGACAGCCATATGTCAAGAATGCTTTGATGGTGTTTCCTGCTTGGCAGGGGGTTGGACTGGATGGCCCTTGTGGTCTCTTCCAACTCTATGATTCTATGATTCTAAGAATGCTTTCTAGCAGTATATTGTGTTGGAAATTGCAAACTTTCTTATTTTTATTTTTATTTTTAAAAAAATTGCTTGAGGCTGAGCATTTAGTAAACCAGAACAAAGCAAGACACAGTATCTCAGAAGGGAAGCACAGATAAATGGCTGCCACTATGTCCTTCAGAAAAAGCAAAGAATGCCTCACCCCCAGCTGCATAATCTGTAGAAAAGGGGAGCTTTGTATTACTGCTCTTAGTGAGAGCCTTTATACCCCTCTGATCTGTTAATTAGAGATATCAGACACTTAGTTATGGATATCATGACATAGCTGAGTGTATCGTGCGTGCATGCAGTACTCCAAAACTGTATGTAGAAGTGTTTTGCAGCGGATATGCTGTGAAAATCATTGCTTGGAATATGTAGCAAACACAAGCGCAGCAATTGTTGACTCTGCTTGGAACAGCTGGGTGGGTGTGCTTTTCTGTCTGAAAACAGAAGATCGTACTGTTATACTTCCACCATACTCTGAATTATTTTCACCTTTTTTTGCCTGTGACATTGTGTTTCTAGATCTTTATCTGCTGAATTCTAAACGGCAGGGATGGGTCACCAGTCACCATATGCGCCAACTCCTAGGGGCCAAGGCAGTTTTGCCTCCTCCCCCTTTAAAAAAGTGGACTGGGCCCCCTCAATGTTCAGAGGGCATTCAGTTCTTCCCCCTGGCTCCTTGTGACATCACACACATGACACCAAGCCATCGCATTGCCCCCCCCCCAATCAATTTGAGAAGACAGTGCCTCTTCCGCTTCCAAATGTTGCTAGACTCCAACTCCCATCATGGCCAGTGCTCAGGGCAGGGCGTGATAGAAGTTGTAATCAAGCAACATCTGGAAGGCAGGTCACCCACCTGCTATCAGGGAAGAATTATCCAATGCAAGTGACGCCACGGCTACTGCTATGATGTTAATGGTTGTGTAGAACAGAGGTTTTTGCTTGCCAAGGCCCTGTGACTCAGTTGCTCCCTATGTGATGAGAAAAGCCACAAGAGATAGCAGAATATAGGTTCTGGGTTCAAACAGGCCACAACTTTATTGAATACAGATGTAAACGGTTTGGCATGGGCATTGGGTGAAGATATTTAATTAACTCCAGCACGTCTGCAGGGAGTATATCTAAGGGTAAGCTACAACACGGGGCCCCCCTATGACTTACATCAAATAGGGGGTACCCCACGAGGGTCCACACTGGAGGAGTTTTATGGCCCTAGCCCTTGTTTGGGCGTTGGACAGAAGCCACTCGTCACGAATCCCTTTAATGGGATACCCTTAACCAAGGTGGGGCAGGCAGAGGCTATAACCTCCCCTCCAGTGAAGACTAAGGCTTACCCAATGCCTGACTTCACAAAGTTGTGATGATAGCTGTGAGGCCGGTGAAAACCAAATGGCTGCTGCCAATTTGCCAACTGGAAAAATTCTTGCCTGGCTCCGAAAATGGCAGCAAACAATGTCCATAGCAAGAAACATGAAAGAAAACATGAAAGAAAAGCATATGAAAAAGGGGAGGGAGGGTGGGAGATCCAACAGAAAAAAAATCTGAGGAGGAGTGCTGGGCTCGCCTCAGCTTATTCCCCATTGGCTGGTTGGGCCCACCCCCTGGGGAATTCCTGGACCCAGGCCTGCCTGCCATAGGCCTGCGGTCCTCCTCAGCCAGCTGCTGAATCTCTGACCAGACCCGTGGCCAGGCAGCACTGTCGCCCGACCATTTAAGTTACGTGGACTTGGAAGGTGCTGCTGGTTATGCTGGGCTGAAAAAAGCTGCTTCTCCTGAAATGTACATAATCGTTACCACTAGAAGAACATTGCGGTCCTAAGGGTCAGCTTAAAATGGACACATGGCAACAAATTTCTTATTGCAAGAACAAAGTGACCCCCAGGGGAGGCACGTCTTATAGTTAGCAACTACTCTCCACGACAAGTGATCTCGAGAATACACACATGCCTTCACGTAGACACCGTGGTGCTTGTGTGCTTCACCTCTTTAGGGTGGCAATATATGAACGGTCCTGTTCATACGCTGCCACAGCTGCACAGCTGCCCCCCCCCCCCACACACACCCAGCGCTCTATGGTGGGTCTCCATTCAGCTTCCCACTGTGTATGTAAGCCTTCCATTGTAAGGCTCTGCCATATAGAAAACTTCCACGTCAGCACCAGCCCCCTCCAGGAGAAGACAGAGCAGATGCCTTAAAGCTCATCCAGACTTCCTTTTGTGCCACGTTTCTTTGTTTTGCTCCAGCACTTTCTCCACAAAAACCCGCTCCTTACTATTACCGGTACCTCCAATTCAGCATTAAAGAGCAGGTTTTCATGGGGAAAGCACCTGGGCAAAAGAAACAAGCAACATCCACACATGGCATTTTAAAGTGTGGGTGTGTGCCTAGGATGCATGGGGCAAAAGGTAACTGGGGATGAGCCCCCAGTCTATCTGGCTAAAAAAAAATATCTGGTGGGTATCCTTTTTTGTGTGTCAAGGGCCACATTCCCTCATGGGTAATCTGGGGGGACTGAAGTCAGTGGTTTCTTTCTTTCTGCCACCCCTTTTATTTCACTCCTTTGACCACCCACTTCTCCCTCCCTGCCCTCCTCCTGGCAACCTGTCATTGGGCTGCCAGAAGTCTCAGCCGCTTCATTTATGGGGGCTTCTGGAAATTGACCAAGGGCTGCATAAAATTAGGACAAGGGTCACCTCTGGCTCACACAGACTGGGAGCCTGACCTAGAGATGCTGAGGATTGATCCGGCAACCTTCCACGTTCAAAGCATGTACTGAACCACCGAGCTACAGCTTTCCCCAAAGGTCTTGCTGTTTATACCTTGTGGACGTCAGCATGTAGCTCCTGATATGCTGGGGCATTTCCCCATGCCAACCACAGCCACACGACCAATTTCTTCACGGCCTGGTGAATTTCTGAACTTGTTTGATGGTTGTTAAAATTAATTATTGTAAGAGAAAAATTATAGACTTGGAAAAGACTTTGTCCACTGGAAAGTAGCACAGAAGTGACTGGTATATGTGGTAACCTGAAGCACAGCATCAATCGATTTCCATGTTTGACACTGCTTGAATCCTATCTAAGGTGGCCGATTTCAAATGTCTCAATGGTTTTACACTAATTCTGTGAAAACATTCAGCTATACAGTACGATTGGATAGTACGATTGCCTGTATCACTTTTGGCCTCCTTAGGAAGTGGTGATGCTAAAAATACTTGCCTTAAGCTTAAAAGGTAAAGGGACCCCTGACCGTTAAGTCCAGTTGCAGATGACTGTGGGGTTGTGGCACTCATCTTGCTTTACTGGCTGAGGGAGCCGATGTTTGTCCACTCTACAGACAGTTTTTCCAGGTCATGTGGCCAGCATGACTAAGCTGCTTCTGGCGAACCAGAGCAGTGCACGGAAACACAGTTTACCTTCCCACTGGAGCAGTACCTATTTATCTACTTGCACTTTGACGTGCTTTCGATCTGCTAGGTTGGCAGGAGCAGGGACCGAACAACAGAAGCTCACCCTGTTTGGAACCACCGACCTGATCGGCAAGCCCTAGGCTCTGTGGTTTAGACTACAGCGCCACCTGCTTAGCCCCCTGTTATTCTTCATCTGAGCCATTGTTCCCGCAGTCATAAATGGCTATATATTTGAGCTTGAGAAATGAGAGTAAAACCACCTTCTTTATTTTTGCCACCTGCAAAGACTCGATCACAACATTCAGTTCAGAGTTAAAACCAATTGGCTTCTGGCATCTTGTATCCCATTAAAATTTGGCTGCCAATTTGATTCTGCTTCTAAATGTAAAGTAGATGACTGACTGGCTAGGCTGGCTTTAAACTGATCCCAATCTTCCAGCACATGCAGTCAGGGAATATCTCTTGCTGGCTTTCAACTGGCAGCATCTGGAGCAGTGCTGCGACCTTCTGCCAACCACACCTGTGAGCAGAGGCCCTTCTGGGAACGGGAGGGAGCTGACGAATGATGATGAGCATTCCTGGGCTCTGAGCAAGTGACATCCTCTGTTTACAGAGAAACATATTTCTCCTGGCACTTCGGAAACCTTTGCATTTTGAAATGGCAGTCTGGCTAGCCAGAAAGGTATCTCGGGCACATTAGTATTCTGAACTCTGCTCACTATAGACTGAACAGGAAAAGAGTCTGCAGAACACCTGCCCACAAAAGCGTGACAATTTGCCAGTCCTGTATATAACAGGCTGCGCTTATTTCCATTTGTGGCTATCATTGTAATGTAATCATAGGGTACATTTCTGCATATGTTTTAGTGATGAAGCAAGTCTTGTGGATGCATTTAACTCAAATGTGGGAAAGGCCAACTTCCTATCTCAAAATCTAAAAGGTGAATCAGAATCTGGGCTTCAGTCTAGGAAGGCTGTGTGTGTTTGAAGGGAAATACAGCATAAAAACTCAAGGAGAGCCATGCTGGATGGGGCAAAGACTCATCTAGTCCAGCCTCATGTTATCAGAGTGGCCAACCAGATGCCTATGGGAATCTGAGAAGTAGGACATGGCAAGCCCAATAGCACTCTCCCCATTTGTGGTTCTGAGCAACTAGTATGACCATGTGTGGAGACCATGGACCTTTAGTTTGGTCCAGCAAGCCACTTCTGTTGTCCTTGAAAAAGCCAGCCAGGTTGTGGGTGTCAGCATGTCCAGGAGGGTGCCTACTCGTGAGTAAGGCCATGGCAGAGACACATGCCCGACTGGCATGTTCCCTCCCTCCTTCCTGGGAGATCGTTCGGGAGCTTCTTGAGCGTTCTTCAGCCGAAACATTACAGTGACTGGTGATGTGAAGCACCAGCACACTTTAGGGATCCGCAGAGGTTTGCGCAGTTGTGTGACAGACTCAGTAGCACAGCATTCTGGCTAAGCTAGTTTATTTACATATAAACAGACTCGGAGCTCTTCATTATGGCTCCCTCTCTCTACCGTAGCATCATAGGCAGTAAAGAGAGAACAAGGGAAACAACAGTTCCACTTCAGGAACAAAAGAGTAGACCAACATCCTGTCTACGTCACTTCCACTCTGTGGAATGAAAACACAGTCATATGATATACAATAAACCTGACTGCACACGGAGTCCCTAACGGTGGGGACTCATGGCCGATTGGCTGGCTCTCTCACACATATACCCAAGAGGATTGAGAGGGGCAGCTCTTTTGGTTGAGAGAAGTGGGGGTGAGCAGCTGGAAATGAAACAGGAGGGGCAGGAGTGGTGATGCTTGTGGGATGTTTGCCAAACATAGCAATGTATGCTTATACCCTTGTGCATTTAAAACATTGTGACAACATAGGCTGTTGGAGAAGGAGGGTTCTCTGGAGGCAGGGCAGGCAATAGGCAAAACTTTTCTGCAAGTCCTCACGTAGGAGGATTATTTGATTTCACTGCCTTCAGCTTCCTTTTCGCATTTGCACTGGAGTCTGGCAAGTTCAAACAAACAGCATTATCAGACACCTCTGTGATCAGTCGGTGCCTGTGTTGTGCTGTTTCATGACTGGCTAGCTTCAAAATCTAAAATTGTCAACCATGAACCCAAAATAACAGTGTAGCAATAAATACAGCACCTCAGCTCTTATACAGGAGCTTTTGAATTATGCATAGAAGTCTGGAACAAAAATATCAAAATTATCCCCACCTCCAGGTCTTTAAAAAAAAAAAAGCAACATGAACATTCTTCTTGTTTTTTGTACTTGCTGTGTGCTGTAATGTTGCACAGCCACTGTCATTGACCAGATGATGGGATATACAGTTTCAGACAAGGTGGTGCCTTCCAGATGTTGCTGGATGACCCTTGCGTCATCCCTGACCATTGGCCACAATGGCTGGTGGGGCTGATGAGAGCTGGAGTGGACACCATGTTGGTTATCCCCTCGACACAGTCGGAATGCAAGATATGCCACCCCTACCACAAATACAACAGGGGAACATTCCAGATATACTGCCAAGCCAAGCCTAAGGGGCAATACATGTGGTTCTCTTCCATCTACAGATCCCTTGTCCAAGACACGGGACCCTTGGAACTGAGGTGGCTGATTGACTTTCAGGATATCCATTCCGTTTCAGGATGCTGATCAATAGAGGCTTTGAATGTGCTCTGTGCAATACTTCTTTGTTGTCAAGTTTTTCACGGATTCCCCCACTCTAATTTTAGCTAGCTTCAAAATGGGACTTTGTGGTGCGGGGCAGTAGAAATGCCAGAGAATTATGATGGAAGCAGAAATGAGAGTGGAAATTGCCAGTGTTTGCTTATTTGCCCCATGTACAAAACAAAAAGTAAATCTAGCAAATGCAATCGGTGTTTGTTGTTGTTTGATCTGTTAATCTGTAAACGGACCCCTGTGTTGCAATACAGTATAGACAAGCTGAACAAAATAACACAACACGACGGCCAATAACAATGGCACTAAACACTATTTATAAACTAATACAAATGATCAGAAATTGCAACCAAAGTCTCTAAATATTAACACTGTAGAAAATATGCTCTGGATCAGTGCTCATATGATACTGTAGTCACTGGTGCTGGTCTACAGCGTTTATATTTACTTACATGTAAGATTGGGTATGTATCTTAGTTGTATATATTGTATTATGCATTTTATTTTATACAGACGCAGGTTTCATCGCATGTATATTGTAATTTCAGCTTGTTAAGAAATTGAACTGCATCCTTCTCATACCGGTATCAATTCTTACAAGTCTGGCTGGTGAAGAATTGATCAAGATTGGCTGATGAAGCATTGAATGAAACAGATTGGTTATCCAGAAACTCTGCTCCGGCGATATTTGGTGACAGACTATGTATATGTTGAACTTTTGAATTATTCTACCACGACTGGTGAAGAAGATTTAGAGACTTTGGTTGCAGTTTCTGATCATCTGTATTAGTTTATAAATAGTGTTTAGTGCCATTGTTATTGGCCATTGTGTTGTGTTGTTTTGTTCAGGTTGAAACAAAATATTAAAAAATTCCTTCCAGCAGCACCTTAGAGACCAACTAAGTTTGTCATTGGTATGAGCTTTTGTGTGCATGCACACTTCTTCAGATACGAAGAAGTGTGCATGCACACGAAAGCTCATACCAATGACAAACTTAGTTGGTCTCTAAGGTGCTGCTGGAAGGAATTTTTTTATTTTGTTTCGACTACGTCAGACCAACACGGCTACCTACCTGTAACTTTGTTCAGGTTGTTTGTTCTGTTTGCAGATGATATGTAGTGATGACTTTTCCCCATTTGCATTTCATTTGCTTTGCACAGAAATGAATAGCCTTTGCAGTCAAATGAATGGTGTGGGATGACATAATTAATTATTTGAAATTCCGCCATAGTGGACAGCAAGACGATTCATGTAGTTTTTGTTAGAGCACAAACTGCAGCAGAATGCACTGCAGGCAATGACTATGGGGTGATACAGTAGATCCCTATGGGGCAGGAAGCTTGATGAGCTCAGGGGAAGTGCCCCCTTCTCTATGCTCAAGCATAAACTTGAGGGATTAGGCTTCTCAGGATACACAAGTGGTTCCTGCTGGTATTCTGCCAGGCAGGCTAGAGCCAGGATGACTCCTTCTCAGACCCCAGCATTGCCCCAGATATCTCCAGCATCTCCAAAGTGCTGCCAGGCCTATCTGCAGTACAGGACCCACGAATGAGTTTTCTGACTCACTTGTGGGAGCTCCTTAACCTGTGAAATCAGAGGATGAGGTCAAACTGCACCCCAGTCCCACACCTGGTGGAACCATAGCTGCCAAGTCTCCCATTTCCCCCGGGAAATCCCCGTTTTTCCAGCTGTTCCTAGCTGAAAAAACGGATTTTTTTGTTTTTCCCTGGTTTATTCTGGCGCGGCGGCCATTTTGGAACTGGGCGGAGCAGGCTCAGAAGCGACTTTTGATGCTGCTCCGCCCAGTTCCAAAATGGCGGCAGCGCTACTTCCAGTCTGCTTTTTCCGGCCCGGTCCCTTATTTCTCTGACAGCAACTTGGCAGGTATGGGTGGAACTTACTGAGGTAAGAATACACTTGGATATAACACCCCTCCCCTCAAAAAAACCCAAAACTATCTGGATGAATGCTCAATAAGCAGGCCATCTGGAAACATAGTGTGCATAGGATTGCAACCTTTGAAATATAATTGTTTAGACAGGGTTTCCTTTCTCAAAAAGGTGGGGTGTGGTGGCATATTATCTCCATATACACTTCACATCCCATTGATACTTTCCCTTAACCATAAGAAGGCAAACAACATAAAGGGCACTTTTAAGTGACATGGAAAAATGGTTAGGAGCGTTACTCTCAAAGGATGGCCTTTTACTTTCTTTGACGGCCTTTTGATGTGGTTTTTGTTCCCTGAGCAAAAGACAGCATAGCTGAACTTGTCATTCCAGCTGATGAAGCAGAGTCTATGCCAGGGCCATGTTGAAATGAACCCTGGATGCTGGTCGAGCACTGAAAATAGACTTGCCTGACCTGATTTCTAGGTTTATGACCTGATTTATTTTTCTAATGGTGTATAGTTTCTCTACCCAAGAGGAATGTCGAGTGTAAAAAGGGCTGCTCAGCCAAGCTTGGAACATGATTTTTGTGGCAAGGCTGAGAAGGTGAGGCTGAGGGGAAATTTCAGAAAACAGGAAATTTGTGAAGTTAATAGGAGCCTGAACCTGCAGTGCCCTGTTTGCTTGCAGTGTGTTGTGTTCCTTTTAAACTTCTGCTCTTAGTGTTTCTGGGGACTAAGATTTTCTAAGCCACCATGGTCTCTCTATGGAGGAGGGAGAAAGATTGTTTTCTGCTGCTCCAGAGAAGCGGACACGGAGCAATGGATTCAAACTTCAAGAAAGAAGATTCCACCTAAACATTAGGAAGAACTTCCTGACAGTAAGAGCTGTTCGGCAGTGGAATTTGCTACCAAGGAGTGTGGTGGAGTCTCCTTCTTTGGAGGTCTTTAAGCAGAAGCTTGACAGGCATATGTCAAGAATGCTTTGATGGTGTTTCCTGCTTGGCAGGGGGTTGGACTGGATGGCCCTTGTGGTCTCTTCCAACTCTATGATTCTATGGTTCTTTCACTCCATGTCACAAAGCATTTCATCCAAAGCTGTCATATCTGGGCCAGTTTTGTCTGTTCAGATTGGCTGTTGCCCTGAGACAGAGGTCTGTCCCAGCCCTCTTACCTGTTACCCAAAATGCTAGGAATTGAACCTGAGATGTTAGGTATGCACAGCATATGCTTTCCCACTAAGCTATGGTGGCTTGTCCATATGTGGCTTCCTTCATGTTTCCTTTACTCTAGAGGCATCCTTCATTCTAGTCAAATAGTTCTGCTTCACATCTACTTCTGCTGAACACTCTGCCTCCCAGCCTGCAGGCATCCTCATTAGGGATGCCCAAGCATTTGAGTAGGGATGCCTACCGAAGCTTGGGTCACAATTGAGGTATACCTTGATCCTGCAAGCTGCCGCCAAGCCTACCTTCCTTGGTTCAAAGGGTCCAGAATCTTACCTTGGAGGACAGACGGGGGGGGGAGGCTCCTCAGACCTCAGCAGAGAGTCTTTTTCACTGGCAAGTGCAACTACCAGTCCCAGAATCCTGATATGAAACTGATGTTCTCTGCAACATTTCCATCACAGAGCCCCCAGAATTCATGGTAGTAAATAAGTGGGAGAGATGGTGAGGAAGAGACGCAGAAGCTGGAGAAAAAGCTAGTGGACTCCTTGAGGGAGTTAGGCCCACGGAGAGCGTCTTGAACAACAGCCCTTCAAAACCTGGACCTGGCATTGCACCCAGATTGTTTCCTGCCCTGTTCCCCTTCTCTTTTGTGTCACATCGCCCTTCTGGAATTCCTATCTCTTAGGCTTAGCTTGTGAGTTTAAAGTGCTGCATAAAATTGCTGTGGTTGTTCTTACATATTTGTTTCAATTGTATATCTTCCCTTTTTCATCTCTTCCATGAAGCAGGTGATATTTGCCATAGCATGCTCTGTTTGTGTATTTCATATAATTTATATACCACTTGATTGTTGGGAGAAAAAAACCCTCAAAGCAGTTTATCTGTTTAATCACATCCATTACTAAGGCTTTTTAAATGGTGCACAGTCTGCCCTGAATGTGAGCCCTAGAGCTCTGTAGACATGTTGCTCTGAACTTGCTTCTTTCTTGTGGAAAAGGCCTCCAGCCACTTTGGATACTTCTGAAATGCTGCCAGTTAAAGGAAGAGATGCAACAGTATCCGCTTTTGAGTGTGTGGTCATGCTACAGATGTCATCGTATTTGAATGCTTGCTATCCAGGTTTTGTGATTTCTGGCTTTTGCTCTTGCTTTCATGCATAAAAAACTGCTCATGCAGGAAGGCCCTGAGATACACAATATTCTTTATATGTATTTATTCATTTAGACGCCTGTGCGTGAATTTGTTTTATGTGTGTAGATCAGTGCATGCTGACCAACGCACAGTCTTCTCAGTAGGGCTCTCTTCCGATGGCATGAAGTAGTCACGGCAAACTGGTAGATTCCTGTCTGCTGCAGCCTTCATCCGCCTTCACAGCCGTTGTAACATACCGCTTGTTATCATCTGCCTGTTCTGCCGTTGAGGACTTCTTGGATCATTCTTTGTCTAGATCCTTCCCTTTGGCCTTACCGTCACCCAAGGTGGTAAGGCCAAAGGGAAGGAGCTAGACAAAGAATGGGAGTACGATATTCCCGGCGGCTTCGCTCACAAGGGTCATAGGAACATGCAAGCCCACTCACCACGACAAGGTGATGAACCCAGCAGACTTTACGGATGCCAAAATTATCAATCTCTTTAAAAAAAGGTGACAGAACTGATTGTGGAAACTATCGAGGCATCTCTCTATTAGCTGCAGCTGGCAAAATTCTTGCAGGGATCTTAGCAAACCATCTGGTAACAATATCCATGGTGACCCTTTCTGAATCCCAAAATGGTTTTTGGCCTTCTAGGGGGACAGTGGACATGATTTTCACCACTCAACAGCTTCAAGAAAAATGCAGAGAGCAAAACCAACCCCTGTATATGGTGTTTATTGACCTGACTAAGGCTTTCGACATTGTAAATCGTAATGCCCTGTGGACTGTCCTTCTGAAAGTTGGCTGCCCAGACGAATTTGTAAACATCATTCGGCTCCTCCATGATAATATGACAGCAACAATTGCAGATAACAATGGCTCTCAAAGTGAACCATTCACAGGGGGATCAGGTGTTAAACAGGGTTGTGTTATTGCCCCAACTCTATTCATTATTTTCATTGCCATGATCCTACACTTTGTCGACAGGAAACTCCCCACCAGAGTAGAAATCAAATATCGAACAGATGGAAAGCTCTTCAATCTGAGCAGGCTGAAAACAAAAAGTAAGGTTACTGTAACTTCCATCACAGAGCTTCAGTATGCTGATGACAACGTCGTGTGTGCACACTGAGAGGATGACCTCCAAACCATCCTAAATATCTTTGCAGAAGCTTACGAAAAGCTTGGCCTATCACTCAACATCCCCAAAACCAAAGAGCTGCACCAACAAGTACAAAATAACCCCTCTGCAGCGCCACAAATCCAACTCAGTGGTGTAACGTTGGAAAACGTTAGTCACTTCTCCTACCTAGGCAGTTACCTTTCCACAAGGGCCAACATTGATGCCAAAATCCAGCATCGCCTGAGCTCTGCGAGTGCAGCTTTCTCCCGATTAAAGTGCAGAGTATTTGAGGACCGGGACATTCACAGGGAAACCAAAATGTTTGTTTACAAAGCTATTGTACTACCAACCTTACTATATGCTTGTGAAACATGGACCACTTACAAACACCATCACCAACTCCTCGAAAGATTTCATCAACGGTGTCTCCGAAAAATTTTACACACCACTTGGGAAGACAGGCGAACTAATATCAGTGTACTGGAAGAAGCAAAGATCACCATTGTTGAAGCAATGATTCTTCAACATCAACTTCGTTGGACTGGTCATGTTGTGCAGATGCCTGATGACCGTCTTCCAAAGCAACTACTCTATTCCGAACTTAAAAATGGAAAGCGTAATGCTGGTGGTCAACAAAAGAGGTTTAAAGACTGTCTCAAGGCAAACCTTTAAAAATGTAGTATAAACACTGACAACTGGGAAACATTGGCCTGCGAGCGCTCCAGTTGGAGAACAGCCTTTACCAAAGGTGTTATGGGCTTTGAAGACACTCGATCTCAGGACGCAAGGGAGAAATGTGCTAAGAGGAAGGCACGCTTGGCAAATCCACACCGTGATCAACTCCCACCTGGAAACCAATGTCCCAATGTGGGACAAGGACCAATGTGGAAGGACGTGTGGATCCAGAATTGGCCTCCACAGTCACTCACAGACCCATTGTTAAAACCGTGTTTATGGAAGACAATCTTTCTCGGCTACGAGTGTTCACCAAATAATTCATCTAGATTAAAATTTTGGATGTACTAAAGGAATGTTTCATTTCCTCTATAGTAGCATAAAATGCATTTTTCAGTTCCAGTTGCTTGAGTACATTGTTAGCAAATCTAGAAGCATATTGTCCTCAGAATGCAGCCTGTTCACGTAGATAACTTAATGTGGATACCTTAATTGACTTAAGAAAAGGCATCCTTATTGGATGCTAGCTTTGATCAGTGCTGTTTTTCATTCATGTCACTTCCCTGTAGGTATCTGATGGCAACCACTTCTCAGGCTCTTCTTGGTGGCTGCTACATTTAATGCACTTAGTTTTAAAGCTGATTCCCCCTCTGCTCCGTTGTCACTTCTTCTCAGTTCTCACACTCTTGTGGCTCCTGGAGTTGAACAGGAACACTGATCCCTGGGCTCAAGAATCCTAAGCCATCAGTCCTGAGTGCCGTGGCTGAATCCATTAGAGGCAGAGCTAATCACTCTTCCTATTCCTACTGTCTCCAGAAGAGTAGCCTTTCCAAAAGACTTATTTAGCTATGTAAAGGTAAACCATTTGCTTCCATTCTCTTTCCTGAGCAAGCATACCTGCCAAATCCAAAAGGATATTTGGCTCTTTCCCACTCTTTTGTTCTCCGTGCTTTAGAAAGTATTAAAGTCAAACTAATAACCTAGGAAAGAGATAGAGAGATCCCTGTTCCCTGTCACAGATGCACATCGAAGCATGTGTCTTCATGTGGGCATAGTATTCTAAGGGAGGGGCAGAGTTACATGCAACAAAATGTGATCACATTTGAGGCTATGCCGGTGGAGGAAGGGGGTTGGTGTGGTACACAACCACAGGCTGGATGGGTGGGCTTTGGAACCAACAGCAAGAACCATGAGCCAATGCAAGTATACATTGTAAGTCCTCAGTGTACTTGGCAAGTGAGCGCCAGGTGCAAAAGAGAGGAGTGCCAATGAAGTTCTGTGTGCAAAATGGAGGCAAACAGCTGTTGGTTTATAAGTGGGGGTGGTGCTCCTGGAAGAAAACACTTTTATTCTCTCCAGGTCTTATTGATGGCCAAATACAGTGGTGTGCATGTGTTGGTAGTTAGCAAATAGATTAGGTGTAAAGTATGACATTAGCATGCCTCCACAATTCTTCTTCCTTCCCTGAACAATGGGGGGGCAAGTCTGTCTTCTATTAACGAGGATAGCTGTTGTCTGCCAATGCTCGATTCTTCTGACAAATACTTTGCACAGTCACCTATAGATCAAACCTCAATGAACCAAGGTGTCAAGGGGCATGGCCGCTTCACCATAGGGTTACACCATTAAAGCAGCAATTTAAAACAATCAGTAAAGTGAGAATCGATGCTCAGAGGCTTTAGGGCTGTATAACTTGGGGTAATTCCAACTGTCAATTTTCTCCCCTGATCGTCTTGCTTTGTGGTCAGCCCCAGATGCTACCTGTGCCATTCCCAGTTATTCCATTTACTGGAAAGATCAGTATAGGAGTAACAACAGCAACATTACTGAAACCCAGTCATGGTAGATCCAAACCCAATAAGAGCAGGAAACTCTTCCAGTTTCTGTCCCATGTTTGCTGTTGCTGTCTCTGGGTAGCCAACCAAAAGTTCTATCTCCCAACTTTTCAGGGCTTATTTGATTTCTCGTTGAACTGTAATAGGAAACCCCTGCCCTGCTGTGGACAACTGCTTTCTTTTTATTGTCATCTGTTATCTTGTTAGGCAGTGGGCAAAACTGCCAGCATCTCATAGTGCTCTTCTAGGGCTTGTTGCTGCTATAGATTAAACTTTCGGAGAGTCCCCAGCGTGGTCTCCATCGTCTGTCATGTAGTTATGAAAATGACAACTCTCTTTGTCCAACTTTCTTGTGACTTCAGCCTCCCATTCTGTCATCGTATTTTATGTCATGGATATAAGACACTTTGGTTTTCAATAACAAAATGTGCTCTATTCATCTTGGAACAAGGCTACACCATAGGCACAGAATTGTAATTGTCAGGACTAGGCCATGAGCAGAAGTCTGAGGTGAGCCAAGAGACAGAAACTGTGGAAGAAACCAGAAGTCAGAATAAAAGGACAAGTCAGCACTACAGAAATCCGGCAGCCATAGGAGCCAACTCGTGTGTGCCTGCACCACATCATGTGACCGATTATGTGTGGGGTGGGGCTTACCTGCCTTTCCCCCCCCCAATATTTTATTCAAGTTGACACCCCTGCCTGGAGGCTAGGTTGAAGAATAAGCTAGAAATCAGGTCAGGACTGAAGCACAACCAAGGATACAGGAACTCACCAGACCTCAGGAAGACCTTGTTGTGCAAGCAAGGCTTAGCTGGAAAAGATAACCTTTTGTCCAGAAGGTTCATGCCATGGGGAAGCTGCACACAGACCCCAGCAGCTGCTGCCCCTGAGCCACCCTTGCAGAATAGCACGGCCCATCACCCGCATGGGAGCAGCATCCTATGAGGCTGCATTATGGATGTGAACACTGGAACCATATACACGGGGTCACTGCTGGGTGGTCTCTCCCACCCAGTCTTTGGCTACCTGGGACAGGGATGATTAGGTGGGAAAGATCCACACAACAGGATCTGACCATGTGCTTTTAAGATTTACATGCATTCTGTAACCCCATGGAATTACCCCATGGGCAAGCAACTCCCATGCTACTGTGTAACAGAAACAGGCTAAACAAAAGCAATATATTGTTCGATTACACCATTTCAATATTATCACTGGGACAGCTGGCATCTGTGTGCTGGATGCATGCAACAGTGTCAGTCTGTGCAAAGCATTTATGATTCTAGAAATTCTAGAAGAGCTTCTAGAATGAGAACAAAGCTGAATCTGCAATGAGGAAGATCTGACCATACATACACAGAGAGACAGCACTGGGAGGTGGAAAGATCTGTGTGTGAATGTATGTGAAGCCAGGCATAGAAATATACAGGGCCAGATGGCAAAGAGGGATCACATGGGAAGTAGAGATGAAGAGAGGGAATGGAAAGTAGCTTATCAGCATGTAATAACCAACCTGCTGAACTTTGAATGACCGTGCAAATCAGCATGCCAGGATGGAGAAACGGCAATAGGGATTTCGTTTGTAATTAGAAAGGAAGTGTATTTGTTTGGTGTTATAAAGGCTTAAAATATAATTTCATGCTTTTAGCCATTTGGCACTTGAGCACAGGTTGCAGCAGTAGAAGAAACCTCACACTGTCCATCTGGACAGCCAGTCTCCATGCCAGAAGTGGATTGGCTCCCATTGATGTAAAACTGCATCATTATTCTGGGACTTGATCCCAGCCCAAATCAAATCCCCCCTCCAACTTCCTTGATTTCAGCTTCAGGGTTAATTCATATGAACATCACATTAGGCAGAGACCGCTTGGTATTGCTGTGTACATTGGCTGTCTGTACATAGCAAGTCATTTGAGTGCAGGCTCATGCTACTGTACATAGATCATGGTTTTAGTAGATGCCGCTGAACCATATTTTGTGGTTTGCAATGTGTGCAAAAAGGCATACTTCTTTGTGCGGAGTACCTGAAAATGACCAACTTAGCTTGGAGAAGAGCCAGTGCTGAACCAAATTTATGGACCGCACTGCGTGGAAAAGGCATAGTCCTTTGTGTGGTGCTACTTGAATATAGCCAGCTTAGCTCGGAAAAGAGCCAATGCATGCAGCAATTTGGCACACATTTCCAGAAGGCTCTTTTATACAATCCTCCTTGACAGTTCTTGCTTTGTATAGCTTCCTTCACACTCAGCAGTTTTCCTCTGACATGTATGTTTTATTAGATAATGTCAAGGGCCCTGTTCTAGGTGGTTTGACAATGATTCAATACTCTGCCATAACCTGGGTACTCAGTCGTGCCACTCTGCCTGTTTGGTACTCTCACTATCACTTTGAGTAAGCAAGCAATTGGTGAACTTAACCTTGGCTAGATTGGGAATTGACTTTGCATTTATAACTATTGTCGGCAAATGTTCACAAGCTTCTCTGTTTTTGGAACATTCCCTTGCAGCTTGTATTGTTTGCATGTGCATGCTGTGCTTTATCATTTTGCCCTCTGGGAATTGTAGCTTGGTCTGCCTTGCACACACCACATGAAGACAGTCATTTGGAAATCAACCCCACAAATAAATCCAGGAACAAAATAAGGTTTTCGAACTGGGTGGAGCAAAACAACTTGTAACAAGTTTTCAAGAAACAATCGAGATTTGATTGAGCTGATTAGAAAAGATGCTCACCCAACAAAGGACTGTTTAATACAATAGCCCAGTTATATATTCCACAGAAATCATCGTCTAAATGTTTACAAATA
Source organism: Zootoca vivipara (assembly GCF_963506605.1). Lineage (NCBI taxonomy): Eukaryota > Metazoa > Chordata > Lepidosauria > Squamata > Lacertidae > Zootoca > Zootoca vivipara. Next base: position 1,313,071 of record NC_083285.1, read on the forward strand.
AAGAATGTGTGCACATGCACCTACAAAGCACCTGCTTTGGGGAGATTTGTCTGCTAAATGCTGACAGTGCATGCTCAGAGTTTCATTTAGGATTCCAAGTTAGAGAAGAATATCTCAGAGAAATAACACTTGAATTGTAAAGAAGTGAGGTGGGCCTGATTTGGAGTCAAATCAGATAACCCTGGCAACATCTCTAGGTCAAGGTAGTTTCTGGCTTTAAATTATCAGATTTATTTCCACAATGAAAATATTGCATAGTTTAATGTTATTTAATAAATTTAAATATATATATATTATTGTACATCATCTATGGTATTTGTTTTTGCACCCCTATCTAGTTTACATCCAGGGCATGTGAACTTATTACCCTATCCTAGTTATATAAAGATCTAGAATCTTTATATAAGGCGGTCACATCTTCTGCCCACTGTCACAATGTGACTCCCCCCACTCTGGAAGGGGGAATGTTCATCTGAATATCCTGGCAGTGAAGTTAGTGAGATGGTAGCCTTCCAAGTTCAAATCATGGTTCAAGTTTTCATTCCAAATCCCCAAGTTCAAAAGTTTTCCACTTGGTATTCTGGAGGGGAAAGGCCATCTTTTAACAACAAAGCAGCTGTGGCTGTTTCTCCCAGATGTGACCATTATGTCCAAATGAATGAGGATGTCACACACCGGTTCAGTTTGAGTCTTGGAGAGAAGGCGGGGGGAGGGCGGAAGAGAGCTGCAATCAATCTGAATAATAGACTGAATGGCAGCAATTTTCTCTTGAACATCTGAGAGATGTCATGAGTTGTGATCTTTCAAGTAAACATGGTCAACATATTGAGATGTAAAGTCTCCTCCTGCTGATTCACAATAGGTCACTCAAAGAATGAAATGGAATAGAGTGAAGATCAGTGACAAGTTCTGCGGTACTTTTGCAGTATTCGAATCAAGCCAGAGACAATAAGTCATAAACTTGAATAAGAGTATGGCATGTGATTCTTTCAGGAAGGCTTTTATTTGTGGATGTATACAGTACTTGATGGTGACAGCCACAATTGGATTCTATGGCAACACCAGCCCAGGAGATCAAAGATGTGTTATGTAAACAGGGCTTTAGTAGATAGTCTTCTTTCTGGGATGAAGTTGAATATTGACAGAAACTGCTTATTGAGTTTGACCAGAGTCAATGATCCCTGATTAAATGCAACCTTCAAGCTTATTGCTTCCTTTTTTATTCCCACAATGCTCAATTCAGTCATAGAAGCCCAAAGGGCTTGACTACATGAACATACCAAGATAGTCTCTCCCCCCACATTCATGATGGTTTTGCTTCTGTGTCAGAACAGAAATGGTGTAGGGTTAATTATTGGGGGATGAGAAAAACATACTTATTTTTGCAGTGCGGTTTGCACTGTGGACATGTCACTAGTTCACACCAATGAATTTCTCCGTACCCAGGTTCATGAATGCAAGGGGGGGGGGAGAAATACTGTGACTCAAACAGTATGTTCTTCAAATTAGTTGAAGAACTAATTTTGTTGAAGAACACAGCTGCTCTGTCCACCAGTTCACACTACCTTTCTGTTGGAGATATACACTGCTATTCCAGTTCTTCTTCTTCTTCTTCTTCTTCTTCTTCTTCTTCTTCTTCTTCTTCTTCTTCTTCTTCTTCTCTTGAACCATAGGGTCAGAAATTTTTGGAGCTAGCTTTTAAATATGTGACAGTGGATGGCAAAACAGCAAAATATGCCTTGGAGCTAAAACAGAAGCCCCCCCCCCTGTGGTGTATCTCTTGATTGGGCTGTACCATTTATTTGTAAGACATCCCCTGACATGCTGAGCTTTGTGGGTGAGCAAGGAATGTCTTATGTAGATGGAAATCTGAAGATTTGAACCCACATCTGCAGTCAGTGCACCCCAGCAACAGATGGTCCAAGCCAGTGAGAGCCAGTGTGGTGTAGTGGTTAATAGTGGTAGACTCGTAATCTGGGGAACCGGGTTCATGTCTCCGCTCCTCCACATGCAGCTGCTGGGTGACCTTGGGCTAGTCACACTTCTTTGAAGTCTCTCAGCCCCACTCACCTCACAGAGTGTTTGTTGTGGGGGAAGAAGGGAAAGGAGATTGTTAGCCGCTTTGAGACTCCTTCAGGTAGTGATAAAGCGGGATATCAAATCCAAACTCTTCTTCTTCTCTTCTTCTTCTTCTTTGGATCACCTCTCAATGATCAGCTCACAGACTACTTAATGTTGGAATCTGAAAAGTGATGAGAAGCAGCCATGGGGTAACTGTGCCCCTGAAGGACCAGGTGCACAGCCTGGGAGTCATTTTGGACTCACAGCTGTCCATGGAGGCGCAGGTCAATTCTGTGTCCAGGGCAGCTGTCTATCAGCTCCATCTGGTACGCAGGCTGAGACCCTACCTGCCTGCAGACTGTCTAGCCAGAGTGGTGCATGCTCTAGTTATCTCTCGCTTGGACTACTGCAATGCGCTCTACGTGGGGCTACTTTTGAAGGTGACCCTGAAACTACAGCTAATCCAGAATGCGGCAGCTAGACTGGTGACTGGAAGCGGCCGCCGAGACCACATAACACCGGTCTTGAAAGACCTACATTGGCTCCCAGTACGTTTCTGAGCACAATTCAAAGTGTTGGTGCTGACCTTTAAAGCCCTAAATGGCCTCAGTCCAGTATACCTGAAGGAGCGTTTCCACCTCCATCATTCTGCCCAGACACTGAGGTCCAGCACCAAGGGCCTTCTGGCGGTTCCCTCGTTGCGAGAAGCCAAGTTGCAGGGAACTAGGCAGAGGGCCTTCTCGGTGGTGGCGCCTGCCCTGTGGAACGCCCTCCCAACAGATGTCAAAGAGGAATAACAACTACCAGACTTTTAGAAGACATCTGAAGGCAGCCCTGTTCAGGGAGGCTTTTAATGTTTAATAGATTATTGTGTTTTATTTTTCTGTTGGAAAATAAATTGTTGTTGTTTGTTGTTGCTTTTTTTGTGTGTGGCAAAATTTCCCCTCCTGTACTGAAGCCTGTCACAACCTCCATATGGCGAATGTTTTTATGGAGTTCAATGAATAGTTTTAATGAGCTCCCATTCCTCTCAGTTTTTTTGTAATGTTATAATTGGGGACACAGAATACGTGTATCTGACCTCTTCGGAGCATTTGCAATCAGACACTTCTTGAGGCTTCTTGACCAGTGGAGCAGACCAACATGACAGGTGGCTCAAGGAGAAGGGGGGGGGGACACACCAAATGAATGAGGTCATTATATGTTGGATTGAGGCTTTCCTTCACTCTCTGCTCACGACACAGTTTTCACTGTTTGTTGGTTGCTGAAATCTTGAAATTCATTCCCTTTGAATAGAAGGAGGGAAAGAGGGCCTGTCTGTTTGACCAATTCTGTCAAATCAAATCATCAGTCTAAAGTCCTGAGATGACATGGGTTGGCCAGTGGAATTAAAATAGGGTTAGAGAGACTGTGAGTCTCTCAGTGCCTCCCTGAATCAAATACAGTGCCATCCTATCAACGGTCCTATGGAGATAGGGCTGTAACGTATTTATCAACTCTCCATTGTGCATTAAATATTACAAGGCAGCGCTTGTATGCTTTATAAAATTAATTATTGCAATGAAATGTCTCATTTTAGTCTCTCTAGCCAGAGAGTAAAATCCATCTGCAGGTGAGCAAATATATGACTTATTCCAGACAGTATTTCACATGCATAACAAAAGCAACTTTGATCCTATATCTAGCTCTCTTGTGCTAAATAATGTATATGCACAGGCCGTTAGAAATGAAATGTATGCAAACCATTCATGAGTGAAGACCATGTCTTTTGCTCTGCGTATCTCCGAGTGAAGGAAAGTTCTGAGGACGTCTCTTTGGAGTGTCATTCCATCTCAGGGTCCTTTTGTAAGAACAGTTTGCTGCTGCTGCTGCTGCTGCTTACTGCATTTTTAATCCACATATCATCCATTGAGATTTGAGGGAGGTTTACAAAATAATCAATAGAAGTACATATATCACAAAACACACATTAAAGGATTACAGTAATACAAATATACAAGCTGGGCATGAAGGAGCAAGTAACATTTTGCAGATTTTTTTTGTGTGTGTTCTTATTATTCCATCACAATGTTGTGAAAGTGCAGTCTATTTTTTATAAGTAAATAAATAAAAACACCCCCCCCCAAACAAATACTGCCAGCAAACCCCCTCCCCCCGGGTTCTTTCATGGCTAGGGCAAATAAAAATGAACGAATTCCTATGCCCAACAAATAACCCAGAGATGCATTTTAAATAAAAGGACACATTCTACTCATGTAAAAACACACTGATTCCTGGACTGTCTGTGGGCCGGATTGAAAAGGCTGTTAGGCCGGATCCAGCCCCCGGGCCTTAGGTTGCCTACCCCTGTACTAGCCATTAACTGTTATCATTGTTCATTCAGGCAAACATATTCTAGGTATCCTGTCCAATGCTTTTAGAGTGTGGTCTCCTTTGGGCATATGCAGGGTTGGGTATTGTTTGCTTAAGATATCTCTTTTAAAGAAACATGCTCAGAGTTAAAGGAACATGTTCAGAGTTGGCTGCATCATAGACAATGAAATGAGATCTTCAAGGAAGATAATAAGAAAGGATTTAGCAAAGGATTACAACAGAAAGAAATAGAAGAATTATTGAAAATGACTGAGAAATGCAGTAGTACTGTATTATGATATGTATATGTTTAATTTGGAATATTTAATGTGTAAAAATGGCAAAGATGTATAATTGTTGGAAATGTAAAGAGAAGGAAGGCACTTTCTATCACATGTGGTGGGAAAGTAGAGTTGTAAAAAATTTTTGGGAAACGATGTATAATGAATTGAAAAAAAATGTTTAAAATGACATTTGTAAATAGGCCAGAAGCCCTTTTGCTGGGTATTGCAGGTCAAGAACTGCCAAAAGAAAAATGGAAAATATTTATGTATGCTACAACAGCGGCAAGAGTTTTATTAGCTCAAGGGTGGAAGACTGGAGAAGTACCAACGAAAGAACAATGGCAAGAGAAATTGATGAATTATGCAGAATTAGCAGAATTAGCAAAGTTAACAGACAAACTACATGAAAAGGACAAACTGTAAATTTAAAATAGAATGGGAACCTTTCACAACTTACCTACAGAAACAACAAATAGAGATGTACTCGTTGGCAGGTTTTGCATTCGCAATTTTATTCAAGTAAAATACGAAGAAGGACAATGCAATAACACTTAAAGTTATTTAACATGCAGAAGATAACAAATAATGTAACAAACCAAAAGGGGAAGATGAGGGAAGTCATGGGAAGGGGCGATTGTAAAATGTAAAATTGGATAACTGTATTTGCAATTTGTTATAACAAAAAAAAATCTAATAAAAATGTATATGAAGAAGATATCTCTTTTGAGAACCCAATAATAACTAAATTGAAGGCAAAATTAGACTCTGGGTACCTGTAAGTGGGACAAATAGGAGTTTTGGGGGGTATGTTAAAGTTGGGGGAATTGTCTAAGGCCAGTGGCCAAGGATTATGGGAGTTGGGGGTCCAATATAAACTGGAGGACCACAGTTTCACTCTCCTTGGTGTAAGAGAAAAAGTCAATGCCTCGTTCTCCTCCCTAGTTGCTTTAAAAAAAAAAAATGTGGAAGACCCTATCATGGAACTCACAACATCTTGTCTAGTTTGACCCTAAGACAAAGTTTTTCCCTGTGCTCCCATTTGTTTACTGGTAGATGTTGTGGCAAACAGACTTCACCTGCTGGGGCCACAATATGCCAACCATCTTTAGCTGATACTTCTTCAATCCAAAACTCAACAGTTTTTTGTAAAGTGCCATACATATTAGGGGTAACAACAAATCAGTGCTTTATCAGATAGCCAGTTCTGGTGTCTGAGAAGCTGGTTAATTTCAAATTCTGTCTGATTCTGCCCATAGCTGCCAACCACTGCCAGGCTCGCCCATCACTCATCAATTTCTGCCCTGCTAGGCTCCTAACAAGTTTTTGGGTCCTTCTAGAGCAGGCATGTCAAACCTGCGGCCCTCCATATGTTTTGGACTACAATTCCCATCTTCCCCAACCACTGGTCCTGCTAGCTAGGGATCATGGGAGTTGTAGGCCAAAACATCTGGAGGGCCGCAGGTTTGACATGCCTGTTCTAGAGCATCAGAATTTTTGAAATTAAAAATTCGCCTAGTGGCGATATTCCTGTTTCCACAGAAGGACGGCCATTCAAGGCTGAATGGGCTGTGATTCTTCAAGCTTGTTGCTGTGCTAAAAGGTTTTTTGTGGAGAAGCTGATCTATTGCCTTACATGAGGACCTATCCATGAGCGTGTCTGTCAGAGAAATGTCTTGTTCTCCCTTCATTACTGTTGAAGTAAGCCATCACTGCGTGCTCTAAATGGACTGTCATACTGTTGTCTAGTAAAAGTCACCCATCGCTCCCTGACTGCCAACTGCGGTGGATGGTTGAAAAGGCAATATAACTGCAATCAAGAACACGGAGACAGAATTTACAGCTTCACATCCCACTGAGCTCTCTACTGCAAGGATTACCTGCCTTTATAATCACCCAGAACATTTGTTTGTCCAACCTCTGTTCCAATTCATTGGTTTATGTTGCTTCCTTATTGTTGTTCTTCTTAAGACAAATAAATAGGGTGGGTTAGATCTGTTGAAATGGCCAGGCCTCCCCTACCACTCTGGGCAGCTTCCAACAGAATATTAAACACACAATAAAACATCAAACATTAAAAACTTCCCTAAACAGGGCTGCCCTCAGATGTTTTGTAAAAATCAGGTAGTGGTTTATTTCCTTGACATCTGATGGGAAGGTGTTCCACAGGGCGGGTGCCACTACCGAGAAGGCCCTCTGCCTGGATCCCTGTTGGACCTCAGTGCCTCAAGGCAGAACGATGGGGGTGGAGCCGCTCCTTCAGGTATACTGGACCGAGGCCATTTAGGACTTTAAAGGTCAGCACCAACACTTTGAATTGTGCTCGGAAACGTACTGGGAGCCAATGTAGGTCTTTCAGGAACAGTGTTATATGGTCCATGGACAGCTGTGAGTCCAAAATGACTCCGAGGCTGCACACCTGCTCCTTCAGGGTCACAGTTACCCTATCCAGGACCAGGGAGTTCTCCACACCTGCCCGCCCCATTCCCCAAAAACAATACTTCTGTCTTGTCAGGATTCAACCTCAATCTGTTAGCTGTCATCTATCCTCCAACCACCTCCAGACACTCACACAGGACCTTCACTGCCTTCACTGGTTCTGATTTAAAAGAGAGGTAGAGCTGGGTATCTTCTGCATACTGATGGACACCCAGCCCAAACCCCCTGATGATCTCTCCCAGCAGTTTCATATAGATGTTAAAAAGCATGGAGGAGAGGACCCCACAAGTGAGAGCCCAGGGGTCTGAACACTCATCCCCCAACACCACTTAGAATCATAGAATCATAGAGTTAGAAGAGACCACAAGGGCCATCCAGTCCATTGGGTCCCTCTTAAGGTCTGCAGCCTAACATTATTTTATATGGAGATGGCAGAGATTTAGTCTTGCATCATTGTGCATGCAAAGCATCCACTCTACCACTGAACTATGGCTTGTCCCCAAGATCCTTGGTTTATTTCGCCCAGTTTTGTTTACTCAAACTGGCAGTGCCTTGCTTGGGTAGAAGCCAGTGGAGGCTGATCCCTTAAGGCAGATGGCTCACTGCCCCACCAACCTCAGTCTTCCCTCACTCAGTCCCCACCTGCATGTCTTCTTTCTTACAACCAGTCCAAGGTTGTAAGTCTCAGTGTTGTCATTTGGGGAAGAGGCTGAGGATAATCCTAGAAATAGTTGGCTCTGCCTGCCATTGACTCTGACTCCACCTGCTGTTGGTCTCCCTGCCTTCAACCTAATGGGCCACCATGGCTGGAGACTTTCCCCTGACCTGAGGTCATTTACTTGGAGATGCTTGGGATTAACATTGGACATTTATGCATACAAAGCATGTGCCCCACCACTGATCTACAGCCCAAACCCAAGATTCTACAAAAACATAAAATATGGGAGTCAGCACAATTCGGCAGGTAAAAGCGATGAACTGGGTATCAGAGGATAAGGAGTTCCTTTCCTGTTTTTTCCTTCCTAGCCTGGTGCTATGCAGGCTGTTGGAACAAGTCCAGAAATGTTCCCACATTATTTTTCCTCCAGATGCAATACAGTGTGAATCCCCCACTGATATAAGTGGAAAAGCTCAAATTGATTTTTGTGGACGTCAGACAGGGCACATGTCTTTAAGTTGTGAAGTACCTTGGGTATACCTTTTGTATTTGACATATGGGGTGAAATAACACACTTGCCATTTTTAATATAACTTAAGTATTTATAATTTATTATGTCTGTGTGTGTGTGTGTGTGTGTGTGTGTAATTTATAATTTATTATGTCTATATCCTGCCTGTATTTTTTCCACAGAAAATCTCAAGGCAGACACACACACACGCCTGCACCTTGAGTCATAGATAGCTGGTGAGAATAACATGAATTTGAATGTGGTTATTGGCCTCAGGCTTCTCATGCCACCCTGAGTTCCTGAAGTTATGCTTCTCTCTACCAAACTCATCTTGTTGAAATTTGCATGTTCTAAAGATTCAGGTCTCCTGCAAATACAGTAGTAGCCCCATGTTGATGACCCTTCGACATGTTGATGACCATGTTGATGATCCATAGCATCTCATAACATTATTATGTGCAGTACATCAGAACTTCACATCATCATTATATTGTGCATTTCCTTGCTCCCTGCTCCACATTTTTGGTACTGAACGTGGAGAAGCACATACCGAAATTACATTTGGGATATGAACTAGATGTTGCAGAAGGGGAAGAGGCAACCCCCTCCCTTTAACTTTGTCTTTTACATTCTTTTTTCTCAAGCAGCAACAGGAGCTAAAAATATTTCTAGGAAAAAATTAATGTCCCAGCGCAACTTGGGTTCCCTGTTTCTTTCATGTCTGTGCTCTCTTCTGTCAGCAGCAGACAGTGCAGAGTCTGATGGGCCTTTGACAAAGAGCTATTGATGGGGGTGGCTGTGTGAACTGGCCTGGCGTTGGTCACAGGCAGGCTCCGAGAGACCTGCTGCCCCTATATTTCAATAGACTCCAGTGTGTTGAGCCATTTGTTGAAAGGTCAGAAATGAACAGAGAAATGGAATGGTGTAAAAAAAAATCTTGTCCTCCTATAAATATCAGTCACAGTTAAAGGCACTTTATTGTACTTCCTCTCTCCAATGCCCCTGTGTGCACGAGAATTTCTCTCACGAAAGCCTCTCTGTTGTGGTTTGCCAAATGCCAGGCAATTCCTCAGACTGTGCAGTTATTTGAGGGGAGAAGCAGGAGCCCTTGCCTCCAGTTCGTGCCTTCCCTTCTAGATGGAGTAATAGTCATCCTCCAGTCATCACTACGAGATTTAGGCGATGAACAGGGAAAGTCTTGTTGTGTAAACAGGCTGTGTACAGTTCAGGGAGCTGGTCCACTGGACCAACTGCGAATTGGTGGGATTCTTCAGGTTGCTGGATCTGAGCTAGCAGTTGCCTTTATGATGACTTTCGCATCCAAGCTAGAAGACATTGAAGCCACGTTGGAGCATCTGCTAATGGATGTGTTTGTAAGTAAAGCCTGGTTTTCAGTTCCAAAGTGATATGCTGATCATTTTAAAAGCAGCAGAATTTGGCATGCAGTAGGAACCCTTTTAAAGTCCTTGACAAGCTGCATGTCCAGCAATATAAGTGTATGAAGGAACAGTGTTGTTGTTGTTGTTGTTGTTGTTGTTGTTGTTGTTGTTGTGCTTTCAGCAGAAATATGTGAACTAGCAGAGCGTGAAGGGGAGGCAAGATATGCTTTGCGTTAATTTTACAGAGTACAATTGTTTAATTTCAGTGATGCATACACAACTGGGAAAATTGACTCTAATATACTGTAGTAGCAAACATTATTGAAAGCTACACCGATCGTGTTACAACCATTCAAGATCCAGCCAGCTTTGCAAGATAAAATAGCCTTGTGGTGGCTTTCCTATGTTAGTACTGTATAGAACTATTATTACGTTCTTTCACTTCTGTGAACTGCAATTTTCTCAAGCTTAGGGTCATTTAAGAGACTTAAAAGAGGTGTCCTTTGATGTAAAATGTGTTTGATTTGATTGAGAGGGGGTGTGTGCTTGAGACATCTAGTAGACTTGCTTCATCCTTGCCTCTAGCATTGACAAATATGTTGTGGCTTGTTGAATCTTAAAAGAAAGAGAGGGAAAAGGCCCTGGATATGTTGAGATGTATATTTCAAGAAGCCTTTTAAGTTTAGCTCTTTCCCAGTCTGCATCTGTATTAGAATTTGTTTTAAGATGTTTTAAAGATGTTTTTTATTGTTTTGTCACTTGTTGTTTGCTGCCCTGGGCTCCTTTGGGAGGAAGGGTGGGATATAAATTTTATCTACTAGCTTTTTTCTATACATGGCTTCTTCATTTTTGTTTAAACCAGACTTTATCTGAGATCACTATGTCTGACAATCAAAAGAGGTAATCTAGATTTATTCCTAGGTGTTTGGGACCAGAAACTAGTCTAGACTCCTTCAAGTATATATTTTTAAACATTAAAAAAACGATAACTTGCTTGTATTACAAGTGATTTTATCACCTCTCATGTTTCAGTCACAGTCTTTTCCCTGCTATCTTCTACAGCGGCTTCTGTTCCTTACCTACAAGGCTCTACTCACTCTTGGGTCAAACCACATATCACAACTCACCTCCCTTCACAGGCCTTTCATCCTGTCTATCAAATAATGCTCTTCTTCCAGTCTCCGATGCCACCCCTTTGTGCAACAGCTTCACCTGCTCTATTTTGATCTTTGGGCACCTGAAAAGCCCTACTCAAGCCCAACTTCTTCCACACATCCTCTAAGTGGCTTTCCAGAGTTTTGTACTCTGTCACCTTTTCTGCTTCACCCTCTTTGCTATTATCCAGAAAACAGTGTGTGGTCCAGTGTCCACATGGAGCCTGTTGCTTGCAAGGCTTGCCCTGTAACTTTCAAGGAAGCAGCAGGGAATATACAGGGGGGAGAGGAGCGAGTTAACAAAGGGACTGATGCAAACCAAAGCACTTACCTGTTCTTAGGCTTTGCTTCATTTGGGGATGAGAATTAAGGTGTTAAGCTGAAGACAATTTGAGGGAAGATGATGATCTGATGCTTAACTTGTTCATGTTGCATAGATGATATGCCCAATTGGGTAGGGTGTTGCTACACAACAGCTCCATGAGATCCCGGATGCCAAATGTATTTATTATTACTTTTACTGATGTGTTGCAGTGAGTTCATATTTTCTTGTGCAAATGTAATCAGCAAATGGTAAGCACACACAGGCAAAATGCCTAGTCTAAGGGTTTCTGCACCACATGCACAATGACGGCCAATGACTGGCAATGGCTACCCTCTCTTCCACCCCTTCCAAGGAGCTCTCAGGTTTGTCAAATCTTTCTTTGTTCCCCACCATTCAGTCACTCAAACAATAAAATGTCATGAAAGTGTGCAATCTGTTGAGACATCCCTATTAAAACAAATACTCTGACTCATTGTTCAATCACAAAACCAGTTAAAGCAAGCACACAGGTGTGACCTATGGCAGTAACAGCAGCTATCCTACCTTCTCTGAAAGACATTGTGGAAGAGAAATGCTTTTCTCTGCCCCCTGTATGCCAGGAGAGAAGCAGTCTCCTTAGGCAGAGACCACAGGTGCTCAAAGGAATAACTACAGTACAGGCAGGGCCGTCCCTAGGCCTGGGCTGGGTGGCGCAAGCCGCCAGGTTGCCTGGCCATCAGGGACGCAGAAGGGGTGCCAAACGCTGGTGTCTGCCTCCGCGCGCCTCTGCTGTTGAGCGGCTTCAGGCAGCTCTCCGGAGGCGCGCAGGGAGCGTGAGTCTGGGGCTGCCACCTCTGCCCCTCTCAGCTCCCCGCGCGCCCCTCCTGCCCACCTCACTCACAGGGGGCGCCGGAGGAATCTTGGCACCAGGGCGCCAGATATGGTTGAGACGTCCCTGAGTACAGGGAAAGTATGCTGCTCTATGTAACTGACTTCTGAGCCTTCAGAGGAAGGCCCTAATCCATGAAATAAGCATACGAGGAGGTTCATATTGGAGCACACATGCTGTAATGGCAACTTTTGGCAGTGGGAAGAGGAGCCTTCATGAGCACAGCAACAGGTGCCCTGCATGTGCTTCGAGGCACATATGCAGATGCCTAAATATTAATTTCAATGGGGGGGGGGACCAAAACTGTGCAATGAATGATAAGCACACACAGAGTTCAGCTTCTTCCACTGATATTAATGGACCTTTTGGAATAGGAGAGCTCCATCTACCCTTTGAAGTTCCCATAGTCCTAAAACACCTCTAAATTGGGATTGCTCTTTTCCAACTCCCATCTTCCCTGTGCCTGTCCAAGCAATGAGCAATATATTCTGCTCTGAGAGCCATATGTGATGTGTTATGTTGCAATTAATGTGTATATTGAATTACCATATATATACCTAATAGGAACTTAGTAAATATTTGGTAAGCATTTCCTGCTTTCCTAAGTGGTAAGATGTTTAAGGGAGAGTAAGTACTGCATGATTTAGTTTCCTCTGTAGGAGTGCTCTGGAGATGTATGTTATATTGTGAAGGCAGCCCTGTTTAGGGAGGCTTTTAATGTTTAATAGATTATTTCATTTCATTTTTCTGTTGGAAACCGCCCAGAGTGGCTGGGGAAACCCAGCCAGATGGGCGGGGTATAAATAATAAATTATTATTTATTTATTTATTTATTTATTTATTTATTTTACGTACATGCAAACAGAGGATAAGGGAGGCTAATTCAGCACCAGGCCCTCAAGAAGAGCAACTGCATCCCAAGGATCTTTCAGCCACATCGTTGGGACATGGGTGGTGCTGTGGTCTAAACCACTGAGCCTCTTGGGCCTGCCAATTGGAAGGTCAGTGGTTCGAATCTGCGCCACGGAGTGAGGTCCCATTGCTCTGTCCCAGCTTCTGCCAACCTTTTAGAGTTAATACTCTGGAGAGATCTATATCCCGATAAGGTTGTCTTCTTAATCATCACAGAGCCCAGTCTGGTCAGTGGTGTGTGGTGCTGCTCCTGACTTAGGCATGCTTTGCCTGAGCTTCAGTTGAAATGGTCTCCCTCAGTCCTTGGAGGTTTTTATTTTTTTTAAATAATTTTTATTAGATTTTCCAATTAAACAACATCAAATCACATTGAAATTATTCCCAATTACACTTTATATTACAAATCCAAATTAATTATACAATTCCAATTAAAGGAAACATTCCAATTATGACTAATTATACTGAATTTTTCAGACTCCCCATGCCTCGGATTCCAGAGCTTCCTACTAATCACTACTGCCATTTGCTTTTTAATAATTTCTCCCTTGTTATTCAGCCTCTGATGTAAACCTTCACATATTGTCCCAAAATAATACAGTCCTTTCCTAACAGTCTTTGTTGACATCCTTCAATCTTCTCCAAGCCTCTGAGTTGTGTTGCCAGCCAGGTTTTACCATTTTCTGTCACTGCATGGATTTGTGTCTTTAGTCTCCCTCTGATCGCTGGTCCTTCCAAATCCAACATAAGCACACAATCACAAATCATGTCCAAATTTCTACTCCATAGCTCCTCTGAAGACAGATTTACAGCTTTTCCAGCGAGGGGTTAGCCAAGTCAAATCTTATCACTCTTCTAAAAACAAGCAACGGCTTCCTCCTCGCCTCTAGCTCCTCTCCGCTTCGGCGCCATTTTGTACTTTCTTAATTTCTGACTGCAACACAAGTCTTAAATCTTCTTAATTGATCCACAAAAAGTCCCAACAAGCACCGGCTTTTAGTAGGGAGATTTTTACCAGATTATCAAAGCATATATAAATCCTCCATTTTTATATTGTTTATATTTCCATGTCCACACAGTTTATACTTTCTATTTTCCCGCTGCTCTAGATAATTCCGATAGCCCGTCCAGAAAAGGTGTTTAGTATAATCTTTAAGAGAAGAAAAAAGGGAGGGGTTCACTTCCCTGTCAGGCTTCTCGGTTTCTCCAGATAATCCATCTTCCTTTCCGCAATGTTTCCACCTCTTATCTCTCAGTGGCTGTAAATCAAGTCTTTTTCTCTACAGATCAGGGCAATGAATTTTTTGCTCCTTCATCTGAGGCATGCCCAAAACTTTTATCTAATTAAAATTCCAAGTTATGGGACCCGTCCCCGCATTGGGTGGCTTCCAGGAGTGCCGACTCCAACGGGTGCTCGGCCCAGGCCCCCCACCCCCCACAGGGTCCGGGTGGGTTAAGGGCATCTGCGGGCCAGTGGCCCCCTCCCGTAGCGTCCCGGGAGGGGTGGGGGAGGCTGCGTACTCCCGAAGCAGCCGCCAAAAAACACACCATTGAAGCAGAGCAGATGTTATGCCCGCCATTCCCAGCATGCATGAGCGGAAGCTGTCCTTGGAGGTTTTTAAGCAGAGGTTGGATGACCATCTGTCGGGGATGCTTTTGCTGAGATTCCTGCCTTGCAGGGGGTTGGACTAGATGACCCTTCCAACTCTATGGTTCTAAATTGAACCCAAGAGACCAAAGCACCATCACCAGCTGTTGCATGGCAGGCGAGTCAGCCAGCTCTGCTAAGCTGCTCTCAGTTTAGCTGGGCCCCCCTGCTGTGGAAGAACAAGGATTAACAGAACATCTCCTGGTCTGACTCCCTATTACCAGGTCTTTTAACAGGTCTGCAGCAGCCCACCAACCACCTGATGCCATTGGCCACTAGAGCTATTTCAACCACAACCCCTTTTTTCTCTCTTCCAGTCTCCATTCTAATTTTGCCAATATGATCCTTTAAAACATATTCTGTCTGCATTGTATCACCTTGAGTATATTTTGTTGTCAGTTCCTGCTTGTGATGTCTGTGTGTGTTCTTACAATAGGGGCCCATATTGCTTCATCCCTTTGTGTATGCAAACATAATTTTTTATTTTTAAGCAGCAGATAACAGAAAATTCTGTATGAAGCAACAGGGGAATGCAAAGTGTATTTTCACTTAAGGTCTTTAGTAGATTACTAAGCATTTTGCCATCAGCATGAAAACTAATATTCAGATTAGCATCTGGCCATTCAACTGAAATGAACTGCTGGTTAATATTGTCTCAGGTAACAGTACCCACCTGGGAATTATCCCCCAGAACCTTCTTTCCCATTCATCTTGATCTGTGTCAGTGTTATTGCTTTAAAAGATGAGATGATGCATTGTCGTATTCAATGCTATTGTGTCCTCCTTTGTTCCAGGTCTGGGGCATATGCTTGCAAATCATTGTAAAATAGAATTCTGTAAAATAGAAACCCAGCAGTCCTAGAGGGGGCTGCACACTTGACGTTTTTTGTTTTGTTTTGTGTTTTTGTTCTCTTTACAAGAACGTAAATCATATGGATGGATTCACTGAGCAACAATGATAATGAGATTGCATCAGTGTAAATAAGATTCAGCTGCAGAATCCTGAAAGCTCCAGAAGCCTGATTGATCACATACTTGATAAAACTCTGGTACTGTACAACTAACACAACATAAGAGAGCCAACAAGTTATAGGGCACTATCCCCAATGGCTGAACATATATGGTGAATGGAAATGACACCTAAAACTTTATTCCATTTGTTTCTAGTTAAAGAATAATAAAATGGTACCTCGGTTTAAGTACAGAATTGGTTCCGGAAGTCTGTACTTAACCTGAAGCGTACTTAACCTGAAGCGAACTTTCCCATTGAAAGTAATGGAAAGTGTATTAATCCGTTCCAGACGGGTCTGCGGAGTACTCAAACTGAAGCGTACTTAAACTGAGGTATGGCTGTATATTATAAAGCTGGAAGAGCTCTTTCCTTGAGAACTACTGGCTCTAAGAGTTTCGGGGCTGGCCTGGGTGGGGCATTGGTTTGGTTTAGTTCAGGTACGAGGGGCTAGTCTTTGTTCAGTCACCATTAATCCCTGTGGGGCTGCACCCTCAGCCAAAGAAGGCTGCTGCCATTTTCTGTTTTGAAACTTTGAGAAAGAGCGCAAGAGTGAGAGGGGCAAAAGGAGATAAAGGAGTGAGAGAGAGAACTAAGAAATATGGATATATTTAGTCCAATGTGGCAGCAGGGGATCCTGGGTTTATAAAGACTGAAGACAACTGGTATTTGGTATAACATGCAGAATGTGATAAAAATAAAGAATATTTGAGCAAAAATTAACAATCCTGCAGGCCTTAAAAACCAAGAGTGGGGCATCAAGGCCATGCAAGGCCTTCAGCATTAATTTTCAGCATTAATTATTTCCATAGCTAGCAGAGGACTAGCCAGGGGTTTTGCCCTGGGTGAAGCCTCCAAGGGGCGCCATTCAGTCTCCCAGCCTGTCTGGACTTCAGGGCTTGGCTTGCACACCCAGCCTTCCTGCTCCTAGGTGAGCGATCCTCCATCTCCTTTCCCTGGGAAATAGAAGAAGGGCTCCTTGGACTGGCTTTGCAACTGTGTGAGAGAGAAATCCTGGGTTTAGTTTTCCTGTATGTTAGGTGATTATTGCTTCTATAAAGCTTTGCATTCAGGGCAAGGCACAGCCTTTAGATTTTTGTGCCGTGTGGTGGGATTTTATACAGTAGCCTATGCTAATGGTAATAGCGGAAGCAACTTAACATCTGAGGCATAGCTGCCAAGTTATCCCTTTTTTAAAGGGATTTTCCCTTATGCTGATTAGGCTTCCTCGCGAGAAAAGGGAAAACTTGGCAGCTATGATCTGAGGTGAACAAGAATATCTGGCTGGTGTGAAACAGCTAACAACAACAACAACAACATATTATTTATACCCTGCCCATCTGGCTGGCTTTCCCCAGCCACTCTGGGCAGCTCCCAACTGAATATTAAAAACACAATACAGCATTAAACATTAAAAACTGCCTTCAGATGTCTTTTAAAAGTAAGATAGTTGTTTATTTCCTTGACATCTGGTGGAAGGGCGTTCCACAGGGTGGGCGCCACCACCAAGAAAGCCCTCTGCCTGGTTCCCTGTAACCTCACTTCTCGCAGTGAGGGAACTGCCAGAAGGTCCTCGGAGCTGGACCTCAGTGTCTGGGCTGAACAATGAGGGTGGAGACACTCCTTCAGGTATACTGGACTGAGGCTGTTTAGAGCTTTAACGGTCAGCACCAACACTTTGAATTGTGCTCAGAAATGTACCAGGAACCAAGGTAGGTCTTTCAGGACCGGTGTTATATGGTCTTGGCCGCCACTCCCAGTCACCAGTCTAGCTGCCACATTCTGGATTAATTGCAGTATCCGAGTCACCTTCAAAGGTAGCCCCACGTAGAACGCATCACAATAGTCCAAGCGGGAGATAACTCGAGCATGCACCACTCTGGCAAGACAGTCTGCGGGCAGGAAGGGTCTCAGCCTGCGTACCAGGTGGAGCTGGCAGGTAGCTGCCCTGGACACAGAATTGACCTGCACTTCTATGGATAGTTGTGAGTCCAAAATGACTCCCAGGCTGCACACCTGCTCCTTCAGGGGTACAGTTGCCCCATTCAGAACTAGGGAGTTCTCCACACCCACCCTCCCCCTAACCCCCAAGAACAGTACTTCTGTCTTGTCAGGATTCAACCTCAATCTGTTAACCGCCATCCATCCTCCAACCGCCTCCAGGCACTCACACAGGACCTTCACCGCCTTCACTGGTTCTGATTTGAAAGAGAGGTAGAGCTGGGTATCATCCGCATACTGATGAACACCCAGCCCAAACCCCCTGATGATCTCTCCCAGCGGCTGCGTGTAGATATAAAAAAGCATGGGGGAGAGAACGGAACCCTGAGGCACCCCCTCCTAAGACTATAAAAATGCATACTTTTTTACTTGTTATAAGTTACTCTGGAAATTATGTTGGGTAAATTATGCTGGAAATCAATTAAAATGTTGTATAAAAATAAAATGTTGAATTCAAATAATATATTTTCTACTTTTATGTTGTGAGCTGTGCGTATATACACAGTGTGTGCTAAACTGGGTCTTTGACCCCCCCGGGGGAAAGAAAGCCTGGTTTTGCCCCTGCAGCTTTCATTAACGTGTGTGATCTGCTGCATGGAAGAAGCTGTTTAAAGCACGGTTGTGTGACGGAAGGTGTACATGGCAAGCCTTGTGCATGTGAAATGGCTCTCCAAACCACTTTAGCTGTTTCCATCCCAGAAACAGTGAAAAAAGAGGAACATTGTGGCAAGCTGCTTTCCCACAAGCAACTTGTGACATGGAGTTGTACCCGTGAAGTTGTGTTTTAAGCAGCCATGTGCAGGGCAAGTTGAGTTTCTGCAGTTGGATCCAAGTATGGAGATGTCCCGTGATAGTTCTAGTACTTTCTGCCGCCGCCAACAATTTGTATGGTTATACTTCCCTCCCCCCCTTTTTTCTTTTGCCATTCTCACATTATCAGAAGCTTTCTCTGAGGACATAATGTTCTTGTCCCAGCATTGGCACCATGCTATCTCCAAAGCAGCGGTTGCCCTATTTTGCCCTTTCCTCTCTTTTATTCTGAAAGGACACTAGAAGGCTTTGTGGCTTCTGTGAAATGAGATAAAAGGGGAAGCATATCAGTCAGGGCACGACATAATTAGCTGTCCTCACTAAGCTGTCCTCAGAGCTTGTTGAACAGAGAATTGAGCGGGAGTGGTCAAACCACAGCCAAAGAGTCATAGATGGGCTAAAGAGTTAAAACGGGGTGGGGTCTTTTGAACTCTGAAAGGAATGTTAGTTGGCTTGCGGGGCTTTTAAATGCTGGATTTGGGAAATCTTGATAGTACTGTATCATGAAGTACTGCCAGAGCTACACAACTTGTCTAGTATTTGACTTCTTTGAAAGGCGCTTGCTAGATTCAAAAGAGTAAGGGAAGCCAGAGCAACTGTGGGCCAGGAACACTATGGAAAATTAAAAGGATGTCTAGATCAAGGCAGCTGACACTGCTCAAAGCTCTGGGATGGGGTGTGTGTGTGTGTGTGTGTGTGTGTGTGTGTGTGTGTGTGTGCATGCAGGCATCACCAGTGAGCCCTGCAAAGCTGCTGGTGCCATCACAGCTGCCCAAAATGCCAGGTGCTGATGCCAACCTTGGAATTAATCTGTCCCTAACACAGCTCTGATCTGGAAGAGAAAGACAGCACTTCAGCAGTTCTCTAGTAACATCTATTGAGGTTAACCAGAGCTATCTGAGAAAATCTCTGGCATTTCAGTTGGAGGTATGTAGACAGCACCCAAAATCGGTATGGATAATATTTGTTCTTTGTTGTTTTTTTGTTGGTGTAATAATCCCTGAATTTGCACTGTTGCTTCACTAAACATAATCTATAAGTACGGATTACCAAAATCTGCGTTCCTGAGTTGAAAGGGATTGCAAAAAGAGAGAGGTGATCATGGACTTTTCTAGAAAACATGGAAGAATCCAATGTGCCTTGTTACCTGCTATAATTGCTAAGCATCCTCGCAGCCCCAGCTGATCATTGGTGTTGAGAACATGACATCAGTCTTAATGAAACATGCAGTAATGTGAGACATTATCAAAATGTAAAGTGATCCATTAACCTATATGGGAAGCAATAGATTCCTCAGTTTGGCAGAGCTGCTGGGACTCACTAATGGAACAAAGGGGAGCTAGTTGGTACTTTGTACAGTCACAAATCATACATAATGTAATAGCCTAACGGATACCCTTGGCTTCTGTGAAATAACCGATATTTTTTTATTTCTCTGCAAGAGGAGTGAGCTCATCTGGGTTGAACTGTGCTAAGAGTAACCTCACAGGTTCCTGACTGGTGTCTCATGCTTAAAATGGTCAGAGCCAGGCTTGGGCTGTGAATGGTTGTATCCAAATCAAGTCCTAAATTGTGTGTTCTCCAGCCCTAAGATCTGTTGACTTTGCATCTGCCATATGCAATTATAATGACCTACCTTACAGGATTGTTGTAATGATACAGAGATAATGCAGCTGACATGCTTTGAATATGCTAGAGCTCCATGTAAAGGCTAAGCGTTATCGTTTTGATGCAATGGGGTCGAGTTAAACAAGATTAAAAGTCCGTATTTATTTAATACTTCTTTCCACTATGTTCGGTTTATTGGGTTTTTGTTTAGCTTCCAAAAACATTTACAACAACACAACAATATATATGATGCCAGTAGCTTTCAGGATATGGCTCTTGCAAAAACATATATGCGGCAGTAGCCTAAAATACTGAGCTAATACAAGTGCCAGAGTGAGATCCATTTCCTGCAGCCCTAAGAGCCAATCGTGACATGAGAAATTATATCCGCTACAGAATCCTTTTTGTTTATGTCAGTGTTCCAGGCCAAAGGACACTTCCCTCTTCCCCTGGTGATATCAGAGCAGCATGTCTCAAAGGCAGCGCTGTCAAACAACTTCCCTCTCTGATTAATGGCTGCCCCTCAGAGGCATGTGGGAAAATATAAAATCCAAACTATTTTCTGCACTGACAGCATTCACTCTTTTATTTATATTATCTATATAGTGAACGAACTTAAGGGTGTCTCATAAATATTTAAGGAGACTGTGGAATGATAAGAGGTTTTGGGGGCACACCATAAATATGTTAAACTGCAATTTATTTTTCGGTTCTAGTGATGCTTGTAGAGAGACCAGGACTGAGCAAGTGAAACTACACATGCCCAAAATTAGTGGAATTTTGCAAGGCTCTCTAATTCTAATAAAATAATTTATGATGGGAGAAAAGCCCATGCAATGACACCTTGGCAAATATTACCTGTAAATAGGCTCCCACATGTCAGATTCAGATTCATTTAATCACATTCACTGAAGCACATGCTGAGGAGTGATCAAAGTCTAGCTTCCTTTAGATCATGGTTAAATAGATTCAAAAATTCATCAGATTGATCCAATGAGGTGCATTTACAAAATTCAGCATGTGAGTGAAACAAAAGGAACAGTTAACTTCCAGTTATTTCTCCTGCATCATTTTCAGAGCAGCACTGTAACAATCCTTCCTCAAGCAAAAGCTTTTCAGCCTGCCAGGCTTCCTCCTGCACACCTTTCTGAGGATTCCCCCCCAACCCCATTGAGCCAATTCCAGCAGCGCATGGAACACAGAGGGGGGAGGGGGGAGCTGCAGACACAGAGGCTCTTGCATGGGCTTCCACTAGTGGGACTGCTAGTCTGAATCTTGCCCTTAGCATGTTAGTTACATTTATATCTATCTTTACATGAAAAATGCCCAAGGCTGCTAACTACAGTAAAATCTATTGGGAAAACTGCTGATTTGTAAACTCTGGGAACTCCGAGAACAGGAGGCAGCATTCCTTCAGTTCCCAATTAGGTCCAATCTTTCAAGATATTAAATTCAACCAGAAGGTTTGGTGTAGAAATAGCCACCTGGCAGGCTATGGACCACATCTCCAAAATGATTCTGTCTGGTTCCCAAGAGTCTGGATAGGGAATGAAATAATGGTCCCATATTGAGGAATATGGACCAGGAATCCTCAGATGTAGAGTCCTCCAGGAGTATAGCATCTAGATCAAGGGAAGTAATAGTACCACTCTGGTCAGACCTCACCTGGAGTACTGTGTCCAGTTCTGGGCACCACAGTTCAAGAAGGATACTGACAAGCTGGAACATGTCCAGAAGAGGGCAACCAAAATGGTCCAAGGCCTGGAAACGATGCCTTATGAGGAACGGCTTAGGGAGCTGGGCATGTTTAGCCTGGAGAAGAGAAGGTTAAGGGGTGATATGATAGCCATGTTCAAATATATAAAGGGATGTCATATCGAAGAGGGTGAAAGGTTGTTTTCTGCTGCTCCAGAGAAGCGGACACGGAGCAATGGATTCAAGCTACAAGAAAGAAGATTCCACCTAAACATTAGGAAGAACTTCCTGACAGTAAGAGCTGTTCGGCAGTGGAATTTGCTACCAAGGAGTGTGGTGGAGTCTCCTTCTTTGGAGGTCTTTAAGCAGAGGCTTGACAGCCATCGGTCAGGAATGCTTTGATGGTTTTTCCTGCTTGGCAGGGGGTTGGACTGGATGGCCCTTGTGGTCTCTTCCAACTCTATGATTCTATGATTCCTACAACAGAAGCCCCAAGGAGGAGAGATGGCTCCAACCCCAACACTTCTCATATGAATTCAGTAGCACTAGAGCTTGCGTCTCATCTGCTGAACCCTGAAGAGACATCTCTGCCTCCACACTCAATGGATGAATCACAGACTCCTTGGTGCCTCTCAGAGCAAATAATTCTGGCTTTCCTGGGCATTAGCACAGTACTTCCTTTTGGGAAGTATGAATGAACGAGCCCCCAATAAATTAAGGCCTATGGTTCCCCAGGGGTACACTGGTCAATTCTGAGCCCTGTTCACTCGTTCTCCCCTCACACAATTACCATCAAGCATGGCCTATGAGTTCCACCCATTCAATCCAATTTTTTGAAGTAACAACAATTTCCCCTCTGTCACAGTGCAAAACTAAAGATTTACGTATCTATTTGCTGCAACAACAGGAACACTGACTTTCCTAGTCCTGCATCCAATTTTATTCTTTAATTAACTTTCATCAAAGCCTGGATATGCTGGAAAGTCCAAGAAGAAAAGGATTTCATATAGGCAAATGGAGATAGATGGCAATGAGCATTTGGGCACCAGACCTCTGAAGTGTTTGTTACTTTGAGTTCTTAGAAGAAAGAGAGAGAAATGGGCTGTAGATGCATAAATTGTTAATGGGAATGAGTCTGTAAATGACACTGAAATATACTCTGTCTCATTGATGGGTTTTGCAGGACTAATAAAAGTCATGATTGCCCATACAAATGACTTCCTGCAAGCAGCTGTTTATATGAAACTCAGGTCTTTCTCAACCAACACTAATGAATTGCAGCAAGCAAAAATTCATGCTTTCAGCAATTACCGAGGTACAGTTAGCAAAAGTTCTGAGAAGGCGATAGATCCAAGCAAAGAGCAAGCAATAGCCTGGCAATCACAGTTACTCTTGTCTAGAAAAAAAACCCTTTCATTTATTGCTCGGCATGCATTTACCCTGCATTGCAGGCATAGAATCTGTGGCTCTTTGAGAGTGCTATAGTGGCACCATTTGGATGAATAGACTGTAACTGGCAGGTCTGCACATGGGTGGGTGGGTGATGGACAATGCAAATGAATATGAGAGACAGGCTTTTCTCCGTCTATTAGTCCAAAGTTGTGTTACTCTGTAGGTCTGTTGTCCCCCTTGCTTTTGAAATTGAATAGAAAAGGTGAATTAGAAGTGATCGTTCACATCCCTTTGAATTTCTTCCCTTCCAATCTGCCAAGACGTGAAGGGCTACCCCCAAACTCCATTCTGGATTGAGACAAGTAATTGCTTTTCCAGACAACTCTAGGTGGAGTGAGAGAAGCACCGTTGCCCATTGTCAGGTCAGGAAGTTTTGGTCATTTTAAAAACATGCAAAATCATTTAGGGCAGAGACAAAAGAAATGTGGGGCAAAGCAAATGTGTCTGTAGACTGAAGCAACAATAGATGCAATAGATTTCTCTATTATACCAAGAGCTTTTGTCCATATCCAGCCTTAAACTTTTAATCCCAAAAGGAGAGGCAGCAGCAGTTGTTTCACGCAAAGTACCTTTGCAACATAGTTTCTGTTTGAGTGCTCAGCTTTCCAAAGCATTAACTTTCAGGGCCTATTTATTTTATTTTAAATAAAGTGCTTCTTGCAGTTATTATCGTTCAGTTCAGTTCCCAATACAGTGGTACCTTGATTCTCGAACTTAATCTGTTCCGGGAGTCCGTTCGACTCCTGAAACCATTCGAAAACCAAGGCTTGACTTCCGATTGGCTGCAGGAGCTTCCTGCCCTCAAGCTGAAGCCGTGTCAGACATTCCACTTCTGAAAAAACGTTCACAAACCGGAACACTTACTTCCAGGTTCGGGAGCTGATTTGTTCGGGAGCCAAGCCATTCGAATACCAAGGTACCACTGTATAGGAATGGATTACAGCTGCCATGACTTAAGAAATCAAGGCGCTTAGAAATCCATTTGGATCTACTGGGTTGGGGAGACCTCAATAGGCTTGGTGGGGTTCAGGAGGGCCACCTTCCAATATACTATTATGAGTGACACTTACTGCTGGGGTCCATTCATTGTACAAGTAGCACAAATGCTTCTGAAGCTCATTGTGACAGACAGCTGAGCCAGACCAGAGCCTGGGGCTGCAGTGCCACAGAATTCCACCAGAGGGCTAGTGCCTCTCTCTGATTGGATGCCAAGACAGCTTAGTCAGAAGGGGGTGGAGCCAGGGAGAATAAAAGCAGAGAGAAGCCAATACTGTAGTCTAAGGGAGAGTTGCAGATTTTGGTTCTGGTCTGTGTGTGGAACATCCACTCTGAGGAGGAGAATAGGCACAGCTAGAGAAAGGACTCTCTGAGCTTAGATACAAAGACTGAGTATCTAGTATCTTGGGAGAGTATTCAGACAGGAGTAACGGGAAGGCAGAGTTTGAACAAGGAGAAGTAGAGTCTGTGAGGATAAAGTCTCCTTGGGTCTCCTGTCAGTCAGAAGAGGAGAGATCCTCTAGACCAGGCATAGGCAAACTCAGCCCTCCAGATGTTTTGAGACTACAACTCCCATGATCCCTAGCTAACAGGACCAGTGGTCAGGGATGATGGGAGTTGTAGTCCCAAAACATCTGGAGGGCCGAGCTTGCCTATGCCTGCTCTAGACAGTGAAGCTCCCAGACCAGTTAAGAGGGGCGTGGGGGACCCCTGGGTCCCCTGGGATGGAAGTACCTCAGGAGTGGCAGTGAGAAAAGGTTGGGAAACTGATGGAAAGTTCCCCCTCCCCTTGTTTAGGAGCTGTAGGAGGTGTTAACCAGTTACAGGTAGGTAGCCATGTTGGTCTGAGTCGAAGCAAAATAAAAAAAATCCTTCAGTAGCACCTTAAAGACCAACTGAGTTTTTATTTTGGTATGAGCTTTCGTGTGCATGCACACTTCGTCAGATACACAACCACTAAGTGAAGGAACTGAGGTGAAATAACGGGAGAGAAGCTGAGCAGCGACCATCTAGGCTGGAAACCTGTAACATCAAACTGAAGAGTATTAACTGAAAATAAGCAGCTGAAGTTGAAAAGAAGCTGCGTGTTTACTACCTTGTTTAGAAGCCTGAAACACCCGCTAGATTTATTAAGTTAACTGTTCCCTGAAAGAACTTCATCCCCCGGCAAATCATTTGTTTTACCAACTTTACTCTGTATTATTAATCGTTTCTTGTTTCTTCAACTTCTGCCTTAGTATCCAAGTTTTATCTCACACAAAAACCGTAAGATAACTCATGGGGGTTATTTGGGGTCTACAGAAGCGGGGCTGGCTCATTTTAGTGGTAGAGCTGGGATCCAGAGACCCTTGTTTTCAGCTAAGGACAAAAAAGGGTTTCAACTCTGAAATTAAGACAGTTTAATGCACTTTGTTGAAGTACATCCATTCATTTAAAATAGTTGGCATTGTTAAAAGTTAATATGAGCAGATGTTTAGAGTTTTATGCAGCTGTCACGGGTGCCTAGTGGTTAGTGTCAGCATGAGAAACACATCCACGATCCCATGACCGGAGTGCTTTAGAGCTGCACTTATGTCAAAGAATGGTTGCGCTCAGTGCTATTTCCCCCCCCCCCAGAAAAAGAGGTACCAGAACTCACCACGAATGCCTCCCTTATTGTCTTAGAATGGCAATAGCACCTACCTGAGAGTTCTGGCTGAAACAAAAGCCCTGTTGCTCTCAAGTTGCTCTTAAAAATAAATAAATGTATTTCATTTAAGAGTGAAATTGAGTGGCCCAGAAGCAACTTGCAATGCAGCCTGGTCAATGTAACTTATTCCATGACTTGTATGGAACTGGGGAAGGGGCTAGTCTTGGGAATGAACAGGCTCCCCTCCCCCCTTCGTTCATTATATTTGCAGTTTTCAAGCTAGATCAGAGTTATTGTCATGTTAGTGAGGAAAAAGTACTCCCATTGTCCCAGAAAAAGAGAGAGTAATCACAGTCTTGCTCCCTGTTCCACCTGTGAACATACAATTATGTGGATCCAGGGGGGGGGGATTATGTTAGGTCAGCCCATGCAGAAGCAAGCAACATCTGCCCCTGAATGCTGTGCTTCCAAAAGGAAGGCAGTTGTCATAGGAGATAGATTTTTTTTATAAAAAAAAAAAACACACTACAACAACCAAGAAATCTCTGTTTTCATTTTCAAGGCCAACAATGTAACCTTAAACCTAGACTTTTAAATGAATCTATATGAATCAGTCATGCTGAAGCCATTTCCATCCTTTCCGGCTTGGCTTTCCCCTCCCTTCCTCCTCCCCCCTCACACACATACACTGACTCAATTTGCAGTGCACATATGGAACTAATTATGAACAAAGGCTGATTGTTTTAATATTTGGAATTTCCCACATCAAGCTGCTGCTTTTTTTCCTTTAATGCCTTTTAATGTGTGTGCAGTTATGCCAGCCAGATCTTTGTTTGAAACAGCGGGCTTGTATATTACATTACTGCATTTCCCCCCACCCTGATGGCTTTTTAGTTTTTGACCCAAAAATCTTTCCAGCTCTGCATTAAACCAGGTATTTAGTTTGGCAAACGTTGTGATTCTCAGGAGTCATTCTGTCTTCCACAAAGTGGAAGAGTGCTGAACTCTTCACTGATTTAGGCTTTGTAGCAGGCCTACAGAACGGTGACCCACCATTGGTCCTGAATGGAGCTCTCCAGCCAAGTAGTGTGTCATTCCAGTTACTTGACATTCCTTCATAACTACATCCCAGGCAGCAGCGGCACTGGGTTGCCCCCAAGATTGAGGGGGCATGTGGGGTGGGTGGGTGATGTCATGCGTGTAACACATGACGTCACACACGTCTCCCAATGCTGTGCAGGCCATTGCAGCCTTCTGTGATGACTGAACCCTTCAGTATTGGGGGAGGGCTGAGCCCCCTTCAAACAGATATTGAGGGCGAGGAAGACACCTCCACCCCCTAGATTTGGTGCAACTGCCAGGCAGGTAGGCAGCAAAAAAAGGTCTTTATCAAGCTGGTTGTGGTCTCTACTGTACATACATGGCTGCTAAGTGGGGTCATTTTACTGTATCATAGAATCATAGAGTTGGAAGAGACCACAAGGGTCATCCAGTCCAACCCCCTGCCAAGCAGGAAACACCATCAAAGCATTCCTGACATATGCCTGTCAAGCCTCTGCTTAAAGACCTCCAAAGAAGGAGACTCCACCACACTCCTTGGTAGCAAATTCCACTGCCGAACAGCTCTTACTGTCAGGAAGTTCTTTCTAATGTTTAGGTGGAATCTTCTTTCTTGAAGTTTGAATCCATTGCTCCGTGTCCGCTTCTCTGGAGCAGCAGAAAACAATCTTTCTCCCTCCTCCATATGACATCCTTTCATATATTTGAACATGGCTATCATATCACCCCTTAATCTTCTCTTCTCCATTCTAAACATACCCAGCTCCCTAAGCCGTTCCTGTGGTCTTGAGCAGGCTGGTGTCTTTTTGTTCCCAGCCTGATTGCTCTGTGTGCTATCCTGCTCTCTCATGTCTGGAAGGAAGCAAAACCTGAACATAGGATTTCACATTAATCTCCACACCAGATGGTGATACACCAGATATTGTTTGGGAGGATAACATGTGATCAGCTATAGAGCAAACCAGAAGGGGTCTGCAGTCACATGGTGGCATGTATAAAGAAGTCTGATATAGCTTTGATTAGACAACTGACCTGGTTACCATCTGTAGCTATAAGAACCGAGGCTGACATTTTTAGAACAATCCCCCCAGAAGCAGAATGTTTCCACCTCTGTGGCACAGCAGTCTTTTTATGCTGGGAGAAATATAACCAGAGCTAAAGATACGCTGCTTGAAGCATGCTGTGAAGGGGGTGGGCTTCTCCCTCCCCTCTCTACTTCAAACAAGCCACAGATTGACTCATGGTCTAAAGTTTTTTGTTAGTTGGTTTGGTTTCTTTTTTTTTTGCGGGGAGAAAACAACCAACCCACTGAGCCATTTGTTATTTGAAAACTGGGAACTCCTTAAGTCATCCCAGAGGAAATTTCTTTGGGCTGATCATTCATTCTCTCACACACAGAGACATTTACACACACACACACACACACACACACACACAGAGAGAGAGAGAGAGAGAGAGAGAGAGAGAGAGAGAGAGAGAGAGAGAGAGAGAGAGAGAGAGAGATTTGCACTGCACTATGGTGGTACAGGCAGCCGTGACACCAACCAGAAGCCGAAAATTTCTCTTCAAAATACCATATGGATCTCTGAGAAGACACAGTGCAGAAAGGGTAAGCAGCTATTTTTTGTGTACATATTATCTCACCCCTCCGCAAAGTGGGTATATCCTGCTTCTCCTTTATACCCTTGGTGCTTTAACCTAAGGCTTTCCCATAAGGTATCAAAGCCAAGTGATGTCTCTATATGATGGTGCAATGCAGGCAGCCAAGCAAGCTGACTACATAATAATAACTAATACTGGTTGGAAGTTGCAGGCTTCATAGCATAAAACTTATGTGGGCTATTCTGGTCTTTATGCCAAATCGGTAGTTATGATTTACTGGTTGTGACTATATGCTAATAACCACTAATGAAGATTAGCTAAAATTGTAATCAGTATTAGTGCCGGTTGGCCATGATTTATTATGGTAACTGGCGCTAATGGAATTTCCCTTACAGTGCCAAGTGATCGATATTGGGCAGGGCTATAGGAAGATGAAGAGTTGGTAGTCAAGGCTAGAACTGGTAGGGAGGGCAGCTAATCTGTATTCATGGAGGTTCTAAGGCAGTAACTGCTGCTTTGGGATACAAGATGATGTATAGGAAGGATTATTCCATTCTAGAAACAATGTACAAGGTTGGACTTAGAAAGGTTCTGAAATACAAAGCAATGTGCAGTATTTCATAGAATCATAGAGTTGGAAGAGACCACAAGGGCCATCCAGTCCAACCCTCTGCCAAGCAGGAAACACCATCAAAGCATTCTTGACATATGCCTGTCAAGCCTCTGCTTAAAGACCTCCAAAGAAGGAGACTACACCACACTCCTTGGTAGAAAATTCCACTGCCAAACAGCTCTTACTGTCAGGAAGTTCTTCCTAATGTTTAGG
The DNA here is from genome assembly GCF_963506605.1 of Zootoca vivipara. Taxonomy (NCBI): domain Eukaryota; kingdom Metazoa; phylum Chordata; class Lepidosauria; order Squamata; family Lacertidae; genus Zootoca; species Zootoca vivipara. The sequence continues at coordinate 1,342,344 of NC_083285.1, forward strand.
TGGAATCTTCTTTCTTGTAGTTTGAATCCATTGCTCCGTGTCTGCTTCTCTGGAGCAGCAGAAAACCACCTTTCTCCCTCCTCTATATTTAGCTTAAAGTTCAAGTTTACTTGGGAAATGTCCTATAGTTCACCTTGTTGCTTTATACTGTCCTCAGGAAGTGGTTGCCAGCTACTGGGTAGTTGTCGATCCTCATATATTCGGGCCAGGCGTGCCACCTAGCCCCTGTGACAGTGGGTGACCGGGGCATGCGCATTTGCCCATGTGATGTCGGCATGCCTGTGGTGTGCTGATGTCACTTGCACAAATTGCAGGGGCGTGCCAACATGACATTCACATGCCCCACAGGGTGCACACACCGCCACGTGGAATTGGGGGGGGGGCAGCCCCTTCATTTAAATTTTGTGGTTGCCTGGGCACCTAGGGCCCAACATAGTCTGCACTTATGATTCAAGCTAACATAAGTGGCACAAGCTTTTGTGGGCTTAGGCCACAATAAATGCCCAAATCTTTAAAGTGCCACAGCTCTCTTCATTACTTTTTGGCTACTGTTCTCTCTCTCTCTCCCCCCCCCCCCAGACTAACACTGCTGTAATAGGGTATTTTGTTATACACAAGAGCCATGTTGGGGACCTGTTTCAATATGCAGATCTTTTGATAGGTAGAAGTGATCTATATGGAATTACACTGAAAGAGGAGTACCCATGCTTCTCATGCCCCTCCGTGTAATCTAGAGCAGGGTTTCCCAAATTTGGGTCTACACCTGCTTTTGGACTACAACTCCCAGAATCCCTAGCTAGCAGGTCCATTGGTTAGGTATGATGGGAACTGTAGTCCAAAAACAGCTGGAGAATCAAGTTTGGGAAACCCTGTTCTAGCAGGTTGGATAATGAGTGGAAGATAGTCATCTTCAAGTACAAGATCTCAAGCACAAATGGCCGAGCTCCACCCCATAGATACCGTTCTGCGCATCAGCCATGCCCCTGGCGGTCATGTGGCCAGCCTTATGTGAAAATAGATGTAACACCAAAAATTGGTACCTGTGGCCCTCCAGATGTTGCTGGACTACAACCCGCATTATCTCTGGAGGCCAGCATCTGCAGGGCCAAAGGTTCCTCTTTTCTGATGTAACACCTGGTGTTCCCTCCATGGGGGCATGAATATGGATGGAACAAGAGTTTGCATCCCCATGCAGGAGCCCTACAAATGTACATCTCTATGCACATAGACCCTCTTCAGACTGATGGCAGTCGTGTGTTGGCTGGGTGGTGTGGTTGGCATGTATATTGATGTCTATGGGGTGGAGCTGGCAGGTTGCTAGTTCCAGAGAGGTTCTCCACATGTTTGGTATCTGTGGGTATCAAATGCGTGAGCAGGGCTCATTTTCACTGTGTTATTTTTCTGTGGGGAAGGAACAGTGACAAGTAGCAGGCAATTCCTTGAAAAAGTGACGGCAATGTCAACCTGAGCACCTGTATACGAGTGTTGGGGAAGGAGGATTTGCTTCATGGAAAACTGCAGTGTTAAGGCAGCTTTGGTATGATTCAATTCAGAGATCCATTTTAAATAAAAGGACACATTCTACTCATGTAGAAACATGCTTATTCCCGGACCGTCCGCGGGCCAGATTTAGAAGGCGATTGGGCCGTATCTGGCCCCCGGGCCTTAGTTTGGGGACCCCTGGATCAGATCAAAAAGACCTTTTCCTAACAACATGCTTCTTTCATACCCTTCTTTTAAAAAATAGCACATTAGTAGGTGAAATGAAGGTTTTGAATGTTTGTTTTAGGGAGAGAGAGAGAAAATAATTTGTATTTTAGTGTTTCTAGCAAGACTTCTGTGCATTTAGCAAGGTTTCCAGCCAAGGTGGCAATCACCTTCGAATGGCATATGTGTCAGAGAGCCAGCCAGCAATCAATCAATCCATCAATCAATCAATCACATGGGGTATGTAAGTTCGCTTTTTATTGGCAGGAACTAGGCCTGCTCAGGTAAGTCTGGCCTAATGAGCACAGCAACTCTTCTTGGTAGGCCTTGTCCCTATGGGGCAGTTGTGGAGGCTGAAGATCCCCACCTTCCCACAGCTACCTAAATCTCTTCCTCCTCCCAGTACATTTCCGAGCACAATTCAAAGTGTTGGTGTTGACCCTTAAAGCCCTAAACGGCCTCGGTCCAGTATACCTGAAGTAGCGTCTCCACCCCCATCGTTCTTCCTGGACACTGAGGTCCAGCACCGAGGGTCTTCTGGCGGTTCCCTCGCTACGAGAAGCCAAGTTACAGGGAACCAGGCAGAGGGCCTTCTCAGTAGTGGCACCCACCCTGTGGAATGCCCTCCCACCAGAGGTCACAGAGAACAACAATTACCAGACCTTTAGAAGGCATCTCAAGGCAGCCCTGTTTAGGGAAGCTTTTAATGTTTGATTTCTGTATTTTAATGTTTTGTTGGAAGCCGCCCAGAGTGGCTGGGGGAACCCGGCCAGATGGGCGGGGTATAAATAATAAATAATAATAATAATAATAATAATAATAATAATAATAATAATAATTATTATTATTATCTTCACTAGCTTGCCTCACTACTGCCTCTTGGTTTCCCTCCTCTCCTGCCTTTGCCTCGGATTCTGGACTCCTTTCTGTCACAGTCTGTCCCTGCTCACTGAGCCCCGTTGCCCCTTCAGCTTCCCCCTCCTCCCAGTCTTCTCCCTCTGACCACTCATTGTTGTCCCTCCACCAATCCCTGGACTCTGAGCCTTCTTCCCCTGGGGCTTTCCCAACTGCTTCCTCCCCCCACCCCTCTGTGTCCAGCCCGTCCATGACATCATATCATCTTAAAATAAAACTCTAGAGATTGGGAAGCCAGAAAACCCAAATAAAATCAGGCTTGTGGTGTTATTGTACTTTGAACTGCCATGGTTCTTTGTGTTAAAGTTAGTGAAATTGCAAACTGAGGTGAATGAAGCCCGGGCAATGTTCTGTTCTCAATGAATGAACCTTCTTATGGCGTGTTCATTAATGCCTTTCCCATTAAGCCAGATGGTTACCTGAGTAAACCTTAAGGAAATAAATGGCACATAGAGGATGGCAGGCAGAGGATCAACTAGCATTAGTTTCACGAATGTTTGCATGGCTTTAAAAAGAGACAACAAACACCAGCGCATTAGCTGTCCCTGACTGACCCTCCATCTGGACAGCATTAATTAGCTGATTACTTCCTCCCACCATCGTGAGGAAGAGGAGAAGGAAAGATCAGGGGAGAGGTTTCAAAAGTCATCTGAGGAGAAACAGCTCCTGCCATTTAGGGATGTGGGAGAAATTCAACAGATTTGGAATTTAATGAAAAACTACCTGATCCACATTTCTTTAACCTATACAGGAAGCACATCTATTCTTCAAATTCACACTTCTCCAAATTTTGTGGCACAGTTCTCCAATTGAACAACGTGGCAAAAAATGCATATATTGGTGAAAATAACACAAAATGCACTATATTAGCAAAAATTCAATGAAAAAAAAATTATCAGTGAAAATTGCATGCTAAAATCTGTATATTAGGAGAAATTTGCACTTAAATGTTCACAGATTTCCAGGAGGCTTTTTAAAAATTGCCATTTCCTATGGAAATGTGTAGAACTGAATTAAGATGGGGGAAATTAGAAATTGAGAGAAACCAACATTGCAGAGTCATCCATCCCTATTTCTCTCTGTGTGTGAATGTGTATCTGTACATTCATAGAAGAAACATTTAATTGTGTAGAAGTAGACATTTGAAAATAGCATGTATTTGGGAAAGATTGGCAAAATAAGCTGGGGCCATCAAGCTAAACAAAAGGCATAATGTTGGACCACTGCCAAGTAGGGATGGGAAAAGAATTTGTGCAAGCAGGAAGTGTGGCCTTTCCTCCCCTTTCTTTCTTTTGCAATGTACGACCAAATTAACTTTTTCCACTCACATATGGCTTTTCGGGAACTCTTTTTGTTGTGGGAGTGTGGGGGCCAATTCCTTAAAATATGTAATAGTTACGTAATGTCCACGTTTGTTTTGGAGTCTCCATTTTAATGTTTTTCACATCCTGTATCACATTTGTGTTTTGTATGTTTGATGCGGCTTCCCAAAGTGCAGCATGGAGTGTGTGGAGTGTTGTTGTTCATCCCTAGCCTTAGGGTGGGCTACGGAACATCTCCCATTGGAGTAGCCTCATATATCAAAGAGATTCTCTGTTTGTGCTGCTGGCTTCTTGTGTTTTGGGGCTGTTTGGCCACTCTTTTCCACTGGAGTTTGCATGATTTTTGCCACCATATCTCATGCCCACCCACCCCAGTTTGCACCTGCCCAGCTGCCCTTCCACTTGCCCAGTAGCCACACATCACGTGCCCCAGACCCAGCCTGTACAGTAGTCCAGCAGCAGGCAAAGGAACACCTCTGGTACCATCTTTTCCATATCCTGGAGGAACGGAATATGGGAAGACTGCAGCCATAGGAATGTCGAAGCTGGCGGAGCCTGAATGGCTGCCAGAATAATATTTCCTCCCACACTCTGGAGACAGTTTGTGTTGAGCATGGCATGCCACCATTTATCCCTCAAGACACCCATTCATGGGTGTAACAGAAGCATTACATCATTGTTTGATATTGGTGTTTCTTTTCCAGTCTGTTCAGTTGAAAACCACACCCTCCTATGTAAATTTCATAATGGCTTCTCTTTGGCTGATAGGTGGTGTAGTTAATCCCCTACACTGTAGTTTATCACTCCCATGGAACTAATGGTCAGTTTTGTTGTGAATGTACATGCAGTTTTAATTTCAGGTCTTCTTTGCTACCAAGGAGTGTGGTGGAGTCTCCTTCTTTGGAGGTCTTTAAGCAGAGGCTTGACAGGCATATGTCAAGAATGCTTTGATGGTGTTTCCTGCTTGGCAGGGGGTTGGACTGGATGGCCCTTGTGGTCTCTTCCAAGTCTATGATTCTATGGGCATGTTTAGCCTGGAAAAGAAGAGACTGAGAGGCGATATAATAGCCATCTTCAAATAACTAAGGGTTTCACATGGAGGAGGGAGCAAGCTTGTTTTCTCATGCTCTGGAGGGTACAACACGAACCAATGGCTTCAAGTTACAAGAAAAGAGATTCCAACTCAACGTTCAGAAAAACTTTCTGATAGTAAGAGCTGTTTGACAGTGGAATGGACTGTCTCGGGAGGTGGTGGACTCTCCTTCCTTGGAGGTTTTTAAGTAAAGATTGGATGGCCATCCACTTTGTATTATTAGTTGAGATAAATGAATCGCAGGGGGATAGACTAGATGACCCTGTGTCCCTTCCAGCTCTATAATTCTATGATTCTATGGTTGAAACATGCACAGAGTAAGCCAGGTTTTCGCCTTAACTTGGTCAATAAATGGCAGTGGTGGCCTCACATCCTCTGTAGGTTATTTTAACTGATTAAGTAGTTAATAGTGAAGTATTCAAGCTTGCTGTCTTTAAGAAGCCATTCCTGCATGCCCTCCAACATTTATCCAATGAAAATTGGGACGTCCTAAGGGAAAGCAGGACATTCCGGGATCAAATCAGAAACCTGGACAGCTTCTCTAAATCAGGGATGCCCCTGGAAAATAGGGACACTTGGAAGGTCTGTTCCTGCAGCAACACACTTACCGTGGAACTCCCGTGTTGCAGAAGGAGTGATCTAAGTAGGCCTGAGCCAACACAAACAGTATTTATTGGGGTGTGCCTTTTTCTTTTGTAAATCCCCCGAAGAATAAAATACAATAAACTCGGGATTAAGGGGTTGGCTCAGGGCAGTGGAGGGCATGTTTGCTGTGTCCCATTGGTGTAGTTGTGGTGGCACTTGCCCTTATTTTGATAGGAAATGCTTGGGGTGGGGCACAGAAATGGGGGTCCAGGAGGGTCAGTTGCAGGGGAGTGAGAAATGTCCCAGTTTTCACCTGTGGAATGTTGGAGGGTAGGCATTGCAACCCCTGAAATAGGCCCTTTGTCTGATCCAGAAAGCTCTGCTTATTGTCTTCTTCTTAAGAATTGCTTAAAAATACTTTGCAATTATTTGCACATTGGAAGCTTTGGAAGTGTGTGCTATAAAAGTACTGCATTTCAGGAAGATGTGCCAATTGCACAAAACCCCCAAACTGTATATAGAAAGGCCCTAATTAAAAACAGCACCTTACACTATAACTCCTTTGACACCCTCCTTCTCTACTTCTGCCCATTCTCCTTCAAGCCCTGCAGAATCCCCAAAGGGCAGGGGATACAGAACTTGGTAGATGCCTATTATTATCATTACAGGCAGAGAGTAAAAAATAAATAAATTAAAAAATGCAAAGCTAAATCAATATATGCTTTGCAGTCCTGAGAATAGTTTACACTCAGTGTGGGGTGAGGAGTTCATTCCGAAAGTAAATATCTAATGAGAAAAGAAACAAAGCCAGAAGAGAGTCAAAGGTTGTAATTACTTAATGACTATTCTGGAGGAGCCGTTCCATTAGTGATTGGAGTATTGCTTCCAGCAGCCCGAGCCTGTCTGATTCACAAACTGAAGTCCATGGGAGCTTTTCCCACATTCCCCAGGCTTCTCAACATGACCTACTATTGAGCAAGTCATTTCTTGCATTCCTCTTGTCTTGTTACTGAAATTTGCCAGATTATTGCATACAGTTGACTAGACTCCTCTTAAAGCTATATCTCGGAACAGTTTCCCAGGAATATATTCTGTACAAGTTCCGTCAAAGCAAATTGGAACTGCACTAGAGCAGACCAGTTAGCCCCTCTAAACCACAGCTCAGTTGCATTGCAGTGGATTTCTGTCAACATTTAACATAGCTAAAAATGAACAAGCAACTAATAAAGGTTTAGCATTTGTAGGGAATGCATACCGTACTACTGGAAATCTTGCTCAGGCTGATCCAGCAGCACAGATTGTGTGTTAGGCCTCCTACGTTTTTGTTTTAACTTGGCTCCTTCTGTATTAGATGCAGGCAATCTGTGGCCTGTAAGCCAAATGTGGCTCTTAGCTGATGCCCTCCTTGTCTGCCAAGCTCTGGAGAACCCCACCCACATTTCTCCACTGCCCAGCCATCCACAACTCAGGGGGAAATAGTTTTGGCTGCACTGGGATTGCTGGTTCAGTCTCCAGTCACCAGCAATTCCACAGCAACCAGACTTGTTACATCATTTAATACACACACCCCAGCATTCCCAGTGCAGCCAGAATCATGCTCCATGCACTGGTGTGTGGGGTGTGTGTGTGTGTGTGTGTGTGTGTGTGTGTGTGTGACAGAGAGAGGACAAGCACGTTGAGCAAGTCTGAAAGTGTGGGAAGAATTCCTCATAGCACTAAGGAAATTGTTCCGGAATGTTCTCCCCTCCCCCATGTACTGTCCTGAGGGTTCCGCCAACCTGGTCCTCAGAGCTAGTTTGGGGGTGTGGGGCGCATGGAGGGAAGAGAGGGACCAGCTGTGCTCAGGTTAGACTCTTGCTGGCCTCCACGAGTGACTCCAGCACTGTGTGGCCAAGCCCCCCCCCCCCAAGAATCCTCACCCACTTGGAGCAAAAAGGCTCCCCACCCCTTTTCCTCTATCATGATGAAATCAGTTTAAACTCCGGCTTTAGGAATATAAAACCGTTCCTGAATGGATTTCAAGCCGCTGTTTTTATGAGCTTTGGCTCTCATAAGCAGCATTGCTTGTGCCAGACTTTCAGCTTTATTAACAGCAGTGCCTCTTTGTAATACATTTCATCAAAAGCTGAACAAAGTACTATATATGAATTGATCACTTTGTAGAAGAGTTGAAAAAGCATACCATCATGAGTATTCTGGCTTCTTTTCTTGTAAGAAATTCAGAAGTGCAAAATTTGCATGCATGACACTATGTAGTACATATAGTCAAATGAACCTTTTAATGAAAATGTGAAAGGCAGTCTAAATAATAAAACTGTCACTGAGGAAGTGTTTTGACATTACGATTGCTGACTTGCCCTTCAGTTGTACTTTCTTAATCTGACATTATTATTTTTTTCTAACCTCTGCACCAGCATTTTAGAAGGCTTAATTTGACCTTTCCATACACATACAGTACTACATTTTGGATTTTTCCTTCCCCAGTGCTGGGCTCTCCTATACCTAGAAACTGCGGAATACTTTTAAACAACGTGACAACTCAAAACAGACTATCAGTAAATCTGGTGGTGTAAGTGTGGTGGTATAATTTCCACTGGAAAATTCAGAGAAAATTTCAGGCCCCCCCACTCCACCCCTTGGTCCTATATACACAATGCTGTAAGCAGAGAATGAAAAAGTCTGCACATGAGAAGAATCCCTACTAGATCAAGCTGGAGGCCCAGCTAGTCCAGCTTCCTGTTTTCACAGTGGCTGACCAGATGCTCAATGGAGGGTCTTTTACATCTTCCCTAGGTGTAACACCAATTTGATGGTAACCTGCCACCCAAAGATTCTTTGAGATGTGCTATCAGTAAGTGGCTGACACACATAGCCCAAAATATACACCCAGTTCAGATTTTTTTGTATATTTGGCATACATTCTAAAAGCAATGGTGAGAAAAAATGTTCATGGTATACTTCCCTTCCACCACCATAGTCTGACTTCCATTTTCTCTGTAGTTGACTCATCTTAGACATGTTCCTACTGTCTAAATTATCAATGAACTGAAACAGTATGATTTCATTTGTACTCCAATTTCCTATGAAATTATAGCATGATGCTAACCATGTGATAATACTACTGTAGGGTTGCCATACGTCTGGGAATTCCTGGACATGTCCTCTCCATGGGGAATTTTACATTTTAAAATGCTCATCCAGGGGGAATTTTACATTTTAAAGCAAATGACCTGGATTTGGTTGTTTTTTTTAAAAAAAAACTGTGGGGGTGGGGTGGCTCTGGTTCAGGCTCTGGCGTGAGCAGCTCAACAACTTTTTGTGTCTGGATTTTTATCTCTTGAAATATTGCAACCCTATAACTGGTATGTGCGTGTATTAGTGATGTTGTTTGTAAGCTCTTTTTTTAATGCCAAAGAGAACTTTGTTTGTTTCTTTTCCCCAAAAATTATATTTATTCATTTTAAAACAATACAGAATACAAAAAAATAACAATAACAAAAAGACAAAAAACAAACATAAAACATAGAAAAGAAATATCAATTACAGCAAATCCTTCATTTTTTCTTAACATTGTAGACTTCCTCAATTCCCCCCTCACTGGGTCCATTTTTAAATCCAACTTAAGCAATTTTCATATTATATCTTTAATCATTTTAACACATTTTCCCCATTATCTCTCAACTATTCCTAGTCTATAAACATCAACTATCCTTAACCTTATAATTCATCAATTATTCCAAATCATAAATCATTTCCCCAACCATCTATCTTCTATTTCACCCCTTAGCCTATAATTTATTCCCAAAAATTATCCATAAATTCAGATATTGGTTCTTCTGTCCTAATAACATTTATACATTTAAATCTGATTCAGCTCCCCCTCCCCTGGACTCAAGGTCTCCCAGACGATTCAGCCAATTCCATAGGTCATTCCAGTTTCGGACCATCTTAATCAATCAGAAAATAACATCCATTATAGCTCTTTACCCCACTCACACTCTGTCACATCCTATCCACCACACTTCCTTCTTCATCCCCTGCTGTCTCCCCAATTTTCTAACTGTTACAAGATACCATCCATCTAGATTTACACTTTTCAATCCATTCACAATTTTTGTTCCCCTTAGATTCTGACCCCAGTATGGATCCTGCCCTCCCTCTTTCACTGGGGGCGTATTATTCCATGCTGGTTCTTCTTTAAAAACCTTTTGAATCAAGCATGGGTGTTGCCCCCCCTCACTGGGAGTGCAATGCTCTATGCTCCTTCCTCTTCTTCTTTAGATTCAATTGCATTGTCCAGGACTGATGAATGTTCCTCTTTCTTCTCTACTATCTCTGCTGAAATTAGTCCTTCTTCACTTTCCACACACTTCTGGTTTATTTTTCCAATCTGTAAGGTATTCTGATGTACTTCACTTCTTAGATCTTGTAGCAATTTCAGGAATTCCTCTTGAAAATCTGAGAAGTCAGCTGATGTTATGTCTGCTGGCATCTTGCTCGTCTCCAATTTCATGGGAACAGCACAGATTACAAGACAGGAAATGGCACAGTTTATATTTTCAGACTTCAAAAACAGAAATTGTATCCGAACTGGTTGCAGACTAGCATTTTCAGTTCTTCTTCATACCTTAAAATTCTTATCATCATTTGCAAAAAGAGCATTTATCAAACTTCTTGTTCACAGCCTAATATTCTGCGCTCTCTTCAATACTGACAGTTCCCGACCTCAAAGAGGTAAACAAATTCCTTCCTATTGTGACGTCATAATTGTGGCTCGCTGATCCCTCCAGGGACCCGATTCCAGCTTACAGGGGGACTTTCCCCAGTCCAAAATGAAATTTTTAACAGGGATTTTACTATGTTCAACCCTTCCCCCTTTACCCTGCCTCAGGGGAAGGTTTTAAGTCCAATATTTGGAAATTGAAAGCTTCCTGTCAATCTTTCCGGCTTCAGGCAAATTAACTGCATCATCTCAGTTCACTCAATGGGGGAGATCGACTTCCGTTTTTAAATCTCCTCCCATGGCCATTTTTTTTCAATTTATAAATCCCTTTTCTTCTACTCACGGAAACCAAATTCCTCAATTGTTTCAAAATTGGAAGAATCCACCGCTCAATATGCTGTCGGCTCGGAGCTTCACGCTGCAAAGGTAGCAAAATCACTCAAGGCACCCACATCTCAACTCCGCTCACTCTCGGGGCTCCTAATAGAGCTTACCGGGGAGCGAAGGATATGTTCTGGGGCCTCCATGACCCCAGAAAGCTTGATCTGGGGTTCTTTGGGGGGTCCACGGCGCTCTCGCGGCTCCCCCTCCTTCACAGCACCAGGAACCTCGGAGCTCGAGGTTTCCTCACCACTCGGCAATGGCGGTAAACCGGAAGTCCAGAGAACTTTGTTTCTAAGCCTTATAGCTATTAACATTGTTGTGAACATTAATTTGACTTCAAATGCAAAGTTTTAGGGTGCAGTACAAATGATTAATTTCCTCTGCTGTTTGCATGCTCAGTAAGATAGCAATGTTTAGAAGGTATAATTAGAGTGGTACAAAGTTTGAAATAAAGCAAGTCCTAATTTAAATTTAAAGTCCTCTTAGCTTGTGACACCCATTCTATAAATATAAACTTGAGTTTTAGTATTAACGGTGAGTAATGTCTCTTCATAATATGTTAGATTAATTCCTTGTGAAACAATAATGAGACCTGAGAAGCAACAAATAATGTGGTTGACTGATACTTCAGTGGGGAGTAGTGTCATTTTCATTGTACAGCATTTCGACAAAAATCCTATGGATTTTACCCCACTGGTTAGGTGGGGTAAAAATGTTTGCTTTGCTTTCAGTTCATTGCTTTTCTTTCCATAGATGGAATAGAAAATGTTTCACACTTTGTGAATGTAAACACTGTTACGGATTTATTTATTTTGCAAGTTTATAGGCTGTTCTTCAGTTTGTTGGACAGCTAATATGTATTTTATCTATTTATAATTTTTTTATTAAAAAAACACATGTAGCATGAGACATGGCAAAAATAAATTATCACTCCAACCCCTCCAAGATATTGAATCCACAGAGGGTGAGTGGATATTCAGTTATTTAACTCTTCAGTTAGGTCTGCAAGTGTGCCTTGTCTTATCTTCTAAGATTCTAAAGCAGGCTTCCTCAACCTCGGCCCTCCAGATGTTTTTGGCCTACAACTCCCATGATCCCTAGCTAGCAGGACCAATGTTCAGGGATTATGGGAATTGTAGTCTCAAAACATCTGGCGGGCCGAGGTTGAGGAAGCCTGTTCTAAAGCACCTTTTGAAAAATTAGAGAAAACTTCTACAGACTGCCCAATGAATGCCATGGGAAGATGGGGGTAACTGTGGCTTTCAAATATATGAAAACACAGCAGTGTAGACACTGAGATCATGTTTAAATATGGTGGTAAGCACAGCTATAAACTTCCGCACCCCAAGGGTTATATGGTGCAATCAATGGGATTCTCACTTGCTTATAGGGAGCTTTTTTCCGCAACTACTATGGAAGAACTGTTAGTTGTTGCCATGCTTTTCACCGGCTGTTAATTAGGGACATACCTTGTTCATTTGCCTTTTTGCTGGCTTTCAAGTCCAATCATCCCTCATACAGGAAGTTCTGTTGTCTGCAACTTCTTATCCTGAAATGAACTGGTTGGATGAGGACAGATTCAATTCCCCCATGATAATTTTCTAAGCCAGCATTCATAAAAATGGGGGGGGGGGCATCGCAGGTTCCTTAAAAGTTTTTTCCTGTTTATAATAAATTTGCCATTAAACTAAAGCATTGTTCTTAATAACACAGCTGCTTATGCTGTGCACTGAATCCCAAGAGAGCTTGAAGTTGGATCACTTTGTTTGCCTGACAAGATTTCTGCCTGGAATGATGCACACATTTGTGTACTTCTTACAGACAGTAAATGGGCCCAAAGCTCATCACAGCTTCCACTGTGCCATATCAAAATACACAAACAATGGATGTTCTGGAGCATGAAAACAGAGGGAACTGAAAAAAATGGACCTACATTCTGTGGAAGTGATATCATGGATAGGATTTATTAAGGAAGCAGTTTTAAAATAAAAGGATAGCTTAGGGCAGGGATGGGGAACCTGTGATCTTCCAGCTGGTGCTGGACTACAAACTCCATCTTCCTTGACCATTGGTCATACTGGCTGGGGGTGATGGTAAAGGTAAAGGGGCCCCTGACCATCAGGTCCAGTCGTGTCCGACTCTGGGGTTGTGGCGCTCATCTCGCTCTATAGGCTGAGGGAGCCGGCGTTTGTCCGCAGACAGCTTCCAGGTCATGTGGCCAGCATGACAAAGCTGCTTCTGGCGAACCAGAGCAGCGCATGGAAACGCTGTTTACCTTCCCGCCGGAGCGGTCCCTATTTATCTACTTGCACTTTGATGTGCTTTCGAACTGCTGGGTTGGCAGGAGCTGGGACAGAGCAACGGGAGCTCACCCCGTTGCAGGGATTCGAACCGCCGACCTTCTAATCAGCAAGCCCTAGACTCTGTCGTTTAACCCACAGCGCCACCTGGGTCCCTGGACTACAAACTCCATCTTCCTTGACCATTGGTCATACTGGCTGGGACTGATGGTAGTTGGAGTCTAACAACATCTGGAGAGCAACAGGTTTCCCATTCCTGCAATTTAAGAATTACCAACTGAAAACATCACCATCATCATGATCATCAATTTCAGACCACCAGCCCTGGTGGGCAAAACACAAGCGAGGGATCCTGGTTTATTTATAACTGTGAATGGAACCATAGTTCGAGTGAAACTTCCTTTAAAAAAAAAAAAGCATTCTAGTTGAAATGTTATAGGAAAAATTGAAATGTGAACGACACTTGTGCAGCCCTTCTGGAAGCTAGCTGGCAGTTTAAATGGCCATTTGGGAGCCAATACTAATAGGAGCACATTGAGAATACCGTAAGGGATTGGTGTTTGTCAAAGCCATCTTATTTTCCCCAAAGCATCAGCTATTTCTGAATAATTATCCTATATGTCTTCTGCATCTGGGCCAAATCAAGATTTCTAGTTCATCATCATATCACATTTTCTTTCATTTGCCTTAAGACTCCACTTTTGTAATTGGGTTCTCTTCTCTCTCTCTCTCTCCCCCCCCCCCAATTCTCTCTCTTAAAGCTGCCATTTCCTTCAGCTGCAAATGATTTGATCGCTTTGGGCTTTGTGTGATTTGAGTGTATTTTCTTGTTCTCTTTGCTTCACAGCTGTGACCTACTTAATTACAAGCAGGAAGCAAACTACAGACTCATTAGGCATTCTGCTCGAGTTTTTGAGGGGAGGGGGAATTCTTGTGCTGCTAAATGCTAGGATGTCTTCCTTAATAACAGGAAGCTAGGTTTCAGATAGTGGCACAGAGTATTTGCATTCATTTTGCATCAAGATATGGGGAGTGAATAGCATATTATTTTTCTTCTTAGTTTCTTATTCCATTGGGATGGGGCGATAGAGGTAGACGTTTCAAGCAACCACAAAAAAAGGAATGACTCATACGTTTCTGAATCGAGATCATAAATCCTTCGTTAGCTATCGATTTCAGCCTTCTTAACAATCTCTGTCTGCTTTCTTTACAGACAATGAAGTGTCTAGAATCAAGTCTCTGTGTTCATTCTCTCTGTGTAGTTCTTTATAATGTTTGGATATATTGGTAAACAATGGAGGGTGGTCAGGCTTGTGGTTCTATGAAGGCAGTGTGGCTTGGTATATTTCTGCTTCCTTTCACTGTATTTTAGGTTCCCTGATGCTTTGCATAGGGCCATCCTTATCCCATGAAGCAAAGAAGCGTCAGAAACAGGATTCCAAAGGGACTGCCAGTTTCCTTCCTCCAGTCTTAAACAAAATGAGATCAAGTTGGGGGAGGGGCATATTTTAATAATTTCATTGAGTTTGGCACACAAAAAATGCCGTTATCCTGTGCCAGAAGTGGAATACCATTTTCTGCCTGTGGGTCACATTTTGCCCCCTTGGCCACACGCCCACAGAGAGTGTGTCCAGAGGCATAAGTGGCAGAGCAATGGATGTGACTCTTAGCTTTGCAAAGGGGGCTACATTCCAGCCTTGCAAAGGTTGGGAGTTTCCTACATATCCACCAAAAGCCATTGTCATAGTTCCAGGACATACCGGTACTTGAGCCAGGTGAATGCACTCCAGAAGGGTGTTGTGCAGGGCCATTAAGGGATGCGGCCTAGGCAGAATCCTGAGGGGTGGGAAGAGAGAAAAGCCACACAGGACAACAGCATATTAGGTTTTTAGACTGAATATGGCCAAAATTTATTGGTTACAGTAGACAATGGTTTGGCAGGAAAGGAAAAAGGAATAATAATAATAATAATAATATAATATATTTATACCACACCCACCTGACTGGGTTTCCCCAGCCACTCTGGGCTGCTTCCAACAGAAGTATTAAAATACAACAATCTATTAAACATTAAAAGCTTCCCTAAACAGGGCTGCCTTCAGATGTCCTCTAAAAGTCTGGTAGTTGTTTTTCTCTTTGACATCTGGTGGGAGGGTGTTCCACAGGGCGGGAGCCACTACCGAGAAGGCCCTCTGCCTGGTTCCCTGCAACTTGGCTTCTCACAATGAGGGAACCGCCAGAAGGCCCTCGGTGCTGGACCTCAGTGTCCGGGCAGAACGATGGGGGTGGAGACGCTACTTCAGGTATACTGAAGGAAGAGAAGACTGCCGGGCAGGGCTCAATTTAAGGACCCCCGGGAGCAGGCCCAAGTTCCCCCATTGGCCAGTTGGGCCCGCTGCAAGGGAACGCCTGCCAAGGATTGCCAGCATTGGTGATCTGACCTGCTATTTTCTGGCTCACTCGTGTGGTCTGGGGCCTGGCTGCAACGCCACCCACCAAGGAAGGTGAGCAGACTTGCTAACTGCTTCTCGGTTAAAGTCCTAACTTCTTTGTCAAAGTGGGGCACACCATCTGGATTTTACAATCCGCTTTTGACCACCCTACACCCTCATTTTAAAAGTAAACTCACATTTAAATTTTATTTTCCCCTACCCGCACTCCAGAGTTTTTGTGACTTAAAACAAATCTGTCCTTTCAGGATGCATGAATGAGGAAAATGAGATAGGATGACAGGTTTGTGCTGAAATCAAGGTAGAAAGGGCAACTGCAGTCCTAACTCTACTTACCTGGGAAGAAGCCCCACTGAATTCATTTGACTTGCTTTTGAATAGACACTATTAGGTTTGCAGCCATAGATGGTTTTATGATGGGCAATCAGACAGTTCATTAATTTTGTCATCAAGGTGTCAAAGGGTTTGTTGTTGTTGTTTTTCCTACAAATGACTCCCTGTGTCATTCACTTTTAAAGAGGACATACAGGGAAGGTGATTTCTTTGCACATATATACTAATGGCAGATGTATACCTGTCTATGTAAAAAACTTGAGGGCACAAGGAGAAGGGGACGACAGAGGACGAGATGGCTGGACAGTGTTCTCGAAGCTACCAACATGAGTCTGACCAAACTGCGGGAGGCAGTGGAAGACAGGAGTGCCTGGCGTGCTATGGTCCATGGGGTCACGAAGAGTCGGACACGACTAAAAAACTAATTTTAAAAATAGGTATATTTCCACATCAGCAAACAATCAGTGGAACACAGACTTGTGGAAAATAAAACATTTGCAGCAGAATGGAAAATACCAAAGGAAAGTGCAAGTGGATATTGGAATGGATTGAGGTGTGTTTGTATCTTACAAAAACATTACCGGTACATTGGAATGCAAAAACTGGTCTCCCATGGGTAGTATTACCTTGACTACAGGTAGGTAGTACTACTAAACATTGATTTAGTGCCAACAGTGTGCTGGGTGCTAAATTGCTCAACTGCACACAGCTCCACAAAGTAACATGCTAAATGCATCTGTTCTGCTCAGCTTAGTCATTGATTCAAAGATGTCTACCGTGTGACACAAACCAAGGAATATGTCCTTCTGGTGACCTGTGTACGTGGATCAGATCAATTTCATATCATGGCTGCTGCTGTGAGTTCTTGGCATTAGATAGTGTGGATACCTGTAATCTATGCGATTCATTTTACTTACCACCATTTAATGAACATCTAACTAACATTTCTTTGGGCACCGAGGGGAACCAGAACACCTGTCAAGTCACAAGTCATACTGACTTCTTTGTATGCTATTGTGGTTAAAATAAAATAAAATAAAATTATAAAGCCGCTTGTGTCCTGCTGAGACTAGTTAGTTAACAGGTCCCCTCTTACTTGCTGAGCCTACCCTAAAGCTGGGTTCAGATTTATAATGAGAACAGTTGAAGATCATTAAAGTGGTTTATAATTATCTGCCTGGTTTCCCATCTATCTAGCTATCTATCTATCTGGTATTCTTTGGTTTTGTCTTGTAACTCATAACATGTTTTAGCTTTTCTCTGCAACCCTAAGAATAATAAATTTTCTTTCAAATGGAAAGATATGGGAGGAACTTTTATCATATGTGTTGAACCTATAGAATAGCTAAGGAGTATTGGGAAATGATTCCTAATGAGTTGTAAAAAATATATTTAAAAAGACTATTCCCAAGAAACCAGAGGCTTTTCTTCTAGGTATAGCCGGTTCAGAAGTATTGACTAAATAAATGAATTTATTATTGAATGCGACTATTGCTGCAATAATATTGTATGCCCAAAGATGGCAAGAAAATGATGTACCCACAAAGGAGGAATGGCAAATGAAATTGATGGATTATGTGGAATTAGCAAATCTAACAAGTAAAATTAGAGAACAAGAGGAGACAGAGTTTAAAGAAGATTGGAAACCATTTGTTGATTATCTGAAAAAAATGTTAAGACACTAGTTGGCTTGGAGTAATTTCAACTTACTCCAAATTATATGAAGTTTATAATTCTATGAAGGGAACTATAGATGTAGGATTGATTTGGCTAAAATAGAATTGTTGTTGTTTAGTCGTTTAGTCGTGTCCGACTCTTCGTGACCTCATGGACCATAGCATGCCAGGCACTCCTGTCTTCGCCTGCCTCCCGCAGTTTGGTCAAACTCATGTTCGTAGCTTCAAGAACACTGTCCAACCATCTCGTCCTCTGTCGTCCCCTTCTCCTTGTGCCCTCAATCTTTCCCAACATCAGGGTCTTTTCCAAGGAGTCTTCTCTTCTCATGAGGTGGCCAAAGTATTGGAGCCTCAGCTTCATGATCTGTCCTTCCAGTGAGCACTCAGGGCTGATTTCCTTCAGAATGGATAGGTTTGATCTTCTTGCAGTCCATGGGACTCTCATATTCTCAAAATAGAATATGCAGCAGTAACTGTTAACTGAAGGAAACCATGGAAGGATGGGTGGGAAAGTCAACCAATCATTTTCTTTCTTTCTTTTCTGTTTGTATTTTGAAAATTTATGAATAAAAAATAAAAATGTCAGATGGGCGGCATATAAATAATGTTGTTGTTGTTGCATTTGAAGTGTTGCTGAACTTTAGATTTCTATAAAGGCTTTATGACATTGACTGTTATACTTTTGATTCATAGCATAGAATTGGCCTTTTTCACAGCTGCAACACACTCAGGTCAATGTTAGCATTGAGCTTTCCACCATGACCCCTGAGATCTCATCCCTGGTCAGCTGATATTATATGAACAATGTAATGTCTTCCAGGGTCAGGTTGGATAATGGTGTGTTGACCGTCTGTAGGAGGGGAATGTTTCTAAGAATGGTTCTTTCCTCTCTTGCAAAGGGAAGATTAATTAGAAGGGTCAGTGCCTACTTCATACTTTCCCAGGGTCCTAAATTACTTGTATGCACAAGAATCTGAGAATGTTTTAAAGCAGATCTTGAAACCCTTGATAGTTTGTTGGTAAAAGTCCAGATGTTCCTTTGTGTTTAGACCAGGGGCTATAAGCTTTTCCAGCTGAGGACTCACCTTTCCTTCAACATATAAAATGAGACCCACTTAAAAAAATTCTTTATCATTTCTTTATCATATATTGCACATATATGTATAAATCACTTCAAAAGCTTTCCATAGCAGCTAACAATTAAAAGCATCAGTTCAAAACAATAGAGCATTAACAGCAATAAATACTAAAAACGCTTAAAATCTGTTTGTTTTTTTAATCCAGTGGGATAAAATAGATATCACCGCATCTAAAAACCTAAGTGAATATTAATGTTGGTGTCAGGCAAGTGTTTCTAGGCAGGGTGCCACCACATGACAACTCTGCTTCAGGTTACTACCCACCAAAAACTACCATGGTGTCATTGCTGTAACCCACTCTGGGAAAGGTAATGATTAAGGGCTTGTCCACACTTCCACTTGTCCTGTGTCTAGAAAGCACAGCTCCAAGGGGTTTTCTACTTCTCCCATACTTTCTAGGCACAATTTCCACTGGTCTCCCTGCTTTACTGCTGAATTGGAACACACAGAAATATGCAGCAATGCCAATAGATGTTTGTTCTGATTTAGCAGTAAAGAGTGGGTTTTCCCAGGGGAAAGTGGCGGGGGGAAATGGATGAATGCAGTGACTACTACACAAAGTTTGTTTAATGCAACAATTGAAGTGTATTGAAGTGTGTTGTCCTTGTGTGAAATATAATAATAATAATAATAATAATAATAATAATAATAATAATAATAATAATAATAATAATTGTTGTTGTTTAGTCGTGTAGTCGTGTCCAACTCTTCGTGACCCCATGGACCATAGCACGCCAGGCACTCCTGTCTTGCACTGCCTCCCACAGTTTGGTCAAACTCATGTTCGTAGCTTCGAGAACACTGTCCAACCATCTCGACCTCTGTCGTCCCCTTCTCCTAGTGCCCTCAATCTTTCCCAACATCAGGGTCTTTTCCAAGGATTCTTCTCTTCTCATGAGGTGGCCAAAGTATTGGAGCCTCAGCTTCACGATCTGCCCTTCCAGGGAGCACTCAGGGCTGATTTCCTTAAGAATGGATAGGTTTGATCTTCTTGCAGTCCATGGGACTCTCAAGAGTCTCCTCCAGCACCATAATTCAAAAGCATAATAATAATAATAATTAATAATAATAATAATAATTTATTATTTATACCCCGCCCATCTGGCTGGGTTTCCCCAGCCACTCTGGGTGGCTTCCAACTGAATATTAAAAACAATACAGCATCAAACATTAAAAAGTAAAATAGTTGCTTATTGCCTTGACATCTGCTGGGAGGGCGTTCCACAGGGTGGGTGCCACTACCGAGAAGGCCCTCTGTCTGGTTCCCTGTAACCTCACTTCTCGCAATGAGGAAACTGCCAGAAGGCCCTCGGTGCTGGATCTCAGTGTCCGGGCTGAATGATGGGGGTGGAGACGCTCCTTCAGGCCTTAGAATTCTGAGTGGTGTGCCAAGAGTTCCAGTAAGGTAGCAAAGTTTCTTTAAAGGGTTTCTCACACAATTGTGACTCCTGGTCACCCCTATCTCCATTATTTGAAGACAATTTGGTTTGGCCAGGCATGAGGAACCTATGGCCTTTGAGATATTGCTGAGCTAAAGCTCCCATTGGCCTCAACAGGCATTAGCAATGGCTAGAGAGGCTGGGAGTTCAGCAACCTCTGGTTCCCCACTCTTGATTTAGGCCAATGGCAGGGGGAAAATGGTCATCACCCTTTGTTGTTTTACTTTAATGTTTAGATGTCTCAAGGTGTGAGGCATTGCAAATAAATGAGGTATTGGAAGAAATTGGCCATGTGGCAGTCCAATATGGAAAGCAACAACAGCCCCCATCCCTAGCTCAGCTCCACAATCTTTGCCTGGAATAAATTACTTTTGTAGCTTAATGCTATTTCATTTAATAATATGTAGAGCAACTGCAGTCTTTAGTAATGCTTTCCAAATAGTGGTAGAAGCCTCCCACAGAGTTGCAACAGCCTTTACAACAAGTTGGCTGGACTTTTAAGAGAGAAAATTCCTATGGTGACAGACACTGTTTACCATAAGATGTTGGGTCACAAACGTCAGCCCTGCCATTATAATGGCAATGACATTGTACCTCTTGCGTACCAGGTGCTGCTGGAGACAACACTCTGGGACGACTGCCATCAACATATCATGCCCAGAAGCATCTGGCTCTCCAGCGTGGAAAGCAGAATGACTGGTGGACCAGATAGATCTTTGGCCTGACCTAGCAAGGCTTTTCTTAAGCTACATTGTGGAAGGAAAAACTCTAAATAATTATGGAAGTCAGATGTGAACGAAAGAAAAGGATTTCTGGATAATTATTTCTCTGGGAACAAGAACAAAGAAAAAAAAGCAGGATCTTCTCATGTGAAATGAACATTCGTACAAAACTCCAATGGTAACTCAGGCACACAAGAACAAGATCATAGATATTTGAAAAAGAAGATCAAAGGCAGGAGGGTTTAAATTACAGTTTAGATCTTTTAAAAGGAATCTGCGGTTTTGAACTGTACAAGTAATTAACACCACATGTCAATCAGATGCATTAGCTGAACTGAACATTAGAAGCATCGAGCCCAAACTAAGTGCCACTAGGAATGGAAAATTATGCCATAACAACACTGGGAATTTGGGGGGTGGCTCATATTTCTATGCAGGCATGCATAAAGCCCCCACCATCTTGTATCACAGGTTTACTATCCATGTCTTAAAGGAAAGAAGTCCTTTCGACATGGTCAGACTATCAGAGGTTATATTTGCTTTCATGTTATGGAGTGAAATTGGAGTGACCAGCTACATGGGAGTACAATTGGCCTACTGTCCTTTTCACAGCGGTGGAGATGAGGGGATTTTGGCATATGTGGTCCTGGAATTCTCCGCATGATAGGCTTGTACATGCCTGAAATATCTCTTCTACACATCTGTTAAATGTACAGGAGCCCTTTGCTCCTTCTGTATAGTGAATTTGAGAATTAGGACCTGTAATCATCCTTCCGTCCATTGGCAGCTATTCATGTTTTGATAAATCCACATTAAATATTATATGAATCTAATCAGCCAGACAGGCTGCGCAAGCTTTTCTAAAACAAGGAGCTCTGTGTTTTAAAATGGTCATTTGTATAGACTGCACTTAAACGGCTCTCATCGAGTCACCTTACAATCCATCCAGTTGAATAAAGACATATTAGGATAATTGGGGGGAGGGGTGTGTCTGCATAATTACATGTTTGAAAGCAATACAGGGAACAGTGATGCCCCAAATCCTGCCGATGAACTCAGGCCATGCATTTTGGGAAACCATTTTCAAAGGGTGGTTGCATTGCCCTCCTTCTTCATCACCTCATTCAAAATAACCAAAGGGCTCTCTCTCTCTCTCTCTCTCTCTCTCTCTCTCTCTCTCTCTCACACACACACACACACACACACAGCACCAGGGCTGGGTAATATCTGCTTTCCAACATCACAATATATCACCAGCTGAACAATGTGATCTATCACAATGTCAAAAATAAGGATGGAGCTATGTAGAGGCCTTGGCTGGCTTCACGATTTTTCCCACATGGTGATTTTTGCAAAGCACACACAAGCACACATTATGATTTGTGATATATTGCCAGGTCAAAAATTGCAACACCAATATCTCAATATGGACTTCAAACCTGTTTTCAATGATACAGTATATCAATATATCGCCCAGCCCTATTGAGCAGTGCCAGGTGGTTGAGCTCAGCTGCCAGATCAATCCTACATCGGGACCATTGGGTCTGGTATGGTTCCAAATTGGATGGTGGGCCATGTGTTTAGATTCCTGCATTACAGGGGGTTCGGCTGGATGACTCTCAAGGTCCCTTCCCACTCTATGAGTCTATGGTTCTATGATTGTATGAAGTAAAAATGACAGATAGACCAAGCTGCCCATCAGGTCGCTGATTTTGCTGTTGCCCCCCCCCCAGTTAAGCTCATTAGGCCCTACTGATGGAGGATGAGATCCCGGCACCCTGACTGTGGCTCCTTCAAACCTGGAGTCGCCCATGTAATTGGGGGGGGGGGCACCCAAGAGCCACTCAGGATTTGTTTGCCGTAGTGGTACTGGCTCAAAGTGTTTAATTCACAGCCTGACACACATCATTTCTCCCCCTTAAAGGTACCCTTGGGCAAATATATGAAGAAACCATGGAGGAGGAGGAGGAGGAGGAGGAGGAGGAGGAGGAGGAGGAGGAGGAGGAGGAGGAGGAGGAGGAGGAGGAGGAGGAAAGAAGATGTGCAGGCCTGGTCAGTGGATTCTTATGGAACCCATAGACCAATCAAGGACTCAGAAGGACAGCAGGAGCCTCTTTACTGGCCACTGAACTGGCCTTCTGACCAGAGTAGGCACTGACCAAGGGGTCCCAAGCCTTTTAGAGGCCCCACAACAATGGATCAAAATAATAGTGATTTGATTTTGAAATAAAATTGAGATTTTTGACTGTCCAGGGCCCTCCACAGGGTTTAATCCAGCCCTGATTCTGTCTGTCTGGGTAGGGTGCATGGTGAGGATTGGTTTGGCTCAGTCTAGCACAGGCATAGGCAACCTTGGCTCTCCAGATGTTTTGGAACTACAACTCCCATGATCCCTGACCCATGGCCCTGTTAGTTAGGGATCATGGGAGTTGTAGTTTCAAAACATCTGGAGAGCCAAGGTTGCCTATCCCTGGTCTAGCAGCATGGCCTGTTGCATTTGATTCCTGCAGGTCCTTTTCTTTGTGCTCTGGTGAGAAGAACAGGCATTGTTTAATTTTGCAGTGAAGTGATGACACACTGGGGAAGGTTCCTTTAGGAGCAACTTTTTTACTTACCGTAATTTTTAGAGGAGAGGGAAAACAATTGATGGAGTTTGTGGGGGCGGGATTGAGAGAAACCGTGTTCTTTATTGGGTACAATATGTTTGCAGGGAGCAGTATTTAATGTCTAAAAATAAAAGTGCAGGGAATTGGTGGGGGGAATCTTTGCCATCTGTCCTGTAAATCCTTCTCTTTTATCTTGGACTGTATGTGGTGGGGGTGTGGAGGGAGACAGAAGGGGCAGTAGCTCTATGGAAAGCATTTCAATTATAGTCTTGCTGGTTAGCAGTGGAAACTAAGGTGTTTTAGCACCTTCCATAGCAAGGAACCAAATTGAGATCTCTGAGACCATTCCTAAGAAGAAACTAGACACAAGAAGATCTGACCCCCAGCTGGGGGAGGGGTGTGGAAATTCACCATCTAATCCAGCTTCACACTGGCTCATGCTTCACTTGTCCACTCCCTTTGTGAATTGGTGTTGCTTGCAATGACTTTCTGTAGGCTTCCCCAGAATGTTCCGAATATGGTGACATTTCTTCTGCTCTGATTTAGTCAGCTCCCACCCCCATCAATGTTCAGTCTTAGCTATCTACTAATGCTGGGTGCTGCTGAATTCACTTTAACTTCTGTCTCATTGTTGAGGTGATGGTGTTAGCTGTTAACCACCATTTGCATTCATTGTTTCATTGTTAACCTTTCTTTCACTTTTCTGCCCCCCATGACTTAGCCAAACACACACAGAAAGTGTAGTTGTTGTGTTACACCTTAATGTGAATCTATGATATTTATTAATGTAACCAAAAATGGACATTACCTGTATTTTGTGGCTGTTAAAATATGAGACTGGTGCAAATAGAATGTAGCAGGTCACTTATTCGCTTGACAATCTGAGGTGTCCCTCCCGGGCACCTTCCAGCTGGAGGGGGGCTGAGGGGGTGGGTGGTGGGTGGACACCAGTCCCCCACTGCTTTTTCAAGCAGCGCTGGGCCTGCAGGGCCTCTGAGCCGCTGCATCCTTCCCGGGTACCCTGCGAGCCCAGCACCACGGCTACCAGAGGGCAGCTGGGGGGGGGCACAGCGGATCAGGCGTGCTGCTAGCCCAGCCCCACACTGTTTAGTGAATGGTGCACTGGGCTCTCAGGGCGCCTGGGCTTACATGCCACCTTGCGCACACCTTAGCTACATCACTGCTAATCAGGCTTGGTTTCCAGACCCTTGATGATCTTGGTTGCCCTCCTCTGCACTCGTCCACCTTGTCAACATCTTTCTTAAATTGTGGTGCCAAGAATTGGACAAAGTATTCCAGGTGTGGTCTAACTAAGGCAGAATAGAGTGGTACTATGACTTCCCTTGATCTGTACACTAGACTTCTGTTGATGCAACCTATAATAGCATTAGCTTTTTTGCCTGCTGCATCACCCTGTTGACTCATGTTCAGCTTGTGGTCCACCAAGACTCCAAGATCCTTTTCACATGTACTGTTAGTAAGCCTGGTGTTTCCCATCTTATATTTGTGCATCTGGTTCTTCCTGGCTAAGTACATAACCTGACATTTGCCCCTACTGAAATTTATTTTGTTAGCTTGAGCCCAGCTCTCCTATCTGTTAAGATCATCTTGAATCCCAATTCTTTTTTCTGCGGCATTAGCTACTCCTCCCAGTTCGGTGTCATCAGCAGATTTGATGAGCATCCCCCTCAATTCCTTCATCCGAGTCATTCATAAAGACGTTGAAGAACAAAGGGCCCAGGACAGAAACCTGAGGCACCCCACTTGTCACTTTGTCCCAGGATGACGAGGAACCATTAATGAGTAATCATTGGGTTTGGTCAGTCAACCAACAATTCCACCTAACCGTTAACTCATTCAACCCACATTTTACCAGCTTCCTTGCAATATCATGGGGGACTTTTTCAAAAGCCTTACTGAAATCGAGATACACTATGTCCACAGCATTCCCTGATCCACTAAGCTTGTAACTCCGTCCCAAAATAGAAAGGAGATTCATTTGGCATGACTTATTTTTCAGAAACCCTTGTTGGGTCTTACTGTTGAATTATCTGTTCTAGGACTTCTCCTGGTATCAGTGTCAAACTCACTGGTCGGTAATTACCTGGATCTTCCCTTTTCACCTTTTTGAAGATGGATGAAATTTGAATTCATTTAAAGTAGCTAGGTGTTCCCTTACTACCTCTTTTCCTATTTTGGGCAGCAGCTCCCTCCTTACATCATTTATTCTGTTATCAATCACCAGGTTGGGAATTGCTTTCCTTTTGGTTGAAATCAGAGGCAAAGTTGCTGTCAAGTAGTTTTGCTTTCTCTCTGTCACCCAATAGCATTTCTCCGTCTTCTCCATACAGAGGACCTACCCTTTCCTCGTTCACCCTCCTTCATTCTGCTGAATCATCCCAATTTTCAGCAACACAAGACTATCAGAAATTAAGTAGGTTAAACTTTCATTTTATTCAATAAGTGGTTTATGATCCTACCCTGAAGCTGCAGTAGTTGCAATATGCTGAACTGTAGTAACAGTTTGATGTACGGTAAAGCTTCCACAGTTTTATTTTTTTAAACATCAGAAAGATGCGTGTTGCAAAGCAGTTCTTCATTGGCTTTACTTTGCACCTTAAAGAGTTAAAAAGAAAGATGGAATGCCTTGAGAATGTTGGCAAAGAAGGGGATAGAGAGAGAAAAGGGGTTTGTTTTCCATCCTCTCTGGACGTAATCCCGGCACTTTGAAAGCTAAGTGATGATTCTAGATTTAAGTTTGTTTCTCGGTTCCTCTGCGAGGAGCTAAGCAGAGAAAAGTAAGATTATAAAGATAGATAGCTACACCAGGAGACCAACTTTTTTAAAAGTATGCAACTTCCTTTGTAGCAAAAAAGGAAAAAAGAACAAAAAGGGGATTTTTTTACATTGTTCCCCAGTGCAACAGTATTTTATTTTAGAAGATATACAGAGACGTTGGGAGAAACTATTCCCTGCAAAGGGGAACTCCTACGGTAGCAAAATGGTTTGTTTTGGCTTTGGTGTTTTTCTTTTTCTTTCCCCCTTCCTTTCATGGAAAATCACTGTGACTTTTTAACTGTGCCATTCTTTAGTAGTCTGAAAAATCAGCAAACCACCAGGGACTACCAGCGCCATACCTTCTGTTTTGCTAGCTGGCATGGCTGCTGTGCTTTTGAGATTTGAAGATCTGCTGTACAGTTGGGACAGCCTAGTGTGGAACCTGACGTCGCGGGTTCTGGGGACTTATCGATTCAGAAACTTGCAGGTTGTGCGACTAATGCTTAAACCATGGTGCATCTCCAGAGCTGTGTACCAGGTAGGGTAAAATTATTTAAACATATTGGGGACCAGGGTAGAGGGTGATGATGGGGGGGGGGGTAGGGGGTGAAGCACCTAACCAGTTTTTTACTTAGAGTGCCTGGGAAATCATGCAAGGATGGGTCTTTTGTGGCTGTGAGTCTTAGACTTTTTGTATTGTCTAAGGATTGCTTTGTGTAGCACCTAATTCTGCACTTGTATTGTCTAGGGATTGCTTCGTGTAGGACCTAATTCTACACTAAATTCCCAATTTTTTTTCTTTTGCTGTATTAAGATTTGCTACATTAAGATTTTTCCACTTCCCCCAGGGGGCTCAGGGCAGGGTACATGGGGCTATGATTCTGGCCAGCATTCTGACCATTTTGCATGGCAGCTAGAAGGTAGCAAAGAGCACTCCTTGCCTCCACTTTCTGGCTGCATCACTCATTTACCTCTACAGAAAGTACATGGAAGGGGGCATGGAACAAAAAGATAAAGTGCATCCCAGAACCCATTCTTGCTTTGCGAAAGGAAGCCTTTCATCCGCTGCTCTTTATTTGCCTGGCGTTGCTTCTCTGTGCATAGGAAGAGTTTGACACAATGCACCAGCGATGCCAAAAGCAGGAAAGAGAGAGCAGGGTACTGCTGTATCTGACTCGGTTGGGGCCCAAGATGAAGTGAGAGAGCACCCTAGAGTTATCTGCAACCCACACCTTTGAGACCCCTCAATTCATCTCTATGGCTCTGTTGCTACTTCAAACCCCACATTTACTAATTTCAGAAGTTATGGGGAGAAGCTGGCACCCTGGAATTTTAGGGGATCCTTGCCCCGGCAAACCCATAGCACCCTTCCTCCCAAAGTGGTAAGACATATAAAAAAACCAATTCCAATACAGATGCCAACTGGGAAAAATAGCAATTTAAAAAAATTAAAAGGCTTGTTGGAAGAGAAAGGTCTTCCTAATAGTCAAAGGGAAGGATCTAATTCCTACATTGTGCAGAATGAAACTCCTGAATGATAATACTTGTTCTGCACAGTGATATTTCCTCTGAAAGTGTCATCTTCATGCTGTTATGAGTCTGTGGATGCCTAGACCCTAAATTGTTGGGTCTAATTGGTGCTGGGTCTAGTACGGTGGGTGTTGGAGTTTAATCAATGCTTGGAGTATTAAGATGGGCTGCCAGATTCCAAAATACAAAGCAAACCCGTTTTTTCATTAACAGAAGATGGGCCATTTGCAGGGAACAAAGACAGACCTATGGCCCATCAGGGAAGTGGAGACTCTCTGCCAGCCAGCAAATTGGGGAGGAGGGAGCCCCACCTTGAGTTCTGAGGGGGTTAGTTAGAAGACAATGCCAGAGTTTTTTTTAGGAGGAAGTTTTAGATTTTCTTTTGGCTGCAGTGTGATTGAGGGAAAAGGGTGTCAATCTGTTAAATGCGGCAAGCTGAAGGGGTGGGTCAGAGCACAATGCCAACTGACAGTTTGAACCTGAGGTGAGTGAAATGGAAGAAGCATGACCCTCTGCGAGTGAAATGCTTTGAACTCCTCCATCATAGGCTCCAGTTGTATGTATGTGAATAAACCATTTATCATAAAGACACCCCAGTCTCCACTGTGCCTCATTTCCAAAGGAAACACAAACCCTGAGTAAGCACACCGGGAACCCCTGGAATCTCTCAGCTGTGGAGATTGGGTTGGCCTGTACCAATATTAAGTTTGCCCTGCCCCTTCCATGGAGGTTAGGCAGACTTGCTCTTGCTGATATGTCATTCTCTAGTGCCGTTCACCTTTATTGGCTGCTGGTGGTGGGGCTGGGAGCAAAGAAACTGTGGTGGCATCACAGGAAAGTGGAAAGAGAAGCTTTTTTTTCCTTGGTGGAAGCATCACCTCTAGTTCTATCTGGAAGGAGTCGGCTCATAGCATAGTCTTTGGTAGCTTTGCATGTGGCTTAGATTTCCACGTTTAATGTTTTCTGTTGCCTTCCCCCTACTCTTGCTTTTCAACCCATTGGTAGCAGCTGGCAGGGTGATGCTGTGCATTTTGTTTCACCAGCTATTATGAGGATGAGGAGGCAAACTCGTGTCCAGTTTTGCCATTACAGCTTACAAAATTCTTGATCTTTAAGCAAAAAGCACTGGATAAAGTTATACAACTTCATGGTTAAATTAAATTAGATAAAGAAAAATTGTGCTTCCCAACAAAACAGTACCAGAATATCCTCCTGGGTGTAGTACAGTTATTTTATTTATTTTGTATTCAAGTTCTTCTGTGTTTGTTGGAGGCTGTATTGAGAGAAGAGTTCTGCTCCACTGACTGTGTAGGAGCCTGAAAGAGCTGGACTGTTTCAAAATTGGGCCCTCGGTTTTTTTCTGATGCTGCAGAGAAACCGAAAATGCTAAGTCTTTGTATAAAAGAGCCTTATGTAAGAGGATTTCCGTTGAGATTTCCCACCTTGTTTTTCAGCAGGATCTTAGGTTGAGAAATAGATGCACATCTGGTTTGAGGCAAAGAACAAGATGAAAACTTGGAAGGGGACGTTGGAAACTGAAGAATAGTGCTGCATGTTCCCCACTTCCCCGGGTGGTGAAAAGGTCCAGGGGTGGCTTGTCAACATTTAGCTGCAGCTTGGGTTAGAAAGCACTGAAGACTTTGTGCTACTTGTTTATTGACAAATATACATTTTCAATATGGAGAAGCAGGCAGGCAGACATCTAGACAACCTACACTCATCTGTGCGGCAACATCAGTTTCCCCCTGCAAGCAAAAATTAGCCCCACAGAGCACCCATTCTCTGTTTCTTCCATCTAGCTGCAAAACTCATAGAATCATAGAATCATAGAATCATAGAGTTGGAAGAGACCACAAGGGCCATCCAGTCCAACCCCCTGCCAAGCAGGAAACACCATCAAAGCATTCCTGACAGATGGCTGTCAAGCCTCTGCTTAAAGACCTCCAAAGAAGGAGACTCCACCACACTCCTTGGCAGCAAATTCCACTGCCGAACAGCTCTTACTGTCAGGAAGTTCTTCCTAATGTTTAGGTGGAATTTTCTTTCTTGTAGTTTGAATCCGTTGCTCCGTGTCCGCTTCTCTGGAGCAGCAGAAAACAACCTTTCTCCCTCCTTTATATGACATCCTTTTATATATTTGAACATGGTTATCATATCACCCCTTAACCTTCTCTTCTCCAGGCTAAACATACCCAGCTCCCTAAGCCGTTCCTCATAAGGCATCGTTTCCAGGCCTTTGACCATTTTGGTTGCCCTCTTCTGGACACGTTCCAGCTTATCAGTATCCTTCTTGAACTGTGGTGCCCAGAACTGGACACAATACTCCAGGTGAGGTCTGACCAGAGCAGAATACAGTGGTACTATTACTTCCCTTGATCTAGATGCTATACTCCTATTGATGCAGCCCAGAATTGCATTGGCTTTTTTAGCTGCTGCATCACACTGCTGACTCATGTCAAGTTTGTGGTCAACCAAAACTCCTAGATCCTTTTCACATGTACTGCTCTCAAGCCAGGTGTCTCCCATCCTGTATCTGTGCCTTTCATTTTTTTTGCCCAAGTGTAGCACTTTACATTTCTCCTTGTTAAAATTCATCTTGTTTGCTTTGGCCCAGTTGTCTAATCTGTTAAGGTCATTCTGAAGTGTGATCCTGTCCTCTGGGGTGTTAGCCACCCCTCCCAACTTGGTGTCATCTGCAACTTGCTCAGGATTCCCTCAAGCCCATCATCCAAGTCATTGATAAAGATGTTGAACAAGACTGGGCCCAAGACAGAACCCTGTGGCACCCCACTAGTCACTACTCTCCAGGATGAGGAGGAGCCATTGATGAGCACCCTTTGGGTTCGGTCAGTAATCCAGCTACAAATCCACTGAATGGTAGCATTGTCTAGCCCACATTTTACCAGCTTCTTTACAAGAATATCATGGGGCACCTTGTCAAAGGCCTTGCTGAAATCAAGATAGGCTACATCCACAGCGTTCCCTTCATCTACCAGGCTTGTAATTCTGTCAAAAAATGAGATCAGATTAGTCTGACATGACTTATTTTTCAGGAACCCATGCTGACTTTTAGTGATCACAGAGTTTCTTTCTAGGTGCTCACAGACTGTTTGCTTAATGATCTGCTCTAGAATCTTTCCTGGTATTGATGTCAGGCTGACTGGGCGGTAATTGTTTGGGTCCTCTCTTTTCCCCTTTTTGAAAATAGGGACAACATTTGCCCTCCTCCAGTCTGCTGGAACTTCGCCTGTTCTCCAGGAATTTTCAAAGATTATTGCCAGTGGTTCTGAAATCACCTCTGCCAGTTCTTTTAATACTCTTGGATGTAGTTCATCTGGCCCTGGAGACTTGAATACATCTAAACTAGCCAAGTATTCTTGTACTACCTCCTTACTTATTCTGGGCTGTGTTTCCCCTGCTGAATCATCTGCTCCATATTCTTCAGGTCGGGCGTTGTTTTCTTTCTTGGAGAAGACTGAGGCAAAGAAGGCATTGAGGAGTTCTGCCCTTTCTCTGTCCCCTGTTTGCATTTCACCATCTTCTCCTCTGAGTGACCCCACTGTTTCCTTGTTTTTCCTTTTGCTACGGACATACCCATAAAAGCCCTTTTTGTTGCTTTTAACCTCTCTGGCGAGCCTGAGTTCATTCTGTGCTTTAGCTTTTCTGACTTTGTCTCTACACGTGCTGGCTATATGTTTGAATTCCTCTCTGGAGATTTCCCCCCTTTTCCATTTTTTGTACATATCCCTTTTAAATCTTAACTCAGTCAAAAGTTCTTTAGATAGCCAGCCTGGCTTCTTTAGGCACCTTCCATGTTTCCGTCTCATTGGTATTGCCTGAAGTTGTGCTTTTAATATCTCCCTTTTAACAAACTCCCAACCATCATGAACTCCCTTCCCTTTTAGTATTACTGTCCATGGGATTTCACCCAGCGTTTCCCTAAGTTTTCTGAAGTCGGCTTTCTTA
This sequence comes from Zootoca vivipara, assembly GCF_963506605.1. Classification (NCBI taxonomy): domain Eukaryota; kingdom Metazoa; phylum Chordata; class Lepidosauria; order Squamata; family Lacertidae; genus Zootoca; species Zootoca vivipara. Next base: position 1,374,012 of record NC_083285.1, read on the forward strand.
AAGTCTAGAATTTGGACCTTAGTATGCTTGGTTGCTCCTTTCCGCTGGATAATAAACTCCAGAAGAGCATGGTCACTCCCACCTAATGATCCTGCCACTTCTACCCCACTAACCAAGTCATCACTATTGGTTAGGACCAGATCTAAAATGGCTGATCCTCTTGTTGCTTCTCCCACTTTCTGGACAATGAAGTTGTCTGCAAGGCCAGTGAGGAATCTGTTCGACCTTATGCTCTTGGCTGAGTTTGACATCCAACAAATATCAGGATAGTTGAAATCCCCCATTACTACTATCTCACTTCCTTTGGAATGCTTGGCCATCTGTTCCAGGAAGGCATCATCTGTGTCCTCAGTTTGGCTTGGGGATCTATAGTAAACTCCCACAATGAGATCACTGTTGTTTTTCTCTCCCTTAATTTTGACCCAGATACTCTCAATTTGGCTTTGAAGTTTTAAATCCTGGATCTCTTCACAGGTATACATATCCCTAACATATAAAGCTACTCCTCCTCCTTTCCTGTTTGGTCTATTTCTCTTAAATAGATTGTATCCCTCTATTACTACATTCCAGTCATGAGACTCATCCCACCAGGTTTCAGTGATGCCTATTATGTCATATTTAGTTTGCTGTACCAAGAGCTCAAGTTCATCTTGTTTATTTCCCATGCTCTGTGCATTAGTATACAGACATTGAAGACCGTTGATCATTCCCCCATGTCTCTTATTTAAGGATATTTTCGTCCCACCACTAGGTCTGCATGCTGCTTGCTCCATTTGGTCCTTGACATTTGGATGATCATCTTCAGCATTTGATAGACTCCTACCTTCAGGACCACTGTCTCCCTCCCCCACATAAGTCAGTTTAAAGCCCTCCTGATGAGGTTTTTGAGTTTTGTGGCAAAAACATTCCTCCCAACTTTTGTGAGGTGCAGTCCATCACTTGCCAGAAGTCCATCATCAAGAAACTGCAGACCGTGATCTAGGAATCCAAACCGTTCCTGTTTGCACCATTTGCGAAGCCAGTTGTTCACTTCCCCTATTTTCCCCTCTCTCCCTGGGCCATGTCGTTCAACTGGGAGGACAGAAGAGATGACAATTTGTGCATCTAATTGCTTCAACTTCCTGCCCAGAGCCTCATAATCATTTTTGATCTTCTGTAAGCTATGGCTTGCAGTGTCATTGGTTCCCACATGCACCAAAAGGAAGGGGTATTTGTCGGTGGGTTTTATTATTCCTTGCAGCCGTTCTGTTACATCTTTGATCTTGGCCCCAGGTAGACAGCACACCTCTCGAGACATCTTGTCAGGCCCACAGATCACTGCTTCTGTACCCCTCAGTAGGGAATCCCCAATCACCACTACACGCCTCTTCAGAGGCTTGGTTGGGATTCTTCTATGTGCTGTCCCTTCCAAGGTTACCTGCATATTTCCAGAGGACTGACTTGGTTGCTCGTCTTCATATTCCTCATCAACTGTGATGAGGGAGAGATCCTCAGGTGGAGTCTGTTCCTCGTCTTCCATGAGCACTTCAAAACGGTTGTTTAATTCTAAGCACTCAGAGCGATCCCTGGGCCTTCTACTTCTATGAGTCACGTTCCTCCATACATCTGGCTGCTGTGTTGGGGAACTGACCTCCTCCTCAGGGAGATCCCCTGTCTCCTCCTTGGTGCAGACAGTGTGCTCTGCTGCATCCAAGAAAAGCTCCAGCTCTTTAATTCTCTGGAGCGTAGATACACGCCCCTGAAGCTGCTGCACCTTCTCTTCCAGAAGGGCAACCTTGTTTTCTAGTAGGGCAACCAACTTGCAATTGTTGCAAGTGTAGCTACCCACATCCTTTGGCAAGAAAACAAACATTGCACAGGAATTGCAGGTGACAATGGTTGTTCCCTCCACCTCCATCTTGAAAACCTTGAGGTCAAGGGGGAAAGAGGAAGAGGCCTAGGTCCCCCCTAACAAACGTATGAGACTTGCTGCCCTAGGTCAAAAAGATGGGTAAAACTGCGCGCGCCGATAGGCGCGCGCCGCTGCACTCCAAGCTCTGACTAGCTCCGCCCACAGCTAATCACCTGAACTTCCTGACTCACACTTCTAGGTGAAAGGTCACAGCCAGAAACAAACAAGGTCACAGCCAGAAACAAACACCCACACAAGCCTGGACAGTCACCCAAATCCAAGAGGCAGCAGCCCTAGAAAACCAGCACAAGCACACAAACAAGTAAGAAAACAAATAAGCACACAAACTTACTCACACACAGCCCCAAAAGACAAAACCACAAAACCTACAGAGTGTCTCCCAAGCTCAGCTCACCTTCTGCTCCTTCCTCAGTCACTGCACTCCAAGCTCTGACTAGCTCCGCCCACAGCTAATCACCTGAACTTCCTGACTCACACTTCTAGGTGAAAGGTCACAGCCAGAAACAAACAAGGTCACAGCCAGAAACAAACACCCACACAAGCCTGGACAGTCACCCAAATCCAAGAGGCAGCAGCCCTTCTGCTCCTTCCTCAGTCACTGCACTCCAAGCTCTGACTAGCTCCGCCCACAGCTAATCACCTGAACTTCCTGACTCACACTTCTAGGTGAAAGGTCACAGCCAGAAACAAACAAGGTCACAGCCAGAAACAAACACCCACACAAGCCTGGACAGTCACCCAAATCCAAGAGGCAGCAGCCCTAGAAAACCAGCACAAGCACACAAACAAGTAAGAAAACAAATAAGCACACAAACTTACTCACACACAGCCCCAAAAGACAAAACCACAAAACCTACAGAGTGTCTCCCAAGCTCAGCTCACCTTCTGCTCCTTCCTCAGTCACTGCACTCCAAGCTCTGACTAGCTCCGCCCACAGCTAATCACCTGAACTTCCTGACTCACACTTCTAGGTGAAAGGTCACAGCCAGAAACAAACAAGGTCACAGCCAGAAACAAACACCCACACAAGCCTGGACAGTCACCCAAATCCAAGAGGCAGCAGCCCTAGAAAACCAGCACAAGCACACAAACAAGTAAGAAAACAAATAAGCACACAAACTTACTCACACACAGCCCCAAAAGACAAAACCACAAAACCTACAGAGTGTCTCCCAAGCTCAGCTCACCTTCTGCTCCTTCCTCAGTCACTGCACTCCAAGCTCTGACTAGCTCCGCCCACAGCTAATCACCTGAACTTCCTGACTCACACTTCTAGGTGAAAGGTCACAGCCAGAAACAAACAAGGTCACAGCCAGAAACAAACACCCACACAAGCCTGGACAGTCACCCAAATCCAAGAGGCAGCAGCCAGAGTGTCTCCCAAGCTCAGCTCACCTTCTGCTCCTTCCTCAGTCACTGCACTCCAAGCTCTGCACTCCAAACTCAGATTTGTTTTTACCTTCTTGGCTACACTGCAAAGTTATTTCTCTTAGCCATGAACACATTGTAGAACACTGGTCTCTCAACTGCCCCCCCCCACACATGTAGTTTGTCCTCCTGGCACTTGAGGCAGCAGACATGAACATACCATGCCATGAAAATCTTCAGCTGTGTATTTTTGCAAACAAAATAGCTCTTAGAAACACAGGAGCAGACCAGGGTTCAAAGGGCAACCCTAGTTGGAACTTGAAATGACATGAAATGTTATGAAAATTCTAAAGGTGGTGTTGATCTTTGATAGTTTGGTTTTGCAAACCGAACAACCTTTCTCCCTTTCCTCTGTTCCACTTATTTACATGTTCCACTTATTTACATATTACACACTGCAGAGCAGTCCTCAACTTTAGAAGATGACAACATAGCCTTTTCTTCTTTAAACTGAGAGTTGTCTTCTCCAGAGGTGAAGTCAGCCAGTCCCCCCCCCCCCATTAGCAACATATCGGCATGGATCCGTTAAACAAGAGTTTCAGGATTAGGAATAATCCCATTGTGGTGAATCTTTATTTCAGAAATGATAGAAACTGACATGGGTGTACCCAGCATGGGGCAGGGGGGTGCAGCTGCCCCCACAGAAGACCAAACCGCGGGCCCGACTGGGGAAGCAAATACCCTGCGCAGGCGCCCCGCTTGTTGACATGGGAGGGGAGGGGGGAGGAAACGCTGGTGGTGCCGTGGCTCCTCGGCGGCGGCTCCTTCTCTCAGCCCGCCCTGCCTACATTTGCACCAATTCCCGCCCACTAAAGCCTTCACGCCTCCCAATGGAAAGCCCTGCCGGGCGGCAACCACTCCTGCCTGAGAGTTCTGCTGGGCTGGCAAGCGACTGCCGCGCTCTGCCTCCCGGTAGGCTGCACTGCGATCGTCGGCGCCGTGGGCTGGGAATTGCCCCCTTCCCCCCCTCCGCACCCCCTACCCCCCCCCCGAGTTAGGAGTTGCTACTGAGACTCCTCCTGGGCCGGGAGAGGAAGTGCACCGACAGGAGCCAGTTCAGCCTCAGCGGGCAGAAGCAGCAGAAGCCCACAAAGGAGAAGCGGGGGGCGGCGCCCAAAGGCGGTGGTCGTGGCTGCTGCAAGGAAGCTGCGTGGGGGCGTTTGCGCCGGATTGCCGGCGGCAGGAGTAGCCCAGCGGCAGTGACCCTTACTCACTGCCCCCCACCCCCGGCAATAGGAAAGGAGCTGCCTTGGGAGGGCGGCACAGCTCTCCGCTCCCCCTGCGTGCATTGCCCTCTCTGGGCATTGGTTGCTGTTTCCTTCTTTGCAATGCGCCCCCCAGCTGCTCTCCCTTGCTGCCCCTGCCGAGAGAGGGGCGTTGAGGGCGAGGGAGCCACTGCCGCCGCCGTAGGGTCGCAGCTGGGGGGGGCTCGCTCGCCTGCGCTGCGCCACCCCACCTTTCCCATCTTTTGCTCCCTTGCGATGGTGAGGCAGCGGTGGCAGCTTCTTCTTCTTCTTTGAGGGTCTCAGCTGGGGGGGTCCCCAGTATCCTCCCAGGCCACGGGGGAATGGCCCCCCAGGACTAGCAGACCTCTGAGCTCCTTCCCCATCCCAGATATATAGGGTGGGAACTGGCAAGGCTTCAGGGGGACCTGGAGGAGGGAAAGCGGGGCCCAAAGGGGTTTTTCAGGGGGGTGGCTAGCCGTAAATGGATGGGAGCGGTGTTTTCAGAGCAGGGCCGTCTTAAGCATACCTGGCGCCCTGGCACCGTGCTGTGACGGATCCCTCTGCTGCCCCCACCCCGCCCCGTTTCCCGGCATGGCGGGCACAGCTCACTGCACGGCTGCCTCCTGGAGGGCCAGAGCCCTGTGCAACCCAGCCTGGCCGTAGGGCCGGCCCTGGGCCAGGGGGTGCTGCCCGCCCCCTGTTGCGACGCCCCTGCATGCGGCGGAGGAGGCCCCAGGCCCGCGCGCCTCCGGAAAGCAGCCTGAAGCCACTGAACAGCTGAGAGGTGCACCTGGGGCGGCCTCCGGCGCGCCTCTCAGCGGGCGCAGCGGCGCCCCCGGTGCCCTGGCGCCCCGCACCACCAGACCCGGGCCTAGAGACGGCCCTGCTTCAGAGCAGGGGAATTTCGTGTGAGAGAGTTTAGGGGGTTCATTTAGCGGCTGCAGCCACCGCCACAGAGTCGTCGGGCCCGCTGGCCCTGTAGCCCCGCCCACATTCCCACTTTGTGGCCCCTCCCCTCCCGTGCCTTGGCCCCGCCCCTGAACGACCATGGCTTGCCCCCCCCCCTAGTTTTGATCCTGGGTACGCCCCTGAAACTGAGATGAAGGAGTTTGTTCAATGATATGGTTTGGACCAGCATCTGAAATTATTTCTTCCCTGTGATCAGGCCATATCGTAATGATTGTTAAGTGATCAACGTTGATTGCTTGCTAATGGTTATTGATGAAGAGTCACACATAGGGGCCTGGCTTTCTTCCTTGCTTGGTCACCACAAGCACCCTAGCTCAGCTGGTAGAGCATGAGGCTCTTAAATTCAGGGTCGTGGGTTCAAGCCTCTTGTTGGACAAAAAGATTCCTGCATTGCAGGGGGTTGAACTAGATCACCCTTGTGGTCCCTTCCAACTCTACAATTCTAAGATTCTATACCTTCTGTCTCTTTTACTTCGGGGTTCCTCAGCTTTTCCATCTCCCAGATTCTATACAAGCTGTCATTGGTCATCAATTCCAGCAACTGACCTCATGGGTCCTGGAGGACACTTCCCAAATGTGGATATGAAATCTCATTATCCCAACCTGACCTGACAGGATTGACATATCCCAAGTCTGGTTTTTGGTATGCAAATTCAGTGATAAAGGACCACAGTTACATAAAAGACTGGTGAAATGTCTTGCCAACCTAGCAGTTCAAAAGCACGTCAAAGTGCAAGTAGATAAATAGGTACCGCTCCAAGCAGGAAGGTAAATGGCATTTCCGTGTGCTGCTCTGGTTCGCCAAAAGCGGCTTTGTCATGCTGGCCACATGACCTGGAAGCTGTACGCCGGCTCCCTCAGCCAATAACGCGACATGAGCGCCGCAACCCCAGAGTCGGTCACTACTGGATCTAATGGTCAGGGGTCCCTTTACCTTTTACTATGATAGATTAAACTGTCTCAAGAGGAAGAAGAGGCCCCAATAAGCAACACAGATTGATTTATGAGATATATTCTTTCCCACGAATGATATCTTTTTCTTGGATCCCAACTATAGACAGTTGCTACCATGATGGAATTTGCCACTTCTTACTACGTTAGCCTCCTGGCTGGGCTAGCATGATGCCCTCTATTTGGAGTAGCGCTTGGAAGGGGTCTACAGGCTTCAAGTGGTCCAAAGGGCTGCTGCCAGAGTGATGACTGAGGCTGGCTGCTGAATGGAGTAGGGATTCAGATAAGTGGGAATGGCTGGATTGAAAATAAACCAATTCATATGTACCATTAAGTGAAATTTCACATTCTTCCATTTGGCTGAAGATATTTTATTATATTTCACAGGAATTAGTCATCCAGGCTTGAGAACTACATTTTACAGGCATTTTATAGAGACAAGAATGATCAATGTGCATGTGAAAGATGAGGCTTGAAATATTAAATATACAATTTAAAATTTGCAAAATATATAGTTCTTGATTTATAACTTCATTCTTGGCTAAATAAATCATAGCATCATAGAGTTGGAAGAGACGACAAACAACCTTTCTCCCTCCTCTATATGACATCATTTTATATATTTGAACATGACTATCATATCAGCCCTTCTTCTCCAGGCTAAATTGGAAATGTTTAAAAACTGTTTGTGGATGGTGTGTAAGTTATTTCCTTCTACAGCCCTGGAAAAGTCGTTTTGTCATAAGTAGCTAGAGCTATCAGTCAGAATATGATACCCCCTTCTTTCCCTCTCTTCTTCTTCCCTGTCCTTATGTGGCAAGCTTGGGAAATGTACCGTAATCATTCTAAAGAGAAAGATAGTTTGAATCTGCCTAAGTTATCTGGAGTCTCCAAAGCTCCAAGGCAGCCCCAAGGCTTCAGGAGCAGAAGGATCCAAGGACACCTGGTTCATCTTGGAAGAGCCTCAATTCACTCAGAATCTCCCAGATTTGAGTTGGGATTCATCCAAAACAGATTAACATTGCTAATATAAGACACCTCTCTATGTTTACTGAAAACAGATAGTGCCCTTTTTTCTGACATGTTTTGAAGGTAACTGTTCTGACGGGACAAGTGTGTACAGCTCTAACACCCACTCAACAATAATGATGACAGAAAGGAGCCTTTAGGTCACTCACCCAAAAAAAGCTTCCTATTTAAATGAGTTTGGTCCAGGGCTGTTAGAATTTGCTAATTATTATTATTATTATTATTATTATTTAAAAAATTCTTTATTCAGATAATTTTAAAAAGATACAAAACAAAAGAAAAGTAATTTAGTAAAAAGCCAAAGAAATATCAAAAGGAATACCACATTGACATAGTATCAAAAAACATTTACACCAAAATTGGTAAAAAAGCATACATAAATGAATCAACAACATCACAAAGAAGGGGGTGGGGGAAGAAGAGAATTTTTTTGCTAATCTCTGAAGACCACTCAACAACGAAGTGTGCATGCACACGAAAGCTCATATCAAAATAAAAACTTAGTTGGTCTTTAAGGTGCCACTGAAGGAATTTTTATTTTATTTTACCCCAACAAATGAAAATGTGTTACATATTTTAATATTATTATTATTTATTGTGTTTGTTCACCACTTTTCACAGAACATATTAATCAAACAATTGTAATCCATTACACAGAATAACACATAGGGATAATAAAAAGTGTTCAGCCATCAACAAACAGAAAAAAGGACAAATCCTACTCTACCCCGTTAAAAGGTGAACATCAACACAATCCAGAATCACAGCTCATTGTGGTTAAATAAAAGTCTTAAACGTCTACCGGTAGCTAAATGTTTTTGATTGGCAAGTAAAGGCAGTGAGAGAATTTCCACAATCGGAAAGCCACCACTGGAAAGTTTCCCCATTGTTTCCCCATTGTCACCCTCCTCAAAGAGGAGGACATGTAATGATGGCTGTAGTCTGCAGGCAGATTTTTACAGAAAGGGGTGGTCTGCAGTCACTGAGATGAAAGAGCATAGAAATTGGTTATTGCTAGATTTGAATACATTCCGATCTTTTTCATATTTACTCAGAAATAAATCCTGCTGTGTTCAATGAATCCTACTTCCAAACAGGTAAAGGTAAAGGGACCCCTGACCATTAGGTCCAGTCGTGACCGACTCTGGGGTTGCGCACTCATCTCGCATTATTGGCCGAGGGAGCCGGCGTATAGCTTCCAGGTCATGTGGCCAGCATGACAAAGCCGCTTCTGGAAAACCAGAGCTGCACATGGAAACGCCCTTTACCTTCCCGCTGTAGCGGTTCCTATTTATCTACTTGCACTTTGACGTGCTTTCAAACTGCTAGGTTGGCAGGAGCTGGGACCGAGCAACGGGAGCTCACCCCATCACAGGGATTCGAACCGCCGACCTTCTGATCAGCAAGCCCTAGGCTCAGTGATTTAACCACAGCGCCACCTGGGTCCCACAGCGCCACCTGTGTACTAAACCTAAGAAATGTGTACCAAATAAACCAAATAAATGTGTACCAAATAAATGTGTACCAAATAAACCAAATAAATGTGTACTAAACCTAAGAAAGAGGAATGAGGACTTCTTCAGAGGAGAAAAAAAGGCTATGGTCATTTAATGGTGGAATGGTATTCAGAGAAATTTGGCATCTCAAGGAACCAGACTTGGATATTTATTCCAGTTAGGTAATAATAATAATAATAATAATAATAATAATAATAATAATAATATATTATTTATACCCCACCCATTTGGCTGGGTTTCCCCAGCCACTCTGGGCGGCTTCCAACCGAATATTAAAAACAGTACAGCATCAAACATTAAAAACTTCCCTAAACAGCCTTCAGCTGTCTTCTGAAAGTAGAATAGTTACTTATTGCCTTGACATCTGGTGGGAGGGCTTTCCACAGGGCGGGTGCCACTACCGAGAAGGCCCTCTGTCTGGTTCCCTGTAACCTCACTTCTCGCAATGAGGGAACCGCCAGAAGGCCCTTGGTGCTGGATCTCAGTGTCCGGACTGAATGGTGGGGGTGGAGACACTCCTTCAGGTATACAGGACCGAGGCCGTTTAGGGCTTTAAAGGTCAGTACCAACACTTTGAATTGTGCTCGGAAACGTACTGGGAGCCAGTGCAGATCTCTCAGGACCGGTGTTATGTGGTCCCGGCAGCCACTCCCAGTCGCTAGTCTAGCTGCCGCATTCTGGATTAATTGCAGTTTCCGGGTCACCTTCAAAGGTAGCCCCACGTAGAGCGCATGGCAGTAGTCCAAGCGGGAGATAACCAGAGCATGCACCACTCTGGCGAGACAGTCTGCTGGCAGGTAGGGTCTCAGCCTGCGTACCAGATGGAGCTGGTAGACAGCTCCCCTGGACACAGAATTGACCTGTGCCTCCATGGACAGCTGTGAGTCCAAAATGACCCCCAGGCTGCACACCAGGTCCTTCAGGGGCACAGTTACCCCATTCAAGACCAGGGAGTCCTCCACACCTGCCCGCCTCCTGTCCCCCCCCCCAAAACAGTACTTCTGTCTTGTTAGGATTCAACTTCAATCCATTAGCCGCCATCACAGAATTGATTAGAATAGAATCACAGAATTGTAGAGCTTAAAGGGATCATCTAGTCCAACCCCCTGAAATGCAGGGATTTTTCACCCAACGTGGGGCTCAAACCCAGAACCCTGATATTAAGGGTCTGATGCTCTGCCACTTGGCTCCAGTAAGAATCCAGATCAGTACCATTCAGCAGATGCTAGTGGGTTCCATAGCTGCCAAGTTTTCCCTTTTCTCACGAGGAAGCCTATTCAGCATAAGGGAAAATCCCTTTAAAAAAGGGATAACTTGGCAGCTATGGTGGGTTCAGAATGAACCTTTTTGATAACATTTGAGCTCTTTGTGATCAGTCTTACACATTGAGCACCATAACATAATAATGAACTCTTTGGGAGTACATGGATTGTGTCAATGGAAGTTAACTGCCACAGGAAGTACAGGCGAGATGTTGTAAAGGTGTTGCAGGAACTGTGATTTCTCTACAGTATTTTGCCTTGAAAATTAGCAGATTCTGCAGCCCCTGGAGACTCTTCAGACTTTACAGTTACATGTTTAAGCATTTATGAGTCTCAAGCAGCTTTTCTTACTGAAGAGAGAGAGAAAATCCCAGAAATGAATAACTAGACCCAAATGTTAAATAAAGTACTTTAATTTTCCCCCTCCTAAAATCATTTTGCTCAGTTTCATTGTGGGCACAGGAAAGTGTGTGTTTTTTTTGGGGGGGGGGTTAAAACATTTTAAACTCTTAGTTGCCAGAAAAATAATCTGATACGACGATAAAAATCTGTCTGAGAAAGCAAAAGAACTGCACCTGGCCGGCTTTTCATAGCTACATTTGAGAAAGTACAAGAGGCTCATTAAGTTTTGGCTGAATATTTTTTCACTAGGCATATTAAAATAAAGTTTACATTGTGCTTTATGACCTTCCCTAGCCTGGTTTCCCTAGATTTTTTAGAGCCAGCAAGAGTGTTTCTGCCTTGGCAAAGTCCCATTTTCTTCTGCTGTTTGCTTCTTCACCAACACGGATTGCCCCCAAATAAGCTGGCAAGGATCTCAGATGGGAGACCAGCTCAGCTGGGTTGACTGCTTCCTGCCAAAAAGTTTTGGTGAATTTTCTTTTAGAGTCGTCCAGTACAAACTGCCTGAACCTATTGCCTGTAATCTGTCATGCTTTATTCACTCTGGAAAGGCTACTATGTCTATACATTTCATGCAATGATGTTAAAAGAAAAACATAGCTTTTTAAAATATCCCAATAGTGAATGGGGTGCAGTAGGAATAAATATAACTCAGACCCCCATGGGTCTGAGCCAAATTGGGGTCTTCTACAGAGGGACGCGGGTGGAGCTGTGGTCTAAACCACAGAGCCTAGGGCTTGCCAATCAGAAGGTCGGTGGTTCAAATCCCTGCGACGGGGTGAGCTCCCGTTGCTCTGTCCCAGCTCCTGCCAACCTAGCAGTTTGAAAGCACGTCAAAGTGCAAGTAGATAAACAGGTACCGCTCTGGTGGGAAGGTAAATGGCGTTTCCGTGTGCTGCTCTGGTTCGCCAGAAGCGGCTTAGTCATGCTGGCCACATGACCCGGAAGCTGTCTGCGGACAAATGCCGGCTCCCTCGGCCAGTAAAAGCAAGATGAGCGGCGCAACCTCAGAGTCGTCCGCGACAGGACTTAATGGCCAGGGGTCCCTTTACCTTTTTACAGTGTATTGAATTGGAGTCTGAGCTTGTGGTCGGTGCAAACCTCTATCAGATATGAATGACTGACGGCTTTGACATTTTCAGAGGGTGCCCACTGCTCTTTTTTTGTCCTAATATGTCAATGCAACCTGTACAGTTGCCAGTTCCTTCTCTCTCTCTCTCTCGCTCTCTCTCTCTCTCTCTCTCTCTTTCTCTCTCTCTCTCTCTCTTTCAACACCAATTCTGACATCCATCACTTCCATTTTGCTCATCTATGCCTCAAAAAATCAAGTGGCCATATGTCGTTTAAACTGGTTTTTCTGCATTACATTTCAAGAATTTTTTCCCCCCAAATCTGTGTTTCAACTTTTAAAAAGTTATTCAAGGTCAAATTCTTGGACACCATAAACTCGCATCTGGTAGGCCACTAAGGACTATCTTCCGCCAGAAACCTGGCAAAAGTCTGTTGTGAGGTTTAACTTGTAAACTCATCTACATGTGTAATTCTTGTGGTCAGTTTTCCAACACTACTTAAAACCGCTGGGCCCGGGAGATTTTGCTGGCAGAGAATCTGAGGGCTAAACTGTGGGCTCCTCCCTGGAAATTATATAAACCGAGGGCTCAGAGACCAACTTGCATTCATTGTCCAGACGGTACGGCAATTGGAAACGGGAGGTTTTATGCAGGGATTGTGGAGTCAGTAAACAAACTCGCATCGGAGCCTAGATGCATTACATTTATAAGCTGCATACTATGCAAATAGGCACTCAAAGCAATTCATAATAAAATAAAAATAAAATGGTTTTATATAAAAAAGCAATAGAAACAGTCATAAGACATCAAAATCTGAATGTAGTCATTAAGAAAACAAACAGCTTAAATCAGAAACAGCAAGGTTCTCACAACATCCCTGGCAGCCAGAGGCAATCACATCTGAAAACAAACTAGCATCCACCTGCTAAAAGAATAACCTCAAGGAAGGAGGCAGGCTTGCTGTGGAACTTTTATTCATAAAATGGGTGTCTACTTCGCATCCTTGCCAACTTTACCTGGGTTAAGGACGTAGGCACTTCCTCAGAAGGATTTCTTTCAGCTGGGATGCAAACAGGTGATACTGATCTTCACTTTTTCTTTTCTCATGTGGCCAGAAAGTGAGGCGGGGGAACAGCTGTTCTACCCCATGTCTTTCAGTTTATGCGTACCGTGAGGTTCCATCTTGTCTCCTGTGCTTTTTATTGGCTACAGCATGGGTGTAGCAAAATTGACAATTATTCCAATGCTGCATTTTTGGAATTTAGCAACATTTTATGCAGGATCTGGTCATCTGGATGTTCAACTTTTATAAAAAATTCACTGAACTGTCTGTGGGGAGAAAACTTAATACCATACTTAATGTCACTTTCCCTTTATAGTGTGGAAAATTATGTTCTGTTCTGATGTTTATTTGTATTATTTTATTGCATTTACTGTGTTTTTGTTTTATCATTTCTGTAATGTGGCAAAAACGTTAAGCAGTCTATAAATTTGAAATATAGAGCTAGTTGTCAAAGAAAGAGTTAGAGTCTCCCCACTACAGTTTTGTCTTTTCTGAAGACAAGGGACAGCCTGTGTGAGCAGCGGTGAAGCATGTTTTCATGGTGCCAGGGAGGTGGGGCGGGGAGGGCGAATGGAGACCGCTACATGCCAGCCCAGCCCTCACTGCTGACTCCACTGAAGCTACACCAGGCCCAAGATGCTTTGTGAAGCAGCCGGATTGGGGGGGGGGGGCAGAGTGGGAAGGACACCGTGCTCTCTTTGATCTTATCTTAGTTTTGATGATTCAACAAGTGCACAAAATGTTAAGAAAATTGGATTACTTGAGGTAAAAAAAGCATTAAAAATGGGATCACTCAATAGGGAATGACCCCCCCCCCTAGACTCTTTTCACATGTTCTGCTAGTAAGCCAGGTGTCCTTCATATTTGTTGATCTAATTCAGGCATCCCCAAACTGCAGCCCTCCAGATGTTTTGGCCTACAACTCCCATGATCCCTAGCTAACAGGACCAGTGGTCAGGGATGATGGGAATTGTAGTCCAAAACATCTGGAGGGCCGAAGTTTGGGGGTGTCTGATCTAATTCTTCCTGCCTAAGTGCAGAACCTCACTCTTGTCCCTACTGAAACTCAGCCAATGCCTACTGTCTTCTGCGGCACTGGCTACCTCTCCCAGTTTGGTGTCATCAGCAAATTTGATGAGCATCCCCTCAGTTCCTTTGTCCAAGTCTTTATGAAGATTTTGAAGAACAACAGGCCTAGGATGGAACCCTGTGGCATCCACTTTTGGAAGTCAGGGTATTGCAGATTATTTGAGGCTGGAATGTCTCGTATCCTACCTTTGAACTCTACATAAATAGAATATAGGTCTAGCAATATAGGACTACTACAATAGAAAATGTACATATATAAAATCTCTCTCAGACTGCATAGACGTTTCCTTGCATTAGTTCCCCAGACAGCTGCTTATATTGGGTGCTTTTCAAGAATTTGAAGTTTTGATTCTGCACTATATTTAGCTTGCCTTCCTACTGATATTTTTAGGGCAAAGCCCTCTGACACAGGGACACATTTTTCTGAGGGGAAAATTTCAGTTCTCACATAAGTGGTGGGAAAATGTAAACCATTGAAAAAGCTAATGTTTCTAAAATTGGGAGCAGGAGCTTGGAAGCCACCAGGATAAATTACATTACAAATAAACTCCGTCTGTTGTGCCAAATGCTTAGAGCGTCGTATCAGAGACCCTCTCTCTGATTGATCTCTGTGGGCTGGAATATTGCCAGCAAGTTAGGAGGACTTCCTGTCTCAGTTTAGTTTTTGCCATAAGAGGAAGAATAATTGGCAATGTCCAATCTTAATCACCTCCATTAAGTTATTTACTTATTTCTCTCTCTTTCTTCCTCTTCACTCCTCTGTTTTACATTTTTCTGTATGGATAAACATATGTGGACCATAGACGTGGCCTAAGTGATGGGAAGCAGAAAATGGGGAAGAAGGAGGAATCGATGTTCTCTTTGTGGCCTTGTGAATGGTTCCTGTGAATGGTTCCTGTGAATGGTCCAAACTCTGTGGCTTTGCCTACACTACAGTAATGCCTGACTTGGGTGCAGGGTGTGTCAAGAATTTGGCAGAAGACTCTTAATAATGTGTTATGTGAAAACTGGGAATCCTTCTCCAGCCTTGAAATATACGGTAATGCATTACCCATCATGATACCCTATACAGTGGGTGGAGACTTTTTGCAGTCTAGTCTGGAAAGGAGGGTCAGGTAAAGAACCTTTGTTCAAATCCTAAGCAGGACTTGCGATTGGGCTGCCTGCCGCAGGAGTGGCTCTTTGCTTCTTGCTCATATATTGTCAATAAAGTATTGCAAGAACACCCCAGGTCTCCAGGGCTCTCTCATCCAAACAAACCCTCATGTGTCCCTTTATAAAATCTCTCGCTACTCTGGGAAGTGAAGAGAGCACAAGGTATCTTAACAAAAGACGCTGTGCCCAATTCAGTTATGCATCCATTCATATTAATAAACCTTCATTAGCCACAAACATTCATTTCAATCCGTCTGCTCCGAATAGGACTAGAACTGGCTGTGACCCAAAATTTGTTTTTTAAAAGCAAACTTTTTGTGTAAGTCATGGACAGGAAGACATTTTGCCAGGTGAGCCTTCTCACCTGAAGCAGAGGAAAAACTAGACCTGTTTCTTCTTGGTTCTTTGTTGGCATCCGGTCACCCAAAGACACTGCTAAACCTAAACTGCCCTTAAAATAATCAAGGTACGTGGGGCTGCATGCAAAGCTCCAGAAAACCTCTCACCCCATTAACCTTGAGTGGATCAAGCCCTTGAAAGATTATTTTCTTCAGTGCTTCCCAGTACCACTAAGCGCTGATTGTAGGTGGGAGAGTTAACAAGGCAAATTGCCTCTTTTATAATAATCCTCCGGAGGACTGGAAGAGAAATGTAACCTGATTTCTTAGCTTGCGGTTCTGCTCAAATGGGCTCAGGATTCCCAGGTGAGTAAGGGAGCGGGGAGGAGACAGGAGTCTTATTTTTCACCATTCCTATTAGCTGCTGGTTTACCTGATCACCCTTTATTTCACAAACTGTATTCTCAGTGGAACTAATTATATCAGGTGTTGTTTGAGACCCCCCCCTTCCACCTGAACAAGCTCTTTTCGTTTCCCCAGAGATTTTACATGTTGTGAATTTGATATGTATAGTGTTTCTCAGAGGAGCGTTTGCTTGGGGGTGATTTTGCCATATATTCTAGGTCTCCTTTGAACGTCTGTATGTTGAATAACCTTCCAGAGGTTTTGCTTAATACGCTCCCTACACAGCAGCCTTTGCTTTTCTGATAGCTTCCATATTCTGTGGGCAAAAGTTGACAGCTGCAAAAGTCGAGGGCTGCTTCAAAATGATGTCTTTTCTTACTAGAGTTACAAATGAACACGTGTCTGAGTGTAAGTCAGTGAGGAATGTGGGAAGGAAGGGGTGAGTTATTTCACAGAGTAGGTGAGCACCCTGCATTAGGCAGAGCGAGGCAGCTCATTTTGGGTGCCATGAAAGGGCAGCAAATGGTTAGTTGCTTAATGCATTAATATTGCATTTGTAGGAGGGAGGGGAAGAGACGCTTGTGGGATGCTTAGCCAAGCAATGTGGCTGGCCTTGGTCTCTGTGCCATGAGGAGGAGAGCCATCTGCTCCCACTACAGTTCTAGAGAAGAAGGTGAGAGGGGAGGGGAGGGTTTTTATTGCCCTAGCGAGACCCACAAACCCTCTTGTTTCTGCCCAGGTGTGCTACCACATCCTCTTCGCCACCTCTGGCGACCCATATGGCATCGATGTTGCAGGTTGGCCACTCATTCTGTACGTAACTAAAGACTCAGCTGTACAGCTGCAAATAAAACATTTTAGAATCATAGAGTTGGAAGAGACCACAAGGGCCATCCAGTCCAACCCCCTGCCAAGCAGGAAACACCATCAAAGCATTCCTGACAGATGGCTGTCAAGCCTCTGCTTAAAGGCCCCCAAAGAAGGAGACTCCACCACACTCCTTGGTAGCAAATTCCACTGCCGAACAGCTCTTACTGTCAGGAAGTTCTTCCTAATGTTTAGGTGGAATCTTCTTTCTTGTAGCTTGAATCCATTGCTCCGTGTCCGCTTCTCTGGAGCAGCAGAAAACAACCTTTCTCCCTCCTCTATATGACATCCTTTTATATATTTGAACATGGCTATCATATCACCCCTTAACCTTCTCTTCTCCAGGCTAAACATACCCAGCTCCCTAAGTTGTTCCTCATAAGGCATCGTTTCCAGGCCTCCACACGGCAGGCTTGGAGTGGAATATTCAGGGGCCGGTTTGGGAAAGACTAGTTGATAGTGTAGTGAATCTGGTCTTTGGGTTTACAATTTGCAAAACAAGTGGCATCTTCCCTTCCCCAAATACTTACTTGCCACACAGGGCCTAACCTTTTAACTTGGGTCTGTCACTGAGCAAACCCTTATCAGAGAGTCACAGCCAGTTTTACACATTGGGCACATTCAATAATTGGGCATGGGCATTGTTGGAACATAGGAGCATGTAACAACTCTTTGATATCGAAAGGGGGATGAAGGAATAGAAATTGCAGGAGGAAATTTGGGCAAACCTGACTTGGTTTAACCAGGTTTGGCACACGACCAGGCCAACTAATAATTCATGTGATGAAAGAATTATTTTTTCATGAATAGGGCTATTCAGAAATAATTCTCTCCCACAATTGTGTTTTCAGCCTCTCTTAGACACGTTCAGTGCAACTTTGGTTTTTTCCCAGTTTTCTATCGTCACTCCCCCTACTCCTTCCCCACCCCAGTTATATCTTGCGAGAAGTCTGAACTCACTGTTCAGAAATCAAATTTCATTTCTCAAGTGTTTGTTGATTAGTCCTTTTCAGCCTGACCAGAGAAAGCTCTAAGTGATATTTAGGATTTCAAAGTAGCCCTGCTTTGAGCAGACACAGCAAGTGATTGGCAGCCTGCCCAATTGTGGGTTATACTGAATGCAGTTGTGTCGTGGGAAATAGCTTTACTGAGAGCAGTTTTACCACAGTTTTAATTCTGATTGCTCACCAGTATGGAATTTGCATCTTACCCCACCCATCTCTGCTTTGGACTGTAAAAAATTTAAAAATATGAAAGGAAAACTCAGTGATCTCTGATAGTCTTAGCAGTTGTGAAAGGAACAGAAAAGGCATTTCAATGCAAGCATAAGCATTCTTAGTTTGAAAAACAATGCTCTGTGCAGTCATCTGTATCCCAGCATATTCTGTTCCAATGCCCAGGGGCCACATGACTCTGTGGTGGAGCATAGTAGGAGTGGGTGAGTCTTTTCCTGGAGCTGCTCCTGAGTTGTGAACAGCATCCTGACACACACAGATTATGCTGGTGTGAAGTGTTTCCTGGAAATAAGTGGTGCAGGAAAATGTCTAGGTTTCAGAGTGCTCTTCCAGTAAAAATGGTGGCAAACTGATCATTAAACCATGGTGTGTAACCTATAGTTTTTGCTATTCCCGCAGATATTCTTTTAGCTTCCCTTAGCATTCTTCAGATATTTTCCCTAATTATGAATTTCCACATTTATGTCACATTTTGCCTTAGGTTCTCTTTCTCCTCCCTGCCCCACTTTTTAAAATTCCACCAGCCCAATCAAAACACTTTTTTAAAGGTTTCCTTAGCAATTTGGTCCAAGCTGGAGCCTTCAAAACCATCTCAAATGTCACTTTGGGTGAAATGAGGCCTCCACACAACATGACTGGGCAAAGAGTTTAAAAGAGTTACCTCTATCCTTTGCCCCTGCCAATAAGTTTGCAAAGTCCTTGCCTAGAAATGGTGCATTTATCTTGAAATGTTCCAATCCCAAAGAGAAGGTGCAACCATTGGACATCCCACCCTATCATCCTTCCCTGGTCACCTGGACCATCCTCTCCCCGTGTGTTGTATGTCAAACTTAGAATTCTGATTATGAGCCGGGAGTGGGATGTTCGGCAAGGTGACCAGTTGAAGAACAGGCCAGAAGTCATAGCAACTGTATTCTTTTTCAGTGCCTTGGAACACTAAAGGTATAAGGAAGATAATCTTCTGTAGGCTACTCTTCCTCCTTCTTTTCCATCCTCTCCTCTCACAACATGGTGCTTCTTGTTTCGAGTTTTCACTTATTCTCCTGCTGCTATACTATCATCTCCTTTTCCATATTTGCTCGTCTTTCCACTTTGCTCGTCTTATTATTTCAAAATATTGAGCCTGCTTTCCAAACCCTGGTCCTCCTTAGTCTGTTCAGGCAACTAACAGGCCAGCCCCAGCCCTGACCCTGACATCATCAGCCAGAGGCCTGAACAGATGTACAACTTTTATGCACAACCAAGAACCCTGGGAAAATCAGGAGACCTCATCACACAGAACCTACATGCCTAGAGATCTGTGCGTACAGACCTTCATCTTAATTCGGCCTGAGAACCCACTTTTCCAAACCCACGCCCACCCTTGCCACACCATATGAAACACAATTATAAAGGAACACTTGGGTGCTTAAAAGTGAGTTCCCGATTATCCCTTTGCAAGGGACACTAAACTATGGTTTAAAAAGGATCACACAGAGTGCTGGTGTGCGCTGCTCAATTTGTGGGAGCCTCTTCTGTTGTTGCCATGCTTCTGGGAGCAAACCGTGATCCAGCTTTCTCCCAAACCAAGAATGAGCAAAGTCAAGAACAATCTTTGATTACATCTCATGGTTTGTTTGGAAAGAAACAAACCTTGGAGCAGCAAGCGTAGGGAAAGAGCAAAGCATGTCTCATCTGAGCCCTGTGCACCAGCATGCTGTGTGCTCACCTTTAAACCCTAATTAAGCTGAACTATGGTTTGAAGGGATGTGCAAACCAGGGCACTTCCATAAGCAGTAACTCTGTTCTAGGATCTGAGAGCTAAGATTGAAGAATCGTGTACCTGGAAGTTGCCTCAGTCTGATAGTGTAATAGTAGTAGTAATAATAATAATAATAATAATAATAATAATAATAATAATAATAATAGACTTCTCAGTTGGATAGTGTGTCGCTGATTGCTGCAGAGTGCATCAAAACCCAACAGTCTTTATGTGTCAGACTGAGGGCTATTTATCTTATAAATGCAGGCTGGGATTCCTACTTCATGGGGAATGGGGTGGGGGAAAGCAATATGTTTGCCTATCATTTTGAAGTGGTTTGAATGGCCACAGGTTTAGCAAACCTGAAATAAAGCACACTGCTTAAATTCTATGTAAAACTAAGGAAATGGAGCAGATACAGATTTATAAGGCCTTGCAGGAGTCAGCTCCAATGTGCTTTTTCATCTCCTGGGTCAATCCCTGAACTAACTGGCATAGCTGCCAAGTTATCCCTTTTTTAAAGGGATTTTCCATTATGCTGAATAGGCTTCCTCGTGAGAAAAGGGAAAACTTGGCAGCTATGCTAACTGGGCCTGCAAGTCTGCAACAGAAACTAGCTGTCAGTGGTGTGGATTGGCTGGTACCTGTGATATCACCTCCTTTCCTAATCCCAGGAGCAGGTTTTTTTTAATGTTTCATTTTCTCTCTCTGAAGGCAAAGTACGGTATGAAGTACAACTGGCACTTAAAACTACATAAATAAAGCAAAGAGCTCCATAAAGCAAACAGGGAGGTTTTGATTTCCTGGTCTGGCCATCTGTCTTACATGATATGAAGCCATGGGATAACTGCCTTCACACTAAGAAGCTTAGAAGGAACAAAACAAAAAATGAGGACAGTCTGCTGAAGCGCTCACTTCACATCAGAGTGCACAGGAGAGAGTGCTCATTTGCTCCCACGTTGCAAAGTTCTTTGTTTGTTTGTTGCATTTCTAGTCCACCTCTTTCCCCAAATTTTCCTCACCTATGAATTGTACAGGTCAGGGCTCCCCAATCTGCCAGTTTTTTATTAATGGCATAGATACATTACAGACTTAAACCAGTTCAAAAGCTATTCACTTTTCAGCACTAACAGTGAAATATACTTGGAGTCCTGTAGTGATTTCATGCTCTTTATTGCAGCTTGTAAAACAGTGAATGAAATGCCACCCCCCCACACCTCAGGCTTTTATATACATTACTAGCTGTACCCGGCCACGCGTTGCTGTGGCTCAGTCATGGGCCTTCTCCGCTCAGCGTCCCCATTCCCCACCCCAGCCGCATGACGTTGAGACACCCCTGTCTCTGGTCCCCCCGTCGTGTGACGTCTTCCTCCCATGTGACAGCACCCGGCACCCCAAGCACGCTCTCTCTCCCCCTCACACGTGTGTTCTGGCAAATCCCCCCACCCCGTCCCCACCCATTCATCCTCCCATAAGGCATGGGCCTCCTCCACTCAGCACCCCCGTTCCTCACCCCAGCCCCGTACCACAACCCGGACGTCACAACACCTCTCTCTCTGTGGTCCCTCCCGTCTCTCTGGACATCTCTGGTCATCTTTCCTCCAGCTCTCTCTGCTCATCTCTGGCCATCTTCCTCCTGTGTGATGGCACCCGTCAACCCGACCCCTCTCTCTCTTCCACCCGCACGCCCCATGTGCATCTTGGGCCTGGCCTGCTCCTCTGGCTGTGCTATGCTGGCCAATGCTATGCTACTGTGATGTCACAGATAGTCTGCAGCCAATGGCAGCAGCTGAGGCATCCTCAGTTGTGCTGCTTTGACATGTTTTTCTAGAAACATGTTCTAACTGCTCACAGGTGTGACATCTGTCCAATCTAAGTTTATACAAACACCTGCGTAGTGGAAAGGAACATTGTGTGAAAATTTCAACACAATTGATCAAGCGGTTTCGGAGGTAGCTGCATGTGTAAGAACGGGGACCTTTTACATTTATATATAGAGAGAGTCCCGTCTGATTGGCTGATTCTGCTTCCCTCCTGGAGCCTGATTGGTATTTTCCTGCAGGCCAATCAGTTGTTGCATTCTACCATCCTACCAGCCTAATAGGCTGGTTAACATCTTCCTGGAGCCTGATTGGACTTCTCCTGCAAGCCAATCAGTTGTTGCATTCTAGGATCCTACTTGCCAATTGTTCTAGGATCCAAGCTTAGTACATAACAACTAACAAAGTTCATCATTTTCTCAATTTCCACCAAACTATAGTTCCCAATATTTTTCGGAAGAAGGTGTGGCAGTTTAACTGATTTAAAACCAATAAACTTTTGTAGTATGAATGTACTCCAGTTTTGTATAGATGAATAACCACCCAAGCAGTAAGGGCTCTAGTAATTTTTCATCAACAAGGTGCTCAATAAGACGGTAGACAATGTGCCCTTGGGAAAGGATTTTGTAGACTTTTATAAGTGGAGAATTCCAGCCTCCGACTGCAGTCCTAATCGTACAGAGACTCCTTTCATGCATGACAATTCTCCTAGGTGGGATATAACTTTGTTCACTGCCCCGTAAGATAAGTAGATATGCCACACTACATTCTTCATACATGTGAATGAACACACCATTTCTTACACAGAAGTGATATAAATGCAGGATAATTATTATGACAGAGGTGGCTCCTATTTCAATGTAGGAATAAGCAGATTTGTTTGGTTTATTCAGTTTCTAGCATTTGGTCCAGTCCTCCACATTTCCACAACCATTAGGGGGGCAGGGGAGTGTTAAAAATTCCCATGAAAATTAATCAGCATTTTACTATAAATTTCCCCTAATGTTCTTGTTGGCATCCATCTGTCTTGAGAGACAGTGGAGTGTGCCTCTGGGAATGAAGCCAATCTGCTGTGTTGGTAGTGCCAAAGTGCAAGGCTGGGCAGTGTGCATGGAGGTCCTGGGCTGCCCACATGACAAGACCCCTCTCTCTGCCTCACTGATGGGGTCAAAAGGAAAGCAGAGCAAGACATTTGGCACCAGCTTGGCTGCCAGAAGGAGGCGTTCAATGCGCCATCTTAGGGACCCCACTCTAGATTTGTAGGGTTTAGTCCTTAGACTTTTCTTTTCCTGAAGATATCCTGCCAAGGCAGCAGAGGTTAGCTTTCCTTCTCCTAGATCAGCTAGGTTCCCAGGTTGACAGGCCCCTCACTTCCCTCTACAACCCCTTTCTTGACTGTTGGACCCATTCTTGATCTTGTCCTCCCAATCTGCCAGAGCTTGTCTTCGCATGCATTGGCTCCCCTCACCTGGTTTAGCTGGCCAGTGGAAGCCATTCCCAGGATGCGGCCGCTGTCACATGCTGACAGCTTCTAGGAGCCAAAGGTGAGAGCTAAGTGCAGGATGGAGACCAAAAGTGGACAAGCTACCCCAGAAGGAGCATGATGTGTCCCCCAGCAGAAGTACTCCCCCTCCCCTAACACCCCATACACTCCAATATACACATTTGTTTCTGTTATTATTTGCATCTTGGTGGACACTTTACCCTAGCATATGCATTTTTGGACACATTATTTGGCTGTAGAACTGCAATGAAAAATTTGGAGAGGTATGAATTTCAAAGGATGACTATGTTTCAGTCCATGTACTGTTTCAGTGTGAATTAAGTAGGTTTGTATTTAAATGAGAACTGAATCAAATTCCCCACCCCCACCCCATGTAAAAAAGGTAAAGGACCCCTGGGCGGTTAAGTCCACTCAAAGGCAACTATCGGGTGTGGCACTCATCTCGCTTTCAGGCCGAGGGAGCCAGTGTTTGTCCACAGACAGCTTTCCGAGTCATGTGGCCAGCATGACTAAACCGCTTCTGGCGCAACAGAACACCATGATGGAAACCAGAGCACACAGAAGTGCCATTTACCTTCCTGTCGCAGCGGTACCTATTTATCTACTTGCACTTTGACGTGCTTTTGAACTGCTAGGTTGGCAGGAGCTGGGACCGAGCAACGGGAGCTCACCCCATTGTGCAGATTCGAACCACCAACCTTCTGATCGGCAAGCCAAAGTGTGGTGGTGCCATTTTGTCAGTTGTGATGAAGGGAAGAAAATGCTCCCCCTGACCTGTGGCAGGAGAAGGAGAAGACAGCAGGCACAGAAGGAAGCTTCCTGGGTGCCATGGCCTCAAAGTCAAATATCACAAGCCCTGGAATGAGCAAGGCCATAGCTTGGCATCTCCTGGCCTTGTGAGATTGGGGAGAGAGACTTCGGGTGAAGCCAATATAAGGCCTCATCTCATGTGGCTTATAGCTTCTTTTATGCCAAGCAGGCAGTTTATTTCTGTAGTGTCTTATGAGTTGTGCAGAATGTGTGTGCAGAGTTTAAACGTTCCCCTGAATAAACCACCCATGGAGACATGAGATTGGTATTTCTCCCCACATCATGTGGGAAAGGGAAATACAAGCTCTGCTGAATAACATGCCGACCCTCTCAGGGCACCTTAAATGAAAAGAAATACCAGAGGCATATTCCATTTGTGCTAATGATACCAAAGTGCATTGGGATGGATGTCTACTCAAGCTGAGGCATGTAACCTTTCCTCTAATTTATTTCCAAAGAATTGCCTGTCGAAGGCTAAACAATCTTTTCATTAGTCCTGGAAGCTGACTCTGCGTCTTTATTCTTCCCATTCTCCCTCCTCACATTTTAAACAAAAGTACATTTCACCCCCCAAAAAACAGAACACCTTGCTGAAAAACTCAGGGAGGGATGGTGGCTGTTTCACTTGCATAGGTCTTAACGGTTAAAGTCAAAAAGTTCAAGAGAAGCAGAGAAGGGGGTGCTGGATACTGACCCCCCCATGCCGCTTCCATTGGAAAAGGGTTGTGGTTTAAGGAGCCTGGTCACCCCGCCCCTTCCCATTGTGCCTTGCCCCTTTCCCTGCAAGGGTTCAGGTGAGTACAAATGACTTGGGGCATGGCAAACTTTGGGGGGGGGGCTGGGGGGAGGATGCAATGCCAGTGGGATGATGGAGGGGGAGGGAGCAGGCAGGGAAGCTGCTGGGCAGGTGGGGGAGGGAGAGAGACCCTCCCCCCCTTAAAAAATGGAGGTGGGTGTGCAGCTGCGGTGTCGCCCCATCCATTTCGAGTATTCCAAATACCAATATGGATACTATAAATACATGCAGAAATACAAACGTTTCCTAAATTTCAGCTGAGTTTCCTGTATTCCAGAGAGTTGGACAACCTATTTCTTAATAGGTTTAATTGGGTTTGGTGCTTTTTCTCTGCATGTCATTCCTTGAACAGCTTCCTGTGCAAAGATAAGGCTTGCTTTCATTGCTCTGTTCATATTTGTACATTTGACTAGTGTTGTGTGGAGGGAAATGCAGCCCCCGGCTGAAAAATGTCCCCCTCTGCCCTCCTGTGTTTGAAATTCTAGAATAAGAAACTGCCTCTTTCCCCTCAGCTGCTATATCTGTTTGTGACATCACAGGAGGGAGACCGCACATAGACAGGGCTGGGGAAACTAGGCCTCAAGGGGGGGCATGTATTAAAATAGAAATGGTGACTGAGGAGCCCCCCCCCCCCGGTGACACATGTGGCATGTGGACTCTATGGCACCCTCCTAAGCACCCACCAAGGCCCCCTGACCCTCCCATTTTTAAAAGGTTTTCCCAAAATCTCAATAACATTTTACCATTCCACTTCCCATGTTAATCATAATACAATACTATTAAATAGTGGCTAGACGACACAGTGATTCTTCAAGAAGCTCTTTATTTGGAAGCCAGAACAGAACTGAACTGCATTGCCGAGCTGGCCTGCTTTTATAGAGGCTGGCTCAAACAATGTATCAAACATAATTCAAAGTTCCCTCCTAAAGTTCCCTCCTAAAACAACTGTCAAGGACCTGAGAGAAAACTATATACACTAATACATAACAAATACAATACAATACAATACAATACAATACAATACAATACAAATACCTTTATTGGCATTTCAAGTTAAGACATTTCAAAATGGCATGAGATACAAAGTCTTTCTTCTTCCTGTTTCCTGTTTCCGAGAGATTTGAATGGGGAAATCCTTTTGAATCCTCAATAATAAGAGGCCGTGGGGTGAGGGAGGCCAGGGCCACATCCACACCATTTAAAGCGCTATGAAGAAGTTTTAAACACTCATGGCTTCTTCCCCCAAAGAATCTGGGAGCTATAGTTTGAAAAGGGTGCCGAGAGTTGTTAGGAGACCCCCTGTTCCCCTCCCAGAACTACAATTCCCAGAGTTCCTTGCCAAGAAGGGAACCCTACCCCTACACCTGACGCTAACCCTTAACCCTTAACTAGAGCTACAACTCCCAGAGTTCCCTGCCAAGAAGGGAACCCTACCCCTACCCCTACTCCTGACGCTAACCCTAACCCTAACTCTAACCCTAACGCTAACCCTTAACCCTTAACTAGAGCTACAACTCCCAGAGCTCCCTGGCAAGAAAGGAACCCTACTCCTACCCCTACCCCTAACCCTAAACCTAACCCTGATCCTTAACCACCCTAACAACTCTCCGTCCCCTTAACCACCTACAGTTCCCAGAATCCCTGAGGTGAAGCCATTCCTGTTCAAAGTGTCTTCATTGCACTTCCAATGGACGGTGCGCCTAATGTGGCCTAATGTTTCCTCCCTCATTTTCTTCTCTCTCCCCACTTCCCCATTGCTTGCAATGCAGCAGATGTCCGCCTGCAGTCTCCCTTCAAAGCTCCTTCTCTCAGGTATGGCCAGGGCATTGTCCATTGATCACTGCCAGTATTTCGCATTCATTTCTCCGATGTAAATAGGGATGTCCTGCGGTTCTCTTCATGACTTTGAAGGCTGGACTTGGGGAAAACCTCACCGACATCCCTATAAGGCAAAGGCAAACGGGTGAGTGGGATGGCTGCCATCCAACAGCGTCCCCCTAGACTCCTCCTCTGTTTGGCTGCCTGTTAACAAACAAGGCTTCCAAACCAGTTTGCATCCATCTCAGCCAGCGTAGCCTCGCGGCATCCACTAGCCTGAATGCAAACACTTCCAACAACCATCCAGCAGCTGCAGCCTCGCCAGGTCCATTGCCAGACATCAACCAGCTTCAGAGCTGAATATCAGTCGCCTTCAAGTAGCAATCCCACCAGCAAGTAAACTTTGTACAGTGGTACCTCTACTTACGAAGAATTCTACTTACGAATGTTTCTACTTACAAATGGAGCTCCGTCCGCCATCTTGGATGCAGTTTAGATAGGATTTTTTCTACTTACGAATTTTTAGATAGGGTTACGAATTTTTTCTCCCAATGCATTCCTATGGGATTCGACTTACAATTTTTTTTGACTTATGAATGTGTGTTCGGAACGCATTAAATTCGTAAGTAGAGGTACCACTGTACTTGCCTTCTCCTTGCTCCACAGCATCCCAGCACCGAGCAATTGCCTCCTTCCACTTGCCAGCTTGCTGCCACGGGGCAGGAGACCACCACGGCTGAGTGCTACCGAGCTGCCCATTTCTCTCTGGGGAGGGCAACTGCCGAAGCTTGTGCCTGGGCCCACATTTATACCTGCTTAGCTGCCAGGTGTTTTTGTGACATCACAGTCAACCTACAGACAATGGCAGCAGCTGGGGAGGCATCACCACCATCCCCTCAGCCCTCACAATGGTGAGCGCAACTCAGCAGCCAAAACACAAACACCTCAGGTTGTGCCAATATGTGAAAGCCACACCAGAAACCCAAGGGGGCAGGAGAGGGACATTTTTTCAGCCCAGTGGTTGCATTTCCCTCCACACAATACCAGTCAAATGAACAAATGAACAGAGCAATGAAAGCAAGACTTATCTTTGCACAGGAAGCTGTTCAAGGAATGACATGCAGAGAAAAAGTTAGCATCTCAGGAAAAAAAGCACTTTTTCAGCAATCAATCAATCAATCATTTATTTATTTATTGAATTTGACTAAAAGCCATGGACTACTGCCATGTGATCTATGTGGGGCTACCTTTGAAGGTGACTCGGAAACTACAACTAATCCAGAATGCTGCAGCTGGACGGGTGACTGGGAGTGGTCACTGGGACTATATAGCACCAGTCCTAAAGGCTCCCAGTATGTTGCCAAGCACAATTCATAGTGTTGGTGCTGACCTTTAAAGCCCTAAATGGCCTCGGCCCAGTATACCTGAAGGAGCATCTCCACCCCTATCGTTCAGCCCAGACACTGAGGTCCAGCGCTGAGGGCCTTCTGGAGGTTCCCTCACTATGAGAAGTGAGATTACAGGGAACCAGGCAGAGGGCCTCCTCAGTGGTGACGCCCGCCCTGAGGGAGCCCCCCCCCCAGTCAGGTGTCAGCTTGTGCACCATTTCATGTTTTACTGGAAAACCTTAGGTCACTGTTAACTGATAGGCAGGGCCTGGGGGGGGATTCCCCCTTGAATCTGACTTACGACTTCAGCACTGCCACTACAAAGTGACAGTGTTATCATAATTTCACCATGGCAACCAGCTGCTTCATTTCCACTCATTTGAAAGACAGGTCATTGAGTATTTGTTTTATTTATTTATTTATTTATTTATATAATATTTATTAAGTTTTCCATTTTAATAATCCAAAAAGAACCACATTAAAACATTCCAAATTACATACAATAAAAAAGCCAAATATAAATGCCAAATTATATATCTTTGGGTGGCTTCCCAAGCTCTGAATTTCACAGATTGCTAATAATCTAATATCACATTGCATTTCTTAATTAGTCAAAAAACCATTCATGCTGGTACCTCTGCAAAAACAAAGTAGCTCCAGTCCAGAATTTTTTTCCTTCCTTCCACTGAGGAGATAGCAGGAGTGTTCTTTCAAACCCACTTGCGTATTTCAAACCGTTACCTTTCAGGGGAGGTTTACAGGTAAAACTGCAACTACTACTACTACTACCACTAATAATAATAATAATAAAATTTATTATTATTTATACCCCCCCCCCCAATCTGGCTGAGTTTCCCCAGCCACTCTGGGCAGCTCCCATATATATCAAAAGAGAATAAAAAAGGCTCACCTCCCCCTGGGGCTATACAATTAATCCATAAATGAATTCAACAAGTGGATCAGTCCTTTGTACTCCTCAGCTATCTTTAGTTGCATTTTCTACACACAGAGATATTTTAACTGCGTCATAAAAAAAGGTAAAGGACCCCTGACATTTAAGTCCAGTCACAGATGACACTGGGGTTGCAGCGCTCATCTCGCTTTACAGGCCGAGGGAGCCGGCGTTTGTCCGCAGACAGTTTTTCCTGGTCATATGGCCAGCATAACTAAGCCGCTTCTGGCGCAATGGAACACCGAAACCAGACCAGCACACAGAAACACTGTTTACCTTCCCGGCGGAGCAGTACCTATTTATCTACTTGCACTTTGACGTGCTTTTGAACTGCTAGGTTGGCAGGAGCTGGGACCGAGCAACAGGAGCTCACTCCATCGCAGGGATTCGAAACGCCGATCTCCTGACTTGCAAGCCTAAGAGGCTCAGTGGTTTAGACCACAGTGCCACCCGCATCATAGTCCATCATTAATCCTGGGCAGATATCCAAAACTCTGTCTTGGCCTCCTTCCAGCGGTTAATGAGATGATGCCTCCACACTGAAACGATAGCTCCATCAGGAATTTCTTTCATCTTTTCCTTAATGATCATTGCCAGAATCATAGTCAAAATTTCACACAGTCCATTTTGTAATTAAGATAGCATCCACTTACATATTTCAAGCCGTTGTGTTTTGGTCCCAACAAAAGTCTTTCCTCAGGTCAAATCCTTCTCAGTGGCTGATTAAATTAGCAAGTTATTTTATCTCCACTGGTTCAGAGCATGCCTGTTAGTTAAGTCCAAATTTTTATCTTAAAAAACAGGTGTCCTTTGCTCATGGCGCCGGCTTTGGAGAGTTGCCACAACCGTGCAGTCCCGTGCAGTGGTCAGGGATGATGGGAATTGTAGTCCCAAAACAGCTGGCGGACCAAGTTTGGCCATCACTGGTTTAGAGCATACTTGATGTAGTCCAGAATCCTTGACCTTTATGACTACCTACTCTTTACTTGCTAATGCAATGTAAAAGCTGTCCAGTGACTGTTGGTTGTACTCAATTGCTTGCTAATGGTCAGCTGGTGTTCCTTCATGGGCTACTGAAGTCCGGAAGAAGTTTTCCAATCAAAATATCTCATACTGATGAATCGTACTTACCGTACCTGTTGGTTGGCCAGGGCGTTTGGCGTTGGGACAAGGGACCCTTTTCACACATGTGGTGGAACTGTGCACAGGTTTCCAGGTTTTAAGATGATGTCTTTGAAGAAATATCTGTAATAATTGGGACATAGAAATTAGCTTTGCTGAATGTTTTCATGGGAAGTAATCACAATTTGCTACATTAAAAAAAAAACTGGTTGGCTTTTTTTATTAATAGCAGCATGAATCCCAATAGCTAGGTACTGGAAGGACCTTAAAGGAATAAGCCTCCAAAATGGGTACAAGGTGTGGGTGGTCGCTTTGACTTGGAAGCTAACACAGTGTCTATGACCCAAAAAAGCAGAGAGATTTTCAGCAGACTTGTGGATGTTTATAACCCACATAAATTGGCTACTCCCGAGTGACCTGCACTAGCAGTTTTCCGAAACCTATGGCTCCAATGGCCAGAGTTGTGCAAGTACAATGTGAAAACATTATTTCATCTACCGGTATTTATTTAATTTGAGGCTTCTCCCCTCAAGAAGTGTCTGCCCAATGAGGTCAGAGCTTTGATTTCTGTTTCTGTTGATGGGTATGCTTCGTTGTAGTATGTTACCGTATATGTTTCTAACTTAATAGAAAAAATGCAGAAAAGAAAAGTTGCCTCAACCACGTGCCCCTTTTGCTCTACAAATTGGGCCCTCGCTTTATGCACGATTGGGGAAGACCCTTTGCTGGTAGTTTGAGCCTATGTGTGGCAGGAAGTGGAAGAGAGCGAAGGAGGTGGCACTGGTCAGATTGGCAGCTGGGTGGAAGACAGATCCTTCAGGAGGGACTCCAAAGGGATGGGGTTTGTTTTGGGGAAACAGGTATTGCTTTAGAAACTGGGGCTGTCTGTCTGTCAGGGTGCCTGCCCTTCCATGCTCAGTGTGCATATTCTAAATGAATGGGCATTACAAAAAGGAGAGAGGTGCTCTCTCCTAGACCTTCTCACCAGTAGCAGATCTTAGGGTCTCAAATCTCAGTGGTGCCCTGTGAGCCTGTGCTCCCCTCCACCTTTCACCTTCCATTCTACATCATAGTTGCAGCACCCCCGGCAGTGGCCCCGAGACTCTGCACCCAGTGGGACCAAACCGGCCGTGCTCCCCTAAATCAGCCTCTGATCTCAGAAAGTAAAGAACACACCTTAATTCTGAGGTCTGTTCATGAAATCAAGTCTTGCCAGCATGATGTTCCACCAATTGATGTGAATCCCATTCTTTTTGTACCACACAATGTCCCAGGGCTACAGTCTGCACCTGTGCACAAATGGCTCGCACACAGCTGCGTAAATAAATACCTCGTTCTTCTTCTTTTTTGAATAGGGTTCTAATCTATTGTGGTTGTGAGAAAACATAAACACTATAAAGGCCATCTATTCAGAGTGGCCACAATAAAATTTTTTTTTTAAGGGGAGTGTCCCCCTGTGCCTCAAAACAGATAAGGAATTTAATCTTAGAAAACAAAAGGGCATCTAGTTTGGGGGGGTGCAATGGGGACAATTTTCCGATCAGGCAGGTCTTCAGATGCAGCTTTAAAGAGTTCCATTTAATTTGTTGTACTCTGCTCTTTTTTGGGCAGCCGCTGAGATCTTCACCACAGAAATATTCATATTAAAATGGCCCAGAGCGTAACTCCTCTGTGTGTCCATACTTATTAATTGCAATCCGATACCAGGCAATAGGAACAATAACAGCTTCTTAAAAGATAGGTGCTCACACAGAACTAAAAATAAATAAATAGTTGAATCATGCAAAGGTTGATCTTCCAGTTTCAAACTGAAAGCTGCTACCCAGATCCAGATATATTTGGGAAGCAGGAGACGTTCCCACCCACAGTTCCCAGCAACTGGACTTCATAGACATCACCGCCTCACTACTGTATTCCATCTGTAAAATGGGCACATTTCCCTAGTCTATCTTATGAGAGAGGTTAGGAAAAATTACCTGTTTTACAAATGTTTCATCACTTGAAAATATTTTGCATGTGTGGCCTGTGAAGAAGATCATGTGCTTTAGCTATTGGCTCTGCACATTTCTTTAGTTCTTGGTGTGTCTGCATGGTGGCAGACTGATAGCGTAGCCTGTCAATTGTCCAGGGGGCAGAGGCTGCCTCCTTTTGAGTTACAATTCCACCTCTGTCCTTACGGTGTGAATCAGCCTTGAGAGGCTGCACTTGAGAGGCTACACTCTCTTCTCTCAGATGCAGCAATTCACAGCGTTGTAAAGATGATAAGGAATTTGGCATCATATGTCTTACTGAACACCCCCCCCCTTCTTTTTTGAACAAAGTATCTGACACAGTGGCTGCTTCATTTAATTGGTCTCATAATTTCCTGAATTGCATATTCTGCCATGTAGCGGACAAGAATAATTTTGCCCACATTCTCTCCTGTTTTTCATTATCTTCTTACATGTAACGCTACAGGAAGCTGCCGGGGGTGGGGGGTGGGGGGAGAAGAAATCCATGATGACTTCAGACAAACAGAAAACAATCTGTTGCAGCTGAACAATTCTGCTTGTCCTGTTTAAGCATCAAATCTGATTAAGCCATGATTGATCATAATACAGAACAGCTTTGCTATAGCCTCTTTTATTTTTCCTTTCAAGAAAAACTCTTGAAAGCTGCCTTGATGCATCCATCTACCAGCACCAAGTTTTGTTGAAATTCCAAAAAGTTATTAGAGGAGAAATAGATTCCCCATTTAACGTATGATGTTAGAAAGGAAGGAAGGAAGGAAGGAAGGAAGGAAGGAAGGAAGGAAGGAAGGAAGGAAGGAAGGAAGGAAGGAAGGAAGAGGGTCTACAAAATTAGTGGCCTAGCTGTATGAGTCCTCTAACAACAGACGGTATCTTTATATACGTACATTTTCTAGAGTTTATTATTATTATTATTATTATTATTATTATTATTATTATTATTATTATCATTATTATTGAAGACGTTTCTAAGCAGGGAATAGTTGCCAGTACAAATATCTGAACAGGACTTGGTTGCTCTGTAGCATTAATCTATAATTAAGTTTAAATGCCACTTTTAACTTTTTACTAGGCTGTTTCAAACCCTAATGTCAGCTAGCCATGACCTTCAGAAAAACATGGTTTGAGAAATACACATGCATTTTCATGCTTAGCTGAAAATGCTAAGAAAGCCTAGGGTGGTAAATAGCCCCCAAATCCACTATTTCGCTAACAAACATGGCATTTGATTGATGCCTGGCTTTACATCCCTTCCAGGGCGCTGGTGGCGGGAGGGAAAGGGTCACGTGATTATTGTTAGCTTCTTGGTAAGCTGGGAGTGCGTTTTTCATCTACACATTTCATTTCCACTGTGTTTCATTATGAAATAGCAAACTGGTAGTGCTATGTTTCAGAGCATAATCGTGCACTTATTGCTAATAATTACTGATGATGCTGTAAATTAACAGAAGTCTTCAATATGCTCAAGTACATAGGGATCATAGAGATCATAGAATTGTAGAGTTGGAAAGGACCCTGGGGGTCATCTAGTCCAACCCCCTGCAATGCAGGAATAGGCAGGTGTCCCATATGGAGATGGAACCTGCTACCTTGGTGTTTATCAGCACCATGCTCTAACCAACTGACAACGTAACAATGCAAGTATTAATTTTAGCAGTAAATATAAATGGGCTCTGCCAAGTGTTGTTTGGCTTTGCTTTGATTTAAAGACCTGATCACATAACTTTGGAGGAGCCATAACCGACTGAGCTCAGTCCGTAGAACATGAGACACTTCATCTCAGGGTCATGAGTTTGAGCTCCACGTTGGGCAGAAGATTCCAGCATTGTAGGGGGTTGAACTAGATGCCCACCCTCATTTTAAACATTTTAAAGCATGTCAAATTGCACATTTTTGGAAGGAAGGAAGGAAGGAAGACATTCTTATTGTGATAGTTTCAGGAACGAGAGTCAAAACAATTGTAGAATGTTTTCCCTTGGCAGTAGACCACTAACAGCTGTCACTCTGGGAATCTGCTCCAATAACCCTTCACTTCATACCCAAACCCATGTAAAATGCACAGTGATAAGAATGTGTTTCTGTGACAGAAAGAGACCCTTATGATGCTATAATTATTTGAGATTCACATGCAGTGGCCCCTCCATTCTCCACCAATTCTCCATAAGCAAAAACAAAAAATCAAACATTGCACCTTTCTCTGCCTGACTGCTTCTGTTGGAAAGCAAATCTGTGCTTACCCACTATTTCAGAACATGGTGCTCTTTATTTCCAGCAATCTTGCATGTCTTTTGGTTTACACAGCACCAAAAATATGATGTGTATGGTGTGTTCGGAGTCAATGTTCTCACTTGTTCTGTTTAATTTTTCTATACATTTGTCTTGCCTCAACAGCTTTTAATCCTTTTTCTCTGCCTTTGGAATGTATTGGCAGTTGCTTGGCTTGGAATAAAACATCCATCTTGTCAAAGGACGGCTGTGGTAGCAGAAAGGGTGCAGACAAGCCATATTTTATTTTATTTTGTCAATCATCAGAGTATTTTATCTGCTTTCCCTCATAAGCGCTAAGGAAATAGGTTTTTGCAAAAGGCAAGAGAAGGTGTTGGGCCTGCTGCAAACTGGGAGCCTAATAAAATGAAGAAGATAAATGAACAGCGAATGATCTTCAATGAATATTGATCTACCGTTAGGATTTGTTTCATCTTCATCTTCCGTCATG
This sequence comes from Zootoca vivipara, assembly GCF_963506605.1. Lineage (NCBI taxonomy): Eukaryota > Metazoa > Chordata > Lepidosauria > Squamata > Lacertidae > Zootoca > Zootoca vivipara. Next base: position 1,408,606 of record NC_083285.1, read on the forward strand.
GTTAAAAAGCCCTCCCTTGTCTAGACTCTTTAATCCAGATAATTCATCAGTTCCTTTTTCTAAACATATCTTCTCCCTACATGCTTCACGTGGGATTGAGCTGCCACTGTGTGTTGCTACATGACACATTCGGTGCAGCAAAAACGTTTCTGCTAATGAACATTGCAATGCAGAGACTGCACCCAACTAAACAATATTCAACTGATTAATTGTATGAGTTTTCATTGAGGAATTGATTATTAAATTTGCATAGATTTCCATACGTATCAAACATATTTTAGTGATGTAAAACAGCATATCCTGCTTATATTTAGCCTAAAATGTTGCTGCATGGAATTATTAAAATAACATTTTCAGAGAATCAGTTATCTCTTATTTAAGGGAACCTGTCCTTTTCAGTCTTGATTTTTTTTATTAAAAAGAGGAATGCATATATATCCTTAAAAGGACTCTGCAAATCCTCCCAGCATTGCTGTTGATGGTCTAATATAATAACATAAGAAGATACAAGTCTTTGGTCAAGCAGTTTAACATGCTGCTTCCAACTACAGATGGGGAAAAATTATCTGGTTTGCATTTTTCAGTAAACTAGTCTAATTTGCACTTCCCAATCTAAGCCTTCAGATTGCATACTTTTCCAGATTTTTCAATGCCATTCTCAGCTTTTAAAAATGGAATGAGTTTTTAGAAAAACCAACACCCTTGCCTCTTTTATGATAAAATATTTTTAATAATACATACATTTGGGTAAGATATGTCATGTCTCTTGTTGGACCTACTTTGCCCCCCTTGTGTTTTGGCCTGACTGAAATGTGTCCTGGAACTCTGATAATGCCTCATGGGGTAGATCTACACTCATGATTTCTAACATAAACAAAGGGTTGAGGAATGATTTTCATAATGCAACGAAGGCAGTACATTTTCTTGTAAATTAATAATCTATATATATACACAAATGTAAAAATCATGAAAGTGCGTGTTCCACTTTTCTCCGTAACCGCTTGACCGATCGTCCTGAAATTTTGACATAACGATCCAGGCCACTCCCCGAGCGTTGTTAGAAAAAAAATCCCTCAAATTTCACACCTGGGCAGGTAGAAACCTGCTTTTCCACAAAGTAAAACAACGCCCTCAAGTGGAATTCCTCCCACAGTACACCCCCTCCCTTCCTGTGAAATCTACACCACACCCACAAACCAAATAATGACATCATCAACCAAGCAACTGAAACCACCAAGGCGGCCATTATCAGACCCCTAGGCCCCTGCCAGGCTGCTAGGCCCCCACTAGGCCCGGGGGGGAAGAGAGGGTGAGCACCCGGATCGCAGGTCGCAGCACGGCCTTTGTTTTATGTAGGCCTCTGCCAGGCTGCCAGGCCCCCACTAGGCCCGGGGGGGGGAGGACAAGTACATGGATCGCAGGTCGCAGCACTGCCTTTGTTTTATGTAGGCCTCTGCCAGGCCCCCACTAGGCCCGGGGGGGATAACCCACAGCAACGCACTTGGGGGCACGGGAAGGGGTTTTTACTTTAAAATTTAGCACCACTACCCCCCCAAAATCCCCCACCAAATAACCACAAGACAAAAATAAATACCATCCTTCAAAACATCATGAGATACGCTGGTCACGGAGAGGGGGGGGAAACAAACAGAATAGATCATGGATTGGGACACGTGGGGGCAGTCACAGGGATTAGCCACAACAATGCACCACATCCACAAACCCCGCCTCCGCCACGAGATCCTGTAAAACAGGGGGACTCTGAGGCTCAGGGGGATCTGAAGGGGGCCTATTACCCTCCATTTGACAGACTAACACATAGCAACGCGTGCAGGGCCAGCTACTGTATTACTAAAATGTGACACTAGAGGGTGCTGCAGAGCAACCAAGACCCGACAATAGGGAAACTGTGTTGTTAAAGGTAAGGAACATATTTAATTTAACAGTATGCCCTGTGATGTTTTAGAACAATATAGCTAATATCATTCTAATGATGTTTGAAAGGTCAGGATCCAGCCTTGGTTGTCTGCATGGAGGATAGAAAGGTGTGTCAGATTATCAAAGCTTTATTGGCATAGGTACATTTGTATTGACCAAACTGTGGGAGGCAGTGGAAGACAGGAGTGCCTGGCGTGCTCTGGTCCATGGGGTCACGAAGAGTCGGACACAACTAAACAACAACAACATTTACATAGGGACATGGGTGGTGCTGTGGGTTAAACCACTGAGCCTCTTGGGCTTGTCGATCAGAAGGTCGGCGGTTCAAATCCCCGCAATGGTGTGAGCTCCCGTTGCTCGGTCCCAGCTCCTGCCAACCTAGCAGTTCTAAAGCATGTCAAAGTGCAAGTAGATAAATAGGTACTGCTACAGCGGGAAGGTAAACGGGGTTTCCATGTGCTGCTCTGGTTTGCCAGAAGCTGCTTAGTCATGCTGGCCACATGACCTGGAAGCTGTACGCCGGCTCCCTCGGCCAATAAAGCGAGCACCGCAACCCCAGAGTCGGTCACAACTGGACCTAATGGTCAGGGGTCCCTTTACCTTTTTTTACATTTACATTAATTTTTCTGCCCACTTTTGCCTCTGGCCAAACCCACTATTTTTGTTCCAGAAAGGGATGCAACTTTCAGGCTGAAAAGGGTTTCCGCACGCCTGCTTTCTTCAGTCTAGTGCCATGACTTTTATTTTGAGGCGGGTGGGTGGGTGTCTGATTTGTTTGTTTGTTGCCAGAGTGGTTGAAAGTTTCCGCATCCAGAAGAGGGTGGGCCTGCTCTTTGCCCCAGTGTGCATTGGCGCACCTGTGTCAGTTCCAGCTTGGCTTTGTTTCCTTTCTGCCAAGCTGGCTGAGGCAAGGAGCCATTGGAGAGCTACAGGTATGGCTCGCACCACAAGTAAATTGTTCTATATTTCCAGGCTGAGAATGACTGGTTGACTTTTTAAAACTGAGATCCATATGTTCATTTCCTCAATATTTCAGGCCTTCAGGCCTTCTCCTTCAGTTACAGTCCTGGTATGAACATTGGGACCTCCCTCATACCAAGCTAGAGTCATCCATCTCACTAATTGTCTGCTCTGCTCTGCTCTGGACTGTCAGGGGCTCTTTCCGCCATCTGCTGCCTGATCTTTTAAACCAAAGATACCATGCTTGCCTTCAGAGTGTGTGCTGCACCACTCAACTTGGAAGCAAGTTTCATTTATTTTAAAGGAACAGTGATTGATTTATGAAACGATTTAAAGCGCAGCTTTTTTTAGGCACAGACCACCCAAGGTGCCATACCTCATCCATCCATCCTACTATAAGGTTACCAGACGTCCCCGTTTCCCAGGGACAGTCCCCGGATTTACAAACCAGTCCCCATACACAATCCACTGAAGTTGAAAAGTGTCACCGGATTCATTGAAAAAAATCTGGAGACCTTATCCTGCTAAGCACCCATGCAAGCTGCTTCTATGTTTGCTTACTCAAAAGTCCAACGGAAATCACTGGGACTTATTCCCAAGTAAGTGTTCATAGGAATTCAGTCTTATGATTGCAGTCTAAACATTGAAATTCTTCTGGATGAATTGTTCATTTATTTAAGAATGGCTTTTATGGCATTATAATTCCTAGCAATAGGCTCCATTTAATTAAATGTCAGATTCTATGGAACTGATGAATTACTATATTGTTATGTGTTATGTGTTTGCCAGACTCCTATAATCCCTGGATCCAGCAAGTGTTATAAACTAATCAAGCCTTCAAATTTCGGGAAATAGCCAGACTAGCTGCCTGGTTGGTGGGCCATTAAGAGAACAAAGGATCGTGGCATTGCTGAGAGAAGAAGAACGTGCACACACCCTGCCCCCTTAAACAGATAAAGCCAGAGTTTAGAATAGAGAGGTTAGGGGAGGAATTGCATAAGCCAGAAGCTGAAGGCAAAAAGCTGAAGATTGAAAAGCCAGAGAACCAGAGCATGATGGCTGATTTCTGCTGGAATCTCAGGCTGTGGCTATGGAAGAAACAATACTATTTGAGGGTGTTAATGCTGTGAACCCCTCTATTGTAGGCTCAGGTTGCATATATGTGTAAATAAACCATCTATCATAAAGACACCACAGTCTTCGCTCACCTCATTCCCAAAAGGAAACACGAACCTCTTCTCCTTAACCACACACCTGGAACCCTTGAAATCTTTCACTGCTTGGAGATTGGGGTTTTACTGTGATTTACTATATAGCTGCTTATTTCTTTGACATCTGATGGAAGGGCGTTCCACAGGGTGGGTGCCACTACCAAGAAGGCCCTCTGCCTGGTTCCCTGTAAGCTCACTTCTCGCAGGGAGGGAACTGCCTGAAGGCCCTCGGAGCTGGACCTCAGTGTCCGAGCAGAACGATGGGGGTGGAGACGCTCCTTCAGGTATACTGGACCAAGGCCATTTAGGGCTTTCAAGGTCAGCACCAACACTTTGAATTGTGCTCGGAAATGTATATTAGATAGTTAATTCAGAGTTTATTGCCTGGTCTAGAGGTCATCGCAAAATAAAAATTATAAAAACCAAATATACAGAACAATACATCAGGCAGAATACAGTCAGGTATAAATCTGTATACTCGGCAAATAAAAATGAATAATTAATGCAAATGAAGCTGGGGTATTGTGGTGATTTAGAGTATGAGCTGTGAGCCAAGAAGTCTCTCTTTTTTAAGCCTTTAACATTCAAACAATAACAATAACTAACACAACAAATCACTATTCATTACATTCCACCCATCCTTAATACAGTAATACATAGCATTACAAAACGTCACAATGACTGGAAGGACATTCCACAAAAAAATTTAAACCTTATCTGTTTTACATTATAAAGAAGAAAGAAAAAGAAAGAGAGAAAAGAAAAAAGAGAGAAAATAAAAAATAAAAATGGAGGGAAATAAATAAATTTGGCTTCCGATTAGACTCATTGTATTGTTGTTCCTACTATTGTTTTAAACACAGTTTCAAATTACCTTTTTTTTTGTTCTTATCAAAAAAAAGGAGTTGTTATCTATACTTTTTATTTTACAAGAATCAAGTTCTGCCAGGAGATTGTTGGTGTTACAATAATTTTTCAAATACTCTTTTTAAAAATTCAATTATTTCCGTACTTTCTGTATTGGATATCCTCTAACTCTCCCTGTCATCATAGCCAACTCCAAATACTCTATCATTTGGACCTGCCACTCATTTATTGTAGGTGTTTTCTCACTTTTCCAGTTTCTTGCGATTAAGATCCTGGCTGCTACTGTTGAGTACATAAACATTTAACAACGAGCCTTCCTGAACCTCATCTAGATCCCCACTGTCCTGGGTTCTCAACTTTCTTCTTCACACCTACCCATTCCCTCTCCCTCTCCTCCACTGACAAAACCGCTGCTCCCTCCTTTTAAACTGGGAACAGTCCCGCCCCCACCAGAATGTTATGTCAGTCAGGCTGGAGGTGGATTAACTCTTTTCCAGCCAGATAGGAATAAATATTTCAAAACCATGTCAATCCGTTACAAGGATAATGGTATTAACAATAGCTTACAGAACTGTTTCATGAATTTTTGAAGCCTAGTTTGGATATAATGCTAAATCATGGTTTAGAATTAGAATAAATTACCATGGGCTTGCACCCTCACTACTGCTTCTTCATTATGTGTCAGGGAAGGAAATGGGAAATTTTCACTTTTGGTTTTGAATTCATCATAGATTGCATTTAGGAGACTTGGTTTTTCTCTAAGCATAGCTAGTAGTGAGCAAAGTAAGTTCTGAAACCATGGCTTTATTATGGCTTGTTGGAGCTAAGTAGAGTTATAAGAGTCAGTTTTCTGAATTCCACGTTTAACAGGAAAATGCCGCTTATTTGAGATCAAAATTCTCCCTCCCCTGCACACAAAGGATGAGGAAAGGGGTGGATGTGCGAACCTAATGCTTCCTGCAGCTCATTCAGTGCAGACTCCGAAGGGGGGCAGTATATGCTTAGTACTTTGAACACACAAAAGCACTAGATAAAAGCAAAGCATTATTACATAGATATATTTATTTAAAATATTTTTAACCACCTGTTAGTCCATACTGTCTTCACAGGTGGTTTGCAGTCAGAGGCAGCAACTTGAATGAAGTTGAATTGAGTGTTGGGCTATTGTTGAACTGAGCAGCAGAAAAGGAAATGAAGTTTTCACATTTTGTCATCAAAAGTGCATTCTTATATGGTGATCTAGAAGAAGAAACTTACATGGTTCAACCACAGGGTTTTGTGAAAGACCCGGGTTTGGTGTGTAAAGTTAACTAAGAAGGTCCATTTATGGTTTTAAGCAAACAGCTAGATTCTGGAATCAAAAATTGTTGAGTGGTCTTAAATTTGAGCAAAGTAAAGCTAATCATTTTTTTTTTTTGCATATTTGTAATTATTGAATTAGTCATTTGGTTGTATGTTGTATGTTGATGATCTGCTGATATATGGTTCAGATAAACAGAAATAAAATTTTGAAAAAGGTTTAAAAGCACATTTTGAGATCAAGGATCTAGGGTTCGTGAAAAAACACCTGAGCACACAGATAAAAAGAGAGAAATCAGGCTCTTTCTGATCAGCCAAAGCAATAAAATTCAGGATCTGCTGGAGTACAATGGCGTTGAAACTTTTAAGCCAGTTGCTATCATAGCTGCCAAGTTTTCCCTTTTCTCACGAGGAAGCCTATTCAGCATAAGGGAATTTCCCTTAAAAAAGGGGATAACTTGGCAGCTATGCTTGCTATTCCAATGACTGTAGAGTATCAGAAACAATATGATGAAAAGGAGCTTGAGGATACTGACAAATTCAGAAGCATAGTTGGAAGTTTGCTTCATCTTGCAAACATATCCATGTTCAGATGAGCTGAACTGGGAACAAAGATTCTGGAATACTGTCTGGGTGTCTCTGCGATTGGCAAACTCCAATAACATTGTCATCTCCCCCAACACTGCAGTGTCAATGTCTGTATCCATGAAACGGCTGGGAGGGATGACATAACTATAGGAAGTAATCACATTGTCTGCCTCCCTTACCCCCATCCCCAATTCCTGGATACAGGTGTTAGAAATATGATACAATTATCAACTATATGGAGCGCTGCTGCTTTTTAAAAACAAAATTCCTATAACTACCATTTCAAATGTTCTCAGACAAGGAAACAGTTACTCAGGAGCTGTACTGAAACAAGGTTTGGCAATCAAAATGTCCTGTAATTTGGATAGCTGTTTTAGGGTGTTAGGCTCAATGGGCTTTGGTTCAGTGCATACACTCGGTCTTTTCCTAAGTACATTCCAGACTAGTGTGCATGCAATTATGCGTAGGACTGTGGTCTTTTGGGGTCAGAAAAATGTTTTCAGGGAAAGCCTGTCCTGATTACACTCTGTGGGGATTTACTGTAGGCAATCCTGTGGTGATTACCTTGTAAAACTGGAACAATATTCTATTAAACACTTGCAAATGAAAATGAAAATACAATCACAGCCAACATGAATTTGTTCAACTTATAGAAGGACTGAGAATAGTGATAGTTTTAGAGCTGAGACCTATATATATATATATATATATATATATATATATATATATAGGTCTCAGCTCTAAAACTATCACTATTCTCAGTCCTTCTATTATATATATATATATATATATATATATATATATATATATATATATATGCAGTGGGTGAGGACTATATTGGGATCGCTCTCTCTCTCTCTCGGCAAAATGTATATACCATCTTCCACACAAAAATGATTTCCTGTACAGTTCATTTCAAACACTCAAAATGACAGGCTAAGAAGAAGAAGAAGAATCACATAATAGCATAGTTTGCTCTTTTCAGCCTTCTAAGGCAACTGTGCAGAATAGGAGAGCACCTTAGAAAGAATAAAATTTATATGTGTTGCACTAGGCCCCACTTTCCAATGTCAATGGGACAACATCCCAGCATTTCCCCCCATTAAATATTCTGCCTGTCAGTGAGCATGAGTTATAGACATCCCAGCTCTGTTTAATGTGCCTATCGAATAGTACAGCATGCTGCCAAAACCACACTTTTCTAACTCTAATGAATGGAGGAGTTATTGCGTTGACTTCTCCTGCTGGCTCTTAGAGATTATTTTAAGTGTACTCTGTGTGAAAATTGAGCTGAAGCCCTGGAGGCGTATTTCATCGAAGACCCAACCATTCCTACACAGGAGATTGCCCTGGGAACTAGTTGAGGCGGCGGGTAAAAAAAGAAAGCCTTTGCTGCCTCTAAACACTGTTTCCTGAGAGCTAACTGGGAACATCTTGAGAACAATTCAGCTGACTTGGAGTTACATCTAGTTTGAAATACAGTGTGCAACGACACTTACCGGTAGTATTTTATAAGTTTTATCCCCTCTGTTGTTTACAGGTCATCTCGGCTGGATCTCATTACACGAATTAGGTGCCTTTTATAACTGATTCTGCTTTGCATTTTTGAGTGAGCTGTCTGTGGTTTCTGGGTTGCTGCTTTGGGCTCTCTCTTTAAGAATCTCAAAAGCGCAATTCATCATAAGTCAGGACTGAATGAAACATAAGAATCTTAGAACTGTCACGGTAGGTCAGTCCAATTGCTCACTTAGCCCGTCTCTGAAAACAGCCCATAAGGGACATTTCAGATCATAGCTTGGAATGATGCATTCACTAATTATTTACTCCCATGTTTTGACAATCAAAACATATACTGGTATGAACACATTTCATATGAGGCTGAATATTCCGTTCAACTTGGCTAATAATTGTGGATGTACCCATCGTCCAGAATTAAGGGTAGCCCAGCTTTTCTTATCATTGCATGCCCAGACACTTTTGCAAGTCCCAGGTTTAGTGGATTTCTTAGCCCCACTTGTCAGAGAGAAAATACTGCCCACCGTCCCCTTATGGTGCCAAGCAGCCAGGATTGACTCATATGCTCTCACCTCTACTTCTGCAATGCCATCACTTCTTATTTGATCTCACCATCTTTCCATCTTCTTCAAGTCAAGTTTGTGGTGCTGTAGGAATGCCCAGAAGCTGCAGTTTCTCCTGGTTTATTTTCTGCCTTGTCAGGACTTGCTTTCCTCTAGACTCCAGGACAAAAAAGAAGCCCAGGGCTCCCCCAATAAATGTTTGAGACTAACTCCCCTAAATCTAAAAGATGGCTTAAACTGCTCCGCCCACAGCTAGTCACCTGACTCACCTGACTCCACAGTAGCCCTGCCCCCTCAGACCATGTGATCAGGGAGAGCACACTTCCAAGGTCACCTGCAAGGTCACTGGCCAGAAACAAACACACACACAAGCCCGGACAGTCACACAAATCCAAGAGGCAGAAGCCCTAGAAAACAAGCACAAGCACACAAACAAATAAGGAAACAGATAAGCACACAAACTTTATCACACACACCCCCAAAAGACAAATTTGCAAAACCTACAGAGTGTCCCCCAAGCTCAGCTCACCTTGTGCTCCCTCCTCAGTCGCTGGATTCCAGGCACTGACTAGCTCCGCCTACAGCTAGTCACCTGACTCACCTGACTCCACAGAAGCCCTGCCCCCTCAGACCATGTGCTCAGGGAGAGTGCTCAGGGAGAAACAAACACACACACACACACGCCTGGACAGTCACACAAATCCAAGAGGCAGAAGCCCTTGTGCTCTCTCCTCAGTCGCTGGACTCCAGGCAACTATGCTGCTTTTCAAATCAAATCCTTGATCCCATTGCTCAGCAGAAGAACACAGGACCCTTGGGTTCAACTTGACATGGTCCCTTTGACGCCTTCAATTAGAGGCCCCCCATTATTACCTTTGCCCTTGAAGGAGGTAAGGAAAATAGACAATCCATTTACTAAATCAGTACCGGTACTGATGATGTGGAGAACATGGAGCAAAACAGTAGCCCTTCACCAGTGGTCCCATTCCTGGATCATCCAGCTTATAGATACACAAATAAATATCAACTGTTCAAGGATTGGGAGGACGTAGGCATTTACACAATCCGTGACCTGCTTCTTGGAGGGAAAGTAATTTCCCAAGAGGAACTGCAAGGTAAATTAAAAGGCACTCATTACTACCTGGTTTCAAGTAGCTCAGGCTCATTCTTTTGCACTTTGTTTGGAGTACAGGGCAGAGGGCCTATAGATACTTCCCTTGTTTGAATCCTTTTGCAGCAGGCCAGCATATGCCCTGAAAGGTGCCGCTTCCCAAATATACAGCAATCTATTAGATCAGGAAGTGCGGGAAGGGGTGCTAGAAGCCTTCAAATTGTATAGGAATCAGATTTAGCTCCACCCAATTGAAAGGCAATGGGTATCTGGACCACTCCCCATTCAAAACCATCTCTGCTCGCTAACAAGAGGCCTCACTCAAGGTGGCACTGGATGCCAGTCAGGCTGGCAAAAAGTAATCCCTCCCTTTCCCCTTTATATTGGAAGGGCTATGGAAAGCTTGGTTCGTTTATTCATGTTTTGTGGGAATGCCCCTATGTTAAAAACTTTTGGGAGAGTAATTTCCATTATATCAATGATTACAGGCCAACCCCTTTCTCCAAATCCTGCCTTAGCCCTTCTATCTTTGGACATAGACTTAGGCTCCACCCTGTGCCACAATGAACTAGTAGGCTTCTTACTGGCGGTAGCACGATTAGCGATAGCTCAGCAATGGAAAAACCAGGCTGAAATACCCCTGAACATAGGGGGAAATGATATCTGGGATACAGCAATGTCTGACAGTCTGACTAGACCAGGCTTCCTCAACCTTGGCCCTCCAGATGTTTTTGGCCTACAACTCCCATGATCCCTAGCTAGCAGGACCAGTGGTCAGGGATGATGGGAATTGTAGTCTCAAAACATCTGGAGTGCCGAGGTTGAGGAAGCCTGCACTAGACACAGGAGGGCAACTGAAGGCATTACGTATAGAGAAATGTGGACCCCTTTCTTTAACTATGTTAATGACCAAAATCAAGACCTTCTTACGCAGTACCAATTTCTCAATATTCTCAGTGGAGAGGTTACATTTGAATGTTTGAATTGAATGTTTGAATACTGGATGCTTAAGTGTAGGTCTAGAGACAATGGATAAAACATGCACCATTAGAGGTACTGCTAGATAAGTGTTTAATGGTTATTGTATTTGTTTAAAAAGCAATAAAAATTGTGTTGGTTTTTTTTTTTTTTTTTACAAAAAGGTTCATTGCAGATTGATTCTGCATTACCCTGCAATGGGTCCATTTGAGAGCAGAAGTAGGCTGTGCAAGCAATGGGGGCAATGACATTGGGGGTGAGCATATGACAAGGTCACAGTCGCAGCTTCTTTCTTCATTCAGCACAGAGAGAAAAGGGCATGGATGACCTAATCAAGGAGAGGATTTTCAAATGCCTATCAAGTAACTGCAGCCACCCCTTTTGGACAGCAGGCTCTAGAATGAATCTAGATTACAGACATGACACAAAGAAGAGAAAATATTTTACACATGAAGCAAAGCTTCAGCATTTAAGATTTATGATTGGTGCTTTTAGAATCTTCCTGAATCCATCATTATATTTCTCTCTGTACTATTTGTATTAGTCTGTTGTCCCGCTGGCAATGGATTGTGCATGCTCCATGCTGGGGCAGGCAAGGCAAGGCAAGCGAGTGAGTGGGTTGGTGGGTGAGGGAACAAGTAAGGAGGTGGCATGGGGTGAAGGGAGTGAGCAAGAGAGGCAGCAGCTGAGTAAGCTGAGCTTGTGGTGATGGGTGGAAGCAGGCGAGGGCTCTGGACTTGTGATGGTGGCCGGGGATTAGTGAGTGGGGCAGTGCAGGAGCATGGATGAGCAAGTGGGGCAGAGTGGGTGAATGAGCTGCACTTGCAGCTGTGGATGGGCAGCCTGGAATAGAAATCATCTGCACATGACCCAATGTTTTATCTCCCTCCAAAGTGACCAGAAAACTGACCCCAAAGGTGGGGCGAAGGCAGACAAGAGCCAGATGCTAAAAGGGGACCACTGTGTTACCAGGGACGGGTTTTATTCGCATCACCAATATTGTCCTTTTGGTTTTGCCAATACAGTAATTACAGTATTTTAGTATGTGCTCAAAAGGTTGAACAGCAGATTCAATCGTAACACACTGATTTCTAGACAATTGCTGAATCTCAAGTATGTATTCAAGTCATATTCTATGATCTGGAAGCCTTATCCCATTGCCCCAAATATGTGGGGACATGGTTTGAAGTGCTCACTCCTTGGTTACTGCTGTATGAATTTTATGACTGAGGTCTGGCTCTAGAATTGCAGTCGATGTCCTTCTGTCTCAGGCCATGCTTTGGAAGTTTTAACTTTGCCATATAAAATCATTTACAAGACCAGCTACCATCTCTGCAAATACAATCCATCACCACAATCTATCAACTCACCACCACCATGTCAAGTTTATTATCCGCAAATCTCACTTGACTTTGCATTTTTTTAAGACAGCCTCAGATTCTCATACCTGACTGCTGAGTTGGATATGAGAATTTGATGCATCACCTTGAAAAAGAGTCAGTGACGGTACAGGTGGTATCAACCCCTCACATATCAACGAGGCTGTTTTTTTTATTCTGGTTGACAGAAATCTGAGTTGCTTTTCACACTCGGCAAACTTGCTTGTATGTTTGCTTCAGCACCTCTTCAATCCTCAAGTCTTCATAGCCACAAAGAGTTCCAGATTTGGCCTGGGTGCCAAGAATGGTTGGCCAATGGTTGGGGCAGGGAGTGATGGGAATTGTAGTCCAGCAATAGGTGGCCATGGGTTCCCCACCCTTGATATTTTTTCAGTTTCTAGGGTTGCTTGTCGGAGAGAACACGAATTCACTGACAGAAGAGCATTTGGAAGGTTTTCCTACGAGCACCTTTTAGTTACTTAGGTAAAAAGTCGTGTGAGGACTGAAGTGTTTGTGCGGGAGGGAAGGAGCCGAGGTCGGCTTGCTCGGGGTCGCGCCGGGGACTCGGAAGAGCCGGCGCCCGAGCCACGGATTCCTCCTCGTGGATCCTTTCCGGCTCGTTTTCTTCCAGGTCTTGCCCAAGTCGCGTGTCTGTCGCTGCCCTTCTTCCTTCGCGTGAAGAAGGCTTTCGCCTGACTCGGAGCAGCTCCTTCAGTCTCAACGGCTCCTGCGCCGGAAAGCCGAGGGAAAGAGCAACAAACCAAGGTGGCCTTTCTTTGTTTTTCTGCTCCCATTCAAGAACCCGGCATTTTTTAATCAGTGCTATTTTTGCTGAAAGGCATGTATGGCGGTGCCTGAGCGGTTGAGAAGGCGCGCGCCTCTCTCTCTCTCTGCGCCTCTTTGGTCGCTTGGCCTCGCATGTTCTCCTCCGCCCCGGCCCCGCTTGTAAGCGCCGGCGTTGGCGGGCGCAGGCCTCCGGGAGCGCCGGCGAAGCTCCCCGGCTGCTGCTCGCGGCCTCCTTGATACCCGTCCGCCGCGCTTGCCGCCCTCGCGGGGCCCTCGGAGGAGCAGGTGCGGGGGGTCTGCAGGCGAGGAAGGTGTGGGTGGGCGTGCGAGAGAGAGAAAGAAAGAAAGGCCGGGACTGGCGCGTCCGCCGGCGATTTCTTCGGCCCGCCTCTGGACGCAGCGGGACGCGCGCAGAATCTCAGCCGCTCGGCGAGCGCGGGGCCTCTCGCCGCCTTCGCCCTCCTTCCCGCCCTGCTGTGTGTTTGTGTCTCGCCCCCTGGCCGGGAGCTCAGCTGCGCAGGATGGAGGCGGCGGCTGCGGTGCGCTCTGGAGCCAAGCCAGGCTCTCTCTCTCCGAGAGACCGTTAGCAGCAGCAGCAGCAGCAGCAGCAGCAGCAGCAGGGCGAGGGGATGTGGTCGCCTGGGGGGAGCGCTCCTGGCAGACGCGGGCAGAGCAGCGAGCGAAAGAAAGGGCTGCGCCTCAATGCGAGCAAGTCCTCACAAATGGATGCTGCCGCCGCCGCTGTCTGTTAGGCCAAAGGCCCGAGGAAACTGGATTTAATGGGATGCTTTATTTCTGGGGACAGTGGGATTGAAATCTGAATTACTCTGCCGCCGCCGCCGCTCCTGTTTGAGGTGGAGGGAAAGGTAACGTGAGTCTTTGTTTCCATCAAGGGGGAGGGAAGCCATTGAGAACATGCAGCGTTTTCCTTTTCCTAAAAAGGGGGGGCTGAAAGGAAGCACAAACTGGAGCTGCTTTATGATGCCATTTTTCTAAGATCTCGTTATGACATGGAATCGCTAGGTCTTCCCATTTAAAAATACGTTTTTAATGCCTAGGTTTTGGAAAACCATTACGTTGCAGCAGGAGCTGAGAGAGGGAAAGCAATGTGAATTGGCTTGAGGTGTGCTGGGGTTGTGAGGAGAAAAGTGGGGGGGGCTGCAGGCGAGGAAGGTGCGGGTGGGCGTGCGAGAGAGAGAAAGAGGTGTGCTGGGGAGAAAGGTACAAGGAATTATCTAAATTCAAACAAGTCTGGGAGCCTTTTACTAGGATCTGCTAATATGGAGCTGTTCCTTTGCACTCTAAATGGATGCAGCCTGTTAATGCACAGCTTGAGGATTGTAAAAGGTGAAACCTCTGGAATATTTTTTGTTTTTCATTCAGACATTCAGATCTCCTATTCTCTTGCAGAAAAGTTGTTTCACATTCAGAAATTCAATCAGTTTCCCATTAAATTTTTTGAGATCTTTGCTTCTCTCTCCCTCTCTCATGCTGCAAATGTATCCATATGAGATCACTTTCCTGTTTGTGTTATTAAGCATGTTTGATGCTGAGTAGGGAAAGCAGAAAAGTAGATTGCAGCATCTATGCAAAATTTCCAAAAGAAACAATTGTTTCTATTAATAGTACTGGCAGTGGTTTAATAAAACACAGGCAGACAAGCAAACAATCCAGCAGCACTCTTTCTGAAACAGTCAGAGGCTACCCTAAAGGAACAAAAATAGATAAAGGATGAACTGTAGAAATGAACAAATAACGGAGACAATTATTTTTGAAAACTAGAGAAAGGGGTGTTTTCTAGCTTGACTGTATGAGGTTGTGTGTGCATATATTTGCAGTCTGTATGTGCACTTTGAAAGTGCCAACACTGATGGTAAGAATCCACTGAACCTGTCTGAGCTCCACCTTTGGCAGCATCGTAAGGGGTGTAACCAAGATTACATTGCACCAGGTTTAATTTGGATTCACACAGGAGTAGCTTCCCACCCACAATATTTCTCATGAAATGTGTCATGTCTGATTTGTATCCCAACCCCTAACCAAGCACCAAAGAGGTTACCAGGGGAGTAAAACGACATGGGTGGTTATTTTTCCTATCCAGTCCTGTCAGGATGGCAGAGGGCCCAACAGTCAGGCTGCTCTATGAATAGCTGACTTCACACTAGTTGAACCCATACTGCTGATCATGGCAATATTGTTTCTGTTCTGGCTGCAGAAGAGCAGTTTGTAGATACAGTACTTATTCTAACCTTTTCTGGCACAAGTTACTCGCTCTAGAAAATAGGTTGCAGATCATGCGTTCTTATATTGAAGGGTGACACCATTCATCTGCCTTAGCTAATGTTATTCAGGCCATGGTTCCAAAATAGTTTAACTCTTTGTGTGATGTGCAGAATTGCATTGTTGCAAACTGGTGTTATCAAGAAGGCTCAGCAGCAATTTGTCAGGATTTAGTTTCTACTATTATGGAAAAGTATCCTTATGGTTCCTGACTCAAACTTTCAGAAACAGGAGCAGGGAGGGCTCAGTTGGTGATGGGGCTTAGCTCAAAGGGGGCTTAGCTCTGCATGCCAAGTGTCCCAAGTTCACTTTGCTGCATCTCAAGTTGAAAGGCTCTCAGTTTGCAAGGCCCATTCAAAAAGAAGAGAGGCATGCTACCTGTAGACCAGTTTTTGCCATTCAGGCATAAAAAGCAGTGCCATCTCCTTAAGGGGTGGCAATGGAGTGGGCATGCATCAGCAGCTGTTGCTAATCAGGACTTCCCTGCATGTGTCCAGCACATGTCCTTGCATGTTTACAAGTATGCGTCTCCATTTCACACTGAGTGTAGCTTACAGCTGCAAAAATGCTTGCCAAATAAAGTGCAAATTGGGACCTCCAGTAGCTTGCTGAAGTCAGTGATGGAAGGGAGTGGCAAGTATCAAACAAGGAACAGTTCTTGCGGCTCCACTGTGTTTTAGATTTGTGGCATCACTATTAATTTGTTCACAAGCTACAGTTGGGAGGACAATGTCCCATGCTTCCAAATCTCCAGGGTTTGGTAATGTGCAATATTGCTGAATGTAAACTCTGGGGGGTAATTTTAAAATAGTTTTAATGGTAAAGAAAACCATGAAACTCTCTAGAGAAACTTTGCTGTTTCTCTGTAGGGTAATAGACTGCAATGTAAAGTGTTTCTGCAAAACTCTGTAGGGTTGCTGTGTTTGTGATCACAAGTCAGTGTAGTTTTTCAAACATTCATAACATATGAACTCTGCAAATATCCATTGTGCGAGTATCCCACTCCACAATTCCTGAAAGTATTGGACTATTACTCTGTGCAAATTTCCACAAACCACAATAGTGGGAAATTAGCTATTCATCACAAGTTACTTTGACCACACATCACAATTAAGCCTTACCAACTGCATGTGAGTTAACAGCAGCTTGTACAGTCAGCAAAATTAAGCAGTGGAGCTTTTCCTGGACTGCATCACTTTGGGTTTCATGAGGGGTAGGAGTTCCCATTTGAAGGCTAATTTAATGGGGGAGAAACATATCCTTGCACATAGAAAGCTGGCATGCCAACCTAACTTTCTCCCACATGCTATTTTCTCTATGTGCAGGGGTGGTTTTTAAATGGAGAAGCAATCAGTCATGCAGCCTGCTCACCTGCAGCCACACTTTTACATTTCTGGGCAGCTGGAGTGTTCATAAACATTTTGTGATATTCCCAGAAGCTGATTCAATCATGATGAAAAACTTACTTCAGTTGGCTAAAGTCAAGAGTTACTGCAGCTGTTTGCTAGGGATGGTTCAAAAAGAGCAGCCTGGTTTTTACCTCTGAGGACGTCTCCCCTCTCCCCGCCCTGGACTGTCACCTGAATAAAGAAATCAGAAGAGTTTTAATCGACTGAGAGATTGGTTAAACATGTTCTAACTTGCATGTGATTAAAAACAATAATCCTAAATCAAGAGGGATGCTTTCATTTGTTTTCAGATGGTACATAAGTGAACCATAGGAGGCATCAGCTTATAAGAGGCACACCGTCTGGTAGAAGAGAAGAGGGGAATGCCTCTTTCAAAATCTCATTTGCCAATTACAGTTTTTATAAGTACCTGTGTGAAAAATAATTTTTAAAAATCTGCTTGATAAATTGGTGGCATCTTTTTAGTTGGTTAAAAAGTTTTAAATTCATTAATCTAAACTATTAATTGAGTAAACATTGCAGTTCTACTTTTTTCGTTCATTATCTGATTGGGAAACTGAGGAAATGGGCAACTCCCGGCTCCATTTTTTCCTATTCTGTTCTTTCTGTTTCTGCTGGACCATAGCTAGTGACTTAAATAGTATCCAAGGCTATCTTAGATTTCTCAAAGAGATGACAGCACATGGCTGTAAAAGTAGAAGCAGCAGAGCAGCAAAAGAGGTGTGCTTATATCCCTCAGGTTTCAGGTTGCAGGAGAAATTTTGGTTTATTTCTTGTCTTACACTTATATATTACCTTTCTTCCATTATGGAATCTGAGGACATATACTTGTGGTTCTGTAGTGGCTGAAATTAATTCCTCCTTTAGCTAGTAAAAGTGTGAGATGGTTTTGAGTTCCTGCTCAAAAACCTTACCTTGCAGTTCTCAAGTCTGCTACAGGCCCTGGACACCATCTGCTAATCTCATCTTTAACCTGGGAATGGCACTCAGTCTTGGGTCTGCAACCTCTGTTCTGCATTAGAGACAGCATCCCCATTGATCCTGTGGGCTTTGATGTGGTCGTTTCTTTCTAGGTGCTCACAGACTGTTTGCTTAATGATCTGCTCTAGAATCTTTCCTGGTATTGATGTCAGGCTGACTGGGCAGTAATTGTTTGGGTCCTCTCTTTTCCCCTTTTTGAAAATAGGGGCAACATTTGCCCTCCTCCAGTCTGCTGGGACTTTGCCTGTTCTCCAGGAATTCTCAAAGATTATTGCCAGTGGTTCTGAAATCACCTCTGCCAGTTCTTTTAATACTCCTGGATGTAGTTCATCTGGCCCTGGAGACTTGAATACATCTAAACTAGCCAAGTATTCTTGTACTACCTCCTTACTTATTCTGGGCTGTGTTTCCCCTGCTGAATCATCTGCTCCATATTCTTCCGGTCGGGCATTGTTTTCTTTTTTGGAGAAGACTGAGGCAAACCCCTGTGAGGTCCCCCACTGTGTCCCGACCCATTAGGTATTTTGTCCCCTCTCCCGCACCCCCGGTTCATCCCTGTGATTGCCCCCACCCTGTCCCGACCCATGATGTATCGGTCCCCCTCCTCCCCCATCCCCCGGCTCATCCCTGTGACTCCCCGCACCTCCCTTCCCACCCCCCGCTCATCCCTGTGATTCCACCGGTGTTGATGTCGGTGTATCCCAGTCCCCTCCCTGTAGCTCCCCCACCCCTCGGCTCATCCCTGTGATTCCCCACAGCTCCCCCCCCCCCGGCTGATCCCTGCAATTCTCCCCGATGTCGGCGTCAGCGTATCCTGGCCTGTATGTCAGGTATTCGGTGTTGGGGGGGGAGGCAATGGTGGGGTGTAGGGTGGTTTTTGGCGCCTTGTTGGTGGTGTCGGTGTGGCATGGTCTGTGTTGGTTGGACGCGGGGGTTAGGTGTAGGATCCCGGCGTCGGGGGTTTGTGGAGGAATGGCCTTTGTGGTGGTTATAGTATGTTGGTTGGTGGTACGTCAGGATCTTGCGTCAGTCTTGGAGACACAGCTTCTGGCTTCCATTTCCCAGCATGCACTTTTGTCTGAGTTTTGAGTTCTGGAACACGGAGTTTTTTTGGTTTTACCTGGGCCTGGTGTGACATCTGCCTACACAAAGTGCATACAAACACTCACATATTGGCATGTGGCGTTGTCTCCAAATTTGAACGCAATCAGTCCAGCGGTTTCGGAGAAAAGTCCAGACACACAAACATGCCCCCTTTACATTTATATAGATAGATAGATAGATAAATGCAATTTCATTCCTTGTTAGTTTCTATCTGATTATTCTATCTGATTATTAACCCTCTTCCTGAGCCAGTGGGCCACTTTGAACCTTGCATATCCTTTCTGTCCACCTCTCTGAGCATGGGATGCAGGTTTTCCAAGTCCTGGTTTTGTCCATAACATTCTAGGTCCCTAATCCAGATACAGTACGCTGTTTATTTCCTTGACAACATGACAGCCAGTTACCTGATTTATTTTGCTCTTTTGATGCTATGGGTGACTTTGTTTGATGACTAGATGCAGGCTAGCTAAATGTGGCTTACATTCAATGACAACCTAGGCAGGAGCGGAGGAAGGGGGGTGCTGTGGGTGCAAGCTGCACTCTGTGTCACCACTGAGGGGGGTGACAAAATGCCAGGCGGCACTCACCGCGGGGCCTACAGTGCACCCGAGCCACGCATCTCTCCTGGGAGGTTCCACGCTGCCCAAACAGTCCACCTGCTGCCCTCCCAGCTGTTGGGTGGTTGAGTGGGAGGCAGGGCCGGCTCTAGGGGTAGGCTGGGTGGCTCAGGGCGCCTGGTCGGCAGGGGGGCGCTGCACGGCGAAACCACGCTGCGCCCGCCCACCAGCCGCGGGAAGAAACAGGGCGGGGTGGGGGTGCCGGAGCGATCTGCGCACCCGGGCGCCCGACCCGCTTAAGGCGGGCCTGGTGGGAGGAGGCAGGCAGACTCCGGAGGCCCCACGGTGCAGCCCACCCTCGCCCCGCCCCATAGGCAGCTCGCCCCGCCCCTGGGCGCGCCGCCCCAGGTGCCCAAGCAGCTTCCTCTGCCACTGAACCTAGGAAGTGGTACTTTACATGCCTTGTAACTTAGTGGTATTGTAGGTAAGGACACTCATTAAACAAGGGGCTTTTGCTGCCATGGCCACTCTCAGGCAAGCTACAAGGCAAGTCCACAGGTTGCCGAGCACTGCCAGATGCACATATTGTGTTATACATTGGAAACAGACAAAGCCTGGACCTGTGCATGGGACTGATGTGTTCAGGATAAAAGTGGGATGAAAGTGAAAGTGCTCTCTGGGGGTTTCTTTAATGTTTTCTCTGGCATGCTTGCTGCATAGTAGTAGAGGGGACTCTGTACACCATCTCCCATCAGGCCATGCACTTCAGGTTAACCCTTTCCCTTCCCTCACGAGAACCATGTGAAATAATTAGCTCAAGGTCACCCAGGGAGCCATATCAGACCATGTATTTTCTCATTCACTGCTGGCTGTGCTTGGCATCTGTCTGTCTCAGGAGACAATGGATGAGTCTGCCTTTGGGGGTGAAGTCAAACCATTGGAAGGTTGCAGTGTCTTCTGTGGCCGTAGAGACTGACATGTTTTGTTGCACCTGGAGCAGATGAAGGCATCCGCTCGTGGTGCTGTGGATGCACCGTGACATTTCTTCTCTCTGAGCGCCTCCCAGCAGTCATTCCTCCTCTGATAATTGTCATTGGGCTAGCAAAAATGTAAGGTTTTTTCCCCTCTTTTAAATAATATCTCAACCTAAATAAATAGCATTTTCTTTTCATTTCTTGAGTGTTCTGACTTGACTATTGATGTGGTCAGTATTGGAGATTATGATGGTGGTGGTGATAGTGATGACTTGTCAGTGCCAAAACACTTCTTCACTGTTCGCCTCCCAGCATTATTTGTGAAAATGCTTCCTTTTTCCTGTACATTGTCCTCCCAAGTGACATCACTGTGTAGTCAAATGTTCCTTCTTTCATGACTATGGAGTGAAATGTGGCTGGCAGTGTAGGTGTGGCATCATCTCATTTGGCGATATCTGTTTGGGGTGCAGACACCCAGGTGACTAATCCAGGAAAGAAGCAGCCGGGGGGGGGGGAGATTGGGCAGTGGGGGGGGGGTACCACAAAAGCAGTAGAGGGGGATAGGATGCCTAGCAGGGTAAAACTAAGTAAATATTTTGACAATATTTTTATTATTATTTTGGTCTAGATGGCCTTATATAAACTGCCTTACAGTTTATTCACGAAAGTGAAAGTGGATGATAATTGGCCCATCCCCTGTATCCTGAGCACTTGAAATATTTGGCAATTATCTACCCAGGAGCTGCTGTCAGATAGCAAAGAAATGCCACCCAGAACAGTCTATGCAAAAGCTTTTAGTGAGCTTTTGCATAGACTGCCAGCTATACAAAACTGCCATGACAAGCAAAGAGAGCTCAGAATCAGCACAAAACCCAGCAGTCAAAAATCTTCATGGCAGCATTTTCAATTGGTCTCCCTTAATCTGCAAATGAAACAACTGTTTCATCCTATAGCATCAGCATGTGTCTGCCCTTTAAAATGTAACCAAGCGAGAACATCTTTTCATGTCTTGCTCTGTTTGCCATCCTTCAGTGTTTTGAAATGGGATGGGAGAAGATACACAGTAAACATCGGCCCACCTGTGCATACAGTATGTGTTTAGCACTAACAGGTCTCTTTCTTTGCAGCTTTCCAGACGCCCCCCCCCCCAATCCTTTTTTGTTTGGGTTAGTCCTGGTCCAGCACCTGTTGCTTGATATCCCATGCATATAATACGTTGGGCAGTTAGTCACACTGCTGCCTGCAGTTCTCCCCCATCCCTTCCTTGTTCTTTTGCAAATAAGGCCAGATTTATTTATTTGTAGCATTCATAAGACACGTTACTAGCCATGAGGGCTCTGGAAACAGCTCACTGTTAAAGAACCACACACACTTGCACAAGGGAAAATACAGTAGCACCCAGAAATCAGAACCAGGAAAAAGAACAAAAAGAAGCCCTTGTTGCTTTTAACTATGCTTCTAAAAGTCTGGCATGAACTTGCCGGCAGGGCTTCTGTCGGGGATCTCCAAAAGGAGGGAACCACTGGGGAAAAGTCCCTGGATCTTTTAATCAACCGCAGAACCTCTAGCAATGAAGACAACAAAAAGCAAGTACTTAAGACTGAATTAGATGTGACTACTGAGATGCATGAATGAATGCATGCACCCACAAATAGCTTGAGGGAGGCAGGGAGAAAGTTTTCAGCATGAAAATAGTCCTGGGGAGACAAATTACAGTTCCCTCCCCTGTGCTGTGGTCTCAAGCCACACACCTTTTGCTTGCAAAGTTTAAAGAGGACAGGACTGGATTCTTACATCTCTGTTGGCACAAGCAGCCTAGTCCTCACTCATGGCGGAGGGATATTGGGGGTGATGCTTTTCTGTAAGTACCTAGGAAAAACACTGGTCACATCAAAGGCTGATCTACAGAATACCCAAAGCAGGGAGGGAGGGATGGATTCATCCATTTCAGTTTAACTTAGTTCGGCATTTTTCCAAGTTCAGTTCTCCACATTTCAGCATCAGTTTGCAACTTAAAAATAAGTCCTCAGAATAATTTTTCATCATTTTAGTGTGCATTTCTGCTTATATACACATTTTTGTATGCAGTTTTGTTAAACATTTTTACAGGAAATTTCCTAATATAATGTATTTCTATATTTTATTTTTACTAATATATGCATTTCTAGGCACACTTGCCCCTATAGATGCATTTTTGTACACATGATTTTGTTGGGAAACTGCATCACAAAATTTGGAGAAGTGAGAATTCCAAAGATAGCTTTTATGGTATCTTCAGCTGCTCCCCCCCCCCCCCGCCCACAGTTCTCATTCTTATTTCTAATCTCCATTGTTTATGATGGTGATAATTATGTTACTGTTACTGTACTGTTGTCATAATTTATTACCTGCCCTTTGCCCTAAGGCCCCAGTACGGGTTGCAATAATTAAACACAATTATATGCATTTGTTTTAAAGCATGTCAAAATAGAAACAGATTTTATTGTTTCTTTATGGTTTACATTGGGTGAGAACACCTGAGGTGGAAGGTTGGTGCCTACGCCTGGGGGTTTTCCTAGTAGCTTATTTTTTCTGGCAGCCCCATCTCACACTGCGTTGAATGCTGTTTCTGAAGCTGTGCCGTGTTTTGAGATGGAGAGCCTGGTTCATCCTCTGGAACGAAGAGCTCAGAAGCCCTTCTGACATTATCTTGGATGCTTGGAGGACAGAGTCATGATACTCATTGAATGCAGCAAATGCCAACAAGGGGTGGGGTTTAAGTTCTGGCCCATACTTAGTCTTGTGTCCAACCAAAACATTTGGAATAGACTAGGGAATTTGAGGGTGTGCAGGGGAGAGGAGCTGAGGGGAAAGGTTGGTTGCGCTAGTAGAAGTCTGCTATGCTAATGGAAGAATTGCATTGGGGAGGACCCTTATGTAGCTTGAGATTTGTCTCCCTTTCTATAACTTTTTTACTGTTTTAAAGCAGCAGCAACTACAGTACTAGTTTAACCAAGCAAGTGTCTTTGGCCTGAGACACTTTCTTTGCTCCAGCTTTCTGTTTGTGGTGCAATCCCTTGGAGAGCTCTTGTAGACAGGAAGAGTTTTCTTACCACAATCACACATACAAGCATTTGTTTTAGCCGCACCAACCACAAGGTGGTAAGATCAGTAGCAATTTTCACCATGTGTATGCATGTGCAAGTGCGTGAGAGAAAAAGAGGCAGAGAAACAAGAAGTGCACTACAATTGAGGCAGGAAAAGGTAATATTAGGCTCTGATTTCTGCTACAAGCAGTTAGAAGAAGCAAAATCAATATATTTCAGTAAATTTTTGACTCTACATATTTGATGGTTCAGCATTTATAATGTGACACACAAACATTAATCATGTATGTGCAAGTCTTTGCTGGGAACAGTTTGCTCTTATATAATTTTAATATAGTTCCCCCCTTATTCATTGTCATTGTAATCCATATGTGTAAACAATGTTGACCATTGGCTCCTTGTGGTGCAGTGTAATTGGGGGAAAGTGGGTTTATCTGGAAGCTTCAGGAATGAGTCACCCTGGGAAATTGCTTGATTGGCAGGGTTGAAATCCTCACAATTTACAAATTAGCGTTGTGTAGACATGCTTTGGCTGATAGCCTTTGAGCAAGCAGCTCGGACTGGAACATTGTGCTTTGAGTGATGGGTTGGTGCTAACCATCAGCACTCTTTTGTTTGGGGAGGGGGAAAACAGAAGGGGAAAGATGGAAATGAAGAAATGTTAAACGTGGGATCCACATTAAAGGTGTGACCCAGTCCCAGATCTGAAAATGTTGAACATAACTAGACTGAGCTTTCTCTGGGTCCCCTCCGTCTGTGATTCTGTGAATGATGCAATAGACATTGATCATCACCTCTAAACATATATTTCCAGGTCCAGAACAGCCAACTTGTCCATTGTAAGTAGCAATCATTGGAGCAGGCCAGCTGAGGGAGGAAATGGAATTTCCATAACTTGATTAATGGTATATTGGTGTAGTTTCAGCCGTAAAGTATTTCATTCATTCATGTAGCACTGCAAGTGCCCATGGTGTGGGCTGTTCAGACTGCATAGAATCAAAGGGCAAAATGTGTCTGTTCCAGAAGAGGTGGAGTCCTGTTCTTTTGCTCTGCCTCAAATTGACACACTGCCTGCCATTTAACAGGGCAAGTAACAAAAAGAATGTGGTGCAGTTTGCGTTTGCTTCTATACATGTTTATGGGGTGGGGAACTCAGGCTCTCAGAAGAAATACCAAGTTCTCTTTCTTCCTTGCCCAGAGCACTGTGTTCCTACCAATGTTATCTTCAATAGCCAGGCGTACAGCCTCATTCTCGGTTATG
The DNA here is from genome assembly GCF_963506605.1 of Zootoca vivipara. Classification (NCBI taxonomy): domain Eukaryota; kingdom Metazoa; phylum Chordata; class Lepidosauria; order Squamata; family Lacertidae; genus Zootoca; species Zootoca vivipara. Next base: position 1,433,453 of record NC_083285.1, read on the forward strand.
TACTGGAGGGGCTGAGGTCTTTTGCTTCTCAGAATACAGACTGATATCAGCTAGGAAAAACAAACACCTTCCAGACCACACTGTAAGAACACCCTCCAGTATCTGGGTGAGCAGTAGAGGGTCTGATGTGGTGGAAACAGGTTGAATAACTTTAAAGGAAGAGCATTCAGCTTGTGTTTTAAAGCTAAGCCCAGGCTTAGCCACTGAGCTCAAATGCAGGCTTGTTGTAAACAGTCGAGGACAGTGGAATGTAGGTATGGGGACAGCACGGTCTTCTAATTAAAGGAACACGGCTCATTTGCTTCTGTGATTTAATGATTTAAAAGACCTGTTTGTTTCTTGCAATTTGCTGTTTTAGCCACACCCAAAATACAGTCATACCTCTGTTTAAGTACGCCTCGGTTTGAGTATTTTCAGTTTAAGTACTCCACGGACCTGTCTGGAACAGATTATTCCACTCTCCATTACTTTCAAATGGGGATACGTATATGAAGAAGTGTGCATGCACACGAAAGCTCATACCAAAATAAAAACTTAGTTGGTCTTTAAGGTGCTACTGAAGGAATTTTTTTCTATTTTGCTTCGACTCAGACCAACACGGCTACCTACCTGTAACTTTCAATGGGAAAGTTCATTTCAGGTTAAGTACAGACTTCCGGAACCAATTGTGTTTGTAAACCGAGGTACCGTACCACTTAATTGAAACTAGAGCTTCACAAAGCTTCACATGCTGCCCCAAATGGCCTTCCTGTGGTGAGCTCTTAATGTTTTGCAGAGATATGATAAACCTTTAGACTTTGCTGTCTGACTGAGACTGCAAAAGGGGGTGGGGTGGGGGTGTCCTGCTCCTAATAGGACACCATACATGGCTGGCAGCCTGTGATTGACTTGGGGAGTTGCAAGTTGCTTTGGCCTGTTTTAGGAGCATTTACTTCATGCAGCTTGGCAACAATGTTGTGATTTTCTATAGTAGTACTCCCAGTCAGTGTGTGGGGTTTTTTTTAGCTGCTGCTGGAAAGGGCATAGTCAGAGACTCACAACTTGATGGCTAATCCCTACATACTAAGTGCTGCTAACAACCCCATTCAGCAGAGTTGGTTCAGCAAAGCCCATTCACGGGGCCAGCGCTACCATTAGGCAAAGTGAGGCAGCCAACCCAGGCAGCAAAATGCTAAGGGACAGTGGCAGCAGCTCCTCCCTTGTGCTGTTGTTCTTAAGCCTCTCCAACATGGTTGAATCAGGCTGCAAAGCTAATTCCTCACAAGTAGTTACAGGTAGGTAGCCGTGTTGGTCTGAGTCGAAGCAAAATAAAAAAATTCCTTCAGTAGCACCTGTGTATCTGAAGAAGTGTGCATGCACACGAAAGCTCATACCAAAATACAAACTTAGTTGGTCTTTAAGGTGCTACTGAAGGAATTTCCTCACAAGTAAACACAGCAAAAAAGAGGATATAAAGCATGCATAAAACCACAAAATATACTGCGACTTGTAGCAAATAATCACCTCTGATCGTGCCTCAGTTCTTCAGGTCTGTAGGACCTGTATCAGAAGATGAAGCAGGTATCATCTTAGTGCACATTATGTTTGGCTTATGTACTGGTCTTAAAGAAAATGTTCCATTAACGCCGATTCTGCATGTGCTCAGGGGCACTGTGCACCTTTGCAGGGAAGGATGCCATGTGCTCCTCTGCTTCAGGCAGTAAAATTTATTGGGCTGGCCCAGCCATTGATTTCAGTGGGCTTAGGTATAACTAGTTTCACACAGGATCAATTTTTTTTATGTTCGTGAGGGTGACCTCTCATCACCTAGATGCAACCTACTGCAACCTTTAACTTTGCTAATCCCACCCAAGTTTTTACATTTTGCATCTTCCTCTTGAGCTGTTGCCTGTGACTACATCCATGAATTTCCAGCCAGCTGGTTCCCCAAGACTCCTTAAGAAAGAACAAATTGGATGTGTTTGTACTTGGTCCATTCACAGACCTCAGTTTGGTTCTTAGATAACATGACTGCTTTTTTTCTGGACAAGGACCCTCCAAAATGAGGCTTGGTAGAGTATTGAAACTCCAGGTTATTAATATTGACAATAGTCTCTTCCTTTCAAACACACATAAGGTAAGTATTAAGCAAGGAATAAAGGGAAGTGGAATTGCCTGGCATGCACACACATATACACACACCTACATGTACTTTGAAATGCTGCGTGTGATATAAAACAGTTCAGCAGCCATTATATGACATGGCAACCAGAATATCCAAGAGTGAAAGATCTCAGGTTAATCTTTCTTTTTAAAAAATGGGAATGAGACTTTTAAACACATTCTCAAATTACAGCAGCTATAGGCAGCTCCCCATTTACGTGTTTTTCAATAAGTGTGCAGCCGTGTATACACACATCACGCTGAACCCGGAATGACCCAGAAGCATCATAAAGATGTCACTGAAATGTCACTAAAAGGGGAGAACAGGGATGGGGCGCAGGGTAGTGTGGAGTGTGGCGGAACAGGGTGTTTGCAGGCTTTCTCAATGGATTTCAGTTATATGTGACTTCACAGATGCATGCAGGGCCTCAGAACGTAACCCCTGTGCAAACAGGGCTGCCTGCATTAGCTGGCAGTGAGCATTCATGTGGGCGGGTGTAGAATTTCTGCAGTTGACCAGAGCACTGGCACCAGGGCAGCTGTACTGAATGTTGTGCGCCCTTGGGACCAGCCCACCCAGTCACCTTCCAGTGGGGATGCATGAGCAGAAGGGGGCGCAGTTCCCGTTTATGTCATTAACTGATGCCCATTTTACTGCACTGTTGAAAAGCTTCTGAATGCGGCCTGAGCAGTATTGAGGGAAAATGCTGGAGCTTCCGTTTTGAAGGTTGTTGTGTGTGGCATTGTCCAGAGAAGTTGCTATTTTTCAACCCAGCCTACTCCAAAAGGTTGTTGTGATGCTTTTGTTGGCTCCTTGGAGGAAAGATGGGATAGCTGTGAAATTGAAATTGATGCAACTGGAGGAAAAGGCATGGGGGAGGTTGCTTCCAGATGACCTGTGTCTTGAGCATTCATCCTCGTTTGTTTGGGGAAAGTTTGTGGGGAGAATATATAATATCAGCTCTTTATTTCGTATACATTCTGATTTGTTTGCAGGGAGGTTATATGAGGTCAAGCAATTGTTATCCCACACTTTTCCAGGGGACTTTTCTTACTTCAAAAAGTCTTTCTTTTTTGGAAGCAAGTTTCTTTTGTTGTTGTTGTTTGTTGTTAAACTTTCTATACTGCCCTTCATCCAGAGATCACAGGATAATAAAAACACAAAAACATATACCGTAATAACAAACAAAAACAATACCCCCCCACAGTCTAAAAGACCAGAGATGGTTTAATTAGCCAAAGGCCTGGGAGAAGAGGAACATTTTTGCCTGTCGCCTAAAGATGTATAATGAAGGCGCCATGTGAACCTCCCTGGGGAGAGCATTCCAAAAAGGGGAGCCACCACAGAAAAGGCCTGTTCTCGTGTTGCTGCCTTCCAGATTTTTGTGGAGGAGGCACCCAAAGAAGGGTCTCAGATGATAAGTGCAGGGTCCTGATCACTTCATATAGGGAGAGATGGTCCTTGAGGTATTGCGGCCCTGAGCCATTTAAGGCTTCATAGGCCAAATCCAGCCCTTTGAATTGGAGTTTCTTGTGCAGATGTGCCAGATCCACTTCACTTGCATAACCAGAATTTTCTGTGTGCAATTTTAGCACCAGTTTTAGCAAAATAGCAAAAGTTTAGAAGGGCTCACTGTCTCCCTCGTCCTGTACCTTTTTTCCTGGTATATGGCTTTGAAGTCGACTTTCCCATTGGACTTAAGCATTTGTTAGTTCAACTGGGGTGAACATCCAGGGCTGGATTAGTTGTAGCTGAAGTCAAATTTCAAATCCTTTTCTGTTTTACGGTTCAGTATGTTAGCTACAGTTTGTTCCTTAGAATGCACTGCCGATGAAAATCTTTCTACCTCAGTGAGATTTGCAGTTGAGGACACTTAAGACATGATATTATTGTAGAGAGAAGGAGGACCCAGTCATTAAGAAATTTCAGCTTCACTTCAGCAAAGCACAAGCTTGCTTGTTGGCAGAGTTCATTCTTCAAAGTAGGACGTTTCTTTGTTACGGAGGTATCTGATTTCTAATAGTTTTGCTTTTGTCTGCCAAATATTTTGTAATTAAACTGATATGGTAGTACTGGTAATAAATCGCATTGTGAATACAATTGGTTTGATGATATCTTTTTACTGCATCAACTTCTTAGGAGATTAAAATATTTGCAAGACCAAAAGAGAAAGATTATTAAATGTATGAAAGTACTGTGAGCTCTGATTTTTTTTCTTATTCTGTAAGCATTTGTTTTGTTTTGTTTTGTTTGAGAGGAAGCATTAGCTTTTAGATGTTGACTATGTCAGACATACACAAACTGCAAAACAGAGTACCTTCTTAACTTTACTTGGCTCAGACTATGGCTTCAATTGGAACTTAAATCATATTAAAATCAAACTTGAGCTGCTCGAAATGCAGATGGACTTATTTCCTAAAACAGCTCATACTATAGTAATTTTTTTTCCTGAGCTACACACACCACTCCTGAATATTGTTGTGCAAAGTCATGGCTAAATGATTCCCATCTGACAGGGGCGACAGTCCTACCTGAGTTCTCCTCTCCATTTTACCCTTACAACAACCCTGTGAGCTAGGGTAGGCTGAAAGATAGGGAATGGCTCAAGCTTACTCAATGAGCTTCATGGCCGAGAAGGGATTTGAACTCTGGTCAATAAATAAATATAAATATCAGAGAGGCACTGAATGTTCCCAAACCTTGAAAAGAACCCCCCCCCCCAAAATACCCCCCACACACATACCTGAAGCTAGAAAAAGTAAGGGGAGATGTCTGTGCGTCTTATGGAGCGAATGCGTGGTCCCTGGAGCCGGATTGCCCAGGGGTGAAAAGCAGATTGTGCTTTCTTTTCTTTTTTTAAGGAAGAGCTAAAGCAGGCATCCCCAAACTGTGGCCCTCCAGATGTTTTGGCCTACAATTCCCATGATCCCTAGCTAACAGGACCAGTGGTCAGAGAAGATGGGAATTGTAGTCCAAAACATCTGGAGGGCCACAGTTTGGGGATGCCTGAGCTAAAGGCTAACAAGAGGGAAAGAGGGAGTTAAAAGGAACCTGCTCAGCAGCTGATTACAAGAGATTGGGGAGGGAGATAAGGGAAACTAGCTCCCTTCTAGGCCCCGCTCCCTTTCCTTTCCTGAATAAAATGCAGAACTGTGAGTTCAACTCCATAAAAACAGGATTTTTTCCCTTTGCAAGGTAAGCTCAGCAACTTTGAGTTGATCCTCAAAAATGGAACTTTCCCCCTTTACAAAAAAAGCTGCAGAACTGTGAGCTGATCCATCCAAAAATGGGGGTTTTCCCATTTGCAAAAGAAGCTGCACAACTTTGAGCTGATGCTCAAAAAAAGGAGCTTTCCCCCTTTGCAAAAAAGCTGCACAACTGTGAGCTGATCCCCAAAAAACGGGGCTTTTCCCATTTGCAAAAGAAGCTGCAAGAAGCTGCACAACTTTGAGCTGATCCAAAAAAAACCCCAGGGCTTTCCCCCTTTCATCCTCTAAAAATTGGGTGCGTCTTTTGGTCAGGTGCGTCTTATGGCGCGAAAAATACGATTTTCCATGCATTTTTCAATGGGTGTTGATTCTAGCCATTCAGGAAGAATGTTGCCAGTGTGGTGATACCGTTATGCCATGTAGACAATCAGATTTGGCTACATACAAGACAACACTTTGAAGGCAATTCAGAGCGATGGAATGGCTTTCAACATTCACTCTTCATGGGTGATCACGGGCTTCTGGAAATAATTTTGACAGCATAACACCATAACTAATCAGATTTGTCTTTATGATGGTACCCTAAATCAGAGTGAGGGGAATGTTTTCTGTTCCCACGCAGAATAGCAAACAATTTTGCTTATTTACTGCTTTCCCCTACAAAGTTTCTGAAAGGGAGAGTGCTTTTCAGCAGGGTTGAAAGCCTTAATAAATATGCTGTTTGCCATTGTAATTTTCTTTTAAAATCTGATTAAAATGGGTCTTCTTTCTTTCATAGGCTAGTGAAATGGATTATGAAAATGTATAGAGCTGTCCCAATTAACAGCATTTGCATTTGTAAATTTGAGATATTTAATGTTGTGATTCTTTCAGCAGGCAGAATTCTCAAGGAACATCTTGTTTGAGAGGATATTGGACAGGACTGTTTGTAGCTGTTGGAACTACCATACTTTTAAAAAGTGTGTATGTGTGTGGACAGGCACACCCATTCACACACAGGATCCTTTTATGTGTGCTGCATCCAAAAGCTACCATAGATTTTACAGTCAAGTGATCACTTAGCAGGAGGTTGACCTATGATTTGCTAAGTATAGTCTATGTGTTTCCCAGGATGCACAAGGGTTATTTTCTCGGATGCCTCCAGCTCATGTTTGGAGTTGCTCACAAGATGAATGGGTTAGGCACTAAGCTGCCAAGATGTTTTGTGGAGCAATGCAAAACAATTGCCCTCTTCTCTGTGTGATCCTAGGCTGAAAAATTCACTGTGTAAACATTTGGGGCCAGCAGTCGTTAAATGAGATTGTAAGCTTTACATTGATGTCAGAGGTAAATAGAAAATCATTTCTTAATACAAACATTCCAAGATCTGGGAGTTGCCAAGTAACTTCCTTTAAGAGGAATTTCCTTTCTGCTACGGAGAATGAATGCCATGTACGTGTCATTGTTAAGTCCCAGGAAGAGAGAGAGAGAAAGTAGATAAGGAGTATTCAACACACAAAATCATATATAGGGGAGAAACATATGTCCTGTATTGCTGAATGTATTTCTGTATGAACGTGTTTCTATATGAATGTTTCTTGTCATCTATCATAGCTTAGTCAGTAGAGCATGATACTGTTAATCTCAGAGTTGTGGGCTCGAGCCTCATATTAGGCAAAAGATCCCTAAATTGCAGGGGTTGGACTAGATGACTCTTGGGGTCCCTTCCAATTCTACAATTCTATGATTCTTTGTCCCATAGAAGTTTACATATACTCTCAATCTGCTTTTCATGCTCCAGGTCATGGATTTCTTAACATAAGTGTACACATCTTTTACATATAACGCTACTCCTCCCTTCCTGGTTTGTATATTTCTTTTGAACAGGTTATACCCCTCATTTCCTACATTCCAGTCATGAATCTTATCCCACCAGGTTTCAATAATGCATATCAGGTTGCATTTGCCATCCTGTACTAAAAGCTAAAAGCGCGGGTGGTACTGTGGGTTAAACCGGCTTGCCGATCAGAAGGTCAGCGGTTTGAATCCCCGTGACGGGGTGAGCTCCCGTTGCTTGGTCCCAGCTCCTGCCAACCTAGCAGTTCAAAAGCACGTCAAAGTGCAAGTAGATAAATAGGAAGGTAAACGGGAAGGTAAACGGTGTTTCCATGTGCTGCTCTGGTTTGCCAGAAGCGTCTTTGTCATGCTGGCCACATGACCTGGAAGCTGTACGCCGGCTCCCTCGACCAATAAAGCGAGATGAGCGCTGCAACCCCAGAGTCGGTCACGACTGGACCTAATTGGTCAGGGGTCCCTTTACCTTTACCTTTACTAAAAGCTCTAATTCGTCTTGCTTGTTTCCCATACTGTGTGCATTTGTGTAAAGACAACTGAAGCAATGAGTCCTTCCCTCCAGCTGCTTCCTCCTTGTGGTTTCTTGCCCTTTAGTGGGTTTCTGGAGCATTACCTCAGTTTCCTGTGCACCAATTAAGCTGTTATCCCAAGTACCTGGTCTGTCATCTGTAATGTGGATCTCAAGATCTAGTTTAAAGGTCTGCTGATCAGATTCATGTGATTCTTAGCAAGCACATACTTGCGAAAAACTGTGATATGCAGCTCATCTCTTGCCAGAAGTCCTTCCTCAAGAAAGTGGAGACCATGGTCTAAGAAGCCAAACTGTTCCTGACACCACTACCTGTGCAGCCAGTGGTCTCCCTCCAGTATTTTCCTCTCTTCCTGGGCCATGGCCTTCCACAGGAAGGAGTGATGAAAAGACCACCTGTGCCCGAAGGCTCTTCAGATTTCTGCTCAGAGTCTCATAATTCCATACTATACATTGAAGGCTGTCTGTGGTGGTATTATTTGTATCCATATGAATCAGAAGGAAGGGGTGGTGGTCAGTGGGCTTTGTAAGACTTCATAAGACTTCTGTGTCACATCGTGAATCTTTGCACCTTTCACAGCCACCTTGGTGTATTCTGAGGCCATCAACTCCTGTGAACTGCCCTGAGATCTTTTGATGAACAACTGTAAATAATTATAATATAATATAATATAATATAATATAATATAATTAATAGCAGCTCCTCTGGCCCAGAATCAGTGTCCAAGGTGAGAGCATGGATCTCTGCATCTTATCCTGTCGCTCTGTGTGGCCTGGTGGGCTTCAAGTTCCTGCACCTTCTCTTCCAGCAAGGCAACCACCTTGCACTTGCTACAAGTGAAATAAACCTTATAATATCATAATGAATCTCTCCACTGAGCAGTTACTTTCCCTTTCCTTTCTCTGACTATGAGAAAGTTCAGAGTGTGATTCCTTGGCTCATCCCTTGAGGTATTCTGAGGGCACCAGCACAACAGAGCCATTCTGGTGGACTAGCACGTTCTGAATGTGTCAAGTGCAGAAATCTCTGTGTGATAAGAGAGCAGTGGATCGTTTCTGCTCTTCCTGTGCAATGAAATACTTTGACACACAGACATAACAGTTGGGATTTGTTATCAGAAGAATGTCAAAAGCAGCCCTGACATTCCTTCAAGAGCTCATAAACAAACCAGGAAGTCAAGAAATGTTCTACTGCTGTAGATCCTCTCTTGTTCGGTAGCCTTTTTTTTCTGCTGTGCAACATAATAAAATAACAGTGATGTGTTACCTGCCTTGAAGCAAAAATTATCTTGCTATCTAGAATATTGCCACAATATTACCATAATGGCCAAATCAAAACTACAGGGAACTGAGAAAGGAAGAAAAGGCACGTTGTTTTTTTATCCAAAGTCATTTCTCTGAGATGAAACATGATCAGCAATGTCTCCTGATACATTGTGGCTGGGCAGTACCATCTCACGCACTGGGGGTTGAATCAGTTTTAAAGATCCTTTGTGCAGAAAACTCCATTTACTCTAAAAGCTATCATATCAGAGAGAAAGCTTCTCTAGAACTCTCTTTTTCTTTTGGGGGGCATGAGACCAATTGGTTTTTTTATATTTTAAGACTTCTGTACTGCTTTTCCAGTTGCTTATCTCAAAAAGTGGTTTACAATCAGTAAAATACATCGGGGGGGAATCAGTGATACAGTGATAGAACCCTCTTTTTAACATGCAAGTTTTATATACCTATGTTTATTTTTTGTGAGGGAGCATTTAAACATTTCACCACCGTCACCGACCTGTGGTCTGAAGTAATGTTGATTCAGCATCAGAAACATCACTTTTCTCTGCTGATTGCGTATCTGTTTTCTAATGTGATCCAATTGCAATATCCTTCTGTGTTCCAGGTGGTATTACAGATCCTATAAAATATACTTGTGCATTATTTTAAAAGCTTATTTAGTTGATAGATAAGATGCCTCACTTTTCAGGTGCAAAACCTTTTCAGAGCAAACCACCTCACCTTGCTCTACCTTGTACCTTCCAGTCAAGATATACCACTATGCTTAGAAGTTTTGTGTGAGCTTGTGCCAAATCTGAACCTACAAGACACAAGTTCAAGTCACAGCCCAGATACAGATATTTTTTTTTAAGTGCTTATGGCTCCTCAACTGTAAAGTAGGAATAATAGCAATTTACTACTTGAAAAAGGATACATATCCAATTGGCTATTATCACAAGTGATAGTTGCTTGAAAATCCCAATGATAATCGTCATAGCATTGCTGGGGATCTTCCTGCTCAAGCCCCGCAGGGTCTTAATTTGGCCCATGAAGCCATTTTTCCTCCCAACGATGAACCTACAAAAGTACCATTGGCAACAGGGCTTGAATTCATTGCCTTTTAAATTTGGAGGAAATTCCAAGCCCTGATGGGATTGGTTCCACGTTGCAGGGCATTGTAGAGCATCTTTGTCTGACCTACCTCTCGTGGTTGTTTTGAGATTAAACCTCCATTCACTGACCTGAGCCCCTTGGAGGAAGAGTAGTATACAAATGAATTATGGAACTAAATTGCTTCTGCTATGCTGCAATGTGCTGTGGGTGAACTGCTAGTCTAGAAGTAATCAGCATTGCCCATAGGTTCTCTCTGGCTGTTCCTTTTTCTCCTCGCTCCCATCCCTTGCTTACTTGCATTCTCTAGATGAGTGCGTGCCCCATAATGGCCATGCTGGCTGAGACTGGTGGGAGTTGTACTCCTAAGCAGCTGGAAGGTACCAGGATGGAGACAGCTGCTCTCATTTGTCTGTGGACCTGGAAGTAGTCGAAGGCTAGATCCGTCCTCGCCTGACACACCCTTATCGCAGTACAGCCACAAACACATGAGGGAGCCACAGTGGGGTTGCCTTGTGCCTTCCCATTTAGGCAATGCAAGATCCCTTGGCCTCTTTCATGAACTCCTTTCTCACACAGTAGAAATCCCTCTCCTTGGGTCTGAGTCAGTGTGTGCCATTCAGTAACAGCTGCTGGGTGAGTTGCCCTGTTCTGTTTTCTCTGCCCAACCTTTTCTTTCTGCCATTGCCAGGGAATGAGAATCCTTTGCTATGACGGTGTTTGGAGCTGTGAAGACTTCAGCACATTAACAGCAGCTTATGGTATTTTGTCAAGCCTGTGCCTTAAGCATCCACTGAAACTGACTTTCTTTTTTGTCCTGTTTTCCTAGATGACAGAGGGCCGCCGGTGTCAAGTGCACCTTCTTGATGACAGGAAGCTGGAACTCCTTGTGCAGGTAATAAATTGCACCTTCAGTTTTGAATTCTTGCCACAGCACTCAGTTTTTGCTCCATACAGCAGAAGAGGTTTTTAATTTAATTAATGGAATCTCAGTTAGTCGGCTTCCTTGTGGGTTTTGATCCTCTCTCATTTGACAAGCTAAGCAGGATCAGAATGGATCAGGATATGGGCAGGAGACCTAGAAGGTAAATCCCAAGATTCAGCCTCTCATGCTCCCCCCACTCCAAAGGGGGGGGGTTCCTATGTTTCAATGCCATTGTAGAGTATCACTTTCAGGTGACAAACTGAAGTAGTGACTAACCTCACAGAACTCCCTTTTTGTGTGCATGGCAGCATCACCCCTCACGTCCTGACCTAGTTCAGCTCCATCAGTGCCTCTGCGGCCCTTGTTGCTTGCTGTCTGCTGGCAGACTAAAGCTTTAATGTCCTGAAGCTTCAGCGTTAAGTAGCTGCCATGCACTGCCTCTGAGATGACTGGGCTTCTGTGGGTGAGTGACGTGACCTACATATAGGTTGGCCTCACGTCATGTTGAATGTATAGCATAGATGTTGAGGCACAAGAGGTTTATGGTAATGATAGAATGTCAAGCCAGCTTGATGGTTTGCTTACTATATTTACAGACATTTGTCCCCTGTACAAATTTTAAATAAATAAATAAATAAAATTTCAACAGCCTTTAAAACAATCAGCCAGTGAAAATATTACAAAATGAAGCAATTTTAAAATATTAAGACAATGAGTTACACACACATGCACACAAAACAATAAGAAAGGTTAACAGGCCAAAGGCTTGTGAGAATAAAAAGGATTTTGTTACATTTTTCTAAAACCATATACTGTATAGAAAATCAGCATCTCAGGGAAAGGGGCTAGGTTAAAAGTTTTTCCGTGTCAGTTATCTATAGGCAGATAATATTCTGGGATAGAGGAGCTGGATTCAGCCATGTGAACCTCAACATGCAGCCTGAAGTTCTGCAGATCAGGCACAAGTTTCCCATGTTAGCTAAAACTAAGCTTTAGACACCAGGGGAGAGGAATGGGCTATTAACTCCTATCTCTCCCACTCGCCATGCTGATGGTGAGAGGGGGAAGCAGGGCCTGGCCAGCTCCTTCTCCTCCTGCTGCTGCTGCTGTGGACGGGTAGGAAGGTTGAAGCAGCCTCCTGCTGGTGGCAGGGCCCGGGCAGAGAGGTGGAGCTGCTGGCAATTGAAGTTCAGCTCCTCCCCGGCTTCTCCCATCGTCCTGATGTCATGCACAGCATTGTCTCCCCCCATTTGGGGAATGTCTGGGGGAGGTGAATGAGTGAGCGGTTCTGAGGTCTTCAAAGGTGAGGGGTGAGAGAAGCCAGGAGCAGCTGACTTCTGTATTCTGGAGGGTGCATTGCGCTGCCAGAGGTGGAAGCATATTTTGCCATCCAGCCAGGCCCCTCGACAGGATGCCAGACTCTCTCATAAACTTGGCAGCATCTAAGTGTAAGAGCGTTGCAGGCATTGATTACATCCAGCTTCCCCTCCCAGCCCATTTTGCTTTCAAAACAACCCTGTGAGCTGCTTTAGACTGTGACACTGACAATGTTGAGGTTTAGTCATTGTTCATTTACAATTTTTATACGCTACTCTACCAAAGATTGGGGGGTGGGAGCTTATAGTAACAGCAAAACAGTAAAATAGAACCGCAAATAATAAAATATAAGGCAGAGAATAAAATCAAGCCTTTGGCCCTCCATTTGTTGCTGAGCTTCAACCCCCATCAGTTCTAGCAAGCATGGCCAGTGGCCATGAGAGATGGAGTTGCAGTTCAGCAACATCGAAAAGGCCTGAATGGGGCCCTTTTGCCAGTTGACATGCATTCACCTCATGATTAAAAATGTGAGCTTTGAGATGAAAACTGCAAATGTATGAGCACTCTCCTCACACTGAGGGGGGGGGGAAGGAGGAAGCATGATTCTAAAGTGGTAAACCAAGCAGCAGGAGGCATGTCAACAACAAAGCAACACAAATGATTACATTGCTGCGGGACTGTAAAATCCCACCGCCTTGGGTAAGTCTCTTCATGGCAGCATTAGGACCTTTTCCACCCTGTCCCATGGGTCCCACTCCCTCTGCGCAGCAACTCATCAGGTCATGTTGTGTAGTAAATAATTTGTTTCTTTGGTCGAAGCAAATTACAGTTTATCATCCTGTCTCAAACCTTCCATTCTTGGGCAAGGTGATTGAGTGGGTGGCCCCTGAACAACTCTAGGCATATCTGGAGGATGCAGACCATTTGGATCCCTTTTAGTCAGGATTCAGGCCCCATTATGGGACTAAAACCACCATGGTTGTGCTGGTCAGTGATCTCTGGTGGACTAGGGACAGAGGTGAAAGCTGTTTCCTGGTTCTGCTGGATCTCAGCAGCTTTTGATATCATTGACCATGGCATCCTTCTGGACTGTCTAGAGGAGTTGGGAATTGGGGGCACTGTCATGCAGTACTTCTGCTCCTTCCTCCTGGGCCATGTCCAGAAAGGGATGGTGGGAGGTGAGTGTTCGGACCCCTGGACCCTCACTTGTGGGGTGCCTCAGGGCTCTGTCTTCTCCCTCATGCTTTTCAACATCTATATGAAGCCGCTGGGAGAGATCATCAGGCAATTGTTTTTAAGATGGTTCTAAATGATATGCTGGAGGCATGTTTGCTTTTGTACACAGATTTCCTTTGCCCTCCTGTCAGGTCAAAGAGGATCTGAAGTGCTATTTAGGGGGGGGGGAATACACATCAAAATCTATTTGACCAAAGATAATATTGGGATGAGCATTCAGCCCATGATCAAGGATGTCTGCATTGTATTAGGCCTAGTTCAGACACAACCAAAGGGTAGCCCACGAACCTCAACTGTCACAGAGTCTGACAACTGGGGTTGTGCAACAGATTTTGAAAGCACAGGGCTCCCATTAGATTTGGATATCACCCGTTATGTTTCCAGATTTAGAGTTTGTGTTATAGGCTTTGAGCTGTAGGCAGAGTTTCTGGCACATCTTACAAACAGCCCTGTTTTATTTCCTTGGCCAGCAGTTTTTAGGACGGGAGATTGCGCAGGAGGAAATAATAGTAATTCTAGTTCCTTTTATTTGCAGAGCACAGAATGTGAACATTACACATATACCTTAGCAGTCATTTTAACACTCTGATAAGATAGACCAGTATTCCATCTGCATGGTACAGATACTGCAACATGGGAACATGAGTGCATCTAGCTCAGTATCCTCTGCACTGTTTGGCAGCAGCTCTCCAGGATTTCAGACAGCGAACACTGGTAGCCCTGCCTGGAGATGCCAGGGATTGAGCCTGGAACCTTCTGCCTGCAAAGCAGATTTGGTACCTTAGAGCTATAGCCGAGGGATAGTGAAAGGTTCTTATAAGATTAAACAGTGAAGATGAACTAGGGGTTTTCGGTGTAGGGGTTTCACAGCTCATGTTGTTGTGCACTAGGCTGCTTTAGCTGCCAGAAAGTCTCTAAAGGGTTAATCAGAAGGTTTAGAAAATGACTTTTTAAAGAAAACACTGCTCTGTGCAGCTAGAAACAGGAAATGAAACACAGGCACTTTAATTACTCTGGCATTTTTGGGGTGAGCAGGGTTGCATGTTAGTCTCATTCTAGCAAAAAAGGAAGAAGATGAATGGGAGCCTTTTGAAAGTGATTTGAATCACAGGAAACTCATTTCAAGACCGCTTTGTGTTGTACAGATGGCTCAGCAAGGTTATTTCAAAACCAAAAGAGGCAGCAGAAAATAATCTGAAGAGTTTTTTTAAAAAAATTAAGGAGGCATTTTTGATGTTCACGATCTTTATGCCAATACTGTACTTTATGGGCTAGTTTGACTATAAAGAGCAGGTATGGATGATGACACACCATAATTTATTGAGTGTTTGTACCTTGCTCTTCAGCCCCAACAACTTAAATACAACAAATTAAAATGGGGGTGGGCAGCATCAGGGCCAGGGACCAAATGCGACCCCCAGGCCTCTTTTTCCTTTTGCAAATTGGCTTTTATTCACAATCAGCTGCATGCAGTTTTCCGAGTCTGCTGGATTATGAATTCATCTGAACTCATCTTAGCTTGCCCTAGGTAAAGTGCTTGGAAAGTCTTCTTCAAAAACCACGTGTTGCCTTGACACCAGAGCTCAGGCATTGGAAAGAGAAATCATGACTATTAGTGCATTTAGAAATTTATATGGAAGAATTATCCAAAAGCTGGAAGGTGTTTATAGACCTGGGAGCAGAATAAAGAAGTGCGAAAAATGTATCTTTTCAAATTGACTGAGGTCCAAATAATGAATGAAATTTTTAGCATCTAGCAAAACCAAACTTCCTCATGTCACCAAGTCACAGGCTGGGTCATGCTAATCACTCAAATTTGTGTAATAAGAACTGTGAAATGGGAAGGGAAAAATTAAACTGATATATTTATTACTGCCCCGCCTTTATATTTTTGCATATGTTGATAACTGTTAATCATGTTACTTGATTCTTTGAACATCTATATAGCATATACTACTGAGGGCCAAACTACAGTACATGTTAAATTAATTAATTGAATTTGGTGCTGTTTTTTAAATAGCAACCACAGGGGCCCTGAACAGGATTGGAGCTGCAGCATACACAGAGGAGTTGTAAAAACAAGCCCATGCCTTTCCCACTTACCATTTGCTTTAATAATTGTCAAAGGACAATGCTTAACAACAACAACAAATATGATTGGAGATTTATTGATGACATTACAGAGCATCCACCCAATCACCACAGTTTACAACCAAATTTGACCAAGGGGTGCAGTATGTTTGAATGGAAATCCACCTCCCCAGTGCCAAAGTCACAAGTGACATTTGAGCTGAATGCAGAGGGAGCCCTTGGGGGGGGGAGCTTTGCTGCTCTAAAATATTGTATTTCCTTTAGCCTTATTCTGCACGTTTGTTCTTTTTGCTTGGTAACCTTTTTGTGCAGTGACTGGGTTTTATTTTTCTTTCATTCATTTTTTTTCTTGAAAAGCAGAAAACTGTTTCTTTTTGGGATCTCCACCCCTGCCTCTCCTATTCTTTTTGTTCCTGCTGGATTCGCATTTTGTTTGCAACGGTGTGTTTTTAAGGAAAACGTTTGACTGTGTTCTCCTAATCCTTTCCAGACAGTGAATTTATTGAAATCACCCCCCTGCTTTGGACTCATTTTTACATTAGTTTTTTGTTTTATTTTTTTCATTGTTTCTGTGTTTCCATTACCATTAGGCCTTTGCACATGAAAGGCTTGTCCAGCAACCAAGTTATTCTTCTCTTTATCTTAATGGTATTGCATAAGTGGTTTTTCATTTCTTTTCAAGTCAGCTTTATAAAACCTTTATAAACATGCACATCCCCGCCAACATTTCAACAACAACAACAACAACAACAACTTTATTATTTATAACCTGCCCATTTTACTGGGTTGCCCCAGCCACACAAGGTGGCTTCCAACATATATAAAAACATAATAAAACATTAAACATTTAAAAACTTCCCAGCCTGACCTCTCTCTCCTCCTGCACCTGTTCTATCCTGCAGCTTCTCCTGCCAGAGACTCTCGTTTCCTGGCTGTACTGTCTCCCCCAGTTCACTGGTCCTTTCTTCCAAGTCAATCTCCAAACTCCTTCTCCCAATGCCCACTCATCCACATTGAGCCACTGCTCCTCAGTGTCCAGTCAGTCCCTGACACCTGTCTCTCAAGTTGTAGGAAAGGAAATTTGGGGGAGAGAGTCTTCCTTTTCCACCTTTTTTTTTTGTAGGTGGAGAGAGTAATGGAGACTCCTGGCACTTTGGCAGTATCTGTTTCTTTACAGATACATGTGTTGAGTAAAGGAGGGGAGCCAGCAGCCACCCTAAAAGACACTGCTAGTCTTTAAAGCAGCATTAGTGCTCCCCAAAAGCAAACATCCCCTGGGACCCTCTTATGCAAGCGCCATAACCTCAGACTTATGTCTCTCAGCACAGCAACGTGGGTCAATGCTGTAGGGCAGTGATCACCAGCTGACAAAAGTGCCCACTGAGGAAGTATCTTTAGCTGTTGTCTTAACAAAAGGCAAGAGAAGAGGGCCATCTCCACACTTGATTGCTGTAAAAAAATGAATATTGTTAAAATGGGAAGTGGCTGATGAAGATAATCAAATACGGGGGCATTTCTTTTATAATGACAAAACAGTTATTTCCAACCGAGCAAAAATGACTGAGAAATGCGTAAAAGTAGAAGCACGGAGTCACCATGAGCTGGCTATAATATATTTTGGGGTGGAGAATATGGCGGAGAATGCCGTGCCTAGTGACAAACCAGGCAAAGAATCTTTGTGCGCACAAAGGTCATTTCGGTCAGATAGCTCCAGGGAAATGAATGCCACAGCTAAGAAATGCAATGTTGAAAACTAATGAAGCCCAGCAGGGCTAACCTGATTCATCCAGATTCCCTTGCTTCAACTGCCGATGGGAAAAGAACTTAAGAAGGAGGAGCGGAATGTGCCATCTGCTCTATCATTGACCTTGCGGAGGGGAAATGTGCAATAAAGAGAACTTTTGATATTTCAGACAACTAGAAGTAGAATATTTATTGGTTTACTTTAGTTTTACTGCATCTCTTGAATATCCAGCCCATTCACTATTTGCAGTTCTCCTTGATCTTCCTAAGCATTTTCTGCCTGTCTGATAGTGGTCAATGTTTCTGCCTTCGCTGTCTGAATCATTTGGCCAGCATAGCCATTCAAATGGTGTGCATGAACTGTGCCATGGGATCGATTATAGAATCATAGAATCATAGAGTTGGAAGAGACCACAAGGGCCATCCAGTCCAACCCCCCTGCCAAGCAGGAAACACCATCAAAGCATTCTTGACATGGCTGTCAAGCCTCTGCTTAAAGACCTCCAAAGAAGGAGACTCCACCACACTCCTTGGTAGCAAATTCCACTGTCGAACAGCTCTTACTGTCAGGATGTTCTTCCTAATGTTTAGGTGGAATCTTCTTTCTTGAAGTTTGAATCCATTGCTCCGTGTCCGCTTCTCTGGAGCAGCAGAAAACAATCTTTCTCCCTCCTCCATATGGGAGAAAGTTTGTTTTCTGCTGCTCCAGAGAAGATTATGTGAGGGCAGGTCTTACCTGGGGCCCCCTATATTATTATTTGAGTTGGCAGCCTTTGATCTTTGAGAGGATCCTCTAAATGTCTCAAAGGCAGCGATAGTCACTTGTGTTTCTTAAAGCAGGGGTGAGTGGAAGGTAGATTGAGATGTACTGGTAGAGATCTAGGTAGTTTGCAGTAGATTGGTAAGGATTTCTGACTCCTAATTATTTATGAATGGCAGTAACAAAATGACTCCCCGCTGTCTTGAATTATACTGCCAAAATGTCAAAAGCTTGGAGTAATGAGGAGTGGATCTTTGTGTAGAAGGATTGTGAGCTCTGTTCAGTTCTGGTACTCAAAACAAAGTGCTGGGCTTGGAATTCTTTAATTCTAGGTGTGTGTCTTCTGCAGCAGACTCCACTTACTGGATCTCAAGGTTAAAGAGAAGTTACATCTGGGGAACTCAGATCTCAGGCCTGTTTGCATGCTTGACACCCTGGTGTGTCAGGAGAGGATGGCAAGTGTGGTGGGAAGATTCAAAGACAAAGAAACATTTATACATTCCTGTGCAGAATAGAAAAGTTATGTATCAACATAACTTTTTTTTGGATATACAGCAGAAAAGAGTATCCACACCTCTCTTCAAGAGCATTGGCTATTCTTCTACAGTTCTCTATGACATATTGCTGTGAACAGGGATTTTCAACTCTAGCAAATATAAAAGATTAGAAAAGAGACAGGTTTATTTGTGTTGAGGAGATGAGAGTTTATTTGTCTCAAATTAGACCTAATATAAATGAAATTACCTGGCAAAAGCAAACTCATAGGTAAGAGGCTCATTTATATTTTGAGAATGATTTATGGTCTTATGTAGCTGCATTATACTTTTCAGATGGGCGGGGTATAAATTATTATTATTATTATTATTATTATTATTATTATTATTATTATTATTATTTCTGGATGTACCATGATAATATTATAAAGTGGTTATGTTCTATGTTATAACTCAAGCACTGCTAGGAGTTGTTTGTTTTTGTTTTCCAATGTATTTCTTACCAATAAAAAAAATCAGTGTGGCGCAAGCAAACTTTTATTCTGAAGCTGTGGCCCAGAGATAAAAGTTTGAGAACCACTCCATTAGAGAAAGAGGCCAAGACTACAGATCTTTACATGCCTGAAAATGAAGGTTCAAGGATGAATGCAGCCAATATCAGAACCCAGATGCCCATCCAACAGCCTACCTTTAAGGCCTTAGAGCTGTTGCCACCATTCACAAGTCATGCTTTTAATCTTTTTGTCATGTACATGTACTTGCTGGTTAAGCTACACCGGGCAGAATATAATAAGCCACAAACAAAGACTATGAGAGAACAAAGTAGTCTCACACACCTACCTAGTACTCCAAGAGATAAATTGCAATCCAAGTGCCCCAAGGAAATGAACCTGGAGAGATGCCACAGGCTAAGTCCAGGTGCCCGGTCTACCCATGGCAAACACACTTCCTACTTAGTGTTGAGGTTTCATCTGTTATTTACTGTTTAGACTTTTTCTCAGTAAAAACAATATCTGAATTTATATATGAATTTAGTGATAATCAGACCTAGTTACACTTAACTCCCCAATTCATGTTTTCACTGTGTTGGATCTTTTGTAGTTCCATTTTTTAAAAAAACACATGAGTGTGAGAAGTGAAGCATGGCAAATTGACTTGAAATGAAAGTGGAAATGGGATTTCAATATATACGCTGTAGGTCTGCTATTGCAAAGTGCTTTGAACAGATGTAAAGCAATACATTATAGTGGAAATGCATCTCTACAGAAAGACAAATGAAATTGGCATTAAGCAGCATGAGAGATGAGTTTTCAGGCTGAGATACAAAACTTCTGTTCATAATGTGAAATAGTCACTCTTACTAGAAGAATTCCTATTTTGGGTGAAAATACCAAGGTTCTCTGACAGGAACCTTCTTAAAATGCTTGTAAAATAAATAAACAACTATTCTGGATACAACCCTCACCCATTCACACAGATGCAGATTTAAGCAGATGCATGGTAGGCAGAGGTGTAGAGGGGTAGTCACCCTGGGTCCATTTTCTGAAGGGGGCGCAACCAGGTGCCCCCACAGCAGGCTCTGGTGTGCAAGGAAGCCACCGAGGCAGCTTCTTTGTGCCCAGACGCAGCTCTGCTTCAGCTCTGCTATCGGGTCACATCTGACTCAGGGGCAGAGTGGAGAGTCGGCGGCATAGAGCTCCCCCCCCCCCCCAGCTAGGATCTGTTGAAATCCTTTAAGGTTGAAATCCTTATTTATTTATTTATTTATTTATCCATGAGTTGAATGTAGTTCTTAATTTCTAGTCTTGTGTCTTATCTAACCCATTACCCATTCCACTTCTTGAAACAGAACATGAATCAAAACATCCTTCAGAATTCCCCCCTTCCGAATTTTGCAATGCAGCTCTTCAGCCAACAATGTGTACAAAATGCATATAATTGGGGAAGAATGCATAGAAACACATTAGTGAAAATAACATTAAAATGCATTATATTAGGAGAAATTGCTTGCAAAAATGTGTATCTTAGGCAAAAATGCATACAAGAATGTACACACTATGAGAATTCCATACTAAAATATTCAATAATAATCATGAGATTTCTTTATTAAAAAAGAATTCACAGACTGATGTAGAAAACTGAATTTAAAATTGGAAAAATGAGAAACTGAGAGAAACCAAAATTGACTGATTAATCCGTCCTTATTTTTCTGTCTGAGCTTTTATCCTCCTCCTTGGAAGGAATATCTGCTTATAAGGGGAAGTTAGGAAGTTCTAGTGCTTTAATACATTTCTGTTTCCTCCATTCTCCAGCTTTTGTCTTCTCTGTGTCCTCTGTCCTCCAGGGACATGTTCATTTTGTTCTCTGTAAAGGTAAAGGGACCCCTGACCATTAGGTCCAGTCATGACCGACTCTGGGGTTGCAGCGATCATCTCGCATTATTGGCCAAGGGAGCCGGCGTACAGCTTCCAGGTCATGTGGCCATCATGACAAAGACACTTCTGGCGAACCAGAGCAGCACACGCAAACGCCGTTTACCTTCCCACCTATTTATCTACTTGCACTTTGACATGCTTTCAAACTGCTAGGCTGGCAGGAGCAGGGATCGAGCAACAGGAGCTCACCCCGTCGCAGGGATTCGAACCACCAACCTTCTGATCAGCAAGCCCTAGGCTCTGTGGTTTAACTCACAGTGCCACCTGTGTCCTTTGTTCTCTGTAGAGACTTGTAATTTCACTGTCTGGAAAGCAAAGCGCTATTATGGAGATACAGGAGGATTCCCACCTCCCACCCACCCAGCCCCCATCATCTTCTGGAAGAAATGCAGGGCAACGTCCTCCCTGTAGCATTTGCTCTGCCTGCTGTGATATGAGATGTCAGAATGCTTTTATGGTTAAAAGAGATCAGCTTTTCCTAATTGCTTGGATAGAGAAGCTGACTGTTGGCTCAGAATTGGGTCATGTTTAAAAATAAGTACAACTTGCATTACCTCATCATGAGGAACAGGACATGTGGTCACTCGCAACTTCTTTTCCCTATCTTTTCCGCACAAAGAGCCTTTCAGATAAGCAGGGAACAAACAGATTATCTAATCTGTCTCTACCCATCCAAATGTCTTGTCATCCATCCATCCATCCATCCATCCATCATTCATGCCTTGGGCACCATCAGAACACCATTGGGCTGTTGAGCAGACTACTGTTCCTATAGTAAAACAAGGACAACTTTTCCCTTAGAGTGACCATAGCACTAGTCTTGACCCAGCATCATTACTTAGGGAAATGTACAGATATAACGGAAGGAATGGGAGGCCTTAGGAGGGGGGGGGGAGTGAGTGAGCACTACATTTGCCAAATCCTTTGCCTAGTCCAGGCATAGGCAACCTTGGCTCGCCAGATGTTTTGGAACTACAACTCCCATGATCCCTGACCACTGTCCCTGTTAGCTAGGGATCATGGGAGTTGTAGTTCCAAGACATCTGGAGAGCCAAGGTTGCCTATGCCTGGCCTAGTCCTAGACAAGTCAAGGTAGTGCTAAAATAAACTAGATTCTGGTATCATCAATCTCTCTCTTCCTCTCTTTCATGCAGGCATACAGGAAACTTTTAAAAATATTTTATGTTAATGGTTTTTAAAAAGTCTATATGGCAGAAGCCCAAAATTATGATAATTCAGACCCATGTTCCATTAATGTCAGAACTTTCTCCTAAGATGTTACAAAAGCTCAATTTTTGAAATTTGAAACCGCTGTTTTTCAGCAGCAAAATAATAGCTGTTGTTGGGAATTTTGCTTTAATTCAATATTTTTTAATTAATGTCATAAATATATTAGTACCTCTGACAAAATCCAATTGTTAGTTCAACAGTCTCAACTTACGTAATGAAACCATTTGCAGAATATTTATGCAGGGATGGAGGACTGTCTGCCTTTGTGCTGCAAGTCGCTCTTGGCCATCCCATATGACTCACAACGGCTCTTTCTTGCCTCTCCACCTTCAATGAATCTTGAAAAAAGCTTGCTCGTTGAGCCAACAAGAGGCTTTTTTTCAAGCATAGTTGTGGTAAGGAAGTCATTTTCAGGTTGGTGAGATGTGTGTCCCTCACCAATCCCTAGGACATTGCAATTAGACTCCAATAGAAGACTGTTTTTTAAAGCTAAACTAATTTAGAGTGGGTGGTGGGTAGGTAGAAGTCTGTAGTATGCTTCATTTCATGAAGATTTTGCTAAATGAATTATGTATGAAATGTGATTGGTAGATTCGTTTTCCGTTTCTATTAGAAATGTGTAATTTTTGTTGTTGAACTTGAAAGTGACTCATAATATCCAAGCCTGTATGATTGGCTGTTGTGTATTAAGATGCACTATCCCATGAGTACCTGTTACGTTCACACCAAAACATGCACACTTCTTTTCCTGCGATGATTGTTGTGTTTTAAAAACTAGTTTGAGCTTTTGAGCACGCCTGGAAGAAGCGGACCATTTGGATCCCTTCCAGTCGGGATTCAGGCCTCATCATGGGACTGAAACTGCCTTTCTTGCGCTGGTCGATGATCTCCGGTGAGCTAGGGACAAAGGTGAGAGCTGTTTCCTAGTTCTGCTGGATCTCTCAGCGGCTTTTGACACCATCGACCATAACATCCTTCTGCTCTGTCTAGAGGGGTTGGGAGCTGGGGGCACTGTTATACAGTGGTTCTGCTCCTTCCTCCTGGGCCATGTTCAGAAAGTGGTGGTGGGGGATGAGTGTTCGGACCCCTGGGCTCTCACTTGTGGGGTGCCTCAGGGTTCTGTCCTCTCCCCCATGCTTTTTAACATCTATATGCAGCCGTTGGGAGAGATCATCAGGGGGTTTGGGCTGGGTGTTCAGCAGTATGCGGATGATACCCAGCTCTACCTCTCTTTCAAATCAGAACCAGTGAGGGCAGTGAATGTCCTGTGTGAGTGCCTGGAGACGGTTGGAGGATGGATGGCGGTTAACAGATTGAGGTTGAATCCTGACAAGACAGAAGTACTGTTTGTGGGGGACAGGAGGCGGGCAGGTGTGGAGGACTCCCTGGTCCTGAATGGGGTAACTGTGCCCCTGAAGGACCAGGTGCGCAGCCTAGGAGTCATTTTGAACTCACAGCTGTCCATGGAGGCACAGGTTAATTCTGTATCCAGGGCAGCTGTTTATCAGCTCCATCTGGTACGCAGGCTGAGACCCTACCTGCCCACAGACTGTCTCACCAGAGTGGTGCATGCTCTAGTTATCTCTCCCTTGGACTACTGCAATGCGCTTTATGTGGGGCTACCTTTGAAGGTAACCCAGAAACTACAATTAATCCAGAATGCAGCAGCTAGACTGGTGACTGGGAGCGGCCGCCGAGACCATATAACACCGGTCTTGAAAGACCTGCATTGGCTCCCAGTACGTTTCCGAGCACAATTCAAAGTGTTGGTGCTGACCTTTAAAGCCCTAAACGGCCTCGGTCCAGTATACCTGAAGGAGCGTCTCCACCCCCATCGTTCTGCCCGGACACTGAGATCCAGCGCCGAGGGCCTTCTGGCAGTTCCCTCACTGCGAGAAGCCAAGTTACAGGGAACCAGGCAGAGGGCCTTTTCGGTAGTGGCACCCGCCCTGTGGAATGCCCTCCCACTAGAGGTCAAAGAGAACAACAACTACCAGACTTTTAGAGGACATCTGAAGGCAGCCCTGTTTAGGGAGGCTTTTAATGTTTAATCAATTATTTTCTTTTATTTTTCTGTTGGAAGCCACCCAGAATGGCTGGGGAAACCCAGCCAGATGGGCGGGGTATAAATAATAAATTATTATTATTATTATTATTATTATTATTATTATTATTAGGGTATAGCTTGAAGATCCCTGGCATACTACAAGAGGGTTTGAGCAGAGATGAGGACATGCCATATTAAAAGGAACAATTTGTAAGCAGAGATAATATCAGCTGTGACCCCTCCCCCTGGCACTTAGGGTTCTTAAAAAGCTTCCATTGGAACCAATGGAAACAGGCTTTTTAAAAGCCTAATTTGGGAATTGGAGAATGCAGGCTGGCGGTTCCTCTGCTTTGCACTCTCAACTTCAGAATTCTGAAAAGCCCATGGTATAATCTTAAATACATTTAGGCCTCAACAGGATTTACTGCTGTGTAAACACACATAAAATTGTGCTGCCCAGAACCATGTTAATTCCATGGTATTGTTGCAAGACATATGAGCAGAGTAAACCAAATTATATCCCCTTGATTTCAGTGGAAGAGAATTGAACACATGCTTCAGTTTACCAACCAGTAGAATTTACCATAAATTACATCATTATGGCTGGATTGGACTCAATACATTTTATTGGGCACAATCCAATTGTTTTAAATTTGCTGTAAGCAATAAAACCAAAATAGTACAATAGTACTTCTCAAATTATCTGGCTTTGAGCAAGAAATAGTTCTTGCTCAAAGCCAGATAATTTGAGAAGTTCACAGACCTCCTTAGAAAGGGCCCACTTTCTATGAATATTTACACCTTTAAGATAAATACCATTCAGTTGTCAACTACTTTGCTTGGCTCCAATCTGCATTGTAGTTACACTGCATTTTAAACCAATGTGCTGATAAATTCCCCAATGTTCCCTGGGTGTTACATGCTTAGGGCTGTCCAGCCCAGGAGAAGTGCTGTCAACCTAACATCTTTCCGATATCTTATTCCTTCAGTGCCGTGCTCTGAAGGCTGTTTCAAAGTGGCATTGATGCCTGCCTGTCTAGCTTAATTCCACTCAGTTTTCTTGTTATTGGGTGCCTTCAAATCCTGTTGCATTTTCTGTCTGTTTTGTGGTGTGTGCGAGAGAGAGGTGGGGGGGGAGAGAGAGATAATTTATTTTTCTTTTCTTAAACAAAATTCCAATTTATCTATTTTTTCATTCCAATTTAGACTTTGGGGTGTTTGAAGCATCTCATCTTGTTTACAAACAGGACATCAGTTTGTTGCAGACACTTTCCCCTGCCTGTTCGATCTTTATTAAGGAGGAATGGCCTTGTGTCCATTCACTCCTCAGTCATGAGTAAAAGATAAGCCATCACATGGGAATAGATTGCAAGAATTAGGGTCGTGGGACAGCCAGAGGGATGAGAGAGGGAGGCAGGAATGGCTCACAAGTGAGAACAGGGTATTCATGGTTACCAAGAAGAATGTTCTCCTGTGAAGAACCATCTAGCTGCCTTTGGGGCTAATTTATGTTCCTTCCTTTCAATAGCCATTTTGCTAATGCATGCCATATGTTAATGCCTTTCGGCCTTGTGATTTGTGAAGCTGTTGCTATTCCCTTTTCCTCCTCTAACCTAGAAATTTTGGCACAGCCAAGACAGATTTATGCATCCCTCTTAAAATAAATCTCAGAACCAACCTTTCTGGTCGTGACAAAGTGTTCCAGGCCTCAGCAGGGCTGCAGCCCATATTCCCAAAGTGTGAATGTGTTTCACAAAGAATGGCCATGTTTCACCCTCCCTGGCCGGTCGAAAAATGTGTGGCATAGGGAGTGTGGAAACAGTTTGGAAAAATTGCATCAGTTCACGGCATGGAGAGCTATCTGAGGTTGCAGACAATGGTTTTTCAGGGAATCAAAGGTGGTGTGGCACAGACATTCATGGAAGCTGCCCCCTAGTTTTTCATCAAGAAACACAAGTTCTGACTTCAGATGTATACATTGCCCAAGAATCTTTACATTTATAGTTCCTACAAGTGTAATGGATATTGCCAATGATCTTGCCAAAGTTAAGGGATTTTTAGGCCTGTTGACTTTAGTGGAACAGTTAAGCAGACAATTGATTATTTAATTCATTCACTTCATCATTATGAATTCGTCATCCTCGTTACCTTCTGAATGTCATGTGTGTTTTTGTGAAAATTATTGACAGTGTTGAAAAGCTTCCTCTGCCTTCCTT
This sequence comes from Zootoca vivipara, assembly GCF_963506605.1. Lineage (NCBI taxonomy): Eukaryota > Metazoa > Chordata > Lepidosauria > Squamata > Lacertidae > Zootoca > Zootoca vivipara. The sequence goes on from NC_083285.1 coordinate 1,460,034, forward strand.
TGGTATGATAAATTCTTACTTTAAAAGGGGTCACAGATGTTTGCCTCATATTTAAAGTGAGGGAAATATTTCCTGCAAATGGCTTTGCTTGCCCTCTGTGGAATCTCAAAATGTGTTTTTTTGAAACAAAGCATGACCTGGAATGGGAAAAGTTACACATACAGTGGGGCCTCGACTTACGAATTTAATCCATTCTGAAGGCACCTTCGTAAGTCGAAAAATTCGTAAGTCGAAAAACGCAATTGGAAACGCGATTTCCCATAGGAATGCATTGAAAACGAAAAAAATCATAAGTCGAAGCAACCCTATCTAAACTGAAGCATTCATAAACTGAAGCAAACTTTCCCATTGAAAGTAATGGAAAGTGGATTGATCCGTTCCTGACGGGTCCGCGGAGTACTCAACCTGAAGCGTACTTAACCCGAAGCCTGGGTGTAATTGGTTCCGGAAGTCTGTTCATAAACTGAAGCGTTCATAATCTGAAGCGAACTTTCCCATTGAAAGTAATGGAATGTGAATTAATCTGTTCCAGATGGGTCCGCAGCGTTCGTAAACCGAAAATTCGTAAACCGAGGTGTTCATAAACCGAGGTTCCACTGTACATTACTTGGCTGGAGAACTGCATTGCAAAATTCAGCAGAGTGCAGATTTCAAAAAATGGGCTCTGTTTTGGTTCACATATTCTTTCAAAAAGTGCAAATTATGTAGGTTCACCTTCAAATGCAAACTGAATCAAATTTCTACCCCATCCTGAGCTGTTCACTTTGTAATTAAGTCTGTGGCCAATTTCTTGGGGAGTATGTAGGCAAGAGAAAGGTAGGGAAGAAAGAAAGATAAAAGCATTTGAGCATTGCATACATATGTGGAAACTGGGGATTCTGACCAGTATAGGTTTCACGGTCATATTACTGGCAATACAAAGAATGCTTTAATCCCTCATGTGTAAATATCCAAAGTGGGGGGGGGGGCTCCATTTATTTAATGTTTTGATTCTAATGCATCCTTATTTTGGACACTGTTGTTGTGACCTGAAAGCATACGTAAAATGAACGGAAGTTGTGGGCTCACTCAATACCTGTTTGCTAATCTACAAGTGCAGCAGAATCACGGTGGTGCCATCTTTTCCTGAAGGAGGCCATTCATTCTGCAAATGAGGAACAGGTGTTGAATGTTTAAATTGCCACTTAGGAAAAAAGATCCTCCACACAGAATGTTAGCATGTGAGAGGGAAGAGTTGTTTCCTAAACAGTCTTCTTTCTTATCTGCTAGTTTTCTAATGTGCAGGAAGTTTTCTTTTTTCCTGTGAAAGGGCATCTTAACATGTGATTTCCCTGCCTGAAGTGGTACAGTCTAGGGACAGTAAAACTTTCTACTTCTGCTGCATCTAGTCAACTTAGAGGTAGGAGCATGCGGTGTTTTTGTTTTAGCTGCATTAGCAAAGAGGAGGGAAGAGAGTGTGTTCATAGCTAAAGAAGTGCCATGTGTGTTTCGGCAAGCTGTGCTGCTCTGAGAAATGCTAATTCTGCCCACATGTTGGCATCATTGTGCTGTGGTGAGGCTGTGTGCCAAGTGGGTGTGTGCATCTAACAGCTATTTGTTTCTTTCTCCTCTTCTTTTGGGTCCTGCTACCAGACAGGAAGGCAGGTAGCCTAGGATTTGCACATTCCCCTGTGGAATGGGATGCTCTAACCAAGAGGGTTAATTTGCTGATGCTAAAGCTTGTGAATTGAAAGCAAAACCATTTCTAAAAGTGCCAAGCACAAGAAGCTGCCCCAGCTCAACTGTTCTTCCTCCTGTTTTGTTCCACCCATGAAAGGCGTATTATGCAGCAATGGGTGCCTCCACACTTCCACTGTTTTGTGGGATGGATTTGAGCACATACCAGAACTTTAGGTTTCTGCTGTTAAAGTAGTTTAAAGGGCTTTTTCTCCCTAGCACAACAAACCCACTTTTAAGACTTCTTGCGGTTTGGAAAGCAAAGAGGAAATGCTTTGAAAAGGGTAGGATGAACAAATGACTAATGGCAAGATGTGTAAACCTGCAGAACAGGACCTATTGGCAGCTTGTAGGAGGCAGTGGTAAAGCCACTCTTTAAGAAACCCTCCCTGGACTCAGAAAACCTACGTAACTACCAGCCAGTTGCTGATCTCCCCTCCTTGGGCGAGGTTCTTGAGCAGGTGGTTGAGATCCGAACCAGGTGTTGTAGGAGGAAACTGATTTTCTATATCTGTTTCAATCAGGGTTTAGGCCTGGTTCTGGCACAGAAACTGCTTTGGTCGCCTGGCATGAGGACCTCTGTCAGGAGAGAGAAATATGTCCCTGTAAATTCTCCTCCACCTCTCAGCGGCTTTCAATACCATTGACCATGGTATCCTTCTGGAGTAGCTGTCTGAGTCGGGGGTAGGTGGCCCTGCTTTGCAGTGATTCCAGTCCTACTTGGATGGTCGCTCCCAGAGGGTGATGCTTGGGGAATGCTTTCCAGCCCTGTGGAGCCTTCAATGTGGAGTTCCTCAGTTTTATCCCTTATGCTATTTAACTTCTACATGAAACGGCTGAGTGGGGTCATCCAGAGTTTTGGAGTATGCTGTCAGCAATACGTTGACGATACACAACTCTGCTTCTCCTTTAGATTTGCAGGTGTTTCAGTGGATGTGCTGGACCAATGTCCAGGGAGCCAACAAACTGAAGCTCAATCCAGATAAGACTGAGGCACTGCTAGTGGGTGATTCCCTAGACCGGATGGCTGGGAGATGACCTGCTCTTGATAGGGTTACATTCCCTCTCAAAGAGCAGGTACATAGCTTGGGGGTATTCCTGTATCCTTTGCTGTCGCTTGTGGCTCAATTGGCTTCCATCAGCTTTGACTTGTGGCCCAGCTGCACCCCTATCTGGACAGGAGTATCCCAACTTCTGTTGTCTATGCTCTCGTAACTTCTAGGCTGGAATACTGCAACAGATTATACATAGAGCTGCCTCTGAAAACAGTTGGTGCAGACTTCAGCAGCCAGGTTGCTCACTGGGACAAGACGGTTTGAGCATATTACACTGATCCTGGCCCAGCTGCACTGACTACCAGTTAGTTTCTGGGCCCAATTCAAAATGCTGTTTTTGACCTATAAAGTCTTAAATTGCTCAGGACTGCAATACCTCAAGGACTGCCTCTCCCGACGTAAACTGATTTGAGATCTGTGTTCATCATCAGAGGCCCTTCTTCGTGTGCCTCCTCCATGTGAGATCTGTAGGATGACAGCATGAAAATGGGCCTTTTCTGTAGTGGCTCCTCGTTTGTGGAATGTTCTCCCCTGAGAGAATCACCTGGTGCCTTCATTATATATTTTAAGGCACCAGGCAAAAATGTTCCTCTTTAATCAAGCCTTTGGCTGATTAATATTCTGCAGCCTTTTAAATTTGTTTGTGGAAGGGGAGGTTGTTGTTTTGTTGCTTCTGTTTTAACTATTTATTTGTGCGTTTAGTGTATTTTATGCTTGTGTGTTTATATTGTATTTTTGTATTTTTTTCTTGTGAATTGCTCTGAGATCCTTTGAGAAAGGGCAGTATAGAAATCAATCAAGCAAACAAAATGTTCCTAGTACATTTCTGAGTGCAATTCAAAGTGCTGGTGCCACAGAGGCCAGCTTCCAGGGGCTACTGAGGGAGCAATGTTGTGCATGTGATACCCGGTGTCACACACGTGATGTCAGAGGAGCCGGGGCAGAGCTGGGTTTGGTGGCTGTGATGCTCAATGGCTGGCGGCTCCTCCACCTCCTCTTGCCGCTGCCACTGGTGAGAGGCTGCTTCGACCCTCCTTCCCTTTCATGGCAGGACGAGGAAGAGGAGGAGCCAGCCACTGCAGCTATGCCACCCTTGGCTCTGTACTTCACCTCTGCACTTTTGGGATATGAGGGGCAGCCCCTACCCCCAAAATACAGGGGGGCAAAAGGTCTCGGCCCCCAGGAGCCAGTGTCCCTGGTTGGTACTGATCTTTAAAGTCAATCCCACCCTGTGTCCTCCAGGGTGTATGTTAAGAGGAAATAGCTTCACTTTTCTGTGCAATTTACAGACATGCAGCTCTGCGCCTACCTCTGACTTTCTGAAATAAGCACCACCCAGCATTTGTGTGAAGAATGTTTGCTTCATTTAACCATAATGGTTACAAAGTTCAATTATTTTTCAATTAAGAGAGCATAGTCTTCCTTTCCACCCTTACATTTTGATGAGTAATTTTTCACACAAATCAATTGCAGCTTCCCTGAATAGCCTGCAGTCTGTTAAAGGGCAAACCTTATCCCATAATGGAAAATGCTCTTTGTGCAAAGCCCTGCAGCTCAAATCTTCAGCCTGAGTGGATTTTTACACACTATTATTACATTGTACCCTAATGCAAAGATAGCTGCAAGGACCATCATTTCATATTGCTGTAACATTTGTACTGATTGGCTTATTGCATTATATATAGATTACATCCTCTGTTTTCTTTGAAACATACCATACAATTTAAAAGAAAAACAGGCTCCTTTTTCGTTGGAAGAACAAAACCTGACACAAAAAGAATGGCGAATGACTGACAGCAAAATGCCTCCCACAATGAATTAGATTCCAGCAGTCCATGCATCCACCAAAGCACCCTGGAGAGGAAAGACAAATGGCAGCCAGTCTGAAATATCTGTGGTGAAATGCTGTTGCCTGTAGGGCATTCAGGGAAGTGGTGAAGCTTGAGGAGTGTTTGTGCATGAACATTCTTGCAAGCTCCACAGCCACCCCATGCCCTTTGCAAATGGGAGAGTGGCTGTGTGGGTAGCCTGGTCCTACTTGGTTCAGCACCCCAGGTAAAGTAGAACCCTGGAAAAGTAGGGTTCCACGTGAGATGGGGAGGATTGTGGCTGGTCCCAATCCTGGACAGGACTCTTCAGGGGTGGAGGCATGGGGCGTCACGCAGAATCCTACTCCTACATGAAGAAACCCACACCAATCCAAAGGCAGCCTGAAGAGCCTTGGTCATCCCTTCTCCAGGACTCAGGAGCAAGGGGCATGTGTGGACCAGACAGGAAGCCTCTTTGAGTACTAATTTGGGTCTGCTTTAGAGGAAAGATCTACTCAGGATGAGGGAGCCATCACCCAGCAGTGGACTAGGTAGAAAAGCAGAGGCTTCAGTCTCCTCTGGGTCTTTGCTGAGTTAACTTCAGAGCCACTGCTCCAGTCCCACTGCTCTGTTGGTATCATGGACTCTGGCTCCAGTCTCTGCACCTAGAAAAATGATATGGACACTTGCCCGAGTAGAAACAGGCTCCCCATGCCAGAATGTTGCCCTCCAAGTCAAGTAAGGTAATGAGAAGTTGGGGGCTAGTAAGCTCATTCACCGAAGCCTGCACCTCAGTGAGAGACTTTCTGCTTTGTATGCAGAAGGTCCCAGGTTCGGTCCCTGGCAGGAGCCCTGCAGGTAGGGCTGAAATGTCTGAAATCCTGCAGAGCTGTTGCCCGTCAAATGTAGACAACACTGAGCTTGGTGGACCAATGGTCTGATTTGGAATAGGGCAGCTCTCTATTTTGGCTTCAGCATTCTGCTACACACCTGAAGTGGGCTACAACAGAGCAGCAGTGCGTCTCCTTGTAATCCAGTGGACAGGACACCTTCACTGCATCGAAGGGATGATGGGCGGGACCATGTAGCGTCAAATCTTGGGTGTGCACCTCCTTCCCTCAGCCACGCCATTGAAAATAGGTTGAGGATGGGTATTCCAGCAAGACAATGACCCAAAACACATGGCCAAGGCAACAAAGGAGTGGCTCAGGAAGAAGCACACTAAGGTCCTGGAGTGGCCTAGCCAGTCTCCAGACCTTAATCCCATTGAAAATCTGTGGAGGGAGCTGAAGGTTCAAGTAGCTACACAAAATCTTACTGACTTAGAGAGGATCTGCAAAGAGGAGTGGGATAAAATACCTCCTGAGATGTGTGCAAACCTGGTGGCCACCTAGAAGAAACGTCTGACCTCTGTAATTGCCAACAAGGGTTTTGCCACCAAGTACTAAGTCATCTTTTGCAAGGGGATCAAATACTTATTTCATTCATTATAATGCACATCAATCTCTGACTTTTGTCTTCTGGGTTTCTGGGGGTTTTCCTGTTGTTATTCTGTCTCTCACAGCTACAATAAACCTACTGTACCATTAAAATTATGGACTGGTCATTTCTTCATCAGAGGGCAAACGGGCAAATTTCGCAGGGGATCAAATACTTTTTTCCCTCACTGTATCAGTGTGCCCAGTCCCGTTGTGCCCAGCCCTGCCCTGCCCCCGTTCCACCCCTGTTCTGCGTTTTTCCAGGTCCAATTGTGTGTCAGTTGGACACACCTCAGATGGTCAGCAGCTGTACAGATAAAATCAAGTTGTGTAAGTATAGCTGATTTTGAGCAGTTGCACAATAAAGCCGCTCCCCCAAAAAGATTTGGGTTTTTTTGAATAAGTGATGGGAAACTGCACTTGCATGGGTGCCATGTCATCCAACCTCTCCACAGATAAATCAGGATTTAATGCTTAATAAGCAGGTTGTCTAGAAGCTCCCATAGATTCTTGCAGGTTGCCTGGCTTCTGATTCCTCAGACCACTCTTGCCCCTCTCTCTGTAGACTACCACCAGTATTCTGTAACCTCATAGGTTATTGTCTAGCAGTTTCCCCAGCTTTTCTAACAAAAGTTCATTTTAACTTGCACACTTCTTTACTTCTAGGAAGTTCTCCAAGTTTGTAGAAACCACAACCTTATAAAAAGTGGGTCCTCTCCACTTTTAAACTGTTAGGCTTTCAACCACCTGAGTTTTCTGTTAGAGGGAACAGTATATGCCTGCGAAGAGTATACTTTTTTTGTTATTAGTTGATTTCATGGTGAAAGAATCAAGTTCCTAGTTGACATGTTTACCTAATACACCGAATGCATAATTGTTTTAAATTAAGCTCTTTAAATGCGTTGTGGTTTCCACAGGAAATCATTTCCAAATACTGGTTTGCGGGGCAAGTGCAAAACAGTTTGCTGGATGCTTGACTCTCAGGGTTCAGAAAAAGACTAGACTAACACAGCTGTTGAACTTCTGGTGCTGAACTGAAAGCTACCCATGGTTATGATTCTCCAGGATGCAGGTAGTGCCTTTGCTTTACTCCTGCATCTCTATGGTGCTAGCCCTAGTTGACTGACCATGGAAATAGCAGCTGGTTGAGTATCAGACTCCCTGACAAATAAGGCACTAGATATGTGGGATAGGACAATTTCTCCTACCCTGCATCATGACCCAACCACCCTATAGCATTCAAATGAGAATGGAAAGCAAGGTTAGCTTACTCTTCCTCCCCTTCCCCAAACCTCTATCACTGTAGCTCCCTCTTGAAGTCAGTCTCTGTGGTGGCAGCAAACACTCAATGATGCAAAGCGTTTTGTTTAATGAAAAACAAACAAGCCTCTGGAAAACAAAAAGCGGGGAAATTTAATTACAAACTGAACAGATTCTGCAAGATGCTGCTTATGTTTCTAATGAGCCATTTGTGTGACTTGCATGAAAGGAGGTCATTGCTCATCACTTTTGTCTCAACAAAATAAAAAAATTCCTTCAGTAGCACCTTAAAGACCAACTAAGTTTTCATTTTGGTATGAGCTTTCATGTGCATGCACACTTCATCAGATACTTTTGTCTCGTGAGTGAAAACCAATCAGCTTATCTTGGCTACAGCTTTCAAGGCTCAGGTCTCTCCAGAGATGAGAAAGCAGCCTTACTATTCTCGGTTTTCTCTCCACAAGGATGGAGCTGATCCTCTGGTCAGGGGTAGGCAACCTAAGGCCCGTGGGCTGGATGCGGCCCTATCGCCTTCTCAATCTGGCCCAAGGACAATCAGCGTGTTTTTACATGAGTAGAATGTGTCCTTTTATTTAAAACTAGCTGACCCAGCCACGCGTTGCTGTGGTTCTTTCCTGTGATTTCCCCCCACACATGACTTATCCTGCCGCCTCCCCACCCCCACCCCTGGCTCATCCCTGTGACTGCCCTCATCCTGTCCCGACCCATGAGCTATCGAGCCCTCTTCCCCCCACCCCCTACTCTGTCCCGACCCATGAGCTATCAAGTCCCCTTGTGTTTGTAACTTTTTTTCTTTTTATGGTTTTTATTGTGGATATAATTGAGGAGTATTTGGTGTTGAGGAAGGTTGGGGAGAGGTCCGTTTGGGCAAAGCCCAAAGCCAGGGGAGAGAGGTCCGTTTGGGCAAAGAGAAGGATCGGGGGTGATGATGCGTCCCGGGACCCAGAGAACTACTTTAAAAAACCCGATGGGGGGGGGGACAAATAGCAAAGCTGCACAGCCCCATTGCAGCAGAAGGCATATTCCGAAGCGCCCAAGCTGTTTGGTTCCATAAAAAACCCAGGAAGTGGCAAGGGGAAGGTAGGGGATTGTAAATTGAGGGGGGGAATTGAAGCCTAGGTTAAAAGCTGCATGATTGCCATTACTTAAAATGGCCGCCGGAGCCTCGCATGTGATACAATGCCCACTAAATTAAAAAGCAGAAACCCCTCGGCATGCCCCCAAGTGTGTGTTAGGGGAAATGATGAACGACTGACCCATTACTTATCCCTGCCCCCTATTTGGCTCCCCCCATTCCCCCCCCCAGGCAGGCCCCTACCTCCACTTGGCGTAGTCTGGAAAGCTGCCTAGTTTGCTGCGGTCTATTCATTCTTCTGGGAGATGTTGGGCCTTGTTGCTGCAAAAGGCCCAACATCCCCCCAGGCAGGACTCTATCTCCACTTGGCGTAGTCTGGAAAGCTGCCTAGTCTCCTGTGGGCTAGTTGGGCTTTGTTTTCAGTTGGTTGCTGTAGAATTGGACGTATGGTATTAGGATGATTGGGGGAGTTTGAGAGGGAAAGGTATAGTTATAGAAGATTTTTGGAGGCTGGTAGGAGGTAAAGATGCTGGTGTCGTTTGTCTCCATTGAGGTCTTCGACACCTCTGCCGGATGGATATATGTGAGTGGTGGATCTCGTGGTGGAGGCGGGGTTTGTGGGTGTGGTGTAGATTTCAGAGGAAGGGAGGGGGTGTACTGTGGGAGGAATTCCACTTGAGGGCGCTGTTTTACTTCAGGTTTTTACCTGTGGAGGTGTGAGATGTGAGGGATTTTTTTTCTAGCAACACTCGGGGAGTGGCCTGGATCGGTCAAGGGGTTACGGAGAAAAGTGGAGCCCGCACTTTCACAATTTTTACATTTTTATGTATATAGATTGTGGTCGCAAACCGAGGTACCACTGTACTGGGAAAACCTCAGGTTTAACTATACAAACCTTTGTCGGCAAGGTGATGTCTCTGCTTTTTAAGATGCTGTCTAGGTTTGTCATTGCTTTTCTCCCAAGAAGCAGGTGTCTTTTAATTTCGTGACTGCTGTCACCATCTGCAGTGATCAAGGAGCCCAAGAAAGTAAAATCTCTCACTGCCTCCATTTCTTCCCCTTCTATTTGCCAGGAGGTGATGGGACTAGTGGCCATGATCTTGGTTTTTTTGATGTTGAGCTTCAGACCATATTTTGCGCTCTCCTCTTTCACCCTCATTAAAAGGTTCTTTAATTCCTCCTCACTTTCTGCCATCAAGGTTGTGTCATCTGCATATCTGAGGTTGTTGATATTTCTTCCGGCAATCTTAATTCCGGCTTGGGATTCATCCAGTCCAGCCTTTCGCATGATGAATTTTGCATATAAGTTAAATAAGCAGGGAGGCAATATACAGCCTTGTCGTACTCCTGTCCCAATTTTGCACCAATCAGTTGTTCCATGTCCAGTTCTAACTGTAGATTCTTGTCCCACATAGAGATTTCTCAGGAGACAGATGAGGTGATCAGGCACTCCCATTTCTTTAAGAACTTGCCATAGTTTGCTGTGGTCAGACCTCACCTGGAGTACTGTGTCCAGTTCTGGGCACCACAGTTCAAGAAGGATACTGACAAGCTGGAACGTGTACAGAGGAGGGCAACCAAAATGGTCAAAGGCCTGGAAACGATGCCTTATGAGGAACGGCTTAGGGAGCTGGGTATGTTTAGCCTGGAGAAGAGAAGGTTAAGGGGTGATATGATAGTCATGTTCAAATATATAAAAGGATGTCATATCAAAGAGGGTGAAAGGTTGTTTTCTGCTGCTCCAGAGAAGCGGACACAGAGCACTGGATTCAAACTACAAGAAAGAAGATTCCACGTAAACATTAGGAAGAACTTCCTGACAGTAAGAGCTGTTCGGCAGTGGAATTTGCTACCAAGGAGTGTGGTGGAGTCTCCTTCTTTGGAGGTCTTTAAGCAGAGGCTTGACAGCCATATGTCAAGAATGCTTTGATGGTGTTTCCTGTTTGGCAGGGGGTTGGACTGAATGGCCCTTGTGGTCTCTTCCAATTCTATGATTCTATGAGACAGTCAAATGCTTTTGCGTAGTCAATGAAGCAGAAGTAGATGTTTTTCTGGAACTCTCTAGCTTTCTCCATAATCGAATAATTTGGACTGTAATTTGTTTTTTATTTTAGTTTATTGTTTTTAATTGGATTATGTTTGTGAATATGTTAATTGGCTGTTTTTATGGGGAAATTAATAAAAATGATTTTTTTAAAAAAAGAAAAGAAACTGATCAACCCGATTCAGGGAAGCATCTCAGGTTTTGAGCCAGGAACACTGAAAAGGACAATAAGTTTGTGCAGCCGCAAGCAAAGCTTAGGACAGGAAATAATCTTGGAGAGGACTAGCATGGTTTAACTTCACAATCGTAAGTCCCCTCTGGGATTCTGAGCCAGTAACTACCATACTGGCAGCCAGTAACTACCATACTGGCAGCCAGTGGGCTCTGTCTCATCTATTGTTCCCCCTCCCTGCCTTTCATCTCCCAAGGAAAGGGCTATCGTAACCCGAATAGTTCGTAACCCGAATAGTTCGTAAACCGAACGCAATGGGCGCCGCCATTTTGCGCATGCGCAAAGCGCGATTTTCACAATTTTCGCGCTTTGCGCATGCGCAGATCGCGCTATTGCGCGTGCGCCGCTTCTGCGCGCGCGCGCGCTCGGCGAAAACACTTCCGGGGTTGCGCAGTTCGTAACCCGAACTGTTCGCAAACCGAGGTGGTCGTAACCCGAGGTACGACTGTAGTTCTAGGAGCATAGCTCTTTGAGCCCACCACCACTCAACCCCTGCTCAACTATGAGCCAGGAAGGAAATTTAGTTGTAGCCAAGAGTGTTTTGTTACAAAACTGCACATGGTAGAAAACAGGGGAAACAAAAGGCAGGGAGGGAGGAGAACCCTATCACACTGGGATCTATAGTACAGGTATCTCTGCATATTTAGTGATTGGCGTATCCTTGCCACAGAATCAACAAGCAGTGCTTTTCATTTATTGGTTTTATTAAAGATCTCGAGGGACACCAAGATGCTTTCAGCAGCTGCTGTTGCTATTTCTTAGGGGCTTAATCCTGTGAAGTATCTTATGCTATTGTAGTGCAGTGCCTAAGACAGGGGTCCCCAAACTAAGGCCCGGGGGCCGGATGCGGCCCAATCACCTTCTAAATCCGGCCCGCGGACGGCCCAGGAATCAGCATGTTTTTACATGAGTAGAATGTGTGCTTTTATTTAAAATGTATCTCTGGGTTATTTGTGGGGCATAGGAATTTGTTCATATTTTTTTTCAAAATATAGTCCGGCCCCCCACAAGGTCTGAGGGACAGTGGACCGGCCCCCTGCTGAAAAAGTTTGCTGACCCCTGGCCTGAGAGATTGAGCTGTGAGCTAGGAAGTCCCTCCTCCCTGCCATGAATTCAGAAAGTGGCCCTAGACAAGCCATTTTCTTTGAGTCTAAAATCCCACCCTCACCACCACCACCTGTTCCAATCTGCCTTACAGTTGTTGTAAGGGGGGCTATTATTAATTATATAATTTTATTATTAATTATATAATTATATAATTATATATAATACTAGCTGGCCCTGCCACGCATTGCTGTGGGTTATCCCTGTGGCTGCCCCCACCCTGTGACGATCCATGACGCGTTGCTGTGCCTGACTCAGGTTCCTTGTTTCCCAGGAAAGGGGGAGAATGTGTACGTTCCCCCCAGACTACGGTATGTGGTTTTTTCCCTTTCCCCCTTGTTGTGTCACATCCCTGTGATTCCTCCCATCCTGTCGCAACCCATGAGGTATCCCGTTCCCCCCCCCCGGGCTATGTGTTTTTTCTACCCCCACCCCCTTTGTTGTGTCTCATCCCTGTGATTACTCCCATGAGGTATTTTGTCCCACCTCCCCCCACCCCGGGGGGTCATCCCTGTAACTCCCTCCACCCTGTCTCAACCCATGAGCTATTCGGGCCCCTCCTCCCCCCACCCCCCACCCACTCGGGATATTCTATAAAGTTGAGCTGAGGCCTAGTCTGTAAGCTGTAAAGTGGAGCCGAGGCCTAGTCTGTAAAGTAGAGCCAAGGCCTAGGCTGTAGGCTGTAAAGTAGAGGTGAGGCCTAGTCTGTCGGCCTTGGCTTGGGCTAGTATGTAAATGCAAGCTGAGGCCTCCGCCCTATATCTCCATTCCTTGGCCCTGGCCTGACTCTGTGGGTTTTTGCGGATGAGGGTTTGGGCTAGTTGTGTTGCTTGTTGTGTGAGCGTTTGCGGGGGGGGGTGTTTGGGTTGCAGCCTGTGGCTGTGGGCTGTGGTGTCCTGTGGCTGTGGCTATGGGTTTAGCCATTTCCCTTTGTCTGGTAATGGCCGTCTTGGTGGTTTCCGTCCTTGGGCTTTGGGGGTGGAATGGCCGTTGTGGCTTTGGCAGGGGGGGGGGATGTCAAGGTAGGGCCTGGATCTTGGGGTGGGTGTGGCGGTGTCAGGGTCTGTCCTTGGGCTTTGGGTGTGGAATGGCCATTTTGGCGGTTGTTGGCTGTGGTTGATGACGTAACGATTTGGCCCCGCCCTTGGAGATCTGCCTTTCTGTTGGATGCTGCTGGAGTCTTCAGAGCTTTTGCTGGTGATGTCTAATTTGGGTGCCACTTTTTTTGTGTGTTTAATCATTATTTTAGGTATGAAAGGTGTGGTTTTTGTGTGTGGGGGGGATTATGCCAGGTCCCTCCATGATGGGGATGGACCGTTGTGTCCTAATTTGATGCAATTCGGTTCAGCGGTTACGGAGGAAGGGTGTTACATCCGCGCACACAGTGTGAACATTTATATATATATATAGAGAGAGAGAGAGAGAGAGATTTATCTTTAATATTTTTAATATATTATATAATATATTATATATGTTATTCTTTATTTTCATATATATATATATATATATATATATATATATATATATATGTTTATATAATATAATAAAAATTAATATAAGGGGTGGGTGTGCTTTGAACCTTCTAAAGCATAGTATGCTAAAGTTAAGTGACGATGGAGATTAGCTGAGCCTCTGTGGTGTAGTGGCTGGACACCAGTTTGATTTTTGGTATGTTTATTTGGAACCAAGTCCTACTGTGGTCAGTTAGATTTACTCCTGGGTTAAGCATGTGTAAGATTGCATATTGAGCTGCAAATCAGGAAGTGCTTCACACTCTGAACACAGGTGGCACTGTGAGTTAAACCACAGAGCCTAGGGCTTGCCGATCAGAAGGTCGGTGGTTCAAATCCCCGCGACGGAGTGAATTCCCATTGCTCGGTCCCAGCTCATGCCAACCTAGCATTTCGAAAGCACCTCAAAGTGCAAGTAGATAAACAGCGGGAAGGTAAACGGCGTTTCCGTGCGCTGCTCTGGTTCTCCAGAAGCGGCTTTGTCATGCTGGCCACATGACCCGGAAGCTGTACGCCGGCTCCCTCGGCCAGTAACGCGAGATTAGCGCCACAACCCCAGAGTCATCCACGACTGGACCTAATGGTCAGGGGTCCCTTTACCTTTATAGTAAGGCACTATCAAAGTGCTAATTCTTATTTCCCATAGGCCTTGCTAGGACTCTGTGTCAACTGGCTGTGCCCCAGAATGTGTAATACTATATTAAATATAACATTCATCTATGTACTTTGTTCTACAGTGCTATTGACTTTGGTCACTTCAGCTAAGTTTTACAGAGGAGTGGGCAAATTTTGGAATACAGAATTCTGTCTTTGACAAGGACAGAAGACCTACGATTCCTGCTACCTCTATTGGTTCTGTTTCTGCAACTTGCCATGTATGCTATAAATCAGGGTGGGGAATCTGTGGCCCTCCAGATGTTGCTGATGTTGTGCTCCTGTGCTCAGGTCTGGCCCTAGAGTGAGGCAGAGTAAAGCAGCAGCCTCAGGCAGCAGATGCTGAGGTTTACTCTGAGGCAGATGCTGCTCTACTCTGCCTCATTGTAGGGCCAGACCTGAGCACAAGAGCAATATCAGCAACATCTGGAGGGCCACATGTTCCCCACCCTGATTTATAGCATACATGGCAAGTTGCAGAAACAGAACCAATAGAGGTAGCAGGAATCGTAGGTCTTCTGTCCTCAGGCGGCAGGTGCTGAGGTGCGGGGAATGGACAGAGCTGTGAGTGCCCTGTGGCCTGTCCAGTAGGCAGCTAGACTGCTGCCCTTGAGTGCAGTGGAAGATTTTGTCCTTTCACCAGTACTGGAGTAAGATTCAACCATCAGTCCAATTGGTTTCTGTATGTATCTTGGGGGAGGCTGCCATCTTGCCCTCGGCCTCAGGCAGCAAAATGTCTTGAGCCAGGCCTGCTTATCCCACCTCATTCCAGCCTGGTGAAAACTATAGGAGAAAAAAACTGTGAGATGTGGCTTGATAAGGATCTCCTTTACTCAAAGCGATCAATTGTGTGAGGCTACAGTGACTGCTTCTACCACTGGGCTCAGCTGACAAAGGATTATCAGACTGCATTCATGCAGCTGATCAAGAGGAGAGCCTGTAGTCCAAGCACATACACTCCATTTAGGGACTTGTGTGTATATGCAGGCTTAGATGCTGGTGCCAGTTCTTCTGCCTGTGCAACATAATTGGTTATTTACAGAAGGATCTGGATTGCAGCAGAGTTGTAGCTACCAGGCATTGCCAGGTGCAGAGCACAATGCAGCAATATCTGAATTTGTATGGAGCCTGGCTCAGCTGGCCTTCGTCAGGAGCTCTAGCTGCATGTTGTCACTGTGCACGTGGCTTTTGAAGTCATCACTGAACTCTTTCAAGAGACACAACAAGCTTCCTCCTGTTTGCATCTTCTGTATCTTTCCTTTGTTTGTATCTTTCCAACCTAATGCATTCTAGCTGAGCATGTGTTTTTCTTCTTTTCTTTGCAGCCAAAGCTTTTGGCCAAGGAGCTGCTAGACCTGGTGGCATCACATTTCAACCTGAAAGAGAAGGAATACTTCGGAATTGCCTTCACAGATGAGACGTAAGTGTTTCAGGATCAGAACACAAAGGTTCCTAATTCTTGGAAGAAATGAGCAAGACCTTCAATGTGAGGTTCCGCAGGGCTCAATCCTATCCCCCGTTGTTTAAAATCTACATGAAACCGCTGGGTGGGGTTATCCGGAAGTTTGGAGTATGTTGTCAGCAGAATGCTGATGACACTCAGCTCTATTTCTCCTTCGCATCTGCAGGTGAGGCAGTGGAAATGCTGGACCAGTATCTTGACTCAGTAATGGACTGGATGAGAGCCAACAGACTGAAGCTCAATCCAGATAAGACTGAGGCACTGTTAGTGGGTGGTTCCCTAGATCAGATGGGTGAGAGGTCGCCTGCTCTTGGTGGGGTTACACTTCCCCTGAAGGAGCAGGTTCGTAGCCTGGGGGTCCTCCTGGATCCTTTGCTGTTGCTTGAGGCTCAGGTGACCTCAGTGGCCCGGAGTGCCTTGCATCAACTTCGGCTAGTGGCCCAGCTATGCCCCTATCTGCATAGGGATAGCCTAACTACTGTTGCCCATGCTCTGGTAACCTCAAGGTTAGATTACTGCAAAGCGTTATACATAGGGCTGTCTCTGAAGTTGGTTCGAAACTTCTGCTGGTGCAGAATTCAGTGGCCCGGTTGCTCAGCAGAGTAAGACGGTTTGAGCATATTACACCGATCCTGGTCCAACTGCACTGGCTACCAATTAGTTTCCGGGCCCAATTCAAAGTGCTGGTTTTGACCTATAAAGCCTTAAACGGCTCAGGACCGCAATACCTCAAGGACTGCCTCTTCCCATATGAACCGACTCGGACCCTGAGATCATCCTCTGAGGTCCTCCTCCATGTGCCTCTTCCTTGAGAGGTCTGGAGGGTGGCAACACAAGAACGGACCTTCTCAGCAGTGGCTCCCCGTCTGTGGAATGCTGTCCTCAGGAAGGTTTGCCTGGTACCTTCATCATACACCTTTAGGCACCAGGCAAAAACATTCCTTTTTAACCAGGCATTTGGTTGATCCAATTTATATCCTATGCCCTTTTAAAATGTGTGGGGGTTTTTTTGGGGGGGGGGGCGCGATTGGGTTGTTGTTTTTATTTGTATTAGGTATTTTGTGATTTTATATCTTGATTTTATTCTTTGAACCACCCTGAGACCTCCCTGTATAGGGCAGTATAGAAATTCAATTGATGATGATGATGATGATGAGAGAAGGGCAGGTAGCCCCCCCTCCTAAGACAAGAGCAGCTCTGTCACCTGAAGACTTCTGCCCACCTTGTTGTTGGTCCTTGCTATCTTACAGCAAGTCTGATTTCTGATTTCTATAGACACTGTTCAAAGTGTCCCTGCAACCATGAGGTATAGAAACCTGACACAATTTATTGAAGTCCTGTGTTCCTTTAAATTTTACTGCAAGCAGGTGGATAAATGATGATATTGTAGAAGTTGTAATCATGTGCACCCAGAGACTGCCAGGTGAAACTGAAATACAAATTGTTGCGTCAAGAAAAAAGGAAACCTGCTTCCTGTTTCCATCTGTTTTTTACATGGAACTGTAACTACCTTTAGAATGTAAGGTTCTTAAGAGGACAGAATCTAGTTAACCATTTATCATGCAGTGACTAGAACAAAAGGAGCCCAGGAGATGCTGGGAAATAATCAATATTCAATTAGTATCTTCAAAATGTTTAACCAATTTATCTCCATGGTAAAATATCACAGTCTTCTCAGGTAAAGTCCACCAAGAACAGCTCCAGCATAGCTGGCATTAAGAAAGAACGTTACATATATTTTTTGTATGGAGAAACTCTTTTAGGAGCTGTGGACTGGGAAGTGGTCAAATTGGCTTCTAAATGGTTTATAACTACAAAAGCAATTACAAAAATATAAACAAATGTAATTAAAATACACAATGAACAAGCCAATTAAAACAACCCCAAAATAAAAACAGTTATAACAGTAACTAAAACAAAGTAGGGGGTTCAGGTTGAGGTTAAGAGATCAAAGGAATACCTATGTAAATAGATGCCTCTTAAAAACCCTGTGGGAGGCAGTGGAAGACAGGAGTGCCTGGCATGCTCTGGTCCATGGGGTCACAAAGAGTTGGACACCACAGTGGTGTTATCAGTGAAAAGGCCCATCTGCCTGTTAACATAAGTCAATAATCCTCAGGTTGTAGCAAGAGTAACTGGGTTCCATTTGTTCATCTTAATGTCTTTACCAGGCAGTGGAGGGGAAGATGGTCTTTCAAGTCACATGGTCCAGAGTTTAATATTATCTATCATCTATCTATCTATCTATCTATCTATTTATCTATCTACCATCTATCATTTGCTGCACATGTGACTGGGTTGCCCCAGCTACTCTGGGCAGCTTCCAACAAATTGAAACACAACACTGCTTTATATGTACCGTAAGTAAAAGGTAAAGGGACCCCTGAATGTTAGGTCCAGTTGCAGACAACTCTGGGGTTGCAGCGCTCATCTCGCTTTACTGGCTGAGGGAGCCAGCGTACAGCTTCCAGGTCATGTGGTACCTATTTATGCGGTACCTATTTATGCGGTACCTATTTATCTACTTGTACTTTGACATGCTTTAGAACTGCTAGGTTGACAAGAGCTGGGACCGAGCAACGGGAGCTCACCCCATCGCAGGGATTCGAACTGCCGACCTTCTGATCGGCAAACCCTAGGCTCTGTGGTTTAATAGGTAGCAAGTGCCAATTCCTTAGGACTGGTTGCCCTGCAGGATATGTGTCAGATAAGGGGCATCATTCACCAACAGAGCTAAGTCATTCTGCACTAGCTGAAGCCTCTGGGCCAGCTGCAGGGAAAGCTTCACAAAGGTCGCATTACAGTAAGATAAACATGAGGTTACCAACACATGACTCACAGTTGACAAGTCACATCTGTCCAGCTGGTGATGGGGCCTTTGCTGTGGAGGCCACTTGGGTCTCTGTGGGCAAAGATGTTTCCAGGATCACCCCTCAGGGGCACCCCTGCTCCCTCAGAAGGAGTGCAGCTCTCTAGAAAAGGCTACCTCCACAAGCAAAATTGCTCTCAATGAAAAATGCTCCATGGACCTCTCTGTCAAAATAATGTGGTATTTTTAATTAAAATATTAATCAATGGTCCACCCAGGCCTTTTTTTCAGCTGGGACTTGCCAGAACTCATTTCCGGCACCTCTCAGGTGGGCGCCATTGCTATTATAAAGGACAAGAGAGGCGTTCATGGTGAGTTCTGGCACCTCGTTTTCTAGAAAAATAACACTGGATCCACCAAATAGTTTTTATTTAAAAAACAAATCTGAACCCATTGAGAACCTAGATAAAACCCACTTTTACTGGTACAGGTTGAGTGTTTAAACAAAGGGGGAGGCTTGTGAGAGCAGCCCTAAACTATGTAGTATGAAAGTAATTCTTTTACTGCGGAGGAAAATCTCTACAGGTGTAATTTATTTAGAAATGATTTGTACTGGAGATTTCCATTCATTAGTTGTGCTGCCTCATGACAACCTGAATGGAAAATCAATGGGAACAACCTTTGTGTTGGTGACTTAATAGCTCCTTTTGGTGATATCGGGTCATTACTTCATACTGCGTGACCAGAATGAGATTGCCATGCTATAAAAGTGAAAAGAAGAATGTTCATGTTTGAAAGATCTTAGAAACATTTCACAGTATTAACCATCACCTTTAGGGTCAGGCTATATCCAAAAGATGTAGTGATGTATGGAAGTGAGAGCTGGACCATAAAGAAGGCTGATCGCCGAAGAATTGATGCTTTTGAATTGTGGTGCTGGAGGAGACTCTTGAGAGTCCCATGGACTGCAAGAAGATCAAACCTATCCATTCTTAAGGAAATCAGCCCTGAGTGCTCACTGGAAGGACAGATCGTGAAGCTGAGGCTCCAATACTTTGGCAACCTCATGAGAAGAGAAGAATCCTTGGAAAAGACCCTGATGTTGGGAAAGATTGAGGGCACTAGGAGAAGAGGACGACAGGGGACGAGATGGTTGGACAGTGTTCTCGAAGCTACGAACATGAGTTTGACCAAACTGCGGGAGGCAGTGCAAGACAGGAGTGCCTGGCGTGCTATGGTCCATGGGGTCACGAAGAGTCAGACACGACTAAACGACTAAACAACAACAACAACTTATCCAAAAGAAGTATGCAACAGGTTGTGGGGGAGGGAAATTCTGCTCCTCTGCAAATTCAGGTTGTGCAGTATCATGCTTTGTCCAGGCTTGCCAGGTCATTATGCAGAGCCTGCTGGGAATGAGTTGCAGCAGCCGACCATCCGGCACTGGAAACAGAGACAGTAGCGCAGGGTTGAGGGACGTGTAGCCTCTCCAAAGTTTGCTAGGCTACAACCTCTATCATCTTTGACTATGGACCATGCTGGGCTGGCTAGGGTTGAGAGGAGTTGGAGCACAACAACATTTGGAGGTCCACACGCTCCCCAGAGCTGAGGTAGCAGGGCTGGGATAAGGTTGCATGGGACCTGGGAGGGCCTAATGACTGCCCAAACTCCCCCCTCATCACCATCTAAAGAAAGGTGTTGTCTATTGTGTGGCACCATTGAGCATCCTCTGTATTCTGTGGCTTCTGCAGTGAGCGTCTCAAGGAAAACAAATAACCTTGGAGGGGCTGGGGACCCTAGTGAGGCTTCTCTCTCAAAGGCCTGGCCTGCTCTTCATAAAGCCATTCTCCTTCTCAGTGGTCTTCAGAGAGTTCCTGGTATGCATGGGTGTTATGCCGGTTCCAAGTTATCATCATAGACTATGCTATGAGGGACTTTCAGGACTAGATCACAACCATTGGAAATTAAGGCAAATGTTGTCATTTTTAAACAAGGGGCATTTCACTCTCCTTTTCTGTACTGGCAATATTAACAACACCTTTCAAAGTGAAGTAACCTTTACAGTTTTACATATAAACTACCATATTTATTTGCGGTAAGTTGGGGTTGCATATGGATAATGTTTAATATTCCACTTTCTGTTAAAGTAAGAGTGTGTCTGTGCCACAGATGTGCCCAGATAAGTAAGAACAAATTGGCTATGTTCCTGTGCGCTCCACTTCTGCAGGAGGTACTTGTGAATATGTTGGTGGTGTTTTTGAAGTTAAGTCTGCCTCAGAAATTTTTAAAAAAACTACCCCATAATCATAAAAAGAGAAGATGCTACAAGAGAGTTAAAATGCACTAATATCTAAAAGAATGCATCATGATGGCAGACAGAGGTGACAACATAAACCTCTAAACTCAGAAACCAAAGAGCAAGGGTTACAACGGAAGGGGCCTGATGTGGGCACAGCCATCTTCTTCCCTGCCGCCTGGCTAAAAGAGGTGTCCCAAACGTATCCATTGCACTGATGGGATTGTTGGGAATTCACTTCCACCTTAAGGACAGGCATGTAGCTGTTGCATGTCATATGTCTGTCTGCACTTCCGTTATATATAGCTATTGTTCTTTTGCTCTGCTGTACTGATGAAGAAGGAGAGGACGTGTTTTTCTCTCTCCTGAGATATGCTTAATACCGTAAACGCCTGTAAATATGCCAACAGGTCTCTCTCTCTCTCTCTCAGCTCAAGCTGTGTGAACTCTGCAACAGCGTACCTAGGCGCTCAGAGTCTAGGTCGATATCAGCTGGCTGCACCGGAGGGTGAGACACCCGGCAGGCCAGCCGGCAAGGGGGGCACGGAGCCCTGCCGTCTCCATGGTGTTTGCCAACAGGGATCTCCCCACCAGAACTTCTTTGTTTCCATGACTGCGTGTTGTTAATAGCCTGGCAATGAGAAGGTTCCCCATGATCCATGGGCTAGAAATAATTAATTGTCCTCCATTTGCAATACAGAAAATATGCAAAGGAATAGTCTTTCTACCCGGTAAATGCCATGAGGTATACCAGTAAATGCAAGAGAATAAATTGGGTTGGAGTCAGTGGTGTGAGAGAGGCATTCTCACTTGCTGCTTTTGTCCCACTATGCTCTTTGGTCAAGCAGCTTTTGCTAGTTATCGGGACACTCTGTGAACAGAAAAAGATGGTGGGAAGGGTCAATGCAAAGATGCCTCTGTAAGGAGACCAAAAGCCATCACCCTCTGAGACTCCCCAACTTCTGTGATCACCAGGCAGAACCCATTAGTCTTTACAAGGGAAAATGGTGTAAAGCAAACTGAGAGCAGCTTGAAGTAACTACAGTGTGTGTGTGTGTGTGTGTGTGTGAGAGAGAGAGAGAGAGAGAGAGAGAGAGAGAGAGAGAGAGAGAGGAGAGGGAGAGGGAGAGGGAGAGGGAGAGGGAGAGAGAGAAGCAGCTGTGTTTTTGAAAGCTCTTGAAAGGCAGCTTGGCAGGCTCTATTTGCAAGGCCGTTTCAGACATACTGGGTGGCAAATAAAATATCTGAGACATTGTTTGGCTATGTTTTAGCCTGCAGTGAAATAGTACAGACCTTGTATAAACTCCTAGCAGCAGTGACTTTTAATGGAAAGCCTGGCAGACTTTCCATTATATAGTCACACCAAGGGTGGCAAGGCTGCAATAAAGGGCAAAAGTGATGATCTTTTTGGTTCTGCCTCTTTGCATTGTACATCTCCAGTCCTCACTTTGACAAGGTGAGCTTTATATGTTAAACATTTAAGCCTGAAGTGATACCCCTACCATCCCCACAGCAATGTTGTATGTATTCTTCAAATGCAGTAAGTGAGAGAAGCTGCTTTCTCGGCTGCATTATTATATCTAGTCTCAGTCAAAATAGGCAGGAGGAAGAAGCCTCTTGTTTCACTTCCATCCCTTTGTCTCTTACCTTCATCAGGGGCCACCTGAACTGGCTTCAGCTGGACCGTAGGGTGCTGGAACATGACTTCCCCAAAAAGTCGGGACCGGTTGTTTTGTACTTTTGCGTCAGGTGAGTATATGTTTCAGCATCTCTCAGAATGTACCACAGCATGTTTTTGCATTTTTGTTCTTGTAGTAAGTTCAGAGTTGGTGTTGTTTAGAAAGGGTAAGGACCCAGAAAGTCCCCATTGCAGAAAATCACTGGAGCACAGAATGGGGAAGGGCCACAGCTCTATGGTAGGGCATGTGCCTTGCATGTTTAAGGTCCCACATTAAATCCCCAGCATGGAGACAGAACAACAGCAGCTGCCCAAGAAATGAGCTGCTGGTCAGTGTAGGCAGACTAACTGGACTGACTCAGAATAAGATAGCTTCCTACGCTGCTGCAAGTTTGAGGCTGCAAAAGGGCATTTCACCAAGCATAAAGTCTTGTGCTGGCTGCCAGGGAGAACCCAGGTGTTGGTACTGAGGTACGTAGCTCTGAACAACAGGGCAACTCGAACTTCAAAATGGTTGGGATACATCCTGAGGACCTCCTCAGTGGCAGCTTCCCAATTGCGGAAGTCCCTTCCCAGGGAAGTATCTTTGTCTCCACGTTGACCACTTTGGGCATCAACTGAAGGTTTGTGCTGGCTTTGGGAACATAAATGGATTCCATAGTTTTAGTATCATTGTCTGCTGCATTATGTCATTTGGTTTTTAGATACATAGTTGTGGATGTTTGTGGTGGTTGCATTTTACTGTGTTGTGAACTGCCCTGGGAGGAAGGGTGGCTCAGATGGTTGCAAGGTTCATGTTCAAATCTCACCTCAAACTCTTTAGATGGCTTTAGACAAGCTGAGATTCCCTTCACTGAACATCCTCCTATTTGATGGGCAATGATTTTGGTTTATCTTACTGGCTTATATACCGGATTTGGGTATTTTCACTTAGAGCAGAGAGGGAGAGTATAAATATGAAAAATAAATATAATGAGTTGTATGTTTGTAGTATTTATTTGTATAATATTTATAATCTTTTAATATCAGTAAGGATGGTTGAAGTAATATGTGTGAAAGCTACAACTGCCAGGATTCTAAGAGGGAAGACATAAATAGTTAAATGAGAATATATGTTTGTGCACGTATCATATGTGGAAATACCTCAACTCCTAATTTATATCTCTCCTTCCACAGTTCATAACTGCATAGTCATTCCTCTGTTATACCCAGCGCCGTCTTAAGCGCTCCCGGCGCCGTGGTGTGCCGGATCCTCCGGCGCCCGCCGGATCCCTCCGGCGCCCGCCGGATCCCTCCGGCGCCCTCCCACCCCGTTTCCCAGTGCGGCGGGCGGGTGGGCGCCACGCGCAGCGCGGGTGCAACCGGCGCTGCTGCGCGGCAGGCGGGGGGGCAGGCGCAGCTGCGCGGCGGACCGGTCGGCCAGCGGGTGGGCGCAGCTCGTGGCGCCCTCCTGGCGGGCCGGCGCCATGGTGCCCTGCGCCACCCAGCCTGCACGTAGGGCCGGGCCTGGTTATACCGCAGAGGGATGCACAGGAAGTTATGAACTTTAGAAAAGGAGATATGAATTAGGAGTTGAAGGCTGAATGGTGTTTAATTATGAAAATATCATTTTTGATATACTGACCATCAGAGACATGTATCTTTATGAACATACATAAGCCCCAAACCCAAACAATTTTTGCAGTCTAACCCAAACAAGGAGAATAACATATTAGGGAAGCAGGAAGGAAAGTCTCCATGATAAAGTAAGTGTTATTTGCAGACTTCCGGCAGAGCACTCTCACGGAGCAGGTCAGGGAATTTTGCTCTCGAGCATGTCCGCTCACAGCAAGGGATGGGAGGGGTCAAATTGGCGAAATGGACCCCCCCACAAAAGATCTGACCCCCTCCCCACAGTTCAAACCTGAGGAACCAAGCAGCGCAAAAAAGGGGGGTCTTTCCGTTTCTGGCACCAAAAGGTGGAGGAAGAAGAAGAGGATCTCTGCGCTTGGAAGAAGGGGCCATTCCAGCTGTGAGACGCCGTGAGGACCTGGTGAGTTGTGCCGAATTCTCCGTATTGAAAAGCTACGAGCCCACAACCTCGTAAAACGTAAACGATAAGGAAAGCAAGAAATGTATTAAGAGGTCGGGGGAAAGACTAAAGGATATGCGAAAAGCTAAAGGCGGCTAAAAGTAACGTAAGATATTACCGGAGCTCCGTGCCAAATCAACGAGCTGACGTGTAGGCATAAACTTTATATCCGAAACAGTGAATGGAAAAGTGCATGTGTGCAGATTCCCAAAAAGCCGAGGTGACTGAAGACTCTTGTCTAAAGTGAAAAGTGGTCTGTGGGGGGAGTAATATCCTGCGGTGGTTATAGGATATTACCGCTTTAGGTGAAAAAGGAAAGAAGACAAAAAAAGAACCCAAAAGTTAAAATAAAACCCTGAAAAAATGAGGCTAAATTAAGGAACTGCAGTCAGTGGACTCAGCGGTGAGAGGACGACAGGGAGAGAAGAGAAGAGAATAGGAGGAAACAGGAATACGAGGGAACGCACGTGGAACAGGGAGAGAAGAGGAGGAATCAAGAATACGGGGGAACGCACGAGGAGAGAAAAGAAGGAGAGGAACTGCATTTTAAACAAAGAGAAAATGGTGATGCCTAAAACTTAAAGTCAGCTTCCTCCTTCTTGTTCAGCGGTAGTGGAAATACAAGTACCATAGAATTAACAGAGCTCCCTATAGGAAGAGAAGGATACAGCGCCATCTAGAGCTGAAAAGGAGAATCGTTTAGCAATAACGGAAATTAAAGCACTATAAAGACTACAGACAGAACTCCCTATAGGAAAAGAAAGACACAGTGCCACCCAGCGTCCAAAGGAGAAATTGCAGGATCCAAAAGAAAGAGGGAAAGATAAGTTATATCAATAAGGACAAGTACTAAAAATAGAAGTGAATCAAACAGATATTACTTAATGGAATTAAATCAATGGAATTTTATATGAATTTTTAAGAAATTAAGAAATTATACTGTGTAAGTTAAATAATTGTAGTAGATCTATTGAATTTATTGTATGTAATTGAAATTATTGAATTAAGAGATGCAAGTTTTTTAGTTACCCTGTTTTCCCAAACCCCCAGGAATTAATTTAGAAGGGAATGATTAGAAGATGTAAGATTGATATAAAATTGTGATTGATTGTATATATAGGGAAATAAGTATGGCAGCTAACAAAAAAGGTCAATCTCAGATGACAATACCCGTGATGGCGGCAAGAAGACAATTGGTGGCGGAACTGGATCCCAATGCGGATATCAGAGAGTTAATAATAAATATGAATAAATCAATTAATGAAAAACTGGACAATATGGGTCTCAAGATTGAACAGAACTCTAAGTTAATTATGGAACTGTCAAGCCAAATGAAAGATCTTACAATTAAGAACATGGAGACAGAAAAAGCTGTGGTGGAACTAAAAACAAAAATGAGTAAACATGAAGACACCTGTAAAGATGCAACAAAAAAATTTCAACAGGAGAATAAAGATCTGAGGAAAAGCCAAGAGATTATAAATCTGGAAATGAACGAGATGAGGAGAATGCAGGAAAAAATACTGGACCAGATAGCAATGCAGGAGATGTACCATAGAGAACTGATTTTGAGATTATGGGGTGTCCCTGAGACACACAATGAAGACATCATAAGCAAATTAATAAAAGAAATATCCAAAGGGCTGAACGTGAAAGAAGAAGATCTACTTTTAGATGTAGATAAAATTTTCAGAATGAGACCAGATGTGAAAAAACGTTTTAACGGTCTAGGAGACTGTCTGGTATTCTTAAATTCAAGATTGCTAAAAAATAAAATCTTACAAAAAAGAAGGTTGATTATTGATGGACATAATGTATTGATTTATAAAGAAATTCCAAAATAAAAGAGAGGAAATTACAAAGTTCTGACAGATAGTTTGAAGGCAAAAGGTATTATGTTTAAATGGCTGTTTCCAGAAGGGTTGTCATTTACATTTAAAGATAGTAAAAAGAGCATAAGATCAGTGGATAAGATGGAGAAATTTAAGAGAACATACAAAAAGGATCTAGGAGGGGAGGGAAACCAAGAGAGAGAAGAAGAACAGAGAGGAGCAGAGGGAGGGATAGACAGTTTGATAGCAGTGACGTGAATACACAGTACCTGGAGTACTGTGTCCAGTTCTGGGCACCACAGTTCAAGAAGGATACTGACAAGCTGGAACGTGTCCAGAAGAGGGCAACCAAAATGGTCAAAGGCCTGGAAACGATGCCTTATGAGGAACAACTTAGGGAGCTGGGTATGTTTAGCCTGGAGAAGAGAAGGTTAAGGGGTGATATGATAACCATGTTCAAATATATAAAAGGATGTCATATAGAGGAGGGAGAAAGGTTGTTTTCTGCTGCTCCAGAGAAGCGGACACGGAGCAACGGATTCAAACTACAAGAAAGAAAATTCCACCTAAACATTAGGAAGAACTTCCTGACAGTAAGAGCTGTTCGGCAGTGGAATTTGCTGCCAAGGAGTGTGGTGGAGTCTCCTTCTTTGGAGGTCTTTAAGCAGAGGCTTGACAGCCATCTGTCAGGAATGCTTTGATGGTGTTTCCTGCTTGGCAGGGGGTTGGACTGGATGGCCCTTGTGGTCTCTTCCAACTCTATGATTCTATGATTCTATGAATATAAAGGAAAAAGAACCTGTAATAGTGAAATTTTAGAGCAGGCTTTGATTATTCTCTTCTTTTTAGATTATAGCAAATAAAATTGTGAAATATTATTGATTACTGTAAATAAAGCAAATGAATTTTAAGTATAATTTCTTGGAATGTGAATGGATTGAACGAGAAGAAAAAAAGAAACAAGATAGAACATATATTAAAAAAGAAAAAATGGAATGTAATATGTTTACAAGAATCACATATAGCACAAAAGCATGAAAGAATTTTGGTCAACAAAAGATTGGGGTTAGAATATATTGCCTCAGATAAAGCAAAAAAAAGAGAGGGATAGTTATGTATATAAATCCAAAATTAGAAGCCGAGTTTAAATGTAAGGATGGGGAGGGAAGAGTGCACATGTGGTGGCAGTGCGAGGAAATTAAAAAATTCTGGCAATTGATACAGGAAGAAATTTTTTAAAATGTTGAAAAAATTGATTACCAAAAAGCCCGAGGTATATCTGTTAGGTCTAATAGATTGTGAAATACCTAAAGGAAAGGAAAAAGTATTTTTATATGCCAGTACTGCAGCCAGGGTAGTGATAGCAGCCCAATGGAAAGATCCAAAGGTTCCAACAAAAGAAGATTAGATTTGCAAATTAAATGAATACCTATTGATGGCAAAATTAACGGCAATAATAAGGAATCAATCGAAGCAAAATTTGAAAAACGAATGCAAATGTTACGAAGTGTATTTGGCAAAATATTGCTCAAAAGATGATATGCTTGTGTGCCTAGATTAGGAAGGTAAAGGGAAAGTATGGGGATTAGACAAAAAGGTATAAAATGGTACAAAGAAATAGAAGAGAATACGAAATGCATATTGAAATAATGCTTTAGGACAGAAGTTGATAAGGTACTGGAGGGGTGTCAGAGGGGGAAGGAGGGGCTAATTGTGTAGGATTTCGATTTTGTATTTATTGTTTGGAATAACTGATATGTTTGTTTTTGTTTGATTAATGTATGTTCTTAATTTATAATTTCAATAAAGTATATTTTAACTTTTTTTGTTTTTAAAGTAAGTGTTATTTGCAATGGTGAGCTTTGGGGAAGCATTTAAAATGAGAGGGTGAAGGATTAACTCAGCGCAGGAAGAAGCCATGATGTTGGGAGTAAAAAAAGGAAAAGGGAACCAGCAGTTATGTTGAGAGAACCGGATAAATACTTGTGGGTGACATGACAAAAGAAAGTTAGTGATGGAAAATTTCAGTGCAAGAAGACATATGTAGACTGTGTTTGTGTGAATATATGAAGCTATGGCAGGCAAGGGTGCACTCGCAAGTCATACCCCCCATATCTCCTCAGACATGCCAGCTTCTCATTAGTTTGTCACATGATATTGCCAAAGGTTGAATGTGTTTTTATAGTATGTTTGATGGCATGTGCTTAGACGTTGTCCCTGTGATTGGAAACCCTGCTAAACCAGGGTTATTCTGCTGGGGGGGGGGAGGTTTCTGAGAGTGTCCAATCAGACCTTTGCACCTATTGCATGGAAATCTGAGGGGCAGCTACTGCACTTGGGGACCCTGGGGAGGGGTTTTGCTCCTGTTTCCCTCCCTTGTCTAACCCTTCACACATTCAGACAAATGCCTGAACATTATTTAAGTGCTGCAGGCTTACACACACCCTCCTTGTCCTCCCCCTTCACTATTATGGGCAGATTCTGTCTTTCTTTACAGGTTTCCTCCAGCCATACGTTGACATGAGACCTAAATGGAACCGCAAACAGAATTTCCTTGAAACTGGTTTGCCAGACCAACTTTGAACCATTGATTTGAAGAATGGGCTGGAAGCAAATCACAGTTTGCCCAGCTGATCACAGTTTGCCCAGCTGATCACAGTTTGCCCAGCTGGGGTATCACAGGAAACCGTAGTTGTCACATAACACAGAAAGGAGAGGGGGATCCTGGGAGCAGAAAACGGGGCAGGAGAAAGTGGATGCGATGGGGATACCTGCTGCTTCTTCAGTCTCCAAATCATTATTTGGATATTGTCTTTCTTGGCATCAGTGTTGAACCACCATAATCATGGAACTAGATACTTCAGCCAGTTCCAAGAGCAGCAGCAAGACTCTTAATGGAGTCGGTCTCCTTTTTCATACGAAAGGCACTGCGTACCTGTTTGTTTCTGGACTCAGAGTGCCAGTCATTACCTTTTGAAGCCTAAATAGTTTACCTGTCCAATACGTTCAGTGAGGCCTTTTTTTGTACAGTTGTACAGTCTGGTGTAAAATTGACTAGTACAAGAAGAAAGGGCCTCTTTTTTTCTTTTTACAGTGCCCAAGATTTGAAGCTTCCTGACCCAGGAAATCAATTTTCTCTCCATTTCTATTCTATGACATTTGATGATTTTTTTGTGTGATTTTCTTGACTCCACACACACACACACACACACACACACACATCCGCCACTATAAATTGTTTTGTAGGGTTGTTGTTGTTGTTGTTGTTTTGTAATTTTGCTGCTATTCTGACTATATTTTTGTTTTCCATTCATGATATTGTAGGGTGTGTTTTTTAGTTATGTTAACTGCCTCTTATCATATCACTGTGAGATGGAAAGGCAGGTGTTAGACCATAAGGCTACCTAACTCAGTTATACAGAATGGTAGCAGCTCTCCTGGGTTTCTGGCTGAAATTATTTCCAGTTCTACCTGGAGATGGTACAGACTGAACCGGAGGCTTCTTCCATGTTCTTTTCCACTGGGCTGCAGCCCATCTCCAAATACAGAGACAATATATGCTGTATCTTTTTTAAAAAATCAGTTTTCCTTGGAATATTCCCATGCAGCTACTCAGAAAAAAAGGGTGATGATTCACTCTCACTATAACCAAAATAAATCACTCTGTTCACATTGCTGAAAGTTCTGAAATAAGCTTTCAGGGACTTCTTATATTGTGAAAGAAACGTCTTTATTAGAAACAGACAAGAGTACAGCCTCTCTACTTGATCTGGTAATCACCGACAAAAGTTGCACAGGAGGAGGGAATTATTAAAACCTTCAGCAGAACAAGTGAAAACTCTTCTGGGTAACATGGACTGCAGTGTAATGAAATGGTTCCACGCCTATTACAAATGATGACAATAAAGCTCAAGAGTCCAAAGCAAATATTTAGCAGGCTCTGTCTGCACTTCCAGCCATCACTTCTGCAACTCAGCACTATAGCTAGGTATCTCCAGAAACAGGAATGGTGGGGTATGGGAGGAGCATAGTGATCTAGACCCTATTATCATGTAGCTCGATACCAAGAGACTTTTTTCTTATCTTAGGACTCATCCAGACTTCCTTTTGCACTAACTTTCTAGGCACAGAATGGGCTTTAAGGTGTCATGTCCAAGCAGGTTTGGTTTTTTGTCCCAGCACTTTCTCTGAGTGTTTTATCACTGGATTGGAGCAAATGGCAATCAGGTTTTTCGCAGATTGCTGTTTGCTCTGATTCAGCAGTAAAATTCCCTGGGGAAAGCTATTACTATTACTATTACTACTATTATTACTATACTGTTCATCTGACTGGGTTGTCCCACACATTCTGAGAGGCTTCTAGCAAATTAAAACACCAAACACAGTAAAACATAAAACATTAAAAACTTCCCTAAACAGGGCTACCTTCAAATATCTTCTATAAGTCAGAAAGTTCTTTACAGTATTTCCTTGACATCTGGTGAGAGGGTGTTCCACAGGGTGGGCATGACTACCGAGAAGGCCCTCTGCCTGGTTCCCTGTAACTTGGCTTCTCGCAGGGAGGGAACTGCCAGAAGGCCCTCAGCACTGGACCTCAGTTTCCGGGCTGAACAATGGGGGTGGAGACGCTCCTTCAGGTATACTGGGCTGAGGCCATTTAGGGCTTTAAAGGTCAGCACCAGCACTTTGAATTGTGCTTGGAAACACCTGCACCCCCCAAAAAATGGGACTTTCCCCTCCCTAAAAAAGAGCTCAACAACTCTTTCACCTGAAACCCGAAAACAGGACTTTTGTTCCTAAAAAAGCTCAACAACTTTGACCAGAACCTCCCCCCCCAAAAAGGGGGGGTAGATCACTGCCAGTTTTTAACTCTGTGAGTAGATCGCAGTCACTTGGGAGTTGGCCACCCCTGAGCTAGATGCTAAAATCAATAGAGAGAGCCCTGTGCTCAGAGGGGAGGAAGGCTTCTGTTGCTTTTCTTATTCCTTTCCAGCTGATTACTTAACAGATCAGCAATGGGGCTATTTTTCTTTCTTTTTCAGTGCCCCCCACCCTGCCCTGGCCAAGCTATGGTATATGCTTTTAAAGATTTACAATGGAGGTTAGAACACAGGATTCGATGGGAAACTGGCCACAAGCTCTTTGCATTTTGTGCAGCAGCAGCAGCATATGTGAATGGAATGGCAGATTTGTTTTATGCCTACTGTCTATTTAATGTACGAATCTTTATTGTGATAGTGGGGAGTAGCAATTGTAGGGGCTTCTATGTTCAGCTCTTGCAACCCAAGTTAGGATAATCCAGTTTTCAAACTATCTCCAGGGAGGTAGAACTAGATCAGGCTGTTCCTCACCTGAGTCAGTTTCTAAAAGTCCGTTCTGTCCCATTTCCATATTAATCTTACAGATTTTTAAAATATTTTCCAGTAGTTTATAAATGCTTTTCAATAAAAATATGTAGTTATTTTTAATCACAAGGAAATCCATATTCAAATGCATTTTTCCTCTCAGAGTACACATTTCTAAACATATTGTATCCTAAAATGCATGTTTGTGTATGTATTTTGAGAAAAAAAACTATGCTGCAAAATTCAGGGAAGTACAACACACACACACACACACACGAGATAACTGCATCCTGATCTGCGCGTTAGCTGAGGAGGCACAGGTCAGGGCAGTTCATATCAGAATTTGCAAAGAAGGAATTGCTTAACGGATCCTACCTCCAGGGTGTTAGTGGCAGGCAGGATCCACAGAAGAGTCACTGGCAAAATAGTCAAGTGCAAGCCTGGGCTGAGCTAAGACCTTTGCCCCAAAAGGAAGAGCTGGAAGAGGATTCCAGGTGGAGAGTAATAGCATGGAAGGGATTAGGGAAGCGATCATTTAGGGATGGAAGGCGATGCAGGCAAAGACAGTGTAAGCGAGAACTGGGAATTCCGTAATGAAGGCCATCCACCGTATTTTTCGCTCCATAAGACACACCTGACCAAAAGACGCACCTAATTTTTAGAGGAGGAAAGGGGGAAAGCCCTGGTTTTTTTGAGCATCAGCTCACAGTTGTGTAGGTTTTTTTGCAAAGGGGGAAAGCTCCATTTTTTTTGAGCATCAGCTCAAAGTTGTGCAGCTTACCTTGCAAAGGGGGGAAATCCTGTTTTTATGGAGTTCAAATCACAGTTCTGCAGCTTTGAAAGGAAAGGGAGCCATTTCTACAGTTTTGACAGAAAATCTAATCAACCAGTCACATGTCACTGGGGAAACACAACAATGGAGGCCTGGGCAAGGGGTGGGGCCAGGAAGGGAGCTAGCTTCTCTTATCTCCCTCCCAATCTCTTGCAATCAGCTGCTGAGTGGGTTCTCTTTCCCTCTTGTTAGCCTTTAACTCTTTCTTTTTTTAAAAAAAAAAAAAAGCTGGATCTGCTTTTCACCCCTGGGCAATTCGGCTCCAGGGACCATGAATTCGCTCCATAAGATGCACAGACACCTCCTCTTGCTTTTTAGGAGGAAAAAAGTGTGTCTTGTTGTTGTTGTTTAGTCGTTTAGTCGTGTCCGACTCTTCGTGACCCCACGGACCATAGCACGCCAGGCACTCCTGTCTTGCACTGCCTCCCGCAGTTTGGTCAAACTCATGTTCGTAGCTTCGAGAACACTGTCCAACCATCTTGTCCTCTGTCGTCCCCTTCTCCTAGTGCCCTCAATCTTTCCCAACATCAGGGTCTTTTCCAAGGATTCTTCTCTTCTCATGAGGTGGCCAAAGTATTGGAGCCTCAGCTTCACGATCTGTCCTTCCAGGGAGCACTCAGGGCTGATTTCCTTAAGAATGGATAGGTTTGATCTTCTAGCAGTCCATGGGACTCTCAAGAGTCTCCTCCAGCACCAGAATTCAAAAGCATCAATTCTTCGGCGATCAGCCTTCTTTATGGTCCAGCTCTCACTTCCATACATCACTACTGGGAAAACCATAGCTTTAACTATACGGACCTTTGTCGGCAAGGTGATGTCTCTGCTTTTTAAGATGCTGTCTAGGTTTGTCATTGCTTTTCTCCCAAGAAGCAGGCGTCTTTTAATTTCGTGACTGCTGTCACCATCTGCAGTGATCAAGGAGCCCAAGAAAGTAAAATCTCTCACTGCCTCCATTTCTTCCCCTTCTATTTGCCAGGAGGTGATGGGACCAGTGGCCATGATCTTGGTTTTTTTGATGTTGAGCTTCAGACCATATTTTGCGCTCTCCTCTTTCACCCTCATTAAAAGGTTCTTTAATTCCTCTTCGCTTTCTGCCATCAAGGTTGTGTCATCTGCATATCTGAGGTTGTTGATATTTCTTCCGGCAATCTTAATTCCGGCTTGGGATTCATCTAGTCCAGCCTTTCGCATGATGAATTCTGCATATAAGTTAAATAAGCAGGGAGACAATATACAACCTTGTCGTACTCCTTTCCCAATTTTGAACCAATCAGTTGTTCCATATCCAGTTCTAACTGTAGCTTCTTGTCCCACATAGAGATTTCTCAGGAGACAGATGAAGTGATCAGGCACTCCCATTTCTTTAAGAACTTGCCATAGTTTGCTGTGGTAGACACAGTCAAAGGCTTTTGCATAGTCAATGAAGCAGAAGTAGACGTTTTTCTGGAACTCTCTAGCTTTCTCCATAATCCAGCGCATGTTTGCTATTTGGTCTCTGGTTCCTCTGCCCTTTCGAAATCCAGCTTGCACTTCTGGGAGTTCTCGGTCCACATACTGCCTAAGCCTGCCTTGTAGAATTTTAAGCATAACCTTGCTAGCGTGTGAAATGAGCGCAATTGTGCGGTAGTTGGAGCATTCTTTGGCACTGCCCTTCTTTGGAATTGGGATGTAGACTGATCTTCTCCAATCCTCTGGCCATTGCTGAGTTTTCCAAACTTGCTGGCATATTGGGTGTAGCACCTTAACAACATCATCTTTTAAAATTTTAAATAGTTCAGCTGGAATATCATCACTTCCACTGGCCTTGTTATTAGCAGTGCTTTCTAAGGCCCATTTGACTTCACTCTCCAAGATGTCTGGCTCAAGGTCAGCAACCACACTACCTGGGGTGTACGAGACCTCCATATCTTTCTGGTATAATTCCTCTGTGTATTCTTGCCACCTCTTCTTGATGTCTTCTGCTTCTGTTAGGTCCTTACCCCTTTTGTCCTTTATTATGGTAATCTTTGTACGAAATGTTCCTTTCATATCTCCAATTTTCTTGAACAGAACTCTGGTTTTCCCCATTCTATTGTTTTCCTCTATTTCTTTGCATTGCTCATTTAAGAAGACCCTCTTGTCTCTCCTTGCTGTTTTTTGGAAATCTGCATTCAGTTTCCTGTATCTTTCCCTATCTCCCTTGCATTTTGCTTGCCTCCTCTCCTCTGCTATTTGTAAGGCCTCGTTGGATAGCCATTTTGCTTTCTTGCATTTCCTTTTCCTTGGGATGGTTTTCGTTGCTGCCTCCTGTATAATGTTACGAGCCTCCATCCATAGTTCTTCAGGCACTCTGTCCACCAAATCTAAATCCTTAAACCTGTTCCTCACTTCCACTGTGTATTCATAAGGGATTTGATTCAGATTGTATCTTACTGGCCCAGTGGTTTTTCCTACTTTCTTCAGTTTAAGCTGGAATTTTGCTATAAGAAGCTGATGATCTGAGTTACAGTCAGCTCCAGGTCTTGTTTTTGCTGACTGTATAGAGCTTCTCCATCTTTGGCTGCAGAGAATATAATCAATCTGATTTCGATGCTGCCCATTTGGTGATATCCATGTGTAGAGTCGTCTCTTGTGTTGTTGGAAGAGAGTGTTTGTGATGACCAGCTTGTTCTCTTGACAGAACTCTATTAGCCTTTGCCCTGCTTCATTTTGAACTCCAAGGCCAAACTTGCCAGTTGTTCCTTTTATCTCTTGATTCCCTACTTTAGCATTCCAATCCCCTGTAATGAGAAGAACATCCTTCTTTGGTGTCATTTCTAGAAGGTGTTGTAGGTCTTCATAGAATTGGTCAATTTCACTTTCTTCAGCACCGGTAGTTGGTGCATAAACTTGGATTACTGTGATGTTAAAAGGTCTGCCTTAGATTCGTATCGAGATCATTCTGTCATTTTTGAGATTGCATCCCATTACAGCTTTTGCCACTCTTTTGTTGACTATGAGGGCCACTCCATTTCTTCTACAGGATTCTTGCCCACAGTAGTAGATATGATAGTCACCCGAACTGAATTCGCCCATTCCCTTCCATTTTAGTTCGCTGATGCCCAGGATGTCGATATTTATTCTTGTCATTTTTATTCTTCTCATTTTTGACCAGATCCAGCTTACCTCCACTCATGGTTCCAGGTTCCTATGCAATATTTTTCTTTACAGCATCGGACTTTCCTTTCGCTTCCAGGCATATCCGCAACTGAGCGTCCTTTCGGCTTTGGCCCAGCCGCTTCATCAGCTCTGAATCTACTTGTACTTGTCCTCCGCTCTTCCTCAGTAGCATGTTCCTTCCTCCGCTCTTCCTCAGTAGCATGTTGGACGCCTTCCGACCTGAGGGGCTCATCTTCCAGCGTCATAACTTTTATATGCCTGTTGTCTTTGTCCATGGAGTTTTCTTGGCAGGGATACTGGAGTGGCTTGCCAGTTCCTTCTCCAGGTGGATCACGTTTAGTCAAAACTCTCCACTATGACCTGTCCATCTTGGGTGGCCCTGCATGGCATAGCTCATAGCTTCTCTGAGTTATTCAAGCCCCTTCGCTTACGACAAGGCATTGATCCATGAAGGGGATCAATGCCTTGACTCTTGCTTTTTAGGAGGAAAAAAGTGTGTCTTATGGAGCGAAAAATACGTTATTTAGCGATGCGACTTCTCTGTCAAAATGCCAGCAGGGACTTTTTTCATGTATCACAATTGAAGGAATAGCTCTTTCTATTCTGTTTAGGCTGCTTGGAAATTAATATAGATTGCCTTAGTCTTTATAATCTCGAATGCTGTGAATAATACCTTTGGTTGTAGATGTGGCAGAGAACACAGGATGCGATGAAAAACCCAAAGCTGTTAGTGAGCAACTGAGTGACTTATGTTGAACAGGCTTCTGGTCTCAAAACTGAGAGATGCTGTCTCTGAAGATCTTACACCAACAAGCGGAACAAGGTTCAGATGTATTTCCAATGCTTTTAGTGTAAGTTTCTGACATGCGCAGATGGTGAAAATGAATGTCTGTAGTGGGGATGGAAAATTTGAAACTGGGGAGGTGCTGAAATTCACATTTTCCATGCCTTTCTTAAAAACAAAGTTGCGCATGTCAGAAACTTACCCATACTATAAAATTTCACTAACAGAAGTTAGCACTTCCATGAAAAGGGGTCACATTATTGAGCTTATGGAAATAATATTTATGCTAATACCTAGGAAACTATTAACTCTTGCCAGGCAAAATAGAAAACCATTGTACTACTGCTACATCTCTAAAGTTCTTACATCTCCAGCTATAAAGTCACAGTGAATAAATGAAACTTCCGGTTTTCTAAGCAAACAATAGAAGACTTTTCCAAAAGATCCTCTAGAAGGCTCCAGCCCCTTTTAAATGAAGACAATTATTTCCCTCGGCTGTTGCTGCTGTTTTAATATTGACACACATTTTGGAAGAACTTCCCAGCATACAATGTGCACTGCAGATCTTTGGAGAATGAGGTTTTCTTTGTAGGTCCTAAATATCATGTGGAGCTCTTGACTACAGGAGGATATATGCTTATTTAGTGCTATTTTTATAGAAAAAAGGTACCAGAACTCACCACGAATGCCTTCTTTGTTCTCTTAGAATGGCAATGGCACCTACTTTAGAGGTGCCAGTACTGAGTTCTGGCTGAAAAAAAGCCCAGTGCTTGTTCAAGTTTCCTACTTTTTTTATCCGATCGTCTTTACTTGTATGAATTGCTCAGAGCATCAGCCAGGCTTTCACCGTAGGTTTAAGAAATGCAATGCTGCCCCCTGGTGTCCCACAGGAGTGCCTTCTTTTTCAGCTCACACCTGTAAGCAGGGTCAGGTGCCAGTGGACAAATCTGCATTCCTTCCTTCCTTCTCTTTTTTAAGTGAATATGTAGTTTGTAAGAAGCATATCGGAAACATTCCAATGAGAGGTTGACATTCACAGCTGTTGTTAATGTAATTCTCACATCCAGCTCTGAAGTCCAAGGAGAGATCCTGGGCTTGTCACACTGCACTGTCATAGGCTTAGAAGGCAGAGTAACATTATCTGCATCACACAGAAGCAAGAGGGATCCAATGAAAGGCTTTCCCGAGGCTCCTTGGTATGGTGGCCTCTGAGGTCAAATTTTAGCTGAGCACTTCATAACTTGTGCTCAGGCCCCTATGCAACAGAGCTCTCGTTTCTGTCAGGTAGGTACATACGTGTGTGTGTGTGTGTGAATCTACTTCTCATGCGGGAGAAAAACTACACGTTGTGCTCAGTGAGTCTTCTGCTTTCCTGGCTGCTGTCCTGCAGTTATGGAGGAGGATGGGACAAGGGCTGGGGCTTCTTCCCCCGGCACCTTCCATGACATCAGCGACCTTCTGCTCCTGCCAGCTGTGGGTTAGCAGAGGGAGAGTTCTGTTTGTTTTAGCAGGTGGGGAAAGGGATGGATGGGTGCTGGGACCTAAGAAGGAACAGTGTGGGAGACGCTGGCAACATGCTGCCTATAAGGGGGTTGGAGAGTTCTTTGGGTTGTGATCTGGTGACCCTAAGCAGCTCTATAAAAACAATAAGTGGGCTAGTATGTCTATGAATCCATGAGAAATATTAGCAGGTATGTTGAAAAAGATCACTGCAAGTTTTTTTGTTATTTCCATATTTTCTTTTACTATGAAGCCCCCCAGACCTATTTATTGAGCAGTCATCCAGATTTGCTTGCACAAAGCTTATGCAGCAGGTTAAACCATATTGGTCTTTATTGAGCATTTGTTTTCCTTTGTTTGTAGGGTAGATTGGTTATATAAAAAAATTATCTTGATTTGCTTGCAGGCTGTTTATACCTTTATAACAGTTTATACTGTTAGTAATTCATTCATTCCACACTTTTCAACTCGTTTCTTCATTTGTTTCCAAACTGCAAAAAGTATGAAAACACATCTAATGCCTATTGAAAGTACATGGCTTCCTGCAAAGAATCCTGGGCAGAGTCTTTTTCACTTCACAAAGCTACAGTTCCCAGCACCCTTAACAAACTACAGTTCCTATGATTCTTCGGAGGAAGTTACCGTATGTGCATTAAATGTGTGTTGGATATGCTTTAAATCTATGCTGTAGCATTGCCCCAATTCCTTTTGAAAGTGGATTTGTTGTGCTTGGGCGACACAGCCCTTTAATCCACTTTAATTGTGCAAACATAATTTTCTCAATATGCACTTGAATCCCTCCTGCAAAATAGTGACCATCTGCAGGTGATTTGCATTGGATTCTGTTGTTAACAAACCTTGGCTTAAAAGCGGAATACAAGATAAAGCAAAAAAAAAACCTGCTAGATGTGGTGGGAGCATTTACAAAAACTATCAGATGAAGGCATAGTTGGGACAAGGTGGGGTCCTTTTTGTGCCTTACCATCTTGCAGGGGTGCCAACTTGAATAAAATATGGGGGGCAGGTAAGCTGCACCCCACATAATCGACCACAAGACTCATGCACTCCATTTGAATGGCAATGTTCATCAACTTAGGGGGGTCTGGCCTTCTCAAATATTTTATTGAGGGGGGGCGTGAAGGGACCACAGCACCTAGGAGATGGCTCCTATGCCGTCTTGTATATCAAGTACCGTATTTTTCCATGTATAAGATGCCCACGTGTATTTTGGGGGACTAAATTTAAAGAAAATGAGGGAAGATGGCCCAAAGTTGCTGAGCTTTTTTGGGGGGGTTGCACGCACGCCATCACCCAGCAGGGCTGTTGCTGGGAGTTGGCAAAGTGGGCAGCCACTCCCCCCATGCCACTGCAGGCGGGAAGCTCCCTAGAGCGCGGGCGCCAACCAGTTGACTGGTGGCTTCCCCTCCACGCTGCTGCGGGAAACGCTCCCTAGAGTGCATGCCTCCCGCAGCGGCATTGGGGGGGGGAGTTGCACGCCTGCCAATCAGCTGGCTGGCAGTACACAGCTTTCCCCCCACGCCACTATCTGTGTATAGGACAGCCCCAGTTTTTTGACCTGATTTTTGAGTCAAAAAACATCGTCTAATACACGGGAAAATACAGTATTTCAAATGTGTTTGTATTATAACATATTTCACTTGTGCTTATTTTTTAAATGCATTGTAAGTTGCTTCGAGACTTTTTGTGTAACGAATGACTAATGGTAGAAAGTTTAATGAATCGCCACCATCAACTACTGTTTACCCCAACCATGGTAATCCTTAACATTTTTGAAGAGCATCTATATAGATCAGTGGTTCCCAATTAGCTAATTCCTGAGGACCCCCTATTTTTCAGAAGTCAAGCCATAGACCCCCTACTTTTGAAAATGTTGATAACTCTATGGTGGTTATCTCTGCCAAGCAATTTTTTGAACAAAATGTGGGTTAGCCCCTAATAAGCAAAGGATTTAACAGACTAGGGCTGAGCAATATCTCGTTTTCAACATTGTGATAAATCAGCAGTTAAGCCTCACAATATTCTGATATAACACGATGTCTGAAATTGGAGATCAGGCATGGGGATGAGGGAAGGAACCACCCAGAGATAAGGTGGGTGGGGGGAGGGGGGCAGAGTCCCCTCCACCACATGGTTTGATTGGGAGGGGATGGGGGCTGCATCAAGCCGCCATCCGTGGGGCAGCCAGTGGTAGCAGCTCGTGAAGAGGCCCGTCCTCTGTGGCTACTGCTGCTGCTTTCTTGCAGACTGATTAAAGCTGCCCTGGCTCCGTGCCAGGGGAAGGGAGCGCCAACGGTGCCTTGGAGTGGGGCGATCAGCTGCCCTGTTCTCTCTCAGCGTGAGGGAAGGCAGCTCAGAACAGCAGCATTATCGGCTGAGATCCATCGTGCAATATTGGCGGTGCCTTGAATTCAGCTGCCCTGCTCTCCCTCACGCGAGGAGCAATATATTGCTACGGTACATATATTGAAAAAACGCACAGTGCTAAAACAGACCATGATATTACCATGCAAAAATGACAAAAAATTAGTTGGGGGGAGGCATGGGATGGGGCCACAGGCCCCATGGGTGTGTTCCGTGGACCCCCAGGAGTCCCCAGATCCCTAATTGGGAGCCACTGATATAGAATATTCCCAAGATGCAGGTGATAGCTAGCCAGTTCATGGGAGAGTGTGGGCGGGCAGATCTGTTCATTTCAGTTTCTTGTTTTTCTGGTCGGAAGTTCAGCTCACCATATTTCTTCTTCAATTTGCAATTTAAAAAAGAACCCTCATGAAAATTCACCATCATGTTAGCATGCATTTCTTCTAATGTACACATTTTTGTGTGGAATTTAGTTGAATACATTTTTGCAAGCCATTTTCTCTAATAAAATGCATTTTCACATGTTATTTTTATTTATATGCACTTTGCTCTAATACATGCATTTTGGTTCCCATTTTTTGGTTGAAGAACTGCATCACAGAATTCAGAGAAAGCTGACTTTT
The DNA here is from genome assembly GCF_963506605.1 of Zootoca vivipara. Lineage (NCBI taxonomy): Eukaryota > Metazoa > Chordata > Lepidosauria > Squamata > Lacertidae > Zootoca > Zootoca vivipara. Next base: position 1,500,744 of record NC_083285.1, read on the forward strand.
GAAGGAGAGCTGTTTCGTTTGACACATTTGTTTCAGGAAGTGCAGATTAGATAGGCTTGCATTAAAATGCAAAGTGAACCACATTGCTCCCCCTCCTTAGGTCAGAGGTAAGATTTTGACTGAGGGCATGGCTGTTTCATACCTACGGCTCATAGCCACCTTACTGCACTAGCTCTTTCCCAGAGCTACATACAGGTTCATGTGAGCAGTATTTGTTTCTGTACAGCATTCCCATGATGTTGTGAAATTCCAGATTCAGCGCTCCAGGCACAGACTGTTTCCTTTTAAATCTACATTCAGGGGTCACTTCTCCCCTTCATTGCCTCCCCCCAAGGTAGGATGAAACCATTTCTTAAGAAGCAAAGCAGCACAGTTGTCAAGGACAGAGGAAAAAGAAAACCATCCCAGCTGAAAAGATGTATAGAGCTATAAATCAACCTGTGAAATAAAACAAGCATTAATGCCTTTCATATTGGCTGGGATTTACACATACAGCATTTCTGAATGATCATGTCTTAAGAGGCACACAAATCTTTCCAAGAGTCAAAACACAATCTCTAAAACTAAAACAGAAAAGGAGAATTCCTCTCTCTCAGCCCCAAAGGCTCCTCTGAGCACATTTTTTCACATAATAAAAAGATTGCACAGGGTCCTCTTTATTTAGTGGCTGCAATTTCTTTCCTGTGTTTATATGACTTCTCCATTTCATTTCTAGGTTCTACATTGAAAGCATATCCTATCTAAAGGATAATGCTACCATTGAGTTGTTTTTCTTGAATGCCAAGTCCTGTATTTACAAGGTAAGGCCTTGACACTTTTTCTTCATGTCACTGCCATTGTAATTCAACCTTTCTTTAAAAATAAGCACTGCCAATTTGTGCCTCCTTTGGCTATCTGTGATTCTCTGCCTATATATCTGCCTGCCTGCCTGCCTTTACCTGTTGGGAGCCTCCCAGAGTGGTTGGGGAAACCCAGCCAGATGGGCAGGGTATAAGCAATAAATTATTATATTATAGTATTATTAACACCTGCCTCTCAGACATTTGTTAACTCTGAGGGATGGTGCCTCTCCCCAAGCTAGCAATCATAGTAACAAACAACTTCTAATTTGGAGGAGTATTGTTTTCTAGGAAAGGAGAAAACACCATCTCCTTGGCAGTCATATTCTTGATCGTATGAGCTAATCTGTAAGAAACAATTCTGTTGGTTCAGGAAGAGTATGTACTCTCAGCAGTGCAGACGTCTGGACTCCATACTTTCAAGATCTCCAGTTTTCAGAGTGTGAATAAATCCTTGTTTGTTTGAAGTGGAATGTCAGGATGGTTGCTAAATGAGGGATTTAGCACTGTTGTGAGTCGTTAGAACTCTTTTGAAGGCATCCATCAGAAGAGGGCACCCTTGCCTGTGAGGACTGGGCAGTTGTTCCCAGATGTTTACTGGGAGGCGAGGGAGTTTCTTGAAACCTTGCCATGTGCACCAGAACAAAAATGGTTACATGCAATGCTGATGAAACGGTTTCTGTCCAAGTTCTTGGCCTTATGGATGTTTGAAAAGGAAAAGGAAAAAGCCACTGGACTTTTGTTGCTGGTTACTTGGATAAAACAAAACAGTCCCAAGTGCAGAACATTGTGCAACGCTTTGGCAGATGAACAGACTCCCTGGCTTGAAGCTGGAATACCCCAGGCTAAGGGCGCACAGCTGCTTTTTGCTGTGAGACAAAACAAGAACCAGAGGGGAAGGGAAGCTGCAGAAGCAGAAAGGTCTTCTGCAGACACCCAGGGCTGCTTCAAACGTGGCATGTGCAGGGTCTCATCTCTTGCTTCTGCTTAACTGGTAAGCGGACATGTGAACTCACTCCACCAAAAAGCATTTTGTTGCAGCTGAGATGGGAGTTCTGTTTCTAGCATGAGAAGAGCCATTCATAACCCGCCCACAAGTTTTGCATGATGCTGTAGTCATAATTTGACAACAATTACGTGGCTCATTGTGGCATGAATTGAACTTACCTCTTGGTAAAGTCATAGAAATGTAGAGTTAGGAGGGATCATCAGGGTCATCTGGTCCAGCCCCCTGTCTAATGACCCTAAGATTAAGCATCTCCTGCTCTACCAACTGAGCTACCCCAGTCCCTCTTGGTTTGGGTTTTTTTTAAAAAAAAATCTATTAAATTTTCCAATACAAATCACATCCAAATTAATTATACAATTCCCAATTTAAAAAAAAATCCAATTATCCCTTATATATATATATATATATATATATATATATATATATATATATATATAGGCTTCCCATGCCTCAGACGTGATCACCTCTATCAAATTGCTTTTATAATTCTTTCCAATATTTCCGCAGCCTCTGATGTATGCCTTCAAGCACAGTCCCTCTTGGTTTTTGAGGTATATTATTGTCCTTGGGAGGATTGGTGTTGCCACTGATTTTGTATGGCAAGCTGTGTGCTTGAACCTGTGCCTGCATCTCTTGTTTCCTGATGTTTGTGTGTTAAAATTTTCAGTGAAAAAAGGGAGTGGGGAATAGCACCTCCAGGGGGAATCATAGAGTGGCATAATTTGGGAGGGATCTTGGGGGTCATCTAGTCCATCCCTCTGCTCAGTGTAGGATCTGCAGTGCAGGGTGCAACTGCAGCATCTCTGACCGGTGGTCCGTCAGCCTCTGCTAACATGCCTCCGGTGAAGGAGAGTCTGTCCTTTCTGGGTCAGTCTCTTTCACTGTCAAGAAGCTCATACTGTTAGACAGTTTTTCTAAATGTTTAGTCAATATCTATTTCCCTGCCATTTCCACCCATTGTTTCCATGCTTGCCCTCTGGAGAAGTAGAGTGTATGGTTTCTTCTGCTCCATCTTTGCATGACACCTTAAAAACTGATATCCTGCCCCACCTTCTCCTGTCTCTTCCTCAGACTGACATTCCCAGTTCTTTCAGCCATTCCTCAACAGAACAGTTTGCTTCCAGATGGCCAGTTTATTGAGCGTTCATGCTGATTTATTTGCTTATGTGATGTTGTGTCGAGCCTTTCCAGTCCACGTTCCCATCACTTTCCTTACTGTCGAAAGTTCAATCTGGGGAGGGGGTGGGTTGGTTGCTGAAGAGTCCAAATCCAGTTTAATTACACATCCTGAATTTGCAGGTATGCCATTGAATCCCGCCTATAAAACAGCTGCTACCTTGGTCTCCAGATGCCACACCATCCAGAAAGATTTCTCCTCTGGGTGTGTTCCAACCAGTTTATGTCCTTCCAAAAAACTGCTGCCCAAAACTAAAGAGAGCACTCCAGATGTGACCTGACCAGCACAGAATAGTGGAACCAGTAGTGATCCTGATCAATACCCCTGTGGCTGTTTTTCCTTTTTTAAATGAAAAAAAAAGATACATTAAATGCATTCATGCATTTCATGTATCATCTAGCCTTGAAGTTTAAAAGAAGTGACTCTTGGGTACAACATAGACGTACCGGTAGTTTTTAACACAGGGAAGAAGCACCCACACATCTCTTCCAACCTCTCCAAATGGCACCCCACTCACAGCCAAATGGCCGCTCACAGGTAAAGGTCCATGCCCATTTAAATAAATCCATTTGGGGGCCTCTTCAAACTTCTCCTTGCTGTAGAGCACTGGTTTTATGAAGTCAAGGCCCATAGTCCTTCCCATTTCCATTTGATTGATACTTATGGATGCTGCTCAAGTAAGTTGTTTGCACCTTCCATTACAAAGAAGCTTCTGAGAAAAGATGGCTTTGGAGGTAAATCTCGGCAGGAGGTGAGGCCCTTCTGAATCTGATTCCTTGCTTTGTCACACAGCCCCCCAGCAAGCCTTGGGGAAGGGGGGTGGTCCATTTACTCAATGCCATGGCTATACTGTGGGAACTATCGGATTTTCTTTCTCCCAAGGTGTTTGTGAATGGGCTGCATTGTACTGCACTCATTAGCTCTGCCTGCAGTGCAAATTAATAACAGGGCCTTTTCTCTTATCTGTCTGAACTGTTAGGCTTTCTAGCACCACAAATAACAATCCGGTGGCTACTCAAAGACAAAGAAATCCAGGAGGGGGGGGAGTATTGTAGTCTCTGGTCCAAATTTGATGTTTGATACAAACTCCCTTTCATACCTGGGACTCCGTCTCAGGATAATAATAATATCTTACAGTGTCCTATTGTGAATTACTGAGATAATGTGTGGTGTGAACCCTTTAAAGCTTTCCCCCACCCATATAAATATGTATAGATCTAGATTATTAAATTATTATTTTCATTGCCATTATACATATTCACCTTATATTTATGTGACTTTGCTTCTAAGGCTTCTGCTAGATAGAATACTGAAATTACTAGCAGTTTATGTTACATTTAAGCACAAAGTGAAAACCCATTCCCATTCAGTCATGGTCTTTTGCTAAAGATTTTGGATGTGGTAATCCAACACAGGCAGAAAAATGCGTGCAGCTGATCCTGCAGAAATAGGACCATAGCAAATGTGCATAGTGCCCCTTCATAGAATGATAGAATTGTAGAGTTGGAAGGGATCCCAAGGGTCATCTGTTCCAATCTGCTGCGATGCAGGAATCTCAACTAAAGCATCCAAGAGAGATGGCCATCCAAGCTTTGCTTAAAAACCTCCAAGGAAGGAGAGTCCACAACCTCCTGAGGTTCCACTGTCCAACAGCTCCTACTGTCAGAAAGTTCTTCCTGTTGTTTAGTCGGAATCTCCTTTCGTGTAACTTGAAGCCATTGGTTCGTGCCCTACACTCCCTCTTCCATGGGACAGCCTTTGAGATACTGTACTTGAAGGTGACTATCATATTTCCTTTCAGTCTCCTCTTTTCCCAGCTAAACATACCTAGCTCCTTCAGCCATTCCTCATAAGGCTTGATTTCCAGACTGGATCATTGTGGTTGCCCTCCTCTGCACGCGCTCCAGCGTGTCAACATCCTTCTTAAACTGGGGTGCCTAGAATTGGACACAGTATTCCTGGTGTGGTCTGACCAATGCAGAATAGAGTGGTACTATTACTTCCCTTGATCTGCACACTATTCTTCTGTTCATGCAGCCTAGAATAGCATTAGCTTTTTTTGCTGCTGCATCACACTAACTCATGTTAAGCTTGTGGTCCACCTAGATCCTTTTCACATGTACTAAGCCAGGTGCGCCCCCCAACTTATCTTTGTGCATCTGGTTCTACCTGCCTAAGTGCAGAACCTGACATTTGTCCCTATTGAAATTCATTTTGTTAACTTGGGTCCAGTTCTCCAGTCTCCTAAGGTTATTTTGAATTCTGAATTCTGCCTACTGCAGTGTTAGCTACCCCTCCTGGTTTGGTATAATTGGCAGATTTAATGAGCGTCAATTCCTTCATCCAAATCATTTATGAAAATGTTGAAGAACAATGCAGCCCCCACTTGTCCCTTTTTTCCATGATGACGAAGAACCATTAAACTCTTTGGGTTTGGTTCATCAACCAGCTACAAATCCACCTAACAGTTACCTTGTTCAACCCACATTTTACCAGCTTCCCCACAAGCAGGGCTTTTTTTCAGCCAGAACTCACCAGAACTCTGTTCTGGCATCTCTCAGATGGGCACCACTGCCATTGCCAAGACAGCAAATGAGGAGTTCATGGTGAGTTTTGGCACCTCTTTTTCTAGAAAAATATAAGAATATATTGGGGGGGGGGACATTGTCCAAAGCCTTACTGAAATCAAGATACACTATGTCCACAGCATTGCCTGATCCACCAAGATTGTGACACAGACACTTTTGGGGAGGATAAGTGTATCAGTCGCTATTAGCCGTTATAGAAGCTATGCTCTGCCTCCTTGAACTGTGGAAGCAATGCTCTGCTTCCACAGGTGGAGGCAGTAATGCTTCTGAATACCAGTTGCTGGAAACCTCAGGAGGGGAGGGGGCTCTTGTGCTCGGATCCTGCTTGCAGGTTTCTCTCAGGCATCTGGTTGGCAACTGTGGGAAGAGGGTGCTGGTCTAGGTATGCCAGTGGTCTGACCTAGCAGGCTCTACTTACTTTCACATTGGCAACTCTTGGCTGAGAGTGACTTTGGACATTTCCCCCTGGCTTGTTCAGGACCAAATCCCCCCTTGTTCCATTCTTCTTTGGGAAGGAGAATTGTGTGAGATGCACATGCTCAGCTTTGGACGGAACTCACTTGAGCTGCTTCTCACCACTTTTGTTTCAAAAGTCTCCCTTAAGCTATGGTGTGTGGAGATTTAAGATACAGGCAAACAACAGTTTTCACCTAGGTTTGAAAATGTAGTCACCATGCATGGTATATATCAGGCACCCCCAAACTGCGGCCCTCCAGATGTTTTGGCCTACAACTCCCATGATCACTAGCTAAGAGGACCAGTGGTCAGGGATGATGGGAATTGTAGTCCAAAACATCTGGAGAGCCAAAGTTCAGGGGTGCCTGATATATATGCTCACACCACATTTGCCTCTAAAAAAGAGTTGTGCAAGCTTTTGTAGTCACCCTGCCCCTCCCCAACACAATCCTTACAAAATCTGCTACTACTAAAGGCAGCATCATGGCAAAAGAAATTGTGCAAACCAGGGCAAATTAATCCATGCTCTGAAAAACTGCCTTTATCCTTCCTAATAGCAGTTCATTAAGTAGCATCTCAAAAGCTACCCTTAGCAATTTGCCTAATAATTTTGAAAAGTTAATTGCTAACAAGTGCTAACTTGTGGCTTCCTTATCGAATTCCTATACGGAAAGGGGTCAAGTCAAAGCCCATGCTGGGAAGAATCTGCTCTCTGCTTCCAGGGATATTCGCATGCATGAAGAACTCACATATATAGCAGAGCTCTTAATGAAGTGGCTGCTTCATCGCTCAGCAGCTGAGTGGCAGGAACATTTCATTAGTATACCAATAGGGAAGCTGACTTGGGCATGGAGCCAAGAGTATAAAGGGACATTCCTGTTCATATAGAGCTTGGCTGAATTAAAGGAGTAGGTGGGGAAGAACAAGGAACCCTTGGGCTGAATCAGCACTGGTGGCCTGCCTCTCTTCTCAAAACAGTGACGCGCTGACTCCGTTTGGTGGTGATCACATGGCAAGCATGGTTAATGCCCTGTGTTGGATTCTAGTGAACGGCACCTTTGGGAATCCTTCCAGGAAAGCTTAAGCTGTGGTATTCCTGATTTTGAAAGATGAAGATGACCATTGTAAAGCCATTATGATTTTATAGTATGGTTTTGCTCATAAGCTGCTTCACGTACCATGTGAGTGGCAGAGTGTAGCATATGAATAGCTTCAAACAGGGAAGTCCCTGCCTTCCTCTCATGAGCTATTTTAGCCTTATGTTTTATTGACTCACCGCTGCTTAGTGCAATAAAAGCTAAAGCTACCCTTGACAGAATGAGCTGGCTCCATCGGTCTGTCCTCTCTCCCTGCTATTCATGCCTAAAATCCCCATGTGGAACCCATTTTGAGAACAACTGAGTCCATGCTGGACAAGTTTTTGAATTAAAATTGTAAGAGAAAAGGGCTACCTGCCCTCAAGAAGTAACTACAGCAGCCTTTCCTTCCTTTGTTGTTTCCCTATTTTGAGATGTAAGCATTAAAATTACACTTAAACACTGTGGCATTGTATGGTTTGGTGAATGAATGGGGAATTTGCAGCCTTCCAGATGTTGCCAAGCTCCAACTCCCACCATTCCTGACCACTGGCTGTGCTAGCTGAGGCTGATGGGAGTTGGAGTCCAACACCCCCTGGAGGGCCACAAGTTCCTCTTCCTGGTTTAGTGGCCATAAATTGCGCTGGCCTGCAATAGTATAAACTCCACCTAAGGTTGCCAAGTTGCAACTTGGAGATCCCACCTGCCCATTTGTGGATATCCAATGAAGCTGGTTGTTGATATTTCTTCAACCTCAGGTATGCAGATGACACAACCTTGATGGCAGAAAGTGAGGAGGAATTAAAGAACCTTTTAATGAGGGTGAAAGAGGAGAGCACAAAATATGGTCTGAAGCTCAACATCAAAAAAACCAAGATCATGGCCACTGGTCCCATCACCTCCTGGCAAATAGAAGGGGAAGAAATGGAGGCAGTGAGAGATTTTACCTTCTTGGGCTCCTTGATCACTGCAGGTGGTGACAGCAGTCACGAAATTAAAAGACGCCTGCTTCTTGGGAGAAAAGCAATGACAAACCTAGACAGCATCTTAAAAAGCAGAGACATCACCTTGCCTACAAAGGTCCATATAATTAAAGCTATGGTTTTCCCAGTAGTGATGTATGGAAGTGAGAGCTGGACCATAAAGAAGGCTGATCGCCGAAGAATTGATGCTTTTGAATTATGGTGCTGGAGGAGACTCTTGAGAGTCTCATGGACTGCAAGAAGATCAAACCTATCCATTCTTAAGGAAATCAGCCCTGAGTGCTCACTGGAAGGACAGAGCCTGAAGCTGAGGCTCCGAGACTTTGGCCACCTCATGAGAAGAGAAGACTCCCTGGAAAAGACCCTGATGTTGGGAAAGATTGAGGGCACAAGGAGAAGGGGACAACAGAGGATGAGATGGTTGGACAGTGTTCTCAAAGCTACGAACATGAGTTTGACCAAACTGTGGGAGGCAGCGGAAGACAGGAGTGCCATGGTCCATAGGGTCACGAAGAGTCAGACACGACTAAACGACTAAACAACAACAACAACAATTGAACAGGTAAAAGAAAGTCTCCATGGAAGGTGCCTCAAGAAGCCAGGGTGGCTATCTAAAGAACTTTTGACTGAGTTAAGATTTAAAAGGGATATGTACAAAAAATGGAAAAGGGGGGAAATCTCCAGAGAGGAATTCAAACATATAGCCAGCACGTGTAGAGACAAAGTCAGAAAAGCTAAAGCACAGAATGAACTCAGGCTCGCTAGAGAGGTTAAAAGCAACAAAAAGGGCTTTTATGGGTATGTCCGTAGCAAAAGGAAAAACAAGGAAACAGTGGGGTCACTCAGAGGAGAAGATGGTGAAATGCAAACAGGGGACAGAGAAAGGGCAGAACTCCTCAATGCCTTCTTTGCCTCAGTCTTCTCCAAGAAAGAAAACAACGCCCGACCTGAAGAATATGGAGCAGATGATTCAGCAGGGGAAACACAGCCCAGAATAAGTAAGGAGGTAGTACAAGAATACTTGGCTAGTTTAGATGTATTCAAGTCTCCAGGGCCAGATGAACTACATCCAAGAGTATTAAAAGAACTGGCAGAGGTGATTTCAGAACCACTGGCAATAATCTTTGAAAATTCCTGGAGAACAGGCGAAGTTCCAGCAGACTGGAGGAGGGCAAATGTTGTCCCTATTTTCAAAAAGGGGAAAAGAGAGGACCCAAACAATTACCGCCCAGTCAGCCTGACATCAATACCAGGAAAGATTCTAGAGCAGATCATTAAGCAAACAGTCTGTGAGCACCTAGAAATAAACTCTGTGATCACTAAAAGTCAGCATGGGTTCCTGAAAAATAAGTCATGTCAGACTAATCTGTTCTCATTTTTTGACAGAATTACAAGCCTGGTAGATGAAGGGAACGCTGTGGATGTAGCCTATCTTGATTTCAGCAAGGCCTTTGACAAGGTGCCCCATGATATTCTTGTAAAGAAGCTGGTAAAATATGGGCTAGACAATGCTACCATTCAGTGGATTTGTAACTGGCTTACTGACCGAACCCAAAGGGTGCTCATCAATGGCTCCTCCTAGTAGTGACTAGTGGGGTGCCACAGGGTTCTGTCTTGGGCCCAGTCTTGTTCAACATCTTTATCAATGACTTGGATGATGGGCTTGAGGGCATCCTGAGCAAGTTTGCAGATGACACCAAATTGGGAGGGGTGGCTAACACCCCAGAGGACAGGATCACACTTCAAAATGACCTTAACAGATTAGACAACTGGGCCAAAGCAAACAAGATGAATTTTAACAAGGAGAAATGTAAAGTACTACACTTGGGCAAAAAAAATGAAAGGCACAAATACAGGATGGGAGACACCTGGCTTGAGAGCAGTACATGTGAAAAGGATCTAGGAGTCTTGGTAGACCACAAACTTGACATGAGTCAGCAGTGTGATGCAGCAGCTAAAAAAGCCAATGCAATTCTGGGCTGCATCGATAGGAGTATAGCATCTAGATCAAGGGAAGTAATAGTACCACTGTATTCTGCTCTGGTCAGACCTCACCTGGAGTACTGTGTCCAGTTCTGGGCACCACAGTTCAAGAAGGATACTGATAAGCTGGAACGTGTCCAGAAGAGGGCAACCAAAATGGTCAAAGGCCTGGAAACGATGCCTTATGAGGAACGGCTTAGGGAGCTGGGTATGTTTAGCCTGGAGAAGAGAAGGTTAAGGGGTGATATGATAACCATGTTCAAATATATAAAAGGATGTCATATAGAGGAGGGAGAAAGGTTGTTTTCTGCTGCTCCAGAGAAGCGGACACGGAGCAACGGATTCAAACTACAAGAAAGAAAATTCCACCTAAACATTAGGAAGAACTTCCTGACAGTAAGAGCTGTTCGGCAGTGGAATTTGCTGCCAAGGAGTGTGGTGGAGTCTCCTTCTTTGGAGGTCTTTAAGCAGAGGCTTGACAGCCATCTGTTGGGAATGCTTTGATGGTGTTTCCTGCTTGGCAGGGGGTTGGACTGGATGGCCCTTGTGGTCTCTTCCAACTCTATGATTCTATGATTCTATCCCCATCATTCAGCCCGGACACTGAGATCCAGCGCCGAGGACCTTCTGGCGGATCCCTCATTGTGAGAAGTGAGGTTACAGGGAACCAGACAGAGGGCCTTCTCGGTAGCAGCACCTGCCCTGTGGAATGCCCTCCCATCAGATGTCAAGGAAATAAGCATCTGAAGAAATAAGGTATCTGAAGAAGTGTGCATGCACACGAAAGCTCATACCAAAATAAACACTTAGTTGGTCTTTAAGGTGCTGCTGGAAGGATTTTTTTTATTTTGTTTCGACTACGTCAGACCAACATGGCTACCTACCTGTAAGGAAATAAGCAGCTATCCTATTTTTACAAGATATCTGAAGGCAGCCCTATTTAGGGAAGTTTTTAATATTTAATGCTGTATTGTTTTTAACACTCAATTGGGATATGCCCACAGTGGCTGGGGAAACTCAGCCAGATGGGTGGGGTATAAATAATAAGTTGTTGTTGTTGTTGTTGTTGTTGTTGTTGTTGTTGTTGTTGTTGTTGTAAAGTAGTTCTTCATCCAGTACATAGGTGAACTCCTGAATTCACTCCCACAAGAGGCAGTGATGGCCACCCACTTGGATGACTTTAAAAGAGGATTGGGCAAGTTCATGAAGGATGCGGCTATCAGTGGCTACTAGACATGATGGCTATGCTCTGCCTCCATGGCTGGAGGCAGGAGCCTTCCGTGCCACCTGCTGGAAACTGCCAGGTGGGAGGGTGCTGTTGTGCTCCTGTTCTGCTTTCCCATAGGCACCTGGTTGGCCACTGTGAGAACAAGAGGCTGCACTAGATGGCCCATTGGCCTCATCCAGAGGGCTCTTCTTATGTTCCCTTGCTACTGCAAACGAGAATGCAGCTGTGGCCTTCCTCCCCATGCTCTTCCTCTGTTGCCTGGTGGAGTTGTTTTAGAGCTGTCCTAAGATATTCTGCTGCCTGCAGCAAAAACACCACCACCACCAACAAGATGGTGCCCTCTATTCCATGTACAGAAGCAAAATTTAAAAATTCCTTCCAGTAGTACCTTAGAGACCAACTAAGTTTGTCATTGGTATGAGCTTTTGTGTACATGCTGTGTATCTGTGTATCTGAAGAAGTGTGCATGCACACAAAAGCTCATACCAATGACAAACTTAGTTGGTCTCTAAGGTACTACTGGAAGGAATTGTTTTATTTTGTTTCGACTACATCAGAGAGATTTTACTTTCTTGGGTTCCGTGATCACTGCAGATGATCACTGCAGCAGTCACGAAATTAAAAGACGCCTGCTTCTTGGGAGAAAAGCAATGACAAACCTAGACAGCATCTCAAAAAGCAGAGACATCACCTTGCCGACAAAGGTCCATATAGTAAAAGCTATGGTTTCCCCAGTAGTGATGTATGGAAGTGAGAGCTGGACCATAAAGAAGGCTGATCGCCAAAGAATTGATGCTTTTGAATTATGGTGCTGGAGGAGACTCTTGAGAGTCCCATGGACTGCAAGAAGATCAAACCTATCCATTCTTAAGGAAATCATCCCTGAGTGGTCACTGGAAGGACAGATCCTGAAGCTGAGGCTCCAATACTTTGGCCACCTCATGAGAAGAGAAGACTCCCTGGAAAAGACCCTGATGTTGGGAAAGATTGAGGGCACAAGGAGAAGGGGACGACAGAGGATGAGATGGTTGGACAGAGTTCTCGAAGCACCAACATGAGTTTGACCAAACTGCCGGAGGCGGTGGAAGATAGGAGTGCCTGGCGTGCTCTGGTCCATGTGGTCACAAAGAGTTGGACACAACTAAACGACTAAACAACAACACATCAGACCAACATGGCTACCTACCTGTAACATGTACAGAAGCAGTTGATGAAACAGTGTCCTCCACCATACCTGAGAGCACACACAGCTCTGTCCCCCCAAAACTTGCAACTGCTCCAAGCCCATGCCCCATCTCTAAGCATTTCATGCCAGGAAGGAGGGGAAGATGAGCAATGTGACCATCATACTAAGCATGCTCCACTGTTAAAGTGGAGCAGGATCTCTAGCGCAGTTACCTGGCAACCTAATTTCCAGCTGTGCATGGTGGACTGCCAAGCTGAACCATTCCCGAGTATATGGTAAACACACATTTTCTTTGGCCTGCTCTGTCTTCAGCTTTCTTATACTTCCTGAATGCACCTCATTAGTAAAACCGAACACACAATTAAACATTTTGGCCAAAGGCATTTTTAAAGCCAAACATGCACAAGAATGGGAAAGGATAAAAGAAGTAGAAAGCCCCTTTGTTAAAGGCTCACTTCTGGATCTGGCTGCCGTGGATTGTGATAGAAGACTTGAGTGAGAGCATTATTTTAGCGGACTGGCTCTGGCACTATAGCAGCAGGAGACAAGAGCACCTGGCTAAGGGCTGTTGCTCCATATTTGCCAGGGGCAGCAGACTCAGTACAGTTATTGTGACTTGTGAAATGAGGTGTGTCATCCACTTGAATGGCGTGCATTATTGCATTTACAGTGGTACCTCGGTTTATGAACACAATTGGTTCCGGAAGTCTGTTCATAAACTGAAGCGTTCATAAACTGAAGCGAACTTTCCCATTGAAAGTAATGGAAAGTGGATTAATCCGTTCCAGACGGTCCACGGAGCAACTGTTCATAAACTGAAGCGAACTTTCCCATTGAAAGTAATGGAAAGTGGATTAATCCGTTCCAGACGGGTCCGCAGAGTACTTAAACTGAAGCGTTCATAAACTGAAACATGGGTGTAATTGGTTCCGGAAGTCTGTTCATAAACTGAAGCGTTCATAAACTGAAGCGAACTTTCCCATTAAAAGTAATGGAAAGTGAATTAATCCGTTCCAGATGGGTCCGCGGCGTTCATAAACCGAAAATTCATAAACCGAGGTGTTCATAAACCGAGGTTCCACTGTATCTGAATTTAGATCTTGGGTGTTTCATGCCTTTTTTTTCTTTCCAAGCAAGTTTAAATAATTCAAACAAAAGTTTAAGTATAGAAGGCCAGCAGGGGCATGCAAAGTAACAATTTGGAGGTTAGATTCCTCAGCTGGAGGAACTGGGACATGCTCCAACTCCAGCCCTGACAGTAGCTCATGGGAACCACAATGAAAATACTTGACTATTAGTACAGTATAAAAACTGGCCAGTAAATACAGATTTAATTCATGTGTGACTGTGAGACACCCATCAAAACTGCAGTGTGTGAAGGAATTTTGTGATGGTGATGGAGCTTCTGGCAGTGAGTGGCTGAGTTGCCTGACTGTCACAGAGGGGTAGGGTATGCCGAGAGACCAGTGGCTCCCATTGGCCAAGCTGCTCTGGTTGTTAAGATTGGGAAGCAGGGCTCTAGGGGGTGACAAGTTAGTGAGAAGGATGAGGTAATGTGGAATATGTAAGAGAAGTGAGTTGTCCAAGGAAGGAGCATGAACGGGATGGGAAAAGAGGAGAGGATGGGCAGAAGAGGGAAGAGTCCTTGGAAAAGAGCTGAAGAGGTTAAGAGAGCTCACACCCATATGCTAGTTTGAAATAAGCAGCCAAATATTTGACTGGAGACCTTTGTTGTCCCTTTGTTGTGATGTGAGGAAGGAAGCAGCTGAAATGTAACATACCTCTCAGATACTAGACCACTGGTACAAACACATTTTGTGCGATAGAAGGCATGAGGGCTGTTTGTGCAGAGGGTCTCTACTATGAACATCTATTCTAATAAATGTTGAGTGGCCTTCGTCCAATAGGAGCAACTGTATTGAGAATGCTTGCAGAATGGCAGTGGGGCGCCACCCAGCCTGCACGTAGGGCCGGGCCTGGGGGGGGGGCACCACCATCTTGGACTAAATCTGAACTTTAAAGAAAAGCTCTGTCAAAGCTTCGGTCATTTCAGCTTGTGTCTCATTGTAGTTTTATGGAAGGTTTTACTAGCTGCCAGAAGAATGATCTAAGCAATTTCAAGGCACACTAAATACAATTCCCATGGAAAAAAACATCAGCCCACATTTTCAGCTGTGAACCACCTTCCTGTGAGCTGTGATAATAACTGAATCCACACCCATATCATTGTAACAAAATGTCAATTGAGCTTCAGGAGCATCACTGAAAATATTCAAGAAAAGCAAGAGAAATCCACCCCTACTTTAATATTAGTGATAGGTAGCAACTTCCCCAAAGTACTAGAATTTTTTCTGTGCCACAAGTTTTTTTTCTATGAATCCACATTACTTTCAGACTCCTTCAGTATACAATGGAGACACAGAGGTATCACTTCTTTTTGGAAGAACTAAAATAAATAAATTACTTGCTTATTCACCCTCATTTTCTTTTCTCATCAGGAGCTCATTGAGGTCGACAGTGAAGTTGTGTTTGAACTGGCTTCATACATCTTGCAGGTAAGTTATGTCAGATTTGTTCTTTTTATCTTCCAACTTTCAAGACTTGCCACTTAAGGATTTAAAAATAAATAAATAAAACACATATTCTTCTTCTTACACTGCGACTTATGTGCATATATGTACAAACATGCCACTTACTAGATCTGTGTTGTGCTACATTGCTCTGTGGATGACCCGAGATATAAAGATTCAAATCCCCACTTGGTCATGAATGGGTGACCTTGGGCCAGAGTTGTTGTGAGGATCGTATGAAGATGTGGAGAGCTATCCTGAAAAGGTATTCACAGTTTTCCTGAAAAGGTATTCACAGTTTGTGGCCCACAAAGTCTACCAATATATTGGGGCAGGCCAGGGGTGTGAAAAGTCCCCTCTTGGTTGGTTTGCAGTCCCAATAAGACAGCAAAATCAGAAAGTTTCCCAGGCTGCATTTTACTTGTCAGATCAAAGTTTGTGCAAGGCTGCTCCACTCATACATCACACTCCTTGTTAAACTGAAGGTAAATTTGCAAACCTGACTTGAACTTGTTTCAGGAAGCCCCAATGCAGACATAAGTATGGTTTGCACTAGCAATTGCTTGTTGAGGTCCTGCATGTACAGTGAAACAATTGTTTGGTCTGACAAATTAAGTTCTGCCCACTTGAGACCATAGGTTGTATCCAACTAAGCTCTACTCAAAGTATACCCATTAAAATCAATGGACCCAAGTTGATCACGTTCATCATTTTCAGTGGGTCTGCTCAAGAAGGACTAACATTGGATGCAACCCCATGTATACAGACCAACAAGACTTGTGTCTCACTTTGTTAAAAATATTCATGGAAACTGCTTTAGCCATGGTTTGTTCATAACAGATGTATCACGTAATGGCCTGGTTTCACTGTAAGACATATTTGGGACTGCACAAATATGCTGGCTCCCCAAAAGGAGCTTGCACCTCCTTTCTTCCAACTTTCTCCAGTTCAGTGCAGCATGTCAACTTAGTCAAGGCTTGGCTTAGCATGTCATCTGAACCCAGGCTTGTAGTTAAGCTCTCTCCACCATGGGCTGTAACCAACCTTGGCTCATGGTTAAGGAGGGGAGAGACTAACTTTTTTGTTGTTGGTTGCTATCATAGACTCCTATTGGGGAAGGGCAGAATAGAAATTGTTGTTATTATCATTATTGCTAGGCGTATGAGATTTTTAAAATAATCAGTCTTCAGTGCTTGTTAAATACTTAATTATAAAACCAAGACCAGTGAAATGTTAATTCAGTTCCATTGGCTTTCATAAGCATGTATTGTACCACGCTGGGAGCTAGCCCCATGATATAATTAGCAGAAATGGAGATTGCCAACCCCAAGGGTACTATAAAGTAACTGTTTTATCCTTCCGCTGTAGCCCCAGTTAATTGATTGCCAATTAAATGGAATTAACAAACACAATTGTAAATTCTACTCTAGACATCCACAAACGTTTCCTTGGAGCCTTAGCAATCAATTAATTTGAATTACAGCAGGAGTAGTTAAGTCTAGTAAAACCTCCATAGTGGAACTGCTTCTGAAGTGGTTGTGCTATGGTTACGCAGTCATGCTGAACAAAGTTTGACTTTTGTTTCCTGCACAGGAAATGCTCAGGAGGTATAGAGAGGTTTGAGGGCATTTTCAGTCACAATTATATGGCACCCATGGTCTTTTATTGGGCAAGATGGGCCTGCACAACTGGTGATGCACCAAACTGAGGCAACCCACAAAGCCCTGATCTGCAACCATCCGGTTGCTTGGCAACTTTCCCCTTCCCCTTTTTCTACAGTTCCTGGCAGACAGCAAAACCATACATACTGTAGCTGCTTGGTTGCATTAGAGCTTGGTCAGCCAAATGTTCTATGAGCCTAGTCTATTGCTAGTTTCAAAGTGAAAGGAAGGCCTACTTGAAGCCTTGCAGATAGTTGTTTTGGAAGTCACATTTTCCTTTCTGGCACCTCCCAAACCGGCTTTTAACACAGAGAGATCTTCTTTTCTAGGGAAGAAGCAAATAACTTCCCTTCTATTATTTACTCCTGAAAATCATTCAGTGAAATGCAGGGAGGTTTGCTTAGCAATGTCCTTTCTGAATTTAAGAATTACACAGTCACTTTGATAAGCACTATTGAGTCACTAAGTGAAGATCAAGAGGTATATTGGGGTATGGGAATATACAATTTACAGAATTTTCCAATAGCAAAGTGTTGAATATGTATTTAAAAATCAAACTCTGTTGAATATAAAAACCCAAGAGACATCCTGCCAGACTTGGTTTTTCTGTCAAGAGTGTAATATGGCTGGAATTGAAAAAAACAAAACTTTTACAGGTTTAGGCTGGCCTAAAACTAGGCTTCTGGCTTGGGGAGACCTAGCTCTGTTTGGGGAAGGGGACAGTAAAAGTCATTGTGAAACAGCAAATAGACTATTATTGGTATAAAATGTGTATCAAGTGTTTGGCACCTTATTCTACTGCCTTTTTACCCATTGGTTCATTGAGCAATTTGATAGTAATTATGCTGCCCAAACATTTCACACATATTTTGCATGTGTTTCTGTAGGCATAATGGCTGCAATCCTAACCCTGCTTACCTGGGAAAAAGCCCCACTAAATTCATTGGGACTTACTTTTGAGTAAACATAACCATGAGTCAACATAACCATGTTTAGGATTTCAGCTTAGAGCTTTCTTTTTTAAAAAAAACTGAAGCAGAAAATTCATGGAAGAGGCCTGGACATCCCTAATGCGGATCAGGTCCCTATGTGTGTATTCTGTCTTTCTCTCATCTCCCTCCTATAGCTACAGCCTTGGTTCTAGGAGAAGGGGTCTGTTATTCAGCCCTACCTGTTTCCAAATCAGAGCCCTGACACTTCACAATCCAAAATTAAACATTCTTCTAATGGAAAACAGTAGCAAAAGTGTGTAACATTGTTTCGATTATGGATTGATAGTCAGAGTTAAGTCACAATGTTCCCAGATGCAAGACATCTAAAACAAACATGTTGTGCTCCCTTGAGTGGTTGCTTAGGAAGTGCAAATGTTGTGAAAAGATATTGTGTCCAAAGGAAAATAAAATAAGAAACTGAGCTGTCCCAAATGTACTTAACTTACTAAAGGAATCCCAAGTCTCAATAGGACCACATCTCTGCTTGCCAGAGTTGGTATGAGGCCAGTCTTTAGAAGATAAACAAACTGTTAGGCGTTAACCTCATGTCATGGCTACATCAGAATATTGGGGCACATCTATGCTACAATATGAGACTTTCAATTCAGCTTTGCACATAAATTTGCAAAAGTTATTAGCCCACAAAACCTTCACAAGCCTGGTTTCCACACATAGTTATGTTGGCACATCAACAGACTACAGAAAAATCATCCAGATGTCTTCTTATTTGCCCTATCTTTTCTGCCTGGTCACCTATAGTCAGTTCTCACTCATTCCAGGTGACAAGGTTTACAGATATTTGCATGCCTAATGTTTAAGTATTATAGTTTCTTCCAAAGAATTCAGGGATTCTGTAATGTTTGTAAGAAAGGTATGTTAGAGATCCTCACACCCTCATAGAATTATAGTTCCTTAATTTCCCTTGACCAAAGTGGGGGGGGGACTGTGGTGTAGTGTTGTGTCTTGCTTTTATAGAACTGTGCTCTAACAGAGTGGTCAGAAGGCAAAGTATGGCCTACCAATGGACCACTGTCTAGTTTTCAGTGGGTAGCCTTAATGTCTGTTGCTAGGGTTCTTGTAAAGCAGGAATGGCTGAACAACTCGCGTCAGTGCTAGCCAGCAAGGTCAGAGGTCAGGAATGATGGAAGTTGAAGTCCAACAACATCTGGAGAGCCACAGGTTTCCCATTGTAAAGAGTGCTGGGCTGGGTAGACCCTGGATCTGACCCTGTGCAACACTTATTATGTTCCTAAGCGAGATTGCATACTCAGAATCACTTAGCACAGACTAGTCATGTCTTTAACTATCCAGAGATTCTGAATATGAAGACTTCTTTGTAAATTTAAAACATGAATCCATGGGGATTCTGACAGAGAAAGGCTGAAGTTGCCTCGCCCTTCCTTAAGGTTGGGACAGCACATTGAATCACCAGGATACCCCTACCGGCTACCTATTCATGCTTCTTAAAGTTGATAGATGTAAACACTATGATGATATTTTGTTTTGAAGATGGGGTAATTTAAAATGCTTTGGAATGCTTTTATTTGCCATGTCCAGAAATGTATTTTTCTTCATGTGTATATGCAAAATTAAGTGATGTTTTATCCTTTGCCCCCTTTTCATAATTTTACAGGAAGCAAAAGGAGATTTTTCAAGGTGAGTTTTGCATCCATATTCTTCAGTTAATTATTTTAAAGGAAAATGATTGTTGTTAAGCTAGAACGTGTGTCTTATAATTATGTAGTATAGCTACACCCCTAGAGTCAATTTTTTTTCTACTTGTCATTCAACCCACAAATACAGCATATAAAGGAAATGCAAACGCTTGTTGATACATTGTACATAAATGATGTGTTTGTGGAATTCAGGAAACACAATACTGTATTCCTCCCTACAGCAGAAGGAAATCTCTAAGGAAATGACTTGGCTTCCCATTTCCTTAAACATACATCCCAAGAGTGACTGTTTTACACTTACAGTTCTCCCTGGTCTGGCTTAAAAAGAGGTCACTTAACAATTGCATTGGTGTCGGCTGCATAGTGCAGCCTGGAAGAGCTGGTGGGTCCTTTACTAGGTTTCTCCCTCAAGCCAGCTGCATCCTGCATATCAGCATTAGGCCCACTCAGGACTGATGAGTCTGCTCACAGCACAATTATTGCCCCAGCTGAACCTATGGCACATGCTAAGGCAGTGCATTCGCCTGCGCTCACCCCTCTAGTCCAGAAGGCTTATTAAATGCCACTGTTTAGAATTTAGAACTTTTAACTAACCCCCAAAATAAAGCAATAAATTAAAATATGCCATTAAGCACCTCAATCTGAAAACGTTAGGAACACAGAACGATGCAGGTCACACTTTGCTGTAGGACAGGCTGAAACTCTGACACAGCACTTTCAGAACCTCAAACAGCTTGTGAAATCCTGACGTATTTGTGACTAGGAAACACAAGCCTGTTCTTGTTTATATTTCTCAACTTATAGCATTTCAGATTAGTTTGGTCACTGCAGTTCAGTAACAGGGCCAGGAGAAGTAATTAGATATTTTAGCATGCAAGTTGATTTATTGCAGCAACACCACAGAAGAGACGTTGCCAGCTTGTGTCGGTTTTGGTGCAAGCTAGCAAGCAAAGCATAGTGCTTGGAACAAAAATACAGCAATATTTAAAATTCTCCTAGAACATATGTTACAAAAAGTAAAAAAAACCATATTGATTGTTGTTATTATTGTTTCGTCGTTTAGTCGTATCCGACTCTTTGTGACCCCATGGACACCAGGCACTCCTGTCTTGCACTGCCTCCCGCAGCTTTGTCAAACTTATGTTCATAGCTTCGAGAACACTGTCCAACCATCTTGTCCTCTGTCGCCCCCTTCTTCTTGTGCCCTCCATCTTTCCCAACATCAGGATCTTTTTCAGGGAGTCTTCTCTTCTCATGAGGTGGCCAAAGTATTGGAGCCTCAGCTTCACGATCTGTCCTTCCAGTGAGCACTCAGGGCTGATTTCCTTAAGAATGGATAGGTTTGATCTTCTTGCAGTCCATGGGACTCTCAAGAGTCTCCTCCAGCACCATAATTCAAAAGCATCAATTCTTTGGCGATCAGCCTTCTTTATGGTCCAGCTCTCACTTCCATACATCACTACTGGGAAAACCATAGCTTTAACTATACGGACCTTTGTTGGCAAGGTGATTGGCAAACAGAGAACTGGGAGTTCATCTTTTTTTTCTTTTTCCCTGCTTACTTCATTTCTCTTATCTCTTTGTGATCTCCAATTCATGCTTTCCTTCTATTTATTTTTGAAGTTCCCTGTTTTGGATAAACAAAGCTACACACAGGAAGGTGATGGACGGGAGATGGAGGTTCTTGCATGAGAGGCAGAGAGGAGAGGATCTCCCAGGGTGGGAGGCTGTGGGAAGAGGGGGAAGCTCCCTGGGGAGAGCTGTGTCTGGAATGAGGGTTAAGATACAATTATGATAGAGGGATTTGTATTTATTCTCCTCCTCCTCTTCTCCTTCTTCTCCTTCTCATCTTATTCTTGTTATCTCTCTCTCACACTGTATTTTATGTGGAAAACTTTCAATAAAAAATGATTCAAAAAGAAAGAAGTCCCTACATATTAGAATTAGGAATGGTGGGATTCTGGTCCTATGGTTCTATGAGGCTACCAAAACAAACCCGGCTAGGAGAACCACAGTTTGTTATCAATAGACTCTTCAATTCTGTGGATTCTTATGAGAGCCAGACAGTAATTATTTGAAAGCCCCAGAGTCAATAAAAGCATCAGTAGTGTAACTTCCTTCAACAGTTCATCAGAAAGAATTTACCGTGTTAGTTTTAAGATATTCTCCACCTCCACTAAAAGTAGACGGAGGGAAGAGGAGCATGATTTGAGCAGCCTGCACCAGCACACTTTCTGGTTCTTGATAAGCCATAGTTTGCTTAACTCTGGTTTGCCGTCATACATGAACCAGGCCACTGTGTGTCAGTGCTCAAAAATTGTCAGATATCAGATACACTAACACCTACAAAAGCCACACAAAGGAGTCGCTTTGAAAGTGAGATGAAGGAGATGGAAAAGAGCATCTAGCTCTGGTGTACTAAATGGTGATAATCAGACAGGAAGGAAGGCAGAGGGGTAATTTGCCACTAAGCAATGTATTTGCATAATGAAAATGTACAGTTGGTAATTTTCATTCCTTGAAATGAACTTGTAGTTAAACAATTAGTGTTTGAGAATAAATGAGAGCAGCCAGCTTGCTGCCTTGCTTAATTGCACCACAATGATAGTGATAGCATTGCAGTTCTGCTAGCACTTTTTTCCCTGAAAAATGTTCTGATTTTGCCTGATTTAATTTAAATTTAAACAGACCTGTGCAACTTGTGATCCATATATCAGAGCCAGCTTTCACCTGCAAAAAGAACACTTGTAAGACACCTGACGGGCCACAGTACAGGGAAAATCTGGACATATGGCAGCCCTAGTTTTGAGGGAGCGTTGTTAGTCACTGTGAAATTTGTCATATATGTGGCAATTGTCTATTTTGGCTGGAAACTCCCTGATCTTGATTCCCAGGCATTCCCCTGTGTTTGGGCGAATGACCAAGGAATCCTTTACTGCTGATGACGGGCTGAGGCACAGTTCTTCTATCAGAGGGGCAAAGAAAGATTTAGCTGACTTGTAGAATATAAGCACTGGCTTTCCCGGTTTTTCAGGAAAACAATAACACCCATTTGTTGTTTAGTCGTGTCCGACTCTTCGTGACCACATGGAACATAGCATGCCAGGCACTCCTGTCTTCCACTGCCTCCCACAGTTTGGTCAAATTCATGTTCGTAGCTTCGAGAACACTGTCCAACCATCTTGTCCTCTGTCGTCCCCTTCTCCTAGTGCCCTCAATCTTTCCCAACATCAGGGTCTTTTCCAAGGATTCTTCTCTTCTCATGAGGTGGCCAAAGTATTGGAGCCTCAGCTTCATGATCTGTCCCTCCAGTGAGCACTCAGGGCTGATTTCCTTAAGAATGGATAGGTTTGATCTTCTTGCAGTCCATGGGACTCTCAAGAGTCTCCTCCAGCACCAGAATTCAAAAGCATCAATTCTTCGGCGATCAGCCTTCTTTATGGTCCAGCTCTCACTTCTATACATCACTACTGGGAAAACCATAGCTTTAACTATACGGACCTTTGTCGGCAAGGTGATGTCTCTGCTTTTTAAGATGCTGTCTAGGATTGTCATTGCTTTTCTTCCAAGAAGCAGGCGTCTTTTAATTTTGTGACTGCTGTCACCATCTGCAGTGATAAAGAAGCCCAAGAAAGTAAAATCTCTCACTGCCTTCATTTCTTCCCCTTCCATTTGCCAGGAGGTGATGGGACCAGTGGCCATGATCTTGGGTTTTTTTATGTTGAGCTTCAGACCATATTTTGCACTCTCCTCTTTCACCCTCAATAAAAGGTTCTTTAATTCCTCCTCACTTTCTGCCATCAAGGTTGTGTCATCTGCATATCTGAGGTTGTTGATATTTCTTCCGGCAATCTTAATTCCGGCTTGGGATTCATCAGCCTTTCGCATGATGAATTCTGCATATAAGTTAAATAAGCAGGGAGACAATATTCAACCGTGTCGTACTCCTTTCCCAATTTTGAAGCAATCAGTTGTTCCATATCCAGTTCTAACTGTAGCTTCTTATCCCACATAGAGATTTCTCAGGAGACAGATGAGGTGATCAAGCACTCCCATTTCTTTAAGAACTTGCCATAGTTTGCTGTGGTCGACACAGTCAAAGGCTTTTGCATAGTCAATGAAGCAGAAGTAGACGTTTTTCTGGAACTCTCTAGCTTTCTCCATAATCCAGTGCATGTTTGCTATTTGGTCTCTGGTTCCTCTTCCCCTTCGAAATCCAGCTTGCACTTCTGGGAGTTTTCGGTCCACATACTGCCTAAGCCTGCCTTGTAGAATTTTAAGCATAACCTTGTTAGCGTGTGAAATGAGCACAATTGTGCGGTAGTTGGAGCATTCTTTGGTACTGCCCTTCTTTGGGATTGGGATGTAGACTGATCTTCTCCAATCCTCTGGCCACTGCTGAGTTTTCCAAACTTGCTGGCATATTGGGTGTAGCACCTTAACAGCATCATCTTTTAAAATTTTAAATAGTTCAGCTGGAATATCATCACTTCCACTGGACTTGTTATTAGCAGTGCTTTCTAAGGCCCATTTGACTTCACTCTCCAAGATGTCTGGCTCAAGGTCAGCAACCACACTACCTGAGGTGTACGAGACCTCCATATCTTTCTGGTATAATTCCTCTGTGTATTCTTGCCACCTCTTCTTGATGTCTTCTGCTTCTGTTAGGTCCTTACCCCTTTTGTCCTTTATTATGGTAATCTTTGTACGAAATGTTCCTTTTATATCTCCAATTTTCTTGAACAGATCTCTGGCTTTCCCCATTCTATTGTTTTCCTCTATTTCTTTGCATTGCTCATTTAAGAAGGCCCTCTTCTCTCTCCTTGCTATTTTTTTGAAATCTGCATTCAGTTTCCTGTATCTTTCCCTTTCTCCCTTGCATTTTGCTTGCCTCCTCTCCTCCGCTATTTGTAAGGCCTCGTTGGACAGCCATTTTGCTTTCTTGCATTTCCTTTTCCTTGGGATGGTTTTCGTTGCTGCCTCCTGTATAATGTTACGAACCTCCATCCATAGTTCTTCAGGCATTCTGTCCACCAAATCTAAATCCTTAAACCTGTTCCTCACTTCCACTGTGTATTCATAAGGGATTCGCTTTAGATTGTATCTTACTGGCCCAGTAGTTTTTCCTACTTTGTTCAGTTTAAGCTGGAATTTTGCTATAAGAAGCTGATGATCTGAGTTACAGTCAGCTCCAGGTCTTGTTTTTGCTGACTGTATAGAGCTTCTCCATCTTTGGCTGCAGAGAATATAATCAATCTGATTTCAATGCTGCCCATTTGGTGATATCCATGTGTAGAGTCGTCTCTTGTGTTGTTGGAAGAGAGTGTTTGTGATGACCAGCTTGTTCTTTTGACAGAACTCTATTAGCCTTTGCCCTGCTTCATTTTGAACTCCAAGGCCAAACTTGCCAGTTGTTCCTTTTATCTATTGATTCCCTACTTTAGCATTCCAATCCCCTGTAATGAGAAGAACATCCTCCTTTGGTGTCATTTCTAGAAGGTGTTGTAAGTCTTCATAGAATTGGTCAGTTTCACTTTCTTCAGCACCGGTAGTTGGTGCATAAACTTGGATTACTGTGGTGTTAAAAGGTCTGCCTTGGATTCGTATCGAGATCATTCTGTCATTTTTGAGATTGCATCCCAGTACAGCTTTTGCCACTCTTTTGTTGACTATGAGGGCCACTCCATTTCTTTTACGGGATTTTTGCCCACAGTAGTAGATATGATAGTCATCCAAACAGAATTCGCCCATTCCCTTCCATTTTAGTTCACTGATGCCCAGGATGTCGATATTTGTTCTTGTCATCTCATTTTTGACCACATCCAGCTTACCGCCATTCATGGTTCTTACATTCCAGGTTCCTATGCAATATTTTTCTTTACAGCATTGGACTTTCCTTTCGCTTCCATATCCAAAACTGAGCGACCTTTCGGCTTTGGCCCAGCTGCTTCATCAGCTCTGAATCTACTTGTACTTGTCCTCCGCTCTTCCTCAGTAGCATGTTGGACACCTTCCGACCTGAGGGGCTCATCTTCCAGCGTCATAACTTTTGTATGCCTGTTGTCTTTGTCCATGGAGTTTTCTTGGCAGGGATACTGGAGTGACTTGCCAGTTCCTTCTCCAGGTGGATCACGTTTAGTCAAAACTCTCCACTATGACCTGTCCATCTTGGGTGGCCCTGCATGGCATAGCTCATAGCTTCTCTGAGTTATTCAAGCCCCTTCGCCACAACAAGGCAGTGATCCATGAAGGGGATAACACCCATAAATTGGCACAAATCGCATACTGAAGAAAGACTTCCCTGTGTAAGCAAGTGCATGTCTATGGCACTATCCTTGTCATTCAGCTCTCCATTTTACCCATAGGGCAGTCATGGTTGAATCGGTACTTCATACTGGGTACTGTTTGAGACTTTTGCAAAACAATAAGTATGCATTTGTTCTTCCTTTGCTGTGGAAAGACCACACATCTCTTATGGAAACAGTGAGATCCAGACAGCCCCCCACCTGATGGTACCACAACTGCAGTTTTCAGTTCTCTATGGAATGTGACTGAGTGGGTGTTATGGGGGTGCTCAGTAACGCCTGCCCCATTTTGCTGCTTGGGGCAAAATGGGAAGTACCACATTTCCCTGCCCTGCCACTCCCACGGCTGCCATAGCTGTTGCTGCTGGCACCATTTCTCTGCCCGCCCTGTCACTTCCACCATCCCAGGCAAGATCTCACCAAAATCGCGCAAGATCTTATGCAGGCGCAAGATCTTGGGTAATTTCAGCAGATGCCAGTGGTGCTTCCGTGCTAGCAGAGAAGATGGCGGGACGTCCGTGGGGCTGCTGCCTCAGGGGCTTCTGCTGCCTGAAGCGGTTTGTCTAATGCCAGAGCCAGCTCGGGGGGGGGGGGTGCTTCATCTGTGGATGGTTTATCAGCACTCATTCATTGCTGTTCTGCTTTGAGCTGGAAATGGAATGGCAGCTTCTAACACTCTGCAGTCAAGTGGGCAATCAGCCTTTATTCAGGGACAAATGTTAGGGTGGGGAATGGGTGTTGTTGGTTGTTTCTGGGGAGGAAACATTTCATACTCCTTCTCCCATTGCTGACCTCTCTTTCATGATCCCCCTGCAATTCAGGGGGAGGGGTGTTATTTAAAGATTCAGTTAGTTAAAACTGGCAGTTATGGTCACATAATTTCCTTAACTGAGTGACTAACTGGCCTACATGGAGCTACACTATGAATTCCCCCTGCAGTGCTACCCCAGCCACCATTCCAAGAACTTTCCTTTTTTAATGTTCTTTTTCTCAGCTGTGCAGGCTGTGCTCTGCTGTGTCTAGTGCTGAGGTTCACTTTTCCTCTCCTTTTCCCACAAAGAGTGCTGAGCATATCCTCGCTCTCCCCCCCCCCACTCCAAGCAAGCCCTGCAGGGGGAGGGAAGAGAGGCTTGTTGGGGCCCGGCTGACATTCTAATCAATGGCTGCATTTTGGAAGAAGTTAAATCAAGGGGTCTTATTGTGTGCGTCCTCCTCCCACCCACCCCCTTTTCCTCCACCATACGGATTTTCCCCACAGAATCTCTCCCCCTGAAAACACACTGTC
Source organism: Zootoca vivipara (assembly GCF_963506605.1). Taxonomy (NCBI): domain Eukaryota; kingdom Metazoa; phylum Chordata; class Lepidosauria; order Squamata; family Lacertidae; genus Zootoca; species Zootoca vivipara. The sequence goes on from NC_083285.1 coordinate 1,527,758, forward strand.
CTGTGTTGTTTTGTACATTCAGAGCTAGTATTATGAAATGCAGGAAGAAAAAGGAACCTAGACATCTGTGATAGCTTTGCTCCGATTTTGATACTATAGTGGGAGGTTACTATGCTCCCAGATGCAAAATAAATAAAGGGAAAGGAAAAAAAAGCTACCCCACAGCATTTCATTAAAGGGGAACAGATGTTCAGACCAGAGCAGCCAGCCAGCCATTGCAAGCCTCATGGTTAATTTCTTGTAGATTGATCCCCCTTTTCGAATTCTCTCTTTTTCAGCAATGAAATAGTAAGGACTGACTTAAAGAAGCTTCCCGCTCTTCCAACGCAGGCACTTAAGGAGCACCCATCTCTTGCTTACTGGTAACTTTTTTGTGTGTTTAGAAGCGCTTACCCATTTCACTCATTTGTGGGATGGTGCATTGGTCAAGATTGCTATGGGCATGTCTATACTGTAAAGTTTTATTGGCTTTCTCACTGTTGTGACTTCCCCCAAAGACATCTGAAAATTGCTGTTTGGTGAGTGTGGTTGATTGAGACTTCTCAGTTAGAGATTCCCTAAGCTGCCCACCCTTCACAGAATTACATTTGCCAGAGAATGTCAATATTCCCCAACCTGGTGCCCACCAGATATTTTCAATGATGACTCCCATCAACCCCAGCCAATATGAGCATGCTGACCAGGGCTGATGTGAGTTGTCGCCCAAAATATCTGGAGGGCATCAGAGTGGGGAAGGCTGGTTCATTCATGTGAGCACCAACCTGCAGGTTGAAATAGTACAGCCCATACACAGATCTGCTACTGCAGTGAGAACTGGGGCACAGTCCATAGTTTCCCACCTTTACCCTCTTGCAGCCTGGTGCGCATGCCAAGGAGACCCAGAGCGCACTGCTCAGTTCTTCTAACCCAGGCTTCCTCAACCTCGGCCCTCCAGATGTTTTGAGACTACAATTCCCATCATCCCTAACCACTGGTCCTACTAGCTAGGGGTCATGGGAGTTGTAGGCCAAAAACATCTGGAGGGCCGAGGTGAGGAAGCCTGTTCTAACCCATGGCGGTTAGCACACACTTTGCAAAGTCCTGTGGGAGAGCGCACTGAGGTTAAGCAGCCCTGATCCTTCCTTCTTTTTTGCTGCATACTTGCTATGATAATTATTGGAGACAGGACTGTGGATTTTCAACCTCTCATATATGAGAGACTTAATACTGAGCCCCATGAACATGCTCCATGCTGCAGCCTTTCCTCTTCTCCCCAGGCTGAGAATGAAATGTGCAGGCACATTAGGGGAGATGGAAGCATCCTATTTAAATTCAAAATGCCCTGAGGATAAGTCCCTCCGTCTGCCTCCCCCACCCTTTTCATCAATGCAAATATAAATTGGTTTAGGAAAACTACAGGCAAAATTTGTTTTGCTGCTTTGCTGTTGGTGGTTCTCTCATGTCTCTCTTTAAAGCATTGGACTCCAAGCCCAGTGATGGGTGGGGAACTCCTCTTTTCGGCTACTCCTTTAAATTCTCCACTCTCATAATCTGATGGCAGAAAGGGAGTGTGGTTTTCATGTTGTAGTTTGGGAATCCTTGTTTATTCTCTCCCCAGTGCCCCCTCACATGGGGAGGACAGACTTATTTCTCTTGTCCAGGTACTAATTCTGCAAAATTAGCATTAACTTGGTACAGGGCTCAAGTTTCCTGTGAAATTCTAATATAGTTTCTGAGTCCACCCCAGGAAAGTTTCCAAATAGCTGTACAAATACAAACAGCTGTATTTAAAATCCCTGCTTGGGGCATACATAGACCTGTAGTGCTGGGACAAACCTCAACTTACCTGTTTTGTTTCTGTAAAAACAGAAAATCTAACTATTTGGCATTTCAAACGCACTGCCTGCCATCACTGTCTGTCTGTCTGTCTCTGCAAGCATAAAGGCCAGGGCAGGAAAGGGAACTTGTGGCCCTCCGTCCTCTCTTGTACCCAGCCAGCCTGGCCAGGAGGATGGGAGTTGTATCCAGCAACATCTGGAAGGCCACAGATTAGCCTTTAATCTTCATATTCTCAGGATTCTTTCAATATATCATTCAACACACACACACAAAATTAAAAAGCTACTAAATGTAGCCTACATGTTGCCTTTGTATAAGCTTCTGTTTTACCACTGGCGCTGCTTTCTATAAAGAGCATAATTCTCTGGGATAATCATCTTTAGTGCCTGGGACAGTCAGCTAGAGATTATCTGTTTTCAGGACTCTAGTTTTCATGTCAACACACATTCTGCCTTTTATAAAATCTGAACATGGTTCCTAGCAGATGAGGTGGTAGAACTGGGCTGCACCATTTCAGGTGGCAGGTGGGGGAATTGTGCGGCTGAATGCTCCCCTCCCCCCAAAAAATCACTATACATACAAGGATAGCATATTAGATCCCGCTATTTTTATGCACAGAGAGCTTTTATATTTAAATAAGTATTCAGTTGTGTGATCCTTTGCATACAATGGGAAGTGTCCAGGAACAGTTTTATAACACCTCATTTACTGATCTTGTGACTTGTATCTCAGTGGATCTGAGTTGCCTGATCCAGCTCACTTGGTGAATTTTTTTTTCACTTGTTGCCATATAAGGCGATATCTCAAAATAGGATGTTTACAGCTATTCACCAAGACTTACAAAGCAGTTCTTACTCTTCCAAGTAGCTTTTGGTGCAATCTGACTGCTCCTCTTGGGTGAGGAAGGACAAAAGATTAATACTGTATCTATGAACAAGAGTTCCAAGATAAGGCCAAGGTTTAAAAAGTTACTGTTTTCAGTAGAGTTATAAAACCCAGTGATTTCACCTCAGGTAACTTGTTACTACGGGACCCAGGTGGCGCTGTGGGTTAAACCACTGAGCCTAGGGCTTGCTGATCAGAAGGTCGGCGGTTCGAATCCCTGTGACGGGGTGAGCTCCTGTTGCTTGGTCCCAGCTCCTGCCAACCTAGCAGTTTGAAAGCACGTCAAAATGCAAGTAGATAAATAGGAACCGCTACAGCGGGAAGGTAAACGGCATTTCCATGTGCTGCTCTGGTTTGCCAGAAGCGGCTTTGTCATGCTGGCCACATGACCTGGAAGCTATACGCCGGCTCCCTCAGCCAATAATGCGAGATGAACGCGCAACTCCAGAGTCGGTCACGACTGGACCTAATGGTCAGGGGTCCCTTTACCTTAACTTGTTACTACAGTTTTACTTTACTTTCCCAGTAATTTGGCAACATGATTGCATTCATAATTTGATATTCCTTAGAAGTTTACTTCTCTACTTCAGTAGAGAGCTCTTCCAAATATTAAAAAAAAACCCTAGTGTAAACACACTGATAAATCATGGTCAGCATGGAATATGTTTAGGTTTACAGGTTTAATGAATTTGAAATTGGTCTTTTGTGAGTGCACATTCATTCTCTCCCCCCCCCCCTCGGTTCAATTACAAAGCAGAATGCGTTTATTTTGCTTTTCTGGCTGCACTCTGCTCCATATGTTTGGGTTGGTGTTGGACTACCAACATTTGCTGTTAACATTCTAGTACTGTACTTTGGTGAGGGCAGGAAAAGAGCACAGGCTCTCATCTATCAGGCTCCAGAGAGAATGGAGAAAACCGTGAACTATTTCTGCTGTGCTTAGAACTGCTGGCAGATCTGGAGGGGCTGTGCTTGTGGTTGTGTACTAGTGTGGGGTGAAGGAGCTGCACAAAGTGGTATGAGAACAACCTGTAGTGCTGCTGCTGCCGCTGCTGCCGCTGCCGCCGCCACCAAATTGCTGCTGCTTCATCCCTGCCCACCAGGCCTGCAGCTGGGTGTGGAAAGGGCATCTTAACATCTCCACCTGAAGGATTCAAAACCTTCGTTTGAAGCGGGTTTCAGATCCTGGGCAGCCTTTGTCGTGGCTCGTTTTGATGCTGTCAATCTGGGGTTTTTCCAACCTTCGCGTTAACATCCATATGAACCTTATTGTCTGTGCAATGTCTTTCATTTGATTTGAAGGAGTTCACAGAGATGTTTACAAGCTGACAGGCCTGCAGGGGCACTTGAGTTTTAGTGCCATTTCATGCCTATCAAAGAATTCGCCATCTGAAGTAAAATGCATTATGAATGAGTTTACCTGTCACCAAAATAGTGACAGTTTGGAGTCACTGCCATGTTAACAGGTGGCCTCAGCCCAAGTGCAACTGTCAACGGTCTGCTGAAAAGATGAACAGCTGAAATTCAACCACTTAGAGGCCTTTCTCTCCATTTAATTTCTCTGTTTGGAATCATTTGTTTGTACAGAATTTAGGAACGGGATAGGTTCTGTTTCTGAATTTTTGACTCAATTCATACATCACACTAAATCATGGTTTGCTCTCCCAAGATATGGTTCAAACTTTTAAACCTCATACTTGTTTGGGTTTAGTAGGCATTGGAGGCAGAGGAATAATTAATGGGGTTTGTTTTTTTCATTCATTGTTATCACAAAGATTTTCTCATTCTGATTTGATGGCTGGTTACAAACCATGGTCTGTTAATTCAAACATTGCACCAAACAAGTGATAGTTGCCAGATGTTGCTGGACCCACTTCCATCATCCCTGATGTCAAACCCTGATGGCTGAGACTGATAGGAGTTGGTCCAATGGCACTTGGAGAACACCAAGTTGGCTATTTGTGCACTAATCATACTGAAGCTTTCTTCACCATGGCCCTATAGCAGCCTTTCCCAGTCTTGGGTCCCCCAATAATGTTGGGCCACCTGTGCCATCATCCCTGACCGTTGGCCATGCTGGCTGACGATGGGAGTTGAGAGTCCAACAACATCTGGCAACCCAAGCTTGGGAAGCACTGCTCAACATACTTCCATTTGGCCCAGAGCAAATAGTTAAAGAGATCAAGAGTGGGCCACAGATTGCATGCACAGATATGCCCCATACATTTCTGCTTCTTTTCACTTGCCAGATTCAGCCAAAGTTAAGTGTAGTATCTACACAGATTATATTTCACTGTAACCATGGGTTTCATTATAATCAGGATTTCCAACCATCATTTTTCTCCTGGTTAAGATGGATCTGGTTAGTGTTATCCATGGTTAAGGGAGGAGGAAATTCTTGAAATAGGTCTCTGTTTTTGTTGCATTTCTGCCTCTGTGTGTGTAGTTCTTGTAGTAGTTCTTGTTTTAATTTATAAACATAAAAGTTTTTAAAAATAACTGTTTTTGGTATTAGCTAGCTTTGTTTTTCTGCTTTCCATCACTTAGTATTTTTAGACCTCTTTGGGAATCCTTGGGCTGATAGCCACCATTTTATGAGATGCCTCTTCTACAATGGAGGCCCTGCACTATTTTTTCAGCTGTGCTAAAGGTAATGAGATTCTGTTTCTCTCCTTCAAAGTGAGGACCGAGTTATTGAGCATTACAAGAAGCTAAATGGGCAGACAAGAGGTCAAGCCATTGTCAAGTAAGTTGGGAAGAGGGATTCTACTATGATGAACTTTGTCTCTGCGATGTAACATGGAGGGCGGGGAGTTGAACATTCTACAAGTAATTACATAGCATTTTCTATTTTAGTGCAGTGGTTTTTGGGCTGTGTTCCAGGAAACACTGAGGTCCTTTAGAAACTTTTCAGGAGTTCCTCAGTGAGAAGATGACTAATGTTGGCCAAGCCTTAAAAAAATAGTCTTCCTACCACAGATTATTGGCCACCATCCACAGTTGTAGGAGAATATTGGCTGGGTTCTAAAGTGTGTACTCAATTGACAACAGCAAGGCCTAAGAAGATCTCGAACTGCACCCTAACACAGATGGGTGTTTCAAGATGTTTGGGGGTCTCTTGACATGAAAGTTCTTAAAGAAAGGGTTCCCTGAAGGCAGAATATTTGAAAGCCACTGTTTAACATATGCTCTTTCAGACTGCAAGTCCTCCTCTAGACATACAGTAGTGTTGTGGTCTTTAATTTAGATTTCATTGCAAAGAATTTGAACGTGCCACTCCAATAAATACTTCAATATAATCCAGTATTTCATGAAATATGTTACAATGATGCAAAAGGTAATGGGAGGTCTCATTGAAGTTTAACAAAATCTACAAATCCCTTTTAAAATGTCTAACAATTTACCCTACCAGTCCTCACAGCTTCCCATCAAGATGGAGATAAATAAAACATGCTTCTGTGTCCTATACAATGATATGGATCCACTCCTACTCATTAGTTTTAGAATTCGTGTCCTTAATATACCCTGGAAGGGGTACCCAAATGTTAATGAGGATTGTTGTTTTTTGCATTGCCTCCCCTTGTTGTCTGTGTGACACTGTTATTTTGCACTTCCCTCCACAGTTACATGAGCATTGTAGAATCTCTTCCAACATACGGAGTCCATTATTATGCAGTTAAGGTACGTTTCAACTGAAAAGTGTTATTTGATGGAAATGTTGTCCAAGTGATTTGCAAGAATCTATATATATAAAATGTAGGCATTGCGCGTGCAGATGTAACAGCCTTTTTCTGTAACTGCTGAACCGTAATGTAACAAATTTGGCCACAACGTTCCATGCCCATCAGGGAGGGATCTGGCATTTTAAAAATTCCAAAAAAACACACCTTTCGCACCTAAAATAATGATTAAACACAAAAAGTGGTGCCCAAATTAGACGTCACCACCAGAAGCTCTGAAGACTCCAGAAGCAGCCAATAGAAAGGCAGATCACACGCTGCTGCCTCCAAAGCCGCACCACCAGATGACATCACAAAATTCCACAGCAACCAACTGAAAACAGGCCTTTTGCAGCAACAAGGCCCAACATTGCCCAGCAGACTGAATAGGCCACAGCAGACTAGGCCACTTTCCAGACTACACCAAGTGGAGGTAGGGCCTGCCGGGGGGTGGGGGGCCAAATAGGGGGCAGGGATAGGTAATGGGTCAGAACAGGGTGGGGGGAGACATAGGAATGCGCAGGTTGCCACTTTGGTTCAATTTAAACTGGTAAAAAATGGTCACAAATTGGGATTTTAAAAAGCAAGACAGGAAGGAGGACAACACACACAAAAAAAAAACCTGAATGCAATTTATTGACAATGACATTCACTGTCAAAAGTGAGTGAAGGTTAACAACATGAAAACTGCTTGTTTGAAAGCAATCTCTGTTAAGGATGTTCCAACTGTCGAAGACTGTCCAAACACATTTGAAATTAATAAAGGCAGGGGATTCTTGCTACCTTTGCCTCTATATTTTTGCTAAACCCCCTTCAGAATAACATTGACTCTGGTATATGTGCACGTTTTCTTTACACCAGGACAAGCAGGGAATTCCTTGGTGGTTAGGACTTAGCTACAAGGGAATCTTTCAGTATGACTACCACGACAAAGTGAAGCCAAGAAAGGTAAGCACATTATTTAAAGAGACTTATGTTGCCTTTTGCTTGAATGAGGAGGCCAACATGTTTAACTTATGGATTTTATAGATAATTTTAATCTATATTTATGTTTGATGTTTACAAGTTTTGTGCTGTATGCAAATGTGCAGTATGCAAATTTTATTAAATTGATATATGAGCAGAAACATTTGTCAGTGAGTGTTTCTGTAGGCTACTTAAAGAGGTCATGGCAGAGAGTTAAGAGTCTGAAGTAATCCTTATTTACTGCGGTCACTGTTAGGAATTTGAGGGCACAAGGAGAAGGGGACAACAGAGGACGAGATGGTTGGACAGTGTTCCCGAACCAACATGAGTCTGACCAAACTGCGGGAGGCAGTGGAAGACAGGAGTGCCTGGTGTGCTCTGGTCCATGGGGTCACGAAGAGTCGGACAGACTAAACAACTAAACAACAACAACTGTTAGCAGAGAGCATTGGAATGCAGCTGCAGCACTATTAATTGCAAGGGCTTAGAATATTGTGTGATATTTAGTATAGCCCATTTTCTCAAAGGTGTAAGAAGATGGAGACAAAATCCCAGTTTTTACCTTGGTAGTATCTTGCTATAGGTTCCTATACATATTTAAATAAGGCAGAATAGGGCGAAAGAAAGGGAAGAGTTGCCTTTTGCCAATTCTTTTGTTCCAAGTGGAGAAGCTGTGGATATCAGCATTGCTTGAAAGTGGCTGGACATCTGAATGCCTGAATATAACCAAGATATTTGCACTCTTATATGATTACAATTGAGAGCAATCTTCTATACAGTTTTGTGCAGGCACATTTTTCTCCAGAAAGTAGCACTGTCTTTGATTGCACATGTTCATTTGTACAAACTAGCCATTGTGCATTCTCAGAAAATTACAACTTGTCAGCAGCCGAGATATTCCATTCATTCATGCCCCGAAGCATCTAGCATTGTTCTGATGAGATAAATGGGAGTTAGGCTCATGCTCTTCATTCTCTCTCTCCATCCTATGTGGATGAAACTTCTGAAACAGAGCCTCCAGAACCAGACACCAAGTGGTGTGGTACCTTGTTGCTTCCTTTCAAATGATGTTTCAGAGGAGATAAAAAGGAACAAGGTCTGTACACCTTCCTCATCTGAGCCAAGGTAGTGGTAGCTGGAAGCAGCCACCTTGGTGACTAGCCCTGGCTGGATGCACAAAGAAGAGGGTTCTTCTGAGTCTGAAGAGGGGTGGAAGTTTAGAAGTTTGCGCTGTGCAATCCAATAAGCAGTGTAGGAGGCTGCCTGAGACCACAGAATTCAAGAGGAGCAGGGCTTCTCTGGAAAGTTAAAAAAATATATCTTGAGAAAATAAGGTGTGGAGTCAAGGGCAGTTGTGCCACACACACACTGATTTTCCCAGTTGCCGACCCTAATTATCACTTCATTCGTCTGGAGTCAGAAAAGCCCCTCACAAACAACAAGATATTGAGGCAGCAATATACATTTTTGACTGGGGCACTGGTTAACCCCATTTCCCCTATAGCCAAGAAGTCATTATGTCTCCCATCAGTTGATAAATCTGTTGGACTATCATTAAGCTCTTTTTTGGAAAGAGTATGTTAGTTTTAAACCCTAACCTGGAAGTGAAATCTCCTTTGGGATGTGAAATATACTCGGAGTCGAGAGTGAATTTCATGCTCTTTATTCAGCTCATAGTCATCAAGGAGGAGAAGAGAAGACGAATGGCTCTTTTCCCAAAACCATCTGCTTATATACATTATTTACACAATGGGCCTTGCGTGATTGGCTACTTCAGGGCTACACCTGTGGGCCAATTATATTGTGGATTGACTTCTGCCTGCAGCCTGATTGGCTGCTCCTACAGGCCAATCAGGTAGCAGATTCACTTCTGCCAGCCGCCTGATTGGCTGCTCCAGCAGGCCAATCAGGTTGCGGATTCACTTCCACCTGGAGTTGGATTGGGTAGCTCCCGCTGATTCTGAATCCTATTGTTCTAGGATTCAGCTCAGTACATAACACCCCTCCCCTCTAAGTTCCAGTCCTGCCCGGGAAGTTGCATTCGTAGTCCCCAAGGTCTGCTGGCCGCCTCCGTGTGCGTTGTGGCCTGGGGTGTTCCTTGGTCAGGGGTTCTGGTTCTGGCTCGTGTTCCGAGGCTGCTGGCTGTGCCGGGGCTGTCTGGTCTGGCGCCACTGAACCACTAGGTTGTAGCTCTGGTTCCGGTGTCCTTCCAGCCTCGGGGCGCCCCTCTGTGCCTACTGCTTCTGCTTCCCCTGCCCACCCCTCTCACTCTACAGGCCTCACTGCCCTGCTGTCCCCTTGGGACCCCTCTGTCCCGCTCTCCTCCCGGGTTCCTCCTGGGAATCGTCGCCGTAGCTGGTCGCAGTGGCGGCGCCAACATTGCCCCCCTTCCGTTAGTACCTCGTACGACACGGGACCGGTCACCTTGGTGACTGTGGCGGGTACCCATGCTGGGCCTGCCCCAAAATTCTTTGCATACACTGGGTCCTGGGCCACAAATGTCCGGGGGTTCCTGCCTTTCCCCACCACTACCTCATCCTGAGCTCTGTCGGGGTGAAGTCGGTCCAGTCTAGTTGCAAGGCGCCGGCCCATTAGTAATTCAGCTGGGCTCCGGCCCGTCGTTGTGCTTGGGGTGCTGTGCTGTGCTAGAAGAAATGCGGCAAGGCGGTATTCCCAGTCCCCTTGTGTCATGCGGCGGAGGCTGTCCTTGGTGGTCCGCACCATGCGCTCCGCTTGGCCATTGGTGGCAGGGTGGAATGGTGCTGAGCGGATGTGGCGGATGGCGTTCTGCGCTGTGAAGGTCTGGAACTCCTCTGACGTGAATGTGGTTCCATTGTCCGAGACGAGAGTGTCAGGGAGCCCGTGGGTCGCAAACAGCTTACGTAGTACCCGGATGGCTGCCGCCGTAGAAGTGGATGGTACCAGTGCGACCTCCAGCCATTTGGTGTAGGAATCCACCACTATGAAGAATGTTTTTCCCTGGAAGGGGCCAGCGAAGTCCACGTGCAAGCGTGACCATGGATGTCGGGCGGACTCCCAGGGCTGGACTGGGGCCCTTGGGGGATCCGGGCGGGATTCTTGGCAGGTCTGGCAGTGTTGGACCCAGGCCTCTATCTCTCTGTCAATCCCCGGCCACCACACATAACTCCTGGCAAGGGCCTTCATCCTCACTACCCCTGGGTGTGTCTCGTGTAGGGCTGTGAGGACCCTTTTGCGGAGGGGCTGGGGAACAACAACCCTGCTTCCCCATAACAGGCACCCCTTGTGGGCCGACAGTTCATGTTTGCGGTTTGTGTAGCCAGCGAATTCTGGCCCGGGGCTGCTGCTGGGCCATCCTCGCCACACCCAGTCCAGGACCCGGGAGATGACCCTATCTTTTGTGGAATGGTGCGCAACTTCTTTTTTTTTTTTTTAAAACATAATTTTTATTGATTTTACAAATTACAAAAGATGGTACATACATATACACCTTTTCCACCTTCTTCCCACCCCCCTCCATGGGTCCTCCCCTGCCACAGAAGTATCCCACGCAGGTGAACAGTCAGAAGTGGTCCATTTTATGATTGGGTTTCTGTCCTCCTCCCCCTCCCCTGCCCCCGAAGCCCCCCCCTGCCACCAGGGAGCTCCAGTGAACCAGGGCAGTACGCAGGAGTTCATCCATCCAACCATCTATTGTCATACCAAAAAAAAGAAAATACAAAAAGAGAAAAAGAGAAAAAAGAGAAGAAAAAAAAAGACAAAAAGGAAAAAAGACAAAAAAAAAATTCATCATAATTGTTAAATTCATAATTGTTAAACCATATTTTGTGGGCTTCCCCACCCTCCCCCCTTCCCCGGTTTTCCTCCCTTATTTATCATCTTCAACAGTTTCATAGTTCATATTTTATAACATACACCTTTATATCTTATACCACTTTTAAACTAACTATTATCATTTTCGCCTATTGTCCACTCACTGAGAAATCAAACTCCCATTTTTTCTTCCCGTGCCTAATTTTTACCCCTCTATAGGCCTCCATATTTTCACCTTTTTCCAGAATCAATTCACTTTTTAAACCTATAATTATTCCCAAACTAACCTTACACCCCCCCGAGTACTGGCTCCACCCCACCAATCCAGCAAGTTCCATAGTCAGCAGTCCAGTTATAGTCCTATTAACCCATCCTTACAATCACAACTTCACTTTCCCTTCACCCCACCCCCTGTTTACAGTCTTTTGCCATCCAGGCCTCCATATCAGACCCCTGAGCTTCTTCTCTTCTCTGCTTAATTTTTCCTTCTTCCCTGTGGTCATTCTGGAGTTCCAGTAAGTCCAATCGTGCCCCCCTCGAAGGGGAGGCACTCCATCCAACTTTTTGTAGAGTAAAATCATCATTTTTTTCGTGATGGGCTTCATTTTGTGTTAAGTCATCACAGTCCTCATCATTGTCATTCTCACATTCGTCTTCTTCAGTTTCAAAAGCTTCATCTTCTAAGAAATCATATTCTGCCATCATCATCTGGAATTGTTTCTGTAACACTTGCCGTTGTGTCTCCTCTTGACATAGTTCTATTCTTGCTTCCCACATTAAGGTCAAAACAGTCCGCTGAAACTCAGGCGGGTACCTTTTTGTTGACATAGTTCAGTCCTGTCAAGGTCAAAACTTGTCACATGGGGTGGAATATAATCGCAGTCTATTTTCTCGACTCCATTTTAACAAGCTGGCTGCATTCTTAAAAATAAAGTTCGAACTCACATTTCAAAAGTATATAAACCAAAAAAGAATTTCCAAAAAGTCCAGAGATAAAGATAGAAATAGAATTTAACTATAAATCCTGATCAACTCACTGGATTGTCTGGGCTGCCGGCTCCCGAGGAACAGAAAGGTCTTTCTTAGTCTTAACTTCTTTCTGCAGGGCAATCACAACCACAGTCTCTCTCCCCTTTTACCCTGCATTTAGGGGAGATTCTCTTTGATGCCTTTGAGGAATCCTTTTAAGTTGAAATCTTCTGTTTACGGCTTCGGGTTTCTGTTTACTGTCTCTTATGTTACCGTAGGGGGGGGGGTGGCTTCCTCTTTTCCCCTCTCTCCCAGGTCCAAATTGTTGCCTTAATTTACATTCCAAAGAATCCAAATTACTCACAGTCTATTCATTTGCTGAATGTTCTTTGAAGAATTGGCCACCTCCACTTCCCAGACTCGCAGCTTCGCACTCTCAGAGCAGCAATGTCAGCCTGTCCGCCGCGGTTCACCTCCTCGCTCTCGGGGGCTTAAACAAAGCCGATCCGGGGAGGAGAGAGCCCGCTTTTGGCGCCGCCAGGCAAAATCTGTCCCCAAAAAGCTCGATTTGGGGCTTTTAAGGAGGTTTCGCTTCGCTGGAACGATTCCCTCCACCTCTGAAGCGCCGAGGTCCGCTCCGCTGTGCGGACCCCCGTCTGAGCAAGATGGCGTGGTCAACCGGAAGTCATCCTCACTACCCCTGGGTGTGTCTCGTGTAGGGCTGTGAGGACCCTTTTGCGGAGGGGCTGGGGAACAACAACCCTGCTTCCCCATAACAGGCACCCCTTGTGGGCCGACAGTTCATGTTTGCGGTTTGTGTAGCCAGCGAATTCTGGCCCGGGGCTGCTGCTGGGCCATCCTCGCCACACCCAGTCCAGGACCCGGGAGATGACCCTATCTTTTGTGGAATGGTGCGCAACTTCTTGTGCCTGAATGGGTCGGTCGGGAAGCAGCTCCAGGGTCATAACCTCTTGTGCAGGCGCTGGGTCGGGGCCTGTTTCTGGTAGTGGTAGCCTGCTGAGGGCGTCTGCGTGGCCCATCGCCTTCCCAGGGCGGTGGATTAGTGCATACTGGTAGCCGGCAAGGAAAATTGACCACCTGAGGACACGTGGAGACAACACTTGGGGGGTCTGCTTCTCAGGGGCAAACAGGCCAAGCAACGGCTTGTGGTCAGTCACTATGGTAAAGGGCCGCCCGTACAAGAAATCATGGAATTTTTTTACGCCCTTCACGATTGCCAGACCCTCCTTGTCAATCTGTGAGTAGTTTCGTTCGGCTGCAGCAAGCGTCTGGGAGAAGTATGCCACCGGCACCTCTCTTCCATCCAGGAGTTGGTGTCCCAGGACAGCGCCGATGCCATAGGGAGAGGCGTCGCATGCCAGCACCACTGGCAGCCTCTCGTCGAAGTGTGCTAAGACCGAGTTCGAGACGAGCAAGTCCTTGACTGCCTGGAATGCGGCCCTTTGTCGCTGGCCCCACACCCAAGGGGCCCTTTTATCTAGGAGTCTGTGTAGGGGCTCCGCTACCGCTGCCTTATGGGGAAGGAAGGCATGGTAAAAGTTCAATAGTCCCAAGAATGACTGAAGTTTGGGCTTGCTCTTGGGCGCTGGGGCCTCACAAATGGCCCGTACCTTGTCACCGGTTGGATGGACCCCTTCTGCGTCCACCTTAAATCCCAGAAAGTCCACCTGCGGCACTCCCAGTAAACACTTTTCCCGCTTCACCTTGAGGCCCGCCGTCTGGAAACGGTGCAGGACGGAGCGGAGGCGGTCCTCAAATTCCTCTGGTGTGGGCCCGGCGATCAGTACATCATCGAAGAAGGGGGTGACGCCAGGAATCCCTTTAAGGAGAGAGTCCATTAGATTCTGGAATATGCCTGGTGCCACGCTAACGCCAAATTGCAGCCGCTTTACTCTGAATGCCCCTCTGTGCGTCACAATCGTCTGAGCCTCTGCTGTGGCTTCGTCCACAGGCAACTGTTGATACACTTGGGCCAAGTCCAGTTTGCCAAAGATTTTTGACCCAGCCAGGGTGGCGAGGACATGGCTGACCACTGGCACTGGGTATGCATGGGCCGTGAGAGCCTTGTTTATGGTGCATTTGTAGTCTGCACAGATGCGGACCGAACCGTTAGGCTTGACGGGTGTGACAATTGGAGTTTCCCAGGGGGCGTTGGGCACCGGCTCCAGCACTCCTTGCTCCACGAGCCGGTCCAATTCCTCGTCTATGCGGGGTTTCAGGGCGAACGGGACCCGGCGGGCCTTGTGTCTGATGGGTCGTACAGCGGGGTCTAGCTGTAGGGCAATGGGGGGTCCTGTATATCGTCCCAATGCCCCATCGAAAACCCCTGGAAACTCTTTGCATATGGCGTCCACGTCCACTTGTAAGCTAGTGCGGTTCACCCCGGTAACGGCTAGCCCCAGAGGTCCAAACCATGCCAGTCCCAGTAAGCTAACGTAGGGGCCCTTAACTACCAGCAAGTCCAATTGTTGCTTTCGCCCTCGATATGGCACCCTGAAGGTCCCCACCCCCATAGTAGGGACCTTACGTTTCTGGAAGTCCCGGAGGGTGAATGGGGCCGGCCTTAGTTTGGGACCCCCATTAGGGCACAGTTCCCTTAATGTTCGGGCCGAGATTATGGATAGAGTTGAACCCGTGTCCAGCTCCATGCGGCATGGGGCTCCCTCTATCTGTACCTCTATATAAATTTTCTCTGTGCTGGGATGGGGCAACTGGAATACCTGGTAGTCCGTGATCTCCGTTGAGTTGCCTTGGTGCATGGTGCCGTGTGACCTGGGGCTCCTGGGTCGGTCATCTGATGCTTGTCGACGGGTGAGTCGAGCCCGACACACCCGGGCGATGTGTCCCAATTTTCTGCACTGCCTGCACTCTGCGTTGCGGAAACGACAGGTCCTCCTCTCGTGGTTCTCCCCGCAGCTTGCACAGTTCCCTCCTTCTCGTCGAGGCTGCTGTGGTGTGTGTGCTGCTTGAGTGCGCCGCTGTACTCGGTGTACTTCCTCCCTGTCAGATTCGGATTCGTCGGTGAGGTCTTCGTGGTAGACCCTCGGTTGGGATGGCGGGGCCGGTCGTGCCTCTTGCGTTGACCTCTCGGCGGCTTCGGTTGCCAGGGCTTCCTCCAGAGCAATCTGGAACGTGAGGTCTTTTTTGGCGTAGAGGCGTCGTTGCAACATCTCGTCCCTCAGGCCACCGACGAGGCGGTCACGAAGCATGTTCTCCAATTCTGAGAAGTTGCATAACCGGGCGGCTTGGCGGAGGGAGGTCACAAACCCAGTTATGGTTTCCCCCGGGGCTTGCCGCTTTGCGTAGAAGGCATTTCGGCAAGCTACCACCGAGGGCTGTGGTGAGAAGTGCTCCTTCAGCCGTTCCATTATTGTTTTGTAAGAGACGGTAGCGACATCTCTAGGTGCAAGGAGAGCCCGGGCGATTTCAAACGTCTCCTCTCCACAGACGCTGAAGAATGTCGCCCTCTTCATGGCATCGTTGGTGACTTCTTTCGCTTGCAGGAGGAAGTTGAAACGGGCGGCGTACCCTTCCCAGTCTCCTGATGCTGGTTTGAATGGCGAGAAGCTGCTGTCGGTTGCCATTCTGGGTTCCTTGGGTCCTGGAGCTGAAGCCTGGATGCACGGTGCGATGCAGCGGTGCAGCAGGTGGCGGTGCTGCGGTGCAGTGCGTGGTGGCGGTCAGCTCAGCAGGATCCCACCTTCGTCGCCAGTGAAATATACTCGGAGTCGAGAGTGAATTTCATGCTCTTTATTCAGCTCATAGTCATCAAGGAGGAGAAGAGAAGACGAATGGCTCTTTTCCCAAAACCATCTGCTTATATACATTATTTACACAATGGGCCTTGCGTGATTGGCTACTTCAGGGCTACACCTGTGGGCCAATTATATTGTGGATTGACTTCTGCCTGCAGCCTGATTGGCTGCTCCTACAGGCCAATCAGGTAGCAGATTCACTTCTGCCAGCCGCCTGATTGGCTGCTCCAGCAGGCCAATCAGGTTGCGGATTCACTTCCACCTGGAGTTGGATTGGGTAGCTCCCGCTGATTCTGAATCCTATTGTTCTAGGATTCAGCTCAGTACATAACAGGATGGATTATTACAGACAGCTTCTACTGGAAGCCTGGTGGCTCACCTCAAGGCAACCCTGAGTCAACATTTGAGTTGCGGTTTTTTTAAGGTGTCTTCATATATTGAAGAATGACGCAAACGATTTAGGACCTACCTCTTCTTGATGTTTATAGTTCCTATTATTACTCCCCCATATACTGCATTTTTTGGGAGCAATTGGATTTTGAAGTTTGAGGCATTGAATAGCTATAAGCCTTGCAGTTCAGTTGTATGTTGATGTTATTCGAATTTTTCCACGGGTTGCTGAGTTCTTTTTACCTTCTGCACAGCAAGGACAGAACAATGGTGTTGGAGAGCTTTAAACAGCTTTTACAAACTTCTTAAATAACAGTCTATGGAGGGGAAAGGGTGAAACTGAAGTTGAGTTTTCCTAGGAATTACTGCAATGCAGCGCCTGACAGCATTTTACAAGGGTCGGGGGCCCTTAGCCTAATTTAGGTTCCCCAGCCCTGCTATAGGAGAAAGCTTCAGAGTGTGGATGGGGAAGAAATTTGATTCAGTTCACATTTATAAACAATTTACCTAATCTGCACTTTCTAAAACAATATGCTAATCAAAATGCAGACCCTCCAAAATTTGCACTTCTCCAAATTTTGTAATGCAATTTTCCAGTGAAGTATTGTGTACAAAAATGCAAACATTAGGGTAACATGCACATAAATTGCACGTATTTGTGAAACTAGCATACAGAAATGCAACTGGCTGGGATTCCAGGCATCTCTTAAAGACTTTATTCTATTTTTGCAGAATGGCAAAGATTCAATCGTAGTTTCTGGATAGAAGAGAAGGAAACTATTACAGAATATTATGTGGAGAAATACAATTCAAAACAATGTCTACATCTGATAGTTTTTCTCAATGCCAAGCCCAAAAACAAACTGAAAAATTATTGTGGTGGGGGGAAATATTTCAAGTACGTAGAAGACAAAGCAGGAAATTGTGAAACAAAACCAGTCCAAACTGAGAAATGTATATTAAATGCAAAGGAAAATCTTTGCCTTAAAAAAATAGATTGTAATTTCCCCCCATTAGGTCATCCTAAATAGTTTTCTGGGCTTATTGTATTTGCCACACTGAATAGCTGAGCCTTGTCTCTTTACAATCTCATCATCATCATCCGGTCAAACCCAACCCCAAGGACCCTGCAAAATTCTCAGTGCTTAAAGAAAACTTATAAGAGCTTGGCTGACAGTTGGCTTACATTCTAGGATCCAATTTGTGCACATTTAAATTTTTAGTCACTGTACTAAATGTCACTGGAAATGCAGTTAGGCTTTTAATATGAGAGGCCCTGGATGAGGCAGTAGTTAAGGGAATTGAATTAGACTGCAGCTTCCAAAGCCACATGTATTTGAGTCCTGAAGATATATTGTCTATGCTTTAACTGACTAATGAGATCAAAAGAAGAAAATACTGCATTTTAGACTCCATATCGCTTCCCTTGTGCACTGGACTAAGCAACATTTGATTGGATATTTTCACAATTGGCCATTTTTAATCTTTCCTTGAAAGCAGGAGGGCAGCCTTGGTTATGTACAATTTCATGTTCTCCCTTCCGTGAGCAATGAGAAATTCATGGCAACCTTTATAGGTTATGTTTCCTTTCTGTCCGTTACACAGTTGGAGCTGGCATTGCAGATGTGCAGAAGCAAGCACACTAGTCTCAAAGCACTGTTAGCCTAGCAACCTGAAATCTTGAACAAGGTCCACAGCCTGATCTAAACTGCTGCTCTTCACTTCTCCTTGTGTATCCTCTCTCAAGTACCGGTAAAGCTGGTTTCATTCCTAGCAGGAGAGTGTGACTCACATTTCAGGAGTTCAAAGCAACCAAATGCCCATCAGTCCTCTCTCAGTGACTGGCCATACTAAGTGCAAGGTAAAGAGCATCATTCAAAACACCACTATAGCATGCAATTTCTTTCACTCCTCCAACTTAATAAGGAAATATAAGTTTCCACCTGCACTTTTTTTACAACACTAGCTGGCCCGGCCAAGCATTGCTGTGGCTCATCCCCGTGATTGGCCCCACCCTGTCCCAACCCATGACCTTTTCTGCCCCCTCCTCCCCCCACCCAGGAGAGCCCCCACCTCTACTTGGCTTAGTCTGCAAAGTCGAGCCGAGATGTTGTGGAGAGGAAAGCTTTCCTACCTGCAGTACCAGTGTAGCCACCACTAGAGGCCACTGTTGTGCAACTTCTCCTGTACTCCAGGATCCTCCCAGTGGGTTTTACCTGCTTTACCTGCCGTAGGTGTGACATCTGTCTACACAACTGGTATGCAAACCCTCGGATATTTGCATG
The DNA here is from genome assembly GCF_963506605.1 of Zootoca vivipara. Lineage (NCBI taxonomy): Eukaryota > Metazoa > Chordata > Lepidosauria > Squamata > Lacertidae > Zootoca > Zootoca vivipara. Next base: position 1,546,358 of record NC_083285.1, read on the forward strand.
TCCAAATTTCAACGAAATCAATCAAGCGGTTGTGGAGAAAGATCATAAAACGCAAACATGGACCTTTTACATTTATATATAGAGAGATTGCTGCCAAACAACGGCAATATATATCTGCCTATGTAGCACATTATAAGAAGGGTGGCCAGATGACAATGAGGACAGGACTCCTTCCCCTTCAAGAGGACACAGAGGAAGAGGGAATCCCAGCAGGTGCAACTTGCATGACAAGGCACACTTTCTGAAATTCTATAGGAGCTCTGTCCTCTTTTGTATCTAGTCACCCTAAAGAGAAATTGTAGAAGCATGTTCTTCAATGAGATGGAAGGCAGGGCTGCAGGTTGTCATGAACCTGTGAGCAAGTATCTCTGGGTGGGGCCCCTCAGACAAAGCAACCCCCTCCTTGACACAGGTGACTACAAAGCACAGATAGGAAAGCGTGAGGGGACAGGACAGGAGCAGACAGCATGCTAGGCTTTGTGGTCTCAGTGCATGAACCTTGTTGACTGAGAGTTCAGTCACAGTGCTATTCTATGATCACACACACCCAAGGCAAGTTTGTAAATGACAGGTCTTGTTTGCAATTGTGAAAGTGAATAGGCTGCTTGAATAAACACAGAGGAAGCACTGCCTTGCTATGCTTTAAGGCAGGCATCCCCAAACTGCAGCCCTCCAGATGTTTTGGCCTACAACTCCCATGATCCCAGTGGTCGGGGAAGATGGGAATTGTAGTCCAAAACATCTGCAGGGCCGAAGTTTGGGGGTGCCTGCTTTAAGATGTGTGCTCTCCCTCTCCCTGGATTGATCAGGCTTGATGCTGGAATCACTACGGTAGAGTCAGGGAACAGGTTCTCCTCTCCTGGATTAGCAGCTAAACCTTTTTCAGCCAGAGGCTTCCCTCATGGGCAGCTTGACTGATCTGCAACCATAAAAAAAACCACCTCTCAATCTCATGAGAAGCCTTCCTGTCAGTATTGGGTGGGTTCAGGGGCAAAATGGGGGGAGCAAGAGATGTGACTCATCCCTTTGTACAATAAGTTGCATTCCAGCCATATAAAAGCCACATAGGCTGGCCTCCCTCCACACCCACCTTGACTGTCCATGTGAAAAAGAAGACAGAGAGGACAACAGTAGGGCTGTGCCACACTTCTCTGCCAAGTTTACTTGGCATCAGAGAGAAGTGGGTGAACATTCAAGAGCCAGAGGAAGGTGGAGTGAAACTACTAGGATTTCGGTTGAACTCTGGCAAGGGTACTCCCCTCTTTGGATTACAGCTCTGTGTCTGATCTCCTCTTCAAAAAGAAAGAAAGAGACTTCCAAGTAGATGAGATTATGCAAAACCATAGTTTGTGGGTTCACCAACTTCTATACTTATCAGACCATGTCTATCCTGACCTTGGCATACATTGCATTATCCAATTTTATCTTGACAACGTTATCCTGCCTCTGAAGAAAGTTGGGGTTAAGCGACAGTGACTAGCCAAGCGTCATCCAGGCTAAGTTCAGGGCATTATTTCCCCTCACGTGTTTTCCATTCCACCTCCCATTTGTCTGCCTTTGCTGCTGCTGCTGTCTTGGTGCTGTACTTCTGCTGCAGACTGGCCCACTGGCTGTTTCGCTTCATGCACCGTATGTGCTTTTGAAGTTGAACAGCATGTGTGCTGTGAAAAGCACAATTGCCAGAGAGTCATTTAGAGGCATGGAAGGAATCTATAGTGTCTTTGAAAGTCTTTTCATCTTACACAGGGCTCATAAAGTCAGCGTTTAGTGCTCCCAGAAGCATTTTGAAAAAGCAAAAGTGGCATTGCCCATGCCTATACGATAATTAATAATATGTCTTTAAGTGCCAGGATAGGCAGGCAATCTGTTCTGGCTGAGAGGATCTCACTATTTTAAGAGCCTGAACTGCTATCCTCTAGCCAGCGCACACAGTTCCAATAACCTTTGCAAACCATTAACTATTGGCAGGCTTTGTTAATCATTTGCTCTTCTGCTTTCCTTAACAAAGGCTGCCTAGAGTTTTCCCATGGGTGCACAAACTCTTGACCGACACCTTGAAATTTCAGCAGGGAAGAAGGTGAAGAATCAACAAGCCTAGAAGGAAGCAAAAATGGGGCAGAGTTGCATGTGATAAACTAGACCAGGGACCAAGAGCAGATGGAGAGAAGTAGCAGTAGATCTGATACATCAACAATGCAGAGATAAAGAATCCAAAGCATATAACATTGCCATGCACAGAATTATTACATTAGTATACAGGAAATATATGTATGTGGTTGCGGGGGCACCATGAGAGGAGCTAAGGGCCCCGCCAAAATTTTCAAGGAGGGGACCAGGAGGACCCCTCAATATTCTGCAGCCTGCATCGAGCCTCTCCACAGCTGTGGCAGGCCTCATGTGGCATCACATGTGGGCATCGTGCACATGACATCACACGCATGAGCTGGGCATCCCCAAAGTGGGGCAGAACCCGCCGCCTGTGCGTGGCTGATTCTTATTTATTCAGTAAGTATTATTTATTTAAAAAAATATTAAAACAATTATAATTTATTAAGAAATATTACTCATCAGCCCATGAATATTTATCAGTTTATTTTATTGCTTCAGAACATCCAATGTGGCTGCTCCCCTTTGCCATGCATGTTAATTTCATTATGCCACATTTTAACACCATGCCCATTTGAAGCACATGGCTTCCCCCAAAGAATCCTGGGAGTTGTCATTTGTTAAGGGTGGCTGGGAATTGTAGCTCCATGAGGGATAAACTGCACTTCCCAGAATTCTTTGGGCGAAGCCATGTGCTTTTCAATGCACTTGCACTTCTGCTCTGGATTTTAAAAGGAACAAGTGGGCGCCTCAAGATAATGTTTCAGTGTGGATGCTACTCTTTGGGGTTCAAGATAACCAAGTAGACCTTAATCCAATATCTTCTCTTCCACCCTCACCCCAACCCACCGCTTGCTCTTCCCCTCTCCCCACAGTGAGGAAGCATTCTGTTTCCAGTGAAGAGCCTCCGTCCTCCCTGGGCTGCTTCTTGCTTTCAGGCCAGTTGCTCAAAAGCAAGAGACAAGACTGTTTTTCACACACCCCAGCCATGTGTAATTGTGTTGATCTTACATCCTCATATCTGATGCTGAGGTCTACCTTTACATTCTGATTCTGGACCTACCAAAATAAAATTGCCTTCTGTTGGGTTTTCACCCTGATAAATGCTGGGTTTTCCTATTTGGTCCCCTGCTGGGATTCAGTTGCCCCTGCCCAGATATTTTTTCAAGGACTGAGCACCCTACTGTATTGAGAAAATGCTCCTCATACAGTGGTGAATGGTGTATTAGGGGAGGGGAGTGAGCAGTTGGTTAAGCAGACGAGACCAAGAGGGGGTCCAACGGTCAAGGAGGGGCTTGTCCATCCAGGAAGGGAGCCCATCTAGGAGAAGGGAAACTGATCCTAAACTTCCTTGGGAGAAGAAAAGGCGAAGGTGCAAAGCCTACACGAATCCAGAGTGGTGCCACTAAGGTGGTTGGATGGCACCTGGTGTGCCTCCTTCGGGCAACTCCTGCAGCCAAACACTCCATTGTCTAATGCAGCGGTCAGAAAACTTTTTCAACTGTCCCTCAGACCATATGGGGGGCCGGACTATGTTTGGGGGGGGGAATGAATGAATTCCTATGACCCACAAATAACCCAGAGATGCATTTTAAATAAAAGCACACATTCTACTCCTGTAAAAACATTCCTGGACCGTCCGCGGGCCGGATTCAGAAGGCGATTGGGCTGGATCCAGCCCCCAGGCCTTAGTTTGCCTGGGCATGGTCTGTTGAGACAGACGGATGGCAACCATCCTGCTCCTCATACAAGCATGCTTTCCTGCAGGGTCCAAACAACATTGCTGCCCATGTTCCTTCACCAACTCCCATTGAATCCAGATTAACCCTTTCTGGGAGAAATTCAGTGAGTTGTTTTTTTAAAAACAAAAACAAAAAAACAGTTGCCAACAACTCACTGCAATATTTTGCCAACTCATTTGCAAATTAAGTTCCTGTCCGGAAGACCCACATCCCTTTCATGAGAGCATCAGGCTCTTTCCACAAGTATCAACAAATGTTGCTTAAGCATCCAAAGCCATGGTTGCCCAACTCATCTTGAAATAAGTGCTGGGCCATTTCAACCAACATTTTCCCATTAATTTCACCATGAGATTACTAAAAGCAATTAAAAATACTTCACCACAGTAAAAGAAACATGGTGCTCAGCCATTGTTTGAGGCAGTCCATGAGAGTATCCTCTCTTCCAGCCTCATTTATTTTGTAAGATCCTCCTTTTGCCCAATAAGCCTTTAGCATTCTTTTAAAGTCACAGTCACAATTCTGGGCTTCTCTTTAACTAAACATATGGTCATGTGGATCCCACCCCCCAAGATCAGGCCCCTGTTTGTGGCAAAACCTTCAAGAGCTTCTCTCAGATAGCAGATATGGATCCAGAGCTCAAGGGCCTCTTCCCTACTAACCTCAGCTTAAGTATGGAACGGCCAACAAGCCACAAATGTCCCCCCACATCCACTGAAATGAAAGAGAGGGAGAAGAGTGGAATTTTAAAGCCCTTGATTATAGCTCTTATTTAACTATCCACAAGGCCCTGGGAGTGGGCCAGTAATTCTGTTCCCAGGAATGGTTTCCACTGAGGACATTTTCCAGCCTGCACCTGGACACTCTGCAACATCATGTGCTTTGCAGAAGTCCCTCCCCCAACCCACTCCCTTCACCCTTTGAAGACCATTTTGCAGAACAGCAGAGGTTTTTTGGCTGCAGTCTCCGACCACCACCTGTGGGCAGTTTTAATAGGCACCAACCTGGTTTCAAACTAAACACACACAGAGACTTTCCAATGTTAAACAATCATTTTCAGAGAGACCTTTTTTCCTCCTAAAGTTAAACACATTTAACGGTACTGTAACTTTACTTTAACATCAAATATGATGTTTCTTGGAGAGGGTGAGGCAGAGTTCACTGGGTTTTGGAGAGGAAGATTGCCAGTGTACTGTAAATACTAGACATAGGCGTCACTTTTTTAAAAACCCAAAGGAAGTTTTTATTTTAATTTTGAAACACAAAACAGTGCATGGTCAAAAACTGATTAGACAGTCCAAGGGCCAAAAATACACCAGAGATTGGCCCTTCCAACATTTTCTTTTTTAATTGCTGCCAATTGGAATGGAGATGTCCATGGAGCAAACAACAGCCTCTAAAAGGGGAGGGGACATTTTGATAAGGAAACCAGGGTAGGGGAAGAAAGGCCCTTCCTTCTTTTAATGAAATGCGGTTGCATTTCATTAAAAATGTAAAACATCAGGAGATCTGCACTTATCCTGCACTTTCTGCATGTGCTGCAGTGTGACTTTTAGTCGTTTCTTAAGGACATCATAAGAATAAGGAATAGTGGCCTCATGTTAAACTCCCAAGTAGACAAGTGGTCACATCAGATGAACCAGACCAAAATCATCTGCTAGTGTCCTTCCCAGATAGTTTGCCTCAGGGAAGAAACTATTGATTAAAGAGACATGCTCCTCTTAGTTATGATGAACCACTTCCTGGCTGCATCGCCCAAAAGAATCTTGCATGATCAACCATGTTATACCCAAGTTTACAAAAGGATATTGGATTCAGCCTCAGAAGCAAGTCCTGGGAGTCCATTGTCATGCTTGTGAAGCTGCCTGCTGCCGGCCGCCCCATACATTTGAAGCACATTCAGTGCACATGACTTCTTCCTCAAAGAGTGCTGGGATCTGTAGTTTCCCCCTCACAGAGCTACAACTCCCAGCACCCTTAACAAACTATGGTTCCCAGGATTCTTTGGGGACAAATTGGTAATGCAAGCTGCCTTTCAGAGAAACTTCTCCGCTGTTGTGGAGCAGCCCATTGGGGAACATCTGATAAGCTACTCATGAGTAGGAAATCCTAACATGCAACTCCAGGACTCCCCCAAACACACTTTGAAAACATCTATACCCATTTTAACTGCATTAGTTTCCCGTTTTTGTTTGTGTGGTTTGTTTTAATCAGGCATCCCCAAACTGCGGCCCTCCAGATGTTTTGGCCTACAACTCCCATGATCCCTAGCTAACAGGACCAGTGGTCGGGGATGATGGGAATCGTAGTCCAAAACATCTGGAGGGCCGAAGTTTGGGGATGCCTGGTTTAATCATGGGGAAATGCTTGCCTTGAACAAGGCTGGAGCATAAGGAGCTGCCTTGTACTGAATCACACCAGCAGTCCATCCAGCTCAATATTGTCTACACTGACCGGCAGCATCTCTGCAGGGTTTCAGGCAATATCCTCTCCCAGCCCTACCTGGACATGCCATGGATGGAGCCTGGGATGGTTTGCAAGCCAAGCTTCAGCCCTTCCCCATAAATGCTGGTTCTGGTTCTGTCTCATTTTGGGGTGAAGCATCTCATTTTTCTGCAGAATGGTGGGGTAGGGAGGGGGGCTTCTAATGATAGCCTAAAGGTAAAGGTAAAGGGACCCCTGACCATTAGGTCCAGTCATGACCGACTCTGGGGTTGCGGCACTCATCTTGCTTTCTTGGCCAAGGGAGCCGGCGTTTGTCTGCAGTTTTTCCAGGTCATGTGGCCAGCATGACAAAGCGGCTTCTGGCAAACCAGAGCAGCACACGGAAACACCGTTTACCTTCCCGCTGTAGCGGTACCTGTTTATCTACTTGCACTTTGAGGTGCTTTCAAAATGCTAGGTTGGCATGAGCTGGGACCGAGCAACAGGAGCTCACCCCATCGCGAGGATTCAAACCACCGACCTTCTGATCGGCAAGCCCAAGAGGCTCAGTGGTTTAACCCACTAGCAAGCAGAATATTTTGTTTCCCCGCCAGCTTTAGCTGTGCCATGTGGGCAACTGCAGAGCACATGGGGGGGGGAGAGCTCAGCAGTCTTTGTTGTACTGAAAGCAAGACAGGTCCTTGGTAACTATTCCAAGCATCTGGAGTTTTATCTGGAGGGAGGGAATTTGCATGCCAAAGGGTCACAAGGTATTATATACTCTCTGTTCCTTCCTTCCCACTTCTCCAATCCCCTCTTCTGCACACAGGAACTGGAAGCTTTCACAAGGCAAACATCTGGCATGTTTTGAATTCCAGTGTCCCTGCAACAGAGAGGGGAGAAACTTGTTCTTATCTTTGTTGTTTGGACCTCTCCTCTCATTGTGGCAAATTGCTTAGGGCAAACCCAAAATAATGTTGTGGCTAAACTTGTGAGTTGAAAGGTACAAACGGCTTCATCTCCAATCACCCCAACATTGGCTGCATTCATGGGGGCTGAAATCTCACTGTTATCTTTGGAGCCTCTCCGAAAGCATTCATCTCAGAAGTGTGCATGCACACAAAAGCTCATACCAATGACAAACTTAGTTGGTCTCTAAGGTGCTACTGGAAGGAATTGTTGTATTTTTTATTTTGTTTCGACTATGTCAGACCATAGCTGCCAAGTCCCAGTTAGAAAAATACAGGATTAGCAGCACCGGCACCGGAAGTTGCTTCCACGCATGTCCAAACATGCGTAGAAGCAACTTCCTGTGCCAGCGCTGCCCGATTTCCGGTGCCCAGACATGGACAGAGTGGCACCGGAAGAAATCTGGGGGAATTACGGGATATTTCGCCATTCAGGATGACTGCGGGAAACGGCTTTAAAAATGGGGGTTTCCCAGGGGAAACGGGAGACTTGGCAGCTATGCGTCAGACCAACACGGCTACCTACCTGTATCTCAGAAACCTGATTGTTTACAATGGTGTCAGGGATTACCTTAATCAGTGACAGAGATAAAAGAGAAGGGCACGTTTCAGTTTCCCATATTTTTGGTTTCATGCTTGGCGAGACTGCTGGAAGTGTGGGAAACATTACTCCCTTACTAGGGAGCAAGCCCCCTTGAACTCAGTAGGATTTAATTCTGAATAGATATGCCTAGGATTGCACTGTTAAGTCTCTTTGGGAATGTGGAGAGCCAGGGCAGGCTGAAGTCACCTGTGAGTGTGGACCGTGAATGTTTCATGAGTGTGCCTTAGCAAATAAGACAATAGCCTTCTGGAATGCTAAGAATGTGTACCTTTTCCTCAAGGGCAGACAGTCATTTTGGCATTTTGCTGACTCAGTGGCCAGCAAAGCAGGATGTACAGTTTCAGTTGCATTCTTGTTGTCATTCACTAACTTTACAGTTGCTCAAGCAAGTGGATTCTTTCATTTGTCATTCATTATCAAAGGGTTAAATAATCCAGAACAGTGGAGGGGACAGGGTAAGAACAGCTTGTGTGTCAGGACCAGTTATTCAGTTTTGCTCCTTTTGTCTTTTGGCAAATGATTTTGGCTTAGCCCACTTAGGAATCTACATTCCAAAGGCTTATCTGAGTTTCTTCACTGAAAACAGCAAGGTGGTCTTTGAAGAAGATCTTTGTCATTGCCTGTTTCTTACAGGGTAGGATTTGTGCCACCTACAGTGTATTAAAATAAATGTGGAAGCAATTACTTTGGTAGCTTTTCAGAATACCTGTAATCCCATGATCACCCAGGCATTCCTATGATCTATGAAAAATGTTTCAGCATAAAATAAGGAGACCAAAATCTTATCTAGTCCAGCATCCTGTTTCTCACAGAGGCCAACCAGATGTCTGTGGCAGCACTTATAAGCCCCAAGGCTAAAACTATAAATTAATTCGTTATTTGCATGTAATCAAAGTTAAAATTGGAAAGCTCTGTTTGACAGGATGGCCAGTACATTGCTCTCTAAACTATCCCTGCTGCAAAGAAACTAGATAGAAAGATAAACAGATTGATTGATTTGAACAATGACCACAATCCAGGAAGATTTGTCTGTATTCAGAAAAGGTTTTGCAGACATTCACCTCTCTATAGCACACACATATGCATGCTGGAGGAAGGGCATAAGAGCCTTATGATGATTCCTTTCTATTGGGATTTGTAAGCTGTTTATAGAGATTTCTGTTGAAATAGGAAGCCATATATATATTAAATAAATACCCAGTTGCAGCTGACCTGCATTGTGGAAGCATTGCCAAAGAAATCCTTGACAGCACAGTATGGCCTGCAGTAAAAGTGAAGCTCAGTCCATCCTTGTTTTCCATGTGCTCTTAACAGGTGATCAGCCAAATCTACCATTGCCAATTGTCACCTTTATCCCACCAAGGAGATTCACAGCATAAGCAAGATTTCTGTGTGCATATTAATTTGCTGGGTCGGGAAAGGAGAGCATAAATGTAGCAGTGTGCTGTGCATTCCAATTCATTCCCAGTTCTGGTGCAGCTAATCATGCACTATTTATATATACGTATATATATTTGAAAAAGTGACTGGAGAAAGTATGGACGCTGTTGGCCTCTGGCAAGGGGGATTTTCTGTTATGTTCATGTGTGCCAAGGAAAATGTATCTTGAGTCTATTTTCCAAACAACATGGATCCAATCCAATCAAAATTAAGCATCATTAATTTCAGTGTACTTCACTTTCTTTTAAATCAAATGGTTGGTTTCAACTTCCTATTGAAATCATTGTTAACACACCTTCGAGATGCAGAGGCATATTTGCACATTTCCCTCTCGCACACAGAAGAGGGGAGGGGGTTTGCAAAGCTGGTCTTGGAGGGAGCGGCTTCTGCATGGAGCCCCTTGAACCGTTTAGCCTGCTCCTCTCTCTCAGGAAGACTGCTGGCACCTGGATAAATGTCCGAACAGAGTCCAGCTGCTCTGCTGGCCAGATCTATGACTTGCTGGAATGTATGAATGATTTCTGAAGCATGCACTCCTCGGGTTAAAGCAGGAAAAAGGGGGAGGCAGGAACTGCCTGATTGCAGCAAGATTATTCTGGTCAGTCTTCACCCTGGAGTACTGTGTCCAGTTCTGGGCACCACAGTTCAAGAAGGCTACTGAAAAGCTGGAACGTGTCCAGAGGAGGGCAACCAAAATGGTCAAAGGCCTCGAAACGATGCCTTATGAGGAACGGCTTAGGGAGCTGGGTATGTTTAGCCTGGAGAAGAGAAGGTTAAGGGGTGATATGATAGCCATGTTCAAATATATAAAAGGATGTCATACAGAGGAGGGAGAAAGGTTGTTTTCTGCTGCTCCAGAGAAGCGGACACAGAGCTACAAGAAAGAAGATATCACCTAAACATTAGGAAGAACTTCCTGACAGTAAGAGCTGTTCGGCAGTGGAATTTGCTGCCAAGGAGTGTGGTGGAGTCTCCTTCTTTGGAGGTCTTTAATCAGAGGAATGCTTTGATGGTGTTTCCTGCTTGGCAGGGGGTTGGACTGGATGGCCCTTGTGGTCGCTTTCCAACTCTATGATTCTATGATTCCGTTGTGCAATTCTGCGCTAGCAATCCGTGCTGCCCAACTTCTTCTCCCGGGGGCGGGGAGAGGAAGGCAAGACTTAAGACTCCCTTGTGAACTGCTGCTGCCTGCAAGGAATTAGGGTCGCGGGAGCGTCCGCCCTCAGCAGCGGCCGCGGGCCTTTCGGAGCTGCAGGCAGCGGCTCTTGCGCCTTGGCGGCCAGGCAGCGCGAGTCCCGCGGGAGAAGGGCCATTGAGGCGCCTTCGCCGCCCCCCCTCCTCCCTCCCCCCCCGCCTGACTGCTTGCCCGGGAGGCGGGAGAGGGAGAGAGAGCGGACAAAGGGAAGCCACTTGGGCAAGGCAGGGCCGCCTCGCTCGCTCGCTCGCTCGCTCCGTGGAGCTGGGCGCCCATGGCGTGGCCGGCAGCCCCGCCCGCCCTTCCTCGCGCCCCGCGCAGCCCGTGAAGTGGCGCGGCGAGCGGCCGCCTGGGGCCGGGGAGGAAGCCCGTCGGGGCGCGGAGTTGGACGGAGGAGGAGGAGGAGGCGGAGGAGGAGCCGAGGCGCCCGCCGGACGCTGCCTCGCTCACCGCCACTTCTTTCCCTTCTCTCTCCCTCCAGATCTTCCAGTGGAGGCAGCTGGAGAACCTGTACTTCCGAGAGAAGAAGTTTTCCGTGGAAGTGCACGACCCTCGCAGGTAAGAGCCAGGTGGGAAGAGCTCTCTCCGAGTGGATAAAGGGCCCGGGGCTGGGCGTGGGACTCGGCTCAGACGGTCGAGGCTGGGTGCTTCTCGGAGCTGCTCCCGCCGCCCTGTGCCTGCTAGCAGCCCCTTCGCCCAGCACCTCCCGAAAGGCCCCGATCTATAGTTACGCAGGGTTTCAGTATTTCCACATTAGACACAATAGGCTCTAGATTAGAAATGTGGGAAGCAACAGTTGCCTGGCAGGTATATTTTAATTATCTATTTTACATTATGGCTTAGGTGCTGGTTCTTCAGCATATTAATTTGGGACACAGTTCACCAAAGTTCACCAAGAAAGACAGTTTCCTCTGTAATCTTGAGTGAGTAAATGTAAAGAGCTCAGCAGTTTCAGTTTCAGTTGCACAAGGGAAGTTCCAGGTTGACTGTTGCTCTTGTGATTAGCATTAAAAATGAGTGATAGCCCTGCAAACAGCTGATCTGTATACATAATTGGCAACTTCATTAATTTTACCACTTGCCATCTTCTAGGATCAGACCTTTGGAAAGTGAGCTTTATATACCACAAACATCATATACATTGTAGAAACTTTCTGTTCTGAAACTGTTAGTCTACTCTAGTTGCATGTTTACACTGAAATAGTCATCGAGCTGAATGAAAAAACCAAACACCTAACATCCATCCATCTATAGAACACTATTACTACTAATTTATGTTATGCTTGGGACCAGTTTACCTATGAGATCACCTTCACTGCACAGATGCCACATAATACCTGCACCTCATTTAGTGTGGCAGCAGTGACACTTTGGAACTCCCTGCCTATTGATATCAGGAGGAGCCTTCACTGTATTCTTTTCAGCGCTTCTTATTTAGACACTGCTATCCAGATGTTTAGAAAGTTTGTAGGAGTTTTAATTTGTTTTAGCTTGTTCTGTTGTGGTTTTAACTTTTTGTGTGTTTTTAATTATGGTTGTGGTTTTTTAATGACAGTTTAATGTTTTATCTTTTTTTGTAAACCACTTTGATTTTTTCCCTACAATCTTGCAGTAAATACGTTTTATGAAATAAATGAATGAATGAACGAATTATTCTATCAATTTATGTACAGTGAGATGATCAAAACCCTGCTTTGTGCCTAATGAAAAAATATCTGTATCTCCTAAATCTGCCTGCTCTTTGATCAGCTGAAATGCAGGACCCTAGAAAAATGTAAGCTGTGCCATTGGGTTCTAGATTCATATATCAAATAGTATAATTCAAAAAGAAGAAATTCTAGTTCTTAGCGCTGCAAAGATAGGCTTGAGGGTGTGTGCTTAAGTTACTGCTAGAATTGTTGAGTTAGAAGGTCCTATAGTCCAGTCCCCTGCAATGCAATGCAGTAATCTTTTTGCCCAATGTGGGGCTCAAACCCATGACCCTGAGATTATGAGTCTCACGCTCCACTGATGGAGCTACTCAAGTTCAATATCCTGTTTCCGGTAAGAGGCAACCTCAAGTCACCTAGAGTTCGCAAGCAGCAGGGCACAAAGATAAAATTCATTGCCTGTTGCTGGTATGGGCACTAGGGGTATACTGCCTCTCAACATGGAGGTTCCATTTAGCTAGCAGACCCACTGGTAGCCCTGCTCTCCATCATGATACTGTGATCCTATGAGAAATCGCAGTGTCCCATAGGCAAAGAAGCGTGGTGCGTGTTTGTGTATGTGCCAACGAAGTGCTGTCTTTGTGTGCAGAGTTTCGAGGTGCAGCCAAGGTCCAGCACTCTTTTGCACATACAGCAACAGTTACGTCTGGGGGGAATAAGTTATACCACTGTTTTGGCATAAGAAGCGACTGTATACCTTGGCAGGTGCTAACCAAAATACGGTATTATTCAAATTATCTTGCCAGCATGTCTGGCTCCTGGGCCCCTTTTTCACACTGTCTGGTTCTTCCATTTTCCTGTCTTATCCACCCTTCCTATAACCTCTACTTTACCGTTTTTAATTTATATATACAGTATATTAATTTTTCCATGTCTCCTGTGTCTTAATGTTTATTTTTCTGGAAAACTCAAATTCCATTCCATTTAATGGTCCAGTTTGGTGCAGGGAGTAAAGCTGGAACCATCCCAAATGTAACAGTTGTCAAGCCACATCTGGGGTGGCAATTTAATTGCTGAATATTGGGGGAGGGGTTCCCCATCCCTACAATAGTTACTGGCTTAATTTCAACTTCATTTTGTCAACTGCCTTTTCCTTCATGGTATTAGTTACAGGTAGGTAACCGTGTTGGTCTGATGTAGTCAAAACAAAAAATAAAAAAATTCCTTCCAGTAGCACCTTAGAGACCAACTAAGTTTGTCATAGGTATGAGCTTTCGTGTGCATGCACACTTCTTCAGATACGTATCTGAAGAAGGTATCTGAAGAAGTGTGCATGCACACGAAAGTTCATACCTATGACAAACTTAGTTGGTCTCTAAGGTGCTACTGGAAGGAATTTTTTTATTTTTTGTTTTTCCTTCATGGTAACTCTTCCCATCTGGAAAACAGAAACAAAATTAGAAATAATTCCAAGCTTTTACAAGTTAGAGCCGCAATCCTAAACTAATTTATAAGGGTGTCAGTCCTATTGAACACATATTGGGATTTATTTCTGAGTAAAAATGCTTAAGATTGCTGTTGAATTTACATTCAGATAAAATTAAAGTTTAGCTAAGTGGGCAACAAGATAGTCTAAATTCCAACTTTCCTAGAAGCCCACCCCTTTCCCCATGTGACTCTCCCACTTATTGTAGAGAGTTTCCATGTAGGCACTATTAATTTTATGTTTATTATTTATTAAATTTCTATGCCACCCCTCATCTGAGGACCACAGGGCAGTTTACAATATAAAAACACAAAAATACATAACATAGTAAGAAACAAAAACAACAACCCCATCACACTCACAGTTTAAAAGACCATAGAGTGTGTAATTAGCCAGAGGCCTGGGAGAAGAGGACTGTTTTTCCTTCATGGTTAAAGATATGTAACGAAGGCGCCAGTTGAGCCTCCCTGGGGAGAGCATACGGTACTACAAGCAGGGAGCCACCACAGAAAAGGCCTGTTCTCATGTTGCCACCCTATGAACCTCTCATGGAGGGGGCACACAAAGAAGGGCCTCAGATGGCAATTGCAGGGTCTGGGTCAGTTCATATGGGGAGAGGCGGTCCTAGTTACAACCAGGAACAGGTTGTGATGGCATGGAAAACTCTACAGACTGGGCATATGGAATGATTTTTCAGTCTTATTTTTATCATAAAGTATTCAATATACAGAACAATACCATCATTATAATAAAAAAGTATAAAAACAGTAGAAGAAAAAAATTGTCCAGTAGCACCTTAGAGACCAACTAAGTTTGTTCTGGGTATAAGCCTTCGTGAAGAACATGAACATACTTTGTTGGTCTCTAAGGTGCTACTGGACAATTTTTTATTTATTTATTTATTTCGACTAAGCAACAAGGCCAGGCAACAATCAGCCCTAAATGAGTTGAGAAAGGCATGTTGACAGAGCCATGCCTCCCCGTATGAGCCGACCTGTTCATAGAGAACTGCTGGAGAAGCTCATGTGCTTTGGAACTCTGTATCTGTCTGAAAAAACAGGGCAGAGGCATATGAAAACATCGAATTGACATTCTGTATTACAGAAGCAAATCATTTTTACATGGTTATCCCATCAATGCAGAGTCATATGAATCGTGTCTGTTGATAACAATACCTAATACACTATTGACGTCTAATGAATGCTAAATAGCAGAAAAATCAGCCCCGGGGGCAACTTGAATTGAAGAGCACAGAAAGCACTATGCCCCCCAAACTCCATCTCAAATTTCTGAGAGATAAAGATATCTGGCTCTTTTAAAAGCAGAGCCTCTATTGGCATTTAAAAAAATATTGTGAGTGCCTAATGACATCAATGCTGAGCTCTGGCTTTGGTGCTCAGGCAGGTGGGGAGGAGGTTTAGTTCAGTTTTCATGCTTGCTCATTGAGGTTCAATGAGACTTACCTCTGTGTAGACAAAGTTAATATTGCAGCCTAAATTACACTCATCCCTGGTGCGGCGTATTGTTTCAGTTGCTCAGAGATCCCCATACCTATCCCCTTAATGGTTTCCTGCAAAATGATTGAATACAGAATTTTTGGAGGTGGGGGGGGAGAGGCTGCCCTTCTCTTTTCAAGTTACAAGTGAATTGTTTGTTCTTTTCCTGCTCTCCCAGGGCATCTGTGACTAGAAGGACCTTCGGACACAGTGGCATTGCTGTGCACACGTGGTATGCCTGTCCTGCCTTGATAAAGTCCATCTGGGCTATGGCCATTAGCCAGCACCAATTCTACTTGGACAGAAAGCAGAGCAAAGTAAGATTTTTTTAATTTTTATTACATTCACGAACAGGTGTTACATAAATGAAAGTATATGTGCCAAATACAATCAGAAATCAAAATATATGTAGAAGTCTGGACACAACACCACTCCAGTAGCACAGCAGACTTCTGCACATGCCCTGGAACTTCCTCCCCCACATCCTCAAAATCAGCTCCAGACCCTGCAGATCAGATTTTTGGGGCAAGCGGGGCAAGGAGAGGAAACGAAAGTCCCATTGCATGAGGAAATCCTGGTTGGACAGCATTCGGTGCAACCCAATATTAGTAGCTCTACCAATAAAGAAGCAAAAGGTTTCAATAGAAGGCTGTATCTTTCTTATAAAATGATGATTCCAGTAATTTACAAACGAGGGCCATCTTTTCTTGATATCCAAAGCAACCATTTGATAACTAGGTCAGTTTCACCAATGAATTTAAGAAGAACTTGGTGGGTCAGACCAACAGCCTATCTAGTCAGCGGCGGAGCATGTCTCCACGCCACCCGGGGTGGGTCAGTGTGCATGTCTGCATGCACACACCAGGGGCAGCGTGAGGGGCAGAGGACAAAGGGAGCCCCCCCCCCCCCCGCCCAGCCCCTGCTGCCATGGGAGCGACACCAGCCGGGAGGGGCATGGCTGTTGTATCCTCCTGGCACGAGGCTGGGATCGAAGAGCACACAGTTGGTGCATTCCCACACCGTGCCAATACCTTACTTGAATTCTAGTTCCAAAGAAATATATCAAAAGGCAGTTCTTACAAATACATCTACGCTCTGCATTAAGTCTTGTAGCAAATGGCCCTGCAACTTCCCTTCATGCTGAGACATGCATAAGAGACCTCTAAATACTATGAACTCTTCCACCTTTGCTCATGTGAAAATTTACAGGGCACTGGGACTTTCTGAGTGAAGGCCCCCAAGTGCAAAATTCTTGCTGCATTAACTTCTTCCCAATACTGAGAACCATTTCTGGTCATGCAAGTCTTTAGAAACAATATATCCATATGGACTTGCACAGATTCTCCTTAGATAATTTTTTCTTAAGGACTTTCTTCAGCTTTATGGTGCATTTTTTTACAGTGGGTATTGCTTACATGTTCTGGGTTCATTTCAAATAACAGAAGATAAGTTCTGCAGCCAGGGATCCTAATAATGTAGGCAGTACCTTAAATCGGGGTGGGGAACCTACAGGCCTGGTGAACAAATGTGGCCCTTGGAGCAATTCCCAGGCCGCGCCTGCCATTCTGAAGGGATATCCCTCCATGGACCTGTTTTGCCACTTGCAAGCGAAAGGTTGCTCATGAGGGAAGTAGCCCTTGGTCTGAAAATGCCCCCCCCCTGCCTTAAATGTATTATCCATCTGCAGGGACAGCCATCACAAGAAGGGAGAGAGAGGACCATTCCTAATGTTGAAAATCATTTCTGCTAAACAGGCAGCCCTGTTTAGGGAGGCTTTTAATGTTCAATAGATTACTGTGTTTTATTTTTCTGTTGGAAACCGCCCAGAGTGGCTGGGGAAACCCAGCCAGATAGGTGGGGTATAAATAATAAATTATTATTATTATTATTATTATTATTATTATTATTATTATCTGAAATTAGGATTGGTATTTTTAACCTGGTAGGTTATGGGGAGTCCAGCCATTTATGAGCATCGTTGCACACAAGTTGAAAGCATGCCCACCTGTGTGTGTACAGACAACATGGACAGGAGCTGCCACCTCAGATGACATTATTGCCTGAAGGTGTGTGCAGTTGCAAAGCACGAGGTATCAAAGCTCCCTCTGGAAGGCTGCCTGTGTACACAGCCTCAGTTGCTCCTCCTTCCTAGTAGCCCTTGGACCTTAACAACCAAATAGATATCTCTCGTATTGCCCTCCTGATCCTCATCACTTGTCAGCCTGACAACTAGGGAGGATCTTTTTGATACGATTCTGGATCTTTCTGCCCACCTGTACCTTAGTGACTAGTTGCAGCCTGATCATGTCCTGAGATTATCTAAGAAAGTCTTTTGGGAAATTCAGGCAGGTTTTGCTTCAGATCTCCAGAAGTCTGCACCCTGTACCCTCTACTTTGGGGTACTTCAGGATGGTGCTATATTCAGGGGTACCTCGGGGAGAAAGATAATATCTGGATGGAATGTTTTTGGGGGGATGGGGTCCCCTCTGCCACACCAAAACAAAGCTTCCTCCTGCCCCAGTGATTGCATCATATCCTTTTAAAATACAGCCCTGTGGTTGTGTTAAGAATAAATTTCATTTATGGTTTGGACTGATCTTTTTTAATAATATCCACGTGCTCAATGAAGTCTCTAGGAAATCTGCACTCTTTTCCGCAGGTGTAACAGTCAAGCGTCACTCAGCCTTCCCAGGCCAATCCTGTGCTTGTGTTAGGAGTGGGGCCCCAATGAGTAGCTGTTCGTTTGTTTTGTTTGTTTGGTGCTGCTCCTTCCTGATTCTGGACAAAAGATTTTAAGGTCCTGAAACACATTGGAGTAGTTCCTGTTTAGAATATTTTTTTATCAATGATCAGAGCTGTAATTTAGATAAGGGACTTCTAAAAGCTTCTGACTACCGTATATTCCGGCATATAAGACGACTGGGTGTATAAGACGACCCCCAACTTTTCCAGTTAAAATATAGAGTTTGGGATATACTCGCCGTATAAGAAATACGACCCGGCGTATAAGACGACCCCCAACTTTTGAGAAGATTTTCCTGGGTTAAAAAGTAGTCTTATACGCAGGAATATACAGTAATTAGATGGTGCTCCTATGGTGGCCTCTTTATGGATTTAGAAGGCTGTATTGCACACACAAGCAGAGCCTTAAATTATTTCTGTTGGTACAAGGGAAGAAATAAAAAAGGAGTTCTAGGCTCAGGACTTAAAGCATCATGGGGTCTACTTCATTCATTATGTTTTAGGAGCATAGCTAAGATGTGTTTAGTGTGCAGCTACAATATAAATTTATGGCTATAACCAATAAATATTTGTATCATATGGGATCACATGTTAGAAAACCAGGTTTGCCTCTGTCAACACAAGAAATACAGGATAAACTAGAACAGTGTTTCTCAACCAGTGTGCCTCCAGATGTTTTGGGACTACAACTCCCATCATTCCTGACCACTGGTCTTGCTAGCTAGGGATGATGGGAGTTGTAGTCCCAAAACATCTGGCGGCACACTGGTTGAGAAACACTGAACTAGAAAACACTCAAATACCCTGGTTAGCACAACACCAACTACATGCCCTCTTAAACAATCCAGCAGTAAAATCAGGCCCCTGACAACCTCCGAAAACCTCCTCCTAACGACAAAGAGACACGGCAAAGGGATGGTATCTGCAAAATATAAAATACTACTCCAAAATCCCACGAGCCCCCTAGACACAATCAAAAGACAATGGGAAGACGACATAGGCTACGAGATTAATCCCACTCAATGGACCAAAATGTGGTCTAAACCCCCCTTTAAATCCATATCAACAAACACAACACAAGGGGGGTCTGGGCATGGAACCCCTGCATGAAATGGTGGCTGCTTTATCTTTTGAGTCCTTTTTGCTGCAGTGATCTACCCCCTCAAAGTTGTTGAGTTCTTTTTATGGGCTGCAGGGCTAAAATGTTTAGCTTTTATTCTTCTCTTTTTCTTTTTCTTGGAGGTGAAATAAATTACCTGCTAAAGGGAGGGGAAGGGGTCGAAAGCTCGGCGGAGCGGAAAGGTTTTATTGTTTGTTATTGTATGGTTGTATGTTGTGAAAGTAAGAAAATAAAAAAAAATATTATTTTAAAAAGTTTAGCTTATATAGGGGAGCCAAAGTTATTGGGCTTCTTTGGGGGGAGCCAGTGATCTACCACAGATGTCCAGTTCACGATCTACCTGTTGGACGTGCCTGCTGTAAGGAAAATAAAAGTGCAAAAAGAGAAAAGAATCAAAAGCATGGAGGAAAGTGTATCCATTCTCCTGCAAGTTAAAGCCACAGGGATGTCAAGAGTGCAGCCAACTCTGTATATTCAGAAGTTTTCTAACATTTCAGGGCTTGATGATATTTCTGAATGGCTGTGGTACTAAAATGTCTGGCAACGGATTGTTCAAACTTTTCCTTTCTTCACAATTGCTAACTTATGAAACTAGTTCTAAGGGCTATACGCGATGTTTAGTAAATGTTACAGTTATAACACGAGGAGGTGCTGCTTTTTAAAAAGTTTGTAGGTTCTTTTGAGGTAGTTTTCGTTGTTGTTACAGATGTGTTTGATTATGAGGAGCAAACTGCAGACGCTATTTTTCTTTATGTCTCTTGGGTGGCAGTGTAAGTAAAAGTGAGCATCAGGGAGTTTGTTGTACAGATTTAACTGTATTGTTTTGGTGGATAAAAGGAATGCCCAGGAATGGGCTGCATACATGTTTCATTATTGTGCTATAGTGGCAAATTTGGTTATTGGACGGATAGAGTTGGCACAGTCCTTGGGTTGCTCCCAGTTTGTGTCTCGGTTTGCAAACTTCATCTCGGTCTAAGAATGGAATCCGAACGGTGGAAGGGCACCGGCGGTTGGAGGCCTCACTAGGGAAAGCGCGGCTCAGTTTAAGAACAGTTTCAGTTTAGGAACGGACGTCTGGAATGGATTAAGTTCATAAACCGAGGTACTACTGTACAAAGATGAAATCAATGACTAAGTCATAAGTTGTCTCTGAGGAATGCCTTGCTCACATTTGTCCATAAATGCAGGGGAATTTGCCTTTAGCTCCCCCATGCTTTGTAGGACCCCCTGCATGTGAGAACTCATGATGAAAGGAGCCTCACTCTGGAGTCTGCTGCTTAAAAATTGCTTTACAGTCTGTTGATCTGTGACAAGTACAGCATTATCATCAAACTGATGCTACTTAGTCCAGGATGTAATCTTAAATAGAATTTCAATAATACTGAAATCTCTTTAATTTTTAGTCACATTTTAAAATTTAATTTTTTTAGTAACTTAACTTTAAATTTTAAAGTAACCCCATCATATGACATATCATAGTAAAGCTCATGACGTTCTGAAAAAATCGGTATTTTTAGTTTTGAAATATCTCAATTCTGGGCTGGGCTTATAAGGTTTTTGTGTAGACCGGCAAGGCCAAAATTATCTTTTTTTAAGAACTCAATCCGTCATAACTTAAAAACGGGATGAGATTAAAAAAAGATTTAAACTTAGTTTTGATCATTCAAACAAGTGTACAAAATATTAAGAAAATTGGATGACATGAGGTAAAAAAAATTGGATCACTTGATATGGAATGACTTTCTACTTCTGCTCTTGCATTTTTTGAAAGGTTGTCAAAAGTGGGTAGTTCACTTATTGGTGATTCTGGTAACAGGTGGAAATTCTTAAGATGCCGTAGGGTTTTTGTCTGATGGTTGCTATACCACAGCTTTCTGCTTTCTTTTCCCCAGTCCAAAATTCATGCAGCAAGAAGCCTGAGTGAGATTGCCATTGACCTGACTGAAACTGGAACTCTGAAGACCTCAAAACTAGCCAATATGGGAAGCAAAGGGAAGATCATCAGCGGCAGCAGTGGGAGCCTTTTATCATCAGGTATGTCCCTCGGTGGTGCAGAGTTGGTTCCTCAGTTAAAGGGAAATGCTGCTGACAAGTTGTTTCTGGGCATTTGAGTCAAGTGTTTTGGACTGGGGTCATTGTTCATGTTGTGTAAAATGTTGGACTGTTTGTCGCATTTGGGAAGTATAGATCAGGGATGTCCTCCCCAAAAAAAAGCTCAACAACTCTGGGCAATCCACCCACCCCACGCACGCTCCTCCCCCCTCCAGTGACAATGGGTAGAGCACTGCCATTGGTTTGTTTTTTTATACTGGGAGAAGTCTCTTGGGAGTTGGACATGCCTGGTATAGATCATAGTTGTGAGACAACAACAGGCCCAGGGCTTGGTCTGACTCCCAACTCAGTCCTGCTTGGTGGATTTCCTGAAAGGATTATTAGATATTAGATGTCTTTCTCATCATCCTGGTGCTTACAGACCAACATCATCACTCCTAATCTTGAAATGTCCTTTTCTCCACATGCATGTTTGCCTTAGCTCTGCTCTTAGCTCTGTGAAGCAGCAGCTTCCAAGCAATGTCTGCCAATGTCTCCCAAGAGTGGGTGGCCGTCTGCCAGAGTTGCCTCATTTTGTAGCGCTTGTTATGGGGGATGCCTGCCAAAAGTGATGGCTCAGAGATCTTGTTTGATTCTCAGCTACTGACACCAACCCTTAGTCTATATGACTTCTCAAAGCAACAGAAACCTCTACTCATATGGAACTTCCTCTTTTCTCTGCATGCCTGCTTCTATAAGTCTTAAATTTTCATTGCATATTGAGCTATTTCATTTTTTCTTTTTAAAAAATCACACTTTTAAAGAACTGGGGCAACACCTATTGCCCCCTGTTCAAGAAAAAGTACATCCCACCAAGAGTAAGAAAAAACACAATGATTGGTGAACAGCGTAAAGCCAACCATAAAACTAAATTTATAAACAAATCCCAGAACTATTAAAACATCAGTAATAACAACAGAGAAAACATAGTTCACTTTCTTTTTGGACATCCATGCCTCTGATCTGTGCTCAGAGCCAGGCGTGTTCTTGCCCAGCTGATGCTCAAGTGCTTTTAGAAGCACATTTACAGGCACATTGTGGTGCTCACATGGGTCCTGTGAACTGACAGGGTTTTTTACAAATGGAATCTCGTGTGCCTCCATTGGAGATTGATCAGGATCATAATTTTCCTTTATAGTGATCCTGGGCTTATCAAATGGCTGTCTGAATAGAAAATCTTAGAATATCATTGATGCTGGCTGTAGACTGATCCACACTGGCCTTAAAACGGGTGCTGTCAGCCTGGAAGGCAGCATTGTCTCACTCGAGAGTGGAAATACCAAATTGCCAAATACAGCAAGCCCACTGTCAGGGCGACTCCGTACAGGGACCCTCCCCCAGTCATCCTGACCAGCACTCCGCCCAGTGACAGCCCTAGCAGTGGGTCAGGAGGAGGGAATGAGGAATGGGGCAGAGTGGAGAGGGGGCTCTCAGACGTGTCAGAGGAGGAAGGACAGTGCAGCGAGGTGCCGGAGCCTCTGCAACGCTCCAGCCAAAGGAAGGGAGAAGGAATGCAGCCCCTTCCGGCGCCCGAATTGAGGCACGCGCCCACACGCAGGGCTAGGGGGAGGCACTTTGGGGTGCCCAGGCTTTTATGCTGGCCGGAGAGCTGGAAGGAGCCATTGCCGGGTTCTGAATCAGACTAGGCAGTCTTGTTTTCTGATATCTCTGCACTGTAAATAATATGCACAATAAAACTCTTAAAGACAGAGCAGACTAGAGCGTCTTTACTCAAGAGTAGCCGCAACAATCCCCTGACACCCACCTTGATTTCCCTCCATAACATGCCGTAGTGGAAATGCATGTCAACGCGCATATCACACATTTCTCTTCCTCTGGTCCACATAATTGGCTGCTGTGACAGGTTGTGTGACAGGAACACATGATGTGATAACGTCTTACTACAAATTACTAGGGGAGAAAGAAGACGGGGGGGGGCTTCCCATTTCGGCTTCCCATTTTTGTCTTCTTCACAGTCTGTTCATTCCTCAGCCTCTCATAAGTTGCCTCCGTGAGCATGTTTCACATCTTGCTGCCAGGCTGGCTCCAAGCACCCTTTGGGCAAATCCAAGGAATCATACATTGCATTTTAGCCTTGGTTCATGTTATACAGTACTTGCTTTGATCATTTGTTAAAACAAAATTTTAAAAACAAAATTTTTGATCAAAATGAAATACGATCTGGAAATGATGATCCTACAACACACACCGCTTTCCTGTAGGATAGATTTCGCAATCAAATTAGCAAATGCCCCAGCCAGACAAATTCTGAGTGATTTTTGTCTGAACATAAGAGTTAAGTGGCAATAAATATCTGTATCCCAGTTTTACTATATTTTGTACAGAAAATCGATAATAGAATCGGTCCACAACCAGCTGTCAGAACATAAGAGGCTCTAAGTCTCCACTCGCCACTTTTTATCAAGGGAAGCCTTCTGCTTTATTGAGAAGCCTAACGTGGAACACATGAAACAAAGGCTGGGCAGCAACCAGAGCCAAGAGTAGAAGGTCTGTTTCTAATTCTGTGTCTGCCTGACTTAGCTTCATATTTTGTCCTGTCCACAAAATGGCAGTGGTTGTATTTCTGAAGGAAATTCTGTAGGGCACAATTCTTTGATATTCTCAAATGAAATATGGTTCTACAAGCGCAAAGTATTAGAATATTACAGGGGGTCTCGTATACGTACCTCCCTACACACACACAAAGAAGTATGGAGGGTGTTTTACGGTCTTGTGAAAGATCTACTGTAATAGAAATACGCTGCACACAACTCCTGTTCTGTTTGTGATTATAGAGGGAAATGTGCCCACTGGGAGGACACCAGCTCACCAATGGAATTTGTATTAACCATCAAAGATCAGCAAATCCTTAGAATTTCATCCTTGCATAGTTTCAAAATACACACTGCTCCTACCTTGGAAAAGTTCAGCAAAGAATTACATGAGCAGAGTGGTACCAGAAGGACGACCACAAACAACCCTGCATTTTTTAAAGAATCATTTGCTGGAATAGCAGTGGCTGCAGAGCTTCTGATTTGGTCTGGGTGTGTGTGTTAGGGGGTAGGTTTTTGTTTATTTGTTAAGCTTCCCCTCCCCCACCCTGGACTCTTTAAATTAGATAAGTGAAGCCCAGGAAATACTCAGTGTGTCCATCTGGAATTCCTGTGCTTGTGGGCAGCATTCCTGCATTTATAAAAGTTACATACCAGTTGCAGTGTTCCTTTTTTACGTGATTGCACTAACTTTGTGTCCTTGGGCAGAACTTGGCATAATGGTGGCTGAATGTCTTCAAACCTGCTAATGCAACTGTGTGGGGAGCTTTAAAGTGGTGCAGCAGGAAGCTGGAGAGAGACAATGAACCTTTCCTCTTTTTGCTACCTTCTTCCCTGTAACTCCTCTCCTAAAGTCATCATCTCCTAGCAGTGTTTATTTCCAGGTAGGGCAGGAGTAGGAGATTGTGGCACGGTACTAAGTTTGTCCTATGAGATGGTTTCCCCCAAACTATGCCCACCTTGCCCACACCTGACACCTGGATCAGCTTCCCAACTGAATTTTCTGACTGCAACCAATCCCTGCCAAAAGCAGAGCTGAACTCACTGCCCATAAGCTGATGTGAGTTCAGAAGCCTGCAGGATTTGCTGTGTGACTGAGTTCCCTGGGGTAACTGCTGGATCAGTGCCATGACTCAGTTCCCCATGGTAGACTGCGCAGGAGACTTGGATGGGTGTACGGGACTGACAGGTGGATTATCCTGCCCACCTGGCCAAATGAGCCTGTGGGGCTGGGGGCAGAATCAGATAATGATCTGGTCCACCTGGCCAAAAAGCTTCCTTATTCCTGAGCTATCTGGGGAGAGTGTTTGCAGAGGGGGAAGCAGTGAGTAGTAGAACGTTCAGCACTCACCCACAGACTGCCGGTTTTGTGTTTGAAATCACCCAACCCTTTAGGCCACAATTGGTGCATTGAAAATGAAGGCCTGCTGTTATCATGACTCATTCTGTCCTGACATTGGCTAATGTCAGAGCTTAAAGTGCTGACTTTGTCATCTGACCCTGGCTTTCGGTTTGTGGGGTCATGGGTAGACTTGTTGAATATTTTTAGGGCTGTTGTGCTCCCCAGAATTTCATGGCTTGATCAACAGTACGAAGGCACCAAAAGTGAATTGTTGGGCTGTCTGCATGCACACTAGTGAAATGTAAGAGCCAAATTGCCTTCTAAACTTTAGTTCAATGAAGACCCATGCCTGCAACTGCAAATTGCATATGTATTGTGATGTATTGTGAAATTCATGAAATGGTTGATTTTGTGATGTGTTGTTCTCCCTCTTATAGGCCTCTTTGAGATTAGTTTTTTTTCCTGTGGAAAGGTGGCATACAAAGAAAGTGAGGGTGATGATGTACATCTCCAGCTGTGTGTCCCACCATGAAATACAACAGTGGAAATCTGATCCATTTGAATAATGCCACTTTAAAGCAGTGTTTCTCAGCCAGTGTGCCTCCAGATGTTTTGGGACTACAACTCCCATCATCCCTAGCTAGCAAGACCAGTGGTCAGGAATGATGGGAGTTGCAGTCCTAAAACATCTGGAGGCACACTGGTTGAGAAACACTGCTTTAAAGTTTAAACACAGTAAAATCCTCCATTCAAAAATTCATATGCTCCATTCAAAAATTGTGGCACTGTATGAGTGCACTTCCATTTAAACTTGGGTGCTTTTGTGCATGGTTTTAAAAGAATTAATTTCTGAACTGGCTCTAATTGGCTGGCTTTGCACATTGCAGCATACGGTGAAGAAGTGCCAAGTGGCCAATGCTTCCTCCAAGCATGGTTTCTTCTATATCATGGTAGAGAGAGATGGTTGTTCTCTACTCTGCAAATGATGGTAGTGCTTCAGATGCAAGCCCCCCCCCCCAATGCTAGTGGGAAGTAGGAAGAGGATTCACTTTATCCATTTTTGAGCACAGTTTACCCACTTGAACAGAGTAACATCTTCCACTCCATTTTGTTCAGTTCATTCCGCTGTATGAATGTGGCTGGGTAGACACATTCCTTGTATTTGCAATAATAATAATAATACCTTTATTGTCATTGTACAACCTGTGTACAATAAAATTAAGCGAGCCTCCCCCACCCACCCAAACACTCAATCTCTTATAGAACAATACACCACCTCGCAAGTCAATTTTGCCATGTTATTTTCTGTTCAACAGCCCACAGGCAAAGCCAAAACATGAAATAGCAAAGTTGGGGTATGAAAGGGACTGGGATATGAAAGGGACTGCCATAATGTTTTCCATTCTTTTTTCTCTCAGGATAGGTCACCCTTTCTATATTTATATCTTGCAAATTTGCAAGAGCTTCTCAGTCATTGTTCATTCTCTCTAGATGCACAGATTGTATCAGTTCATGACTACAATAAGACATTGTTACTGAGACAGTATTAATTCTCTCCAAAACAATGCAGGGGCAGTTCTGTGCTGGTGCTTCCAATAAGATAGGGAGTGGAAGTCCATGCTCTTCACAGTTTGACTTCCCTTAGCTTTGTTGTTGCCAATTTTTACATTACGTTTAGCCTTAAAAGGTAAAGGACCCCAGACAGGTAAGTCCAGACGCAAACGACTCTGGGGTTGCGGCGTTCATCTCGCTTTTCTGGCCGAGGGAGCCGGCTTTTGTCCACAGACAGTTTTTCCTGGTCATGTGGCCAGCATGACTAAGCTGCTTCTGGCGAAACCAGAGCAGCACATGGAAACGCCGTTTACTTCCCGCTGTAGTGGTACCTATTTATCTACTTGCACTTTGACATGCTTTCAAACTGCTACCGTGTTTCCCCTTTTTTAAGACACCGTCTTATAACTTTTTTTTCTCAAAAAAACACAAGGTGTCTTATTTTCAGGGGATGTCTTAATTTTTTATTACGATTTTTATTATGGACCCACCCTGGGGAGCAACTTCTTTTAAAAAGAGACACGGAAAAAAGAGCAAAGGTAGCGGTGAGGGAGGCACTTTGTGCATGCTTAGAGACCACCCCATCCCCAGCTATAAACCCACCCCGGCTTTCCAAGACCCCTTTTCCCCGGCACTGGACTGGCGGGGGGGATGTGAAGGGGGTGTCTCTCTGTGCATGCTCAGAGGCAGCCTTGTCCCGGGTGCCGCTATGGGAGGGGAGGGAACTCACCCAACCATGACCCAGATCCTGGCCACGACGAGGCGGCGTGCGCCGGCAACGGACTGAGCCAGAGCCCCTGGCGCAGGCCGGCGCAGGCCAGCGTTGAGCTCACTACTGGCCCCGCCGAGCGCAGCCACGGGCCCATCGCCCAGCCCGCCTGCCTGCCTCCCGCTTCCTGCCCACAAAATTCCGGCGGCAGGCCATGCAGCCCACGCCGCTCCGGCGGGGCGGAAGGGGCCAGCAGCGCTTCCGCTGCCGTTCGTGCCCTGGCGCCGCGGAAGGACCCGCGGGCCTCCCACCGCCGCTCTGCCTTGGGCCATGCGGCCCACAATGTTCCGGCGGCGCGGAAGGGGCCAGCAGGGCTCCCGCCGCCGCCCGTCACCCTGGCAGGGACAGCGGGGCTCCCGCCGCCGCTCTGCCTTGGGCCATGCGCTCTGCCTTGCCGCTCTGGCTCGGCACTCCGCCTGGTGCTGCTGGACGTTCCGAGCGCTCGGCGCTGCGGAACGCTCCACTCTGCAGCCGCCTGTTCCGGCGGCGGGGCGGCAGGCCTCCTTGGCCGGGCCAGGAAGAGGCCAGGCCGCTGGCTGGGCGCTCCGCCCGGCACTGCTGTGAGCTCTGAGCGCTCGCCGCTGCGGAGCGCTCCACTCTGCAGCCGCCTGTTCTGGCGGCGGGGCAGCAGGCCTCCTCGGCTGGGCCAGGAAGAGGCCAGGCGGGTGGCTGGGCGCTCCGCTCGGCACTGCTGTGCGCTCTGAGTGCTCGGCGCTGCGGAGCGCTCCACTCTGCAGCCGCCTGTTCCGGCAGGTGGCTTGCCGCTGCAGCAGCTGGTTCCAGGCCCCGCTGGCTGGCTGGGTTCCGCTGGCTGGCTGGGGCGCTCGGCGGTCTCGCTGTACACGGTATGAGAGGTATGTCTTATTTTCGGGGGGGTGTCTTAGATATAGCAACTCCTAAAAAATGCTGCCATGGCTTACTTTATGGCTACGTATTAAAAAGGGGGAAACACGGTAGGTTGGCAGGAGCTGGGACAGAGCAACGGGAGCTCACCCCATGCAGGGATTCAAACCGCCGACCTTCCAATTGGCAAGCCCTAGGCTCTGTGGTTTAACCCACAGCGCCACCCGCGTCCACAAGTTTAGCCTTATTTAAGCATTAATCCATTCTCAGAAGCCAGCCTTTCCAAGCTGAGCACTAAGAGAGAAACCACTGATAATTCCCTATAACTCTATAATTGAATTCTTCAGTTACTTCTCAGTCGTTAACACCCTGTGGAATGCCCTCCCTTCAGATGTCAAGGAAATAAACAACTATCTGTCTTTTAGAAGACATCTGAAGTTTAGGGAGGTTTTAAAGGATTGATGTTTTTATTATGTTTTAAGATAATGTTGTAAGCTGCCCAGAGTGTCTGGGTAAACCCAGCCAGATGGGTGTGATATAAATAATAAAATTATTAGTAGTAGTATTATTAGTATTATTACTCGCTCCACTGCCTTTTTTCACAGGAACATGCTCTGGTTTCTTCTTTTGATTTTTGCAGCCACAAGAGGTCAATTTGCTCCACCTTCTTAAGCAACAGGGATCTTGGACAATTCCTCTTCAAGCTCACCTGGCTTATCTTTACCAAACAATAGCTTACTCCCTTACATTTTATTCTCCACATTATGCTCAAAGAGTGCTGTACTACATGCTAGTTCACCAGCCCCCTTGCTTTGCTTCAGGGGTCCTGTTGCCTGCCAGCACCAAACATGGAACGCTTCGCCCACAGACTGCTGGGAAGTGTAGTTTGCTAAGGGTGCTGAGAATTGTTAAGACACAGAGCTATGATTCCCAAAGAGGCTTCCCACGGAAGGTTGGGAACAACTCTTTGTAGCTGTTAAAGGGCCTTAGGGTGGAAACATTGCCGCCTCTGCAGTATTTCTGTAAGCGTGCCAGCTTCCATTTTGACATGTTTTAAGCCTTCCGGTGGGTCTTTCCTCCTCAGCAACAACTAGTGGGCGGTCTTTTCCCGTCACCACATCTTAGACATGCACTTCCTGTTGCTCTTCTCTGGAAGCATTTCAGTTGATGAATAGCAAACTTGTCCCGTCACCCAGGCGGCAGACAAGCAAAAAGAAGCTAATGAAGAACATTCACCTCGCAGGATATTTCTATGCGTATCCTGTGCTGAGTAATTCCAGATGGGGGATAAGCTGTTATCTTGGCTGTTTGGTGTGGAGGATATCCTATTTGTTCCTCACTGCTGAGAGATAGTGGCTGCTTGTGGTCACTTTCTGTTCTTTGCTGACATCCTGAGGCAGTGAATCATGCCTGGCTTCTGGCAGGAGGGGGACACACCATGCAGCTTCCCTGCCCATCTGGGCTCCTCGTAGAATGTTCCGGATGGCCAGCTTTTGGCTGAGAGACTGACCCTGGCAGCCAGGCTGATGAACTCAGCATGAATAACAGCTGCATTAGGATAGTCATTGTTTATGGCATTAGGCGTTTGGGTTATAAGCAAGAAGAATAACTGCATCAAAAAAATTGCACATCTGGACCCCAGTGATGTCATCTGGCGGCTGCTGCTGGGGGGGGGTTCCCCCTCCTCACCGCTCCCTGTTTGGGCATTCATTCAGCCTGCTAGTTTCCTCTAACAGTATTCCTCAGAGGAATACTTGTTTCACCTGCTGCCTAAGCCTGTTCTCCTCCTTCCTCCATGCGTTTCCTTCCTCTCAGGATTGCTTCACGCAGTCTTGTATTGGAAAAGAACTGCATGCATCCCAATGTGTGAATAGCAGTATGGCTCTTATTCTGGCAAGCTTCTTTTATGTAGCTGTTTTTTCCTGGCTTCTGTCCTGTCTCTCATCCATATAAGATAAGATTATTCCTTTGCACAACACTGGAATGGTTTATTCCGCTATATTGTTATAGAACAGTGGTTCCCAATTAGTTAATTACTGAGGACCCCCTGTTTTTCAAAATCCAAGCCATGGACCCCCTACTTTTGAAAACTTTGGTAGCTGTATGGTAGTTACCTGTGCAAAGCAATTTTTTGAACAAAATGTGGGGTAGCCCCTAATAAGCAAAATATTTTAGGTAAGAAGAAAAAAGCAGACTAGGGCTAAGTGATATCTGGTTTTGAACATCATGATATATCAGCAGCTAAACATCGTGATATTCCGATATATCACAATGTTTGAAATTGGAGATCAGGAGTGGGGATGAGGACAGTGTTAGATAGTGAGATATGAAAGCTAAATGGCACCTTAATCCTAGGTTATGGGTGCCACAATGGAGTGTCTAGGCGTGCTTTTTTATAACAAGAATACAAAGCTGAAAATGAATGAACTGCAGCTAAAATCTTATGTTCATTTTTCACATGGTCTAGTCTTCATCTGATGACAGCAAAAAAACAAAGCCATACTTCCTCTGCCCACCCCCCTAATAATCTCAAGAGGGTCTTGTTTCCAGTTTTCAGAGAGTAGCTGGAAGTGGGGAAGCAAGAAAAGTTCCTCCTTTCCTTCCACTCTGCAGTTTTAATCTGAAATCTTAGGCACAGTACTGCGCCCAGAGCTCAGAAACTGCACGCATTAATGAAATTCCCTGTCGCAAGTGATGCGATAGTGGTATTCGCATACTCATGCAAAAAGTTCCACTAACCAGCTTAGAGAATTTGGTTGATGTCAAATGGGAATTCCCACAAGGAATCTCCCTTTTCAGGAAGCTTTAAAAGAAAGTTCCTCTAAAAATTTAGTCATAATGAGGAAACATGCACCTTTTGAATGTGGAAGATGAAGGACACAGAAGTTACACAAATTGTAATAGCAGAACCACAAGAGGATGTCACTTCCTGCTCCCACACGGTGTCAGTCATGCACAAAGGAGCTCTCAACAGGGAGGCAACCTGCTGCAAATGGCTCTTTCTTGCGACCGGAAATGTTTGTAACCCAAGTTACCACTGTATAGAGGTGGAAGGGTCATCTAGTCCAGTCCCCCTGCAGTGCAAGAATCTCAACTAAAGCCTTCATGACAGAGGGCCATCCAACAGTATAGTTGCTTGCACAGTAATTGCTCGTTTCATGGCAGATTGATGCCGCATAATCAGCAAAGTTACTGGAGCCCACATGCATTTTCTAGCGGCA
Organism: Zootoca vivipara; assembly: GCF_963506605.1. Lineage (NCBI taxonomy): Eukaryota > Metazoa > Chordata > Lepidosauria > Squamata > Lacertidae > Zootoca > Zootoca vivipara. The sequence continues at coordinate 1,577,696 of NC_083285.1, forward strand.
GACGCAATGGCTGCCAGGGCTATGACCCAGACCATGTCTGTGGATGAAGGTATCTGTGAGCAGCCAGATGGCGAGGTGGTTATGCGAGACACCATAGGAGAGCATGGATAAACCGGGGTGGGAGTCAGCAGCGAAACAGAGCCAGGAAATGTGCTAGTGATCTGTTGTGAGATGCTCATGCCTGGGATTGCCTCTCAGCTTCGCAAACTTCTACTGTAGATGGGAATATTAAGAATGACATGATCTTAACAACTCATGTTTGTTGGAATGTATTTAAATATCATTTGTGCTTCAGATGTATAGCCTCCTGTTAGTATAAGCGTTAAGAATGTTTTGTGAACAAACACAAGTCCTTTTTGAAAAAGTCCACAGGCACCAGCTTCGTTGCTGCTGCTGATGTATGCTCTAAGAAGTCAGCTGCCCTCATGCTATCATTGTTTATTGACAGGTTCCCAAGAGTCAGATAGCTCTCAGTCTGCCAAGAAAGACATGCTGGCTGCCTTGAAGTCCAGGCAAGAAGCTCTGGAGGAGACACTTCGCCAGCGCCTGGAAGAGCTAAAGAAGCTCTGTCTCCGAGAAGCGGTAGGCCGTATACATTTCTATAATCCTTGAAAACCCCTTTGTTGCTTCCGATGTGCAGCAAAGCATAGAGTGTGTAGAAGGGGTGGCATCTTACAAAGTTTCTGCTTTGCAAAGCGGAAGGCATTGTAATCCCTTAAACACCCACAGTTCTCACGGAAGTCGGTGAAAGATCCAAATGTTTAGTAGAAATTCAGATACATCTGCCTTTGACATTTCAATTTTTACAAATGTGTTGTGAGTATTGCAAGTGGAAAACAAAATGAAATTTCATATATCAATTTAGCAATTTCCAACGTGGGCAATTTGGCAAATGCAAGGCTTAGGCCAGGCATCCCCAAACTTTGGCCCTCCAGATGTTTTGGACTACGATTCCCATCTTCCCTGACCACTGGTCCTGTTAGCTAGGGATCATGGGAGTTGTAGGCCAAAACATCTGGAGGGCCGCAGTTTGGGGATGCCCGGCTTAGGCAAAATTTCATTTCATCAGCTTGTCCCTAACATGGCCCAACTTGTTTCTCCTCTAAATCGCAGCTCCTTTCCAATAGTACTATCCTGATTTGATAGTTAGGATTTAGTTACACATTACAGGACAGCATTCATCTTTTGTGATTTCCCACCCTTTGCCAGTTTCCGTAACAGATTAACTATTCAGAGCATGTGGATAATTGCCATGCTCAAGTGTCCTGTGAACATTATTGCTTCCCTTCGCAAGTACATGCGTTAAGTGTTACAGGCTTCAAATTTCTGTTCACATGGGTATCATAAGATGCCCTGAGAATTAACACTAAGGGGTACAATATAAAATTTCCACATATAGAGAGCCTTTAAGTTTAACTTTATCTTTCAACCATGAAAGTAGAGAACCACTGTTTGGGACTGTTTGGGACCATGATTATTTGAGACTAAATAGGTACAAGTGGGACCTACAAAAAATGTAGAGTGGTCCTGATCAAGATGACAGCATTCGAAATTTGGCAGGCACCAGGCTCATTTTGGCTATCAGCCCCTTGCGACTAAGTGAAGATGTCCAGGTGCTAGAAGGCGCCTGGCATCTCCACCATCTGGCGGTGCATGCCTGGCGATCATTGGATATTGACTGTTTTCACACACTAAGACCACATCCTGTAGAATTCTATCCATTATATTTTATCTGCACAGTCAGAATGAGTTTCAGGAACCAAAAAGCCGTATTGAAAAATACAACTTTCGAGCTATCTGGCCCAAAAATGCCAACTGGGCATTCTGTTTTGGTGACTGTAACTCTGGTTTTAGGAGCCATTTGGTGCCTAGGTTATATATCTGAGTTTCTAAGACTGCTCCAGGAGTCAAGTCAGCAGACATGTGGAAAGCAGCTTGGTTTTAATTTTGCATTCCTATTTCTGATTCACTGCTTTAAAATATTATGTATTCAAGTAATCCAAATTTAGCTTCAAAATGGACTGAATTCTGTGACTTCTATGAATTATGCAAATGTATGCAACTTGTAGATCTGTATTTTGCATTATTTATTTTTGTTTTGGTAATCATGGGGAAGAACAAGGAGCTATGCAAAACTCCTTCCTAATCACTAGAAATCTTGTTCAACTACTTCTATTTTCTGAAATTTCACACGCATTGTGTATATGCTGTAAAGTACCTTTGCAGCCATGAGATCTAGAAACTTACCCTTTTCAACTGGAAGCTGAACTGTGCATCCAGCATAATGCTCTGGCCTTTTTCTGCACTTCTGTAAAATTTAGCATTCTCAAAACTCTACCTAACCCTGCAAAAGGTCAAGTAACTGAAAACACTTTTCAACGAAGAGTGTAAGGGGAAATAGCTGAGCTGCTGAAACTTATTTGATCATTTCTTTTTCACATAAGAAGCAAAACTTGACTTTGGTAGTTTGCCTGCGTGAGTAAGGTTTATGAGGTCAGGTTAGGCCCCACATGCCCATGCCTAAAAGGTTTTGCTCAAATCGTCTATAACGTTTACTTTAAGCCAATTCAATCACCACCCTCCAGTTTTATTCTAAATTTCTCTCTCCAGGCCCCCTTGAATCACTGTTTGTTTATTTCCCTGTGGGAATTGCTGTCCTATAATGAGACTGGTAGACTGAGAGAAGGAAATGAATTGAAACCCTTGGGGGTAGCCAAACTAAGTTTACCCCCTAACCATTTGCAACAGTGGCATCAAATTTCTGCAAGCTTTGCTTACTTACTAAAAGGTAAAGGTAAAGGGACCCCTGACCATTAGGTCCAGTCGTGACCGACTCTGGGGTTGCGACGCTCATCTCGCATTATTGGCCGAGGGATGCTGGCATGTGGCCAGCATGACTAAGCCGCTTCTGGCGAACCAGAGCAACGCACGGAAACGCCATTTACCTTCCCGCCAGAGCGGTAACTATTTATGTACTTGCACTTTGACGTGCTTTCGAACTGCTAGGTTGGCAGGAGCTAGGACCGAGCAACGGGAGCTCACCCTGTCGCAGGGATTCGAACCACCGACCTTCTGATCGGCAAGCCCTGGGCTCTGTGGTTTAACCCACAGCACCAGCCGCATCCCTAGTAACTAGTTACTTACTAGTTCATCTTAAATTACAGGAGCCAGGCTGCTAATGCACTTTTTGTTTTATGGGGCAAGTTTAGTAGCCCAGTTTGCTGTCCTTTCTTTAAAAAATAGCAGACTTGTTGGAAGTCTTGCATACCTAAATTGTTTGGCTTCATATTTTTTTAAACTGGAGGCTGTCCAATTTTAAAGAGGGTTCAGCTTTGAAGGCATTTGGTGGTTTGGTTGATTTATGTGCACACAGACGCTGATCTACATTCATCTTTTGCTTTAGGAAATGTATCTTAACAGTGATTTTATGACAACCAAAGATTCATGGCTGATCTTTTTAAAAAAACATATTCAAAATAGCAGTTACACTGAGATACTCCAATATTTCTATCAATCTGATAGGTTATTATTTGGTTATAAGCAAGACGCTAGAGCAAAGAAGTTTGTTTGAAACTCCCAAATCATTGTATTGATGTTTCTTCATAGGCACAGCCATTTTATCAATGTTGGGATTACTAGCCCTTTGGGGTCCACAGCACAATTGCAAACTGGAAAAACTGTTCTGGGCATCACACTCACTGCAACCTGTTCTGTTGGCTGCAGTAGAAGGCTTCTTTTAAGCCAAATTTCAACAGGTGAAGAGGAAGTCTTTTGGAGGCATGTGTGTTTGTGGACATGATGTTGGTGACCCCTGAATAACACAGCTCTGCATGCTTGCATATATGAAACTATGCTAGAGATGTAGAAATTGGTAATATCTCTTATTCCAAACCCTAACATTCTAGATCCTCCTTATTAGTAGAGCTGTTACCTAAATAAATAAGTTTGTGAATTTTAATTCACAAATAAATGTGAATTTTAACTGATAAAACTGATAATTTTAACTGATGTGAATAACAGTAAGAAATTATTTGTTTTTAAAATATGAGCAATCCCATTATTACCTTTAAAAATAACACCATGCAACTGTTCTTTTTGCAACTGGATTTCATATAAAATGTTTTGCATCACATTTGTAGAGTCCATGTTGCTTTTGGGGCTGATGCCTTTTCCGGTTGGTGTGAATACTTCAGGCTGCTTTCCTAAACAGCAAGAACGTGGGGAAAGGGAATGAGGGAAGGCAGGATAAATGCCAAACTGGGAGCAGCAGAGCTGATCCTAACATCACAATGATGACAGAGTGACACTTTCACCCAGTGCTGGAGCTGGGGCAGGGGGGCTAGCCAGGTTTTCCAGAGAGCACCATTGAGGCTCCCAGCCTGTGTGTGTCTACGCAAATACGCATGAAGGGGTTGCCAAACTGGGTCTTTGACCCAGGTGAAATAAAGCCCAGTTTTGCCCCTGCTGTCACTTGACTTGGCAGCGCCAGGTATCACACTGCGGAGCCAGGAAGCACCATCTTGAAAGAGGCACTCCTCATATCACACGAGGTGGTGTGACTCTTCTAAGATTATGCCTTTTGCGTTTGGTTTTGGAAGGACTTGTATTTTTTCAGGGGTGGGGAGATTAAAAAAAAGTCTGTGCTGATTTAATTGGTGGCAGGTTTTATTTGTATTTTATTTATTTATTTAAACAATGTATATACTGCTTAACATCATAGTCTCTAAGAAGTGTATATAGGGTTAAAAATAAACAATACATACGTTAAAACTCACCATATTTAATCAAACATTTGAATTGATTGTGCATCAGCTTCTGTCTGCTGGGCTGACATGTAAAGCTGCCCTTAGAAAGTGGGCATAAACAATTCAAGGCCTCCCAGCAGTTCATTGTGTGCTTAAGTTAAGCATCGAAAGAACCAGGCTCTCCTTTCCCAGTGACCTGAAAAAAGGAGAAAAGCTCCAATGAATCAGGGTCGGGGCAGCAAGCAGGAGGCTGTCTGGAGTTTTGCTTGCCTGCAACTTGCCTGGATAGTTTTGCAGAAGGCTGGGGATTTTGTGCCCAATGCTAGTGCACAACATTATCCGTCCTTGGCACAGAGCCTTTTCCCTGCTGCAGGGCCGTCCTCTCTCTCTCTTTAGACAGCTATGTGCCTTTGCTCTTCACACTGCAAACAAGCAACAATGTTTGTGCTAAAGGTAATGTTGTTAACATGCTATGGCTCTGAAATGTGAAGGATCCACCTTGTTATTTTAGACTAATCTGTCCAAATGGCTTTCATGCAGCGATTGTTTTACTGTCACTACTTCTACCTTATTACTACAAAATGTCTGTTTAGAGCAGGGGTGAGGGGCCAGATTGTTATCTCCCCCTACCCCCTGTGGGCCAAGTACGGCAGGTGGGTAGATCCGCCCACCTGTCAATCACCTGATGTCACAGTCACCTGATGGAACCTGTTCAGGCTTGCAGAGTTTGAAATCAAATGGTGCAGGGGAAGGCACAGCCTGCAAAGTGCCAACAAAGAGTGGAATGCTCTTCGGAGCTTGTGAAACCAGGTGTACAGTGTTCTGCCAGTCCAACAGTTTAAACTCTCTGGTGTTGTAGAAACTGTACAGATTATGACCAATATAGTAAAATCAGTGTCCGTCTTTCTTTACAACAATCTCCTGCCCCAGGAATGTTTGCTCTTAATTTAAACAAAGGATAGGGTGATATAAGAAAGAGAGATGAGGCACAGGGCAAGACGGGTGAAAGTTGATGCAATTATGCACTCTTGGGCTTTGTTTGAATTGAGGGTGATGACTAAGAAGTTAAGCCAAATACTTCACAGAAGAGAGAGGTTTTGAGCAGGGACTTGACAGAAGAGAGGTGAGACTTTGTAGGAGTTCTGTGTAGTTCTAAGACAGCATCATGGCTTCTTCAATGAAGTAATCTCAGAAAGCTTGACAGATTTTTAACCAAAAGTAACTTTTACTTCCCAGTTTTGCATTCTCTTCTGGTCACAGATGACAAAGCATGTGGCTCAACTACCATTCCTAAGAGGATCTTTCACAAAACAGAAGTTCTGAGTGAATAAACACACCCAAATAGAATCGACTGTGTGTCCTTCAACCAGAAAAAAATGCAATATTGGTCATTTAAAGACAATATTTGTGAAATGCTATTGCTCGTATAGATAAAATCCACTTGGTGCATGTGCACAAAACACAGCTAACTTCTAATGTTTTATATACATTTGCAGGAGCTTACAGGAAAATTGCCAAGAGAATATCCCCTTGACCCAGGGGAAGAGCCCCCAGTTGTGCGTAGAAGAATAGGTACTTCCTTTAAACTGGATGAACAGAAAATACTGCCAAAAGGAGAGGTGAGGATTGCTTTCAGACTTTCTGTTTCTCTGTTGCACTATTAAATTAAAACACCAGCATTCAGCCTGCGCCAGGATCTGGAAAAATAGACTGAGTAAATCACTTATTGGAATTATCTTCCCTTTGTGCTCTTTAAATTTGATACTAACTTGTTGAATAGAATTTGTGGTGTTTTTATTATGGGGAATTCCTGATTATTTTGTTGTCTTGATATTCCTAGGGCACATTATGACTGTGAAAGATTATGAGTTGCTTGGTTTTTGGATAGTGACATCATTTGGAGCAATAGCTCTTTTTCGTGTTTGGGCTGATGTGTGGTAATTTAATGATTTGCCCAGTCCTATCCACATTTAACCCTAATTTGACTTATGGAACAGACAGAACCACCTTTTTGATTGGGGGGGCAAAGTTTCACATGAACCAGCAACTTGGGTCTCCCTGATCAAATCCCAGCATTCTGTCCACCACACTAATTAGCATATAAATGAAGAGAAAGTACTTGTCTAGACTAGTAACTTGGAAAGGCCATGCATTCTGTTGAAACAGGATGTCCCTATCATGTGCCAAGAGGAATTTTCCAGTGTATGACACTGGTTAGACATGCTCTTTACATAGAAAATAACTCAGATAATTGTACGTTGCAGTGACTTGTTTAGTCTTCATTAAGAGAGACTTTAAAAGTTAATTTAATACAGCAAGACTTTCTTCACCACCTCTATTGCATCTGCAGAAAACAGCAGCAGAAGACTTTTTCAGGTGGTTTGCAGTTTAGTGGAACCACCTGCTCCATCGGGGCCCAGTATGGGCCGCATGATCTCCTGCAACGATTTTGCAAAGTTTTTTGCAGATAAAGTCGCTCAGATTCAGGAAGAGGTAGACTCCACCATGGGAGCAGGTCTGGGGCAGGAGAGTGCTAGAGTCCTGTCTAGTCCAGTTGCATGGAATCAATTTCAATCCGTTACCTCCGAGGATGTGGACAGGCTGCTTGGACGAGTGAAACCAACCACCTGTCTCCTTGATCCTTGCCCATCCTGGCTTATAAAAGCTAGCCAGGAACGGCTGGGCGATGGGCTTCGCAGGGTGGTGAATGTTTCTCTCTGTGAGGGAGCCTTCCCAGACCTGCTGAAAGAGGCGGTTATTAAACCGCTTCTTAAAAAACCATCTTTAGATGCGGCCAATATGGCAAACTATCGCCCAGTCTCAAATCTTCCATTCTTGGGCAAGGTGATTGAGCGAGTGGTTGCTGAACAACTCCAGGCACGCCTGGAAGAAGCGGACCATTTGGATCCCTTCCAGTCGGGATTCAGGCCTCATCATGGGACTGAAACTGCCTTGGTCGCACTGGTCGATGATCTCTGGCAGGCTAGAGACAAAGGTGAGAGCTGTTTCCTAGTTCTGCTGGATCTCTCAGCGGCTTTTGACACCATCGACCATAACATCCTTCTGGACTGTCTAGAGGGGTTGGGAGCTGGGGGCACTGTCATGCAGTGGTTCCGCTCCTTCCTCCTGGGCCATGTTCAGAAAGTGGTGGTGGGGGATGAGTGTTCGGACCCGTGGCCTCTCACTTGTGGGGTGCCTCAGGGCTCTGTCCTCTCCCCCATGCTTTTTAACATCTATACGCAGCCGTTGGGAGAGATCATAAGGGGGTTGGGCTAGGTGTTCATCAGTATGCGGATGACACCCAGCTCCACCTCTCTTTCAAATCAGAACCACTGAAGGCGGTGAAGGTCCTGTGTGAGTGCCTGGAGGCGGTTGCAAGATGGTTGGCGACTAACAGATGGAGGTTGAATCCTGACAAGACAGAAGTACTGTTTGTGGGGGACAGGAGGCGGGCAGGTGTGGAGGATTCCCTGGTCTTAAATGGGGTAACTGTGCCCCTGAAGGACCAGGTGTGCAGCCTGGGAGTCATTTTGGACTCACAGCTGTTCATGGAGGCGCAGGTCAATTCTGTGTCCAGGGCAGCTGTCTATCAGCTCCATCTGGAACACAGGCTGAGACCCTACCTGCCTGCAGACTGTCTCGCCAGAGTGGTGCATGCTCTAGTTATCTTCCGCTTGGACTACTGCAATGCGGTCTACGTGGGGCTCCCTTTGAAGGTGACCCGGAAACTACAACTAATCCAGAATGCGGCAGCTAGACTGGTGATTGGGAGCAGCCACCGAGACCACATAACACCGGTCTTGAACGATCTAAATTGGCTCCCAGTACGTTTCTGAGCACAGTTGAAAGTGTTGGTGCTGACCTTTAAAGCCCTAAATGGCCTCGGTTCAGTATACCTGAAGGAGCATCTCCACCCCCATCGTTCTGCCTGGACACTGAGGTCCAGTACCGAGGGCCTTCTGGCGGTTCCCTTGTTGCGAGAAGCCAAGTTGCAGGGAACCAGGCAGAGGGCCTTCTCAGTAGTGGCGCCCGCCCTGTGGAATGCCCTCCCATCAGATGTCAAAAAGGAAAACAGCTAGCAGATTTTTAGAAGACATCTGAAGGCAGCCCTGTTTAGGGAGGCTTTTAATGTTTAATAGATTTTAATGTTTAATAGAGTGGCTGGGGAAACCCAGCCAGATGGGCAGAGTATGAATAATAGTAAATTATTATTATTATTATTATTATTATTATTATTATTATTATTATTACGTGCCACAGGGAATAAAGCAGAGCCACTGGGCAGGTACTTCTGCCGCTCCCCCACACCCCCATCACTGAAACCTTGGGAGTTATAGTTTTGGGAACGTTCTGAGACCCTAGTGTCGGAATCTTTTTTTAGTGTTCCTACATTCAGCCAGGACGCGGGTGGTGCTGTGGTCTAAACCACTGAGCCTATGGCTTTCCGATCAGAAGGTCTGCGGTTCGAATCCCCGCGACAGGATGAGCTCCCGTTGCTTGGTCCCAGCTCCTGCCAACCTATCAGTTTGAAAGCACATCAAAGTGCAAGTAGATAAATAAGTACCGCTCCGGCAGGAAGGTAAACAGCATTTCCGTGCACTGCTCTGCTTCGCCAGAAGTGGCTTAGTCATGCTGGCCACATGCCCCGGAAGCTGTCTGCGGACAAACACCGGCTCCTCGGCCTATAGAGCGAGATGAGCGCCGCAACCCCAGAGTTGTTTGCAACTGGACTTAACAGTCAGGGGTCCCTTTACCTTTACCTTTTACATTCAGCTAAGCATTTTTTAAAAAGTTAGGTGTGAATAACTAGACATTTCCCAGCGTGGCGAGCTGTGCTTTTTGCTTTCCTACCTAGGGCATGGAAAGGAAGGTTGTATCTAGGGATGCACCAATCCATCTAGTGTCATTTACATATGTGTTTATTCAGAAGTCTGCTCTATCCATGAAATCCACACAAAAATTTAGAAACATCCATTTTCAAACACATTTGGGTATGCTTTTTGAGCCAAGAACTGCACCACTAAATTAAATGAAGTGTGAAATCTGAAGGATAACTGAGTTCTGGTCCAGAAGGTGAGTTTGTATCAGAATTTGCAAAGAATGAGCACCTCAAATATCTATAATTGTGCCTCATGCCTTTTGACTGTAAGGACCACTCATTACATGTTTAGGTGTATTCCTAGGTAAATTTAAATGTTCCATGTGGAACTGTAAAGCAATACTATGACAAATGCATGTTGGGAAACACGTGGGCCATCTTGGTATACTTGTCAGGAATCATGACTGGCTGCAAATCCTCTTGTTTGCACAGCCGGCAGCAAAGTGAGCTGATACTTTCCCCTCTTCTTAATGTGGTAACAGCCCTAACAGATGATCCACATGTGAAAATGGCAGGCTTGGTTGATAAGACTGTGCCATTAAAAAACCATACATCAAATGCATTCATTTCTAACAGTGCCTTTCATCTGCTGCCTACACTGGCTGTTGTGGGAGATTTTCTGTAGTGAGGAGGCAGATCAGGATCTGAGTCTTAAAATATATTGTGTTGTGTTGAATACACATTTAATAAATTCAGTGTTGACAGAGCTTATGAAAGCTTCAAAGCAAAAACTCTTTTCTTTTTTAAAAAACCCACACATACACAACAGCCATTCAGTCTGTAGCATTGTGAGAACTGTAGCTATGGATTTAAACTGGCAGCAAAGGAGATTTTTAAGCCAACATGTCCAGAATGAATGCTTTAGAGAGACATGTTGTGTTGAAGAGAGATTAGTTCACAGCAGTGTGGCTTCTTCGGTGACTGTAGCACTGATTGACAGAGACAGACGATCTTTCTCCATAGAGCATATGATAGCTAGTTCCCAGTGGTTCCTTGTGCTGGCTGGGGGGGTGGGAGATGTGGTCCAAAACATCTGGAGGGCACAAGTTGAGGAAGGCTGCTTTAGAACTAGAACCCAGGACAGGGTTATGTTGGCGGGAACAGGCTTGGTTCTTTTAATTTATCCTGTTAAAGTGAAAATTCACTACTGGGGGGAAAGGTGAGGTGCTGGTCTTGGGACCCAGTTGCAGCAAGGGCAATACTGTTCCTACATTGTGTGACCCAGCCCTCATTGTCCCAGGTGCCAGAGAGCACACATACTCTCTGCACTCGGGGGGGGGGGCTGTGCAATAAACAAGACTTTCATAGACCATTTGCTGACAATGAGCATTTTGCTAGCTGCAATATATATTTCTTTCAAAGTTTCATACCATGCCTCTTGCTCTCTGAATGAACCCCAGAATTGCTTACAACAGGTTATGCCAGGGGTCCCCAAACTAAGGCCCGGGGGCCAGATGCGGCCCAATCGCCTTCTAAATCCAGCCCGTGGACGGTAGAATGTGTCCTTTTATTTAAAATGCATCTCTGGGTTATTTGTGGGGCATAGGAATTCATTCATATTTTTTAAAAAAATATATAGTCTGGCCCCTCACAAGGTCTGAGGGACAGTGGACCGCCCCCCTGCTGAAAAAGTTTGCTGACCCCTGGGTTATGCCATTCAGTGCAAAGTATATGCAACTGAACACAAAACTTTAGCTTAATCTCTGTGGTGCAACAACCACGGGAGATGCTGGGGGAATGTCATGTTAAAGTAGCGCCATTGTGGTATGGAACATAGAAGAAAGCTGTTGCTTTGTACATCTTCCCAGTACACACCAGCCAAACCTGCCAGTGATCAGATGTACTGTTAGTAAGCTGCTACACTTTGCACCTACAGAAGCAAAGGCAGCCTCATAGTCCTCTTGGCTGGTCTCTGTGGGAGCAGTGGTGGACCAGGAGGGCTTTTGGCCTGACCCTGTTCTTACATGCTACATGGCTAAGGCACTGACAGCCACAATCCTCTTTCTTGTTGGACAGGAAGCTGAACTGGAACGCTTGGAGAGAGAATTTGCCATTCAGTCACAAATCACGGAAGCTGCCCGACGCCTAGCCAGCGACCCAAATGTCAGCAAGAAGCTGAAAAAGCAAAGGAAAACCTCATACCTGAATGCACTGAAGAAACTTCAGGAGATTGAAAATGCCATCAACGAGTACCGTATCAAATCTGGAAAGAAGCCAACACAAAGAGCCTCCTTGATCATAGATGGTAAACAGAACCCAAACTTCATGATACTCTGATCTTTCTGCCTGGTGATCACTTGGGGGCGGATGGGTTGCTTGGGAGAAGACAAGGAACTGATGAGGAAGTGGGTTTCTGGAAGGATTATACAAATATTTCCAGAAGCTTCCTAACCTCAACTTCCCATGAAACTTGAGCACTTTGATAGGTGAGCGCCAGGCAGACTCCTCTTCATGCCACACCTGGAGCCTCAGCTTCCATATCTGAAGTTGTGTCTTCAGGCCCTTTCACAGGCAAATTTCAGTTAATGGATACTGTTAAGAAATGTGTGAGCAGGTTAAAAGGAAAGTGGTAAATGACTTTGAAACATAAGTGGATATGCAGTGCTATGTCCCTACTTTACATCAGCCCTCTCCAGGCATTCAGTCTGAATGCACAAGGGCTTAAAATCATGTAGGGGCAGTGGCATGCATGCAAGCCCCCTCCATGCCCCCCATGCTGCACCACCTTCACTTCAGAGGCTTTCTAAGAGCATAGCTGAGCATGCTTAAGTACCATATTTACTCAAATGTAATGTGCACCTTTTTTGGCCAAGTTAAGTCGCAAAAATTAGGGTGTGCATTAGATTCATGTAAATACAGTGGTAATATGTAATTGCATCCTTGCAATAAGTAATCCTGATGGGGCAGGATTCCAGATCATGTGAGATGTCTTCTAAACTAAATGCACTTCATTAAAGCCCCCTTCAGATCTTCCTGCTCAACACAAGAAAATTGAGATGGAATGACCACACCTACCATACTAGGTGTGCATGCCTGTTTCTCCTTACTTTTAGTCTTCATGCGCTCAAGCTAAACACTGCTTTGAGGCCAAAGTGTTAAACAGTGGGAAAATTGATGAAATAAATAAATAAAGGGGCTAATGTTGGGATCTGATCTAGCTGGTTCTTTCCAGAGAAGAGATTGGGTGGTGGTGGTGGTGGTGAAAAGGGCAAATTTCACATTAGTGATTATACTCAGGTCCTGTTATACAAATGTTCATTCACTTACCCAAACACAAGGAATTGGTACCAAAACCTTGCTATATGTACCACAGATTCCGATATCCAAGCAGCCAACCCTTGGGCAGTACTGTAAACAAATAAGCAGCTGTAAAGAAGCCTTACTTTTTTGTGTTTTGCTCTCCACACCAGAAACCATGGTGGGAAAGAGGGAGAGAGATCAGACAAATTCCTTGTTTGCCTTCTGCAAGGTTTCAGGGGGTTTTCTCAGCATTTTAGGGTCAAAATTCTGTGGCTCAAACGCATTAGAAAATTTCCCATAGGGGTCAAAGGAAATCATCAACTCATTATGTGAACACATTTTGTTCAGGTAGCGGGACCTGCATGTAGTTAGAATGATCATAATACTTTTATATCAGTCCCTGGTGCAATCACACTTGGAATACTGTGTACCGTTTGTATCCCATCTTAAAAAGGATATAATAGAGCTGGAAAAGGTATATAACAAGGAAACCAAAATTTTCCTTATGAAGACACACAACAGCAATTGGGACTTCTTAGCTAGGAAACAGCTGGATTCTGAAGTCATGAACAGCAGGAAAGTGGAGAGAGAGCAAACTGTCTCCCTCACTCATAATGCTAGATTAACTCAGAATCACACAGAAAAATGGAAGGACAGTCCACTTAGGATAAAATAAATGCATGGAATCAATGCATGGAATTAGCTGCTACAAGATGTGGCAATGGTCACTTTCTATATCTTCTAAAAGGGTATTTAAAGGGGCAGATTCAGGGAAGGTATGCTTATTAAGGGCTGCATAGCAACAAAAGGGAACATTTCAAGGGCAGTATTCATCCGAGTATCAGTTGCTGCCAAGCATGTAAGAGCCAAATAGTGAAGGCTGCTGATCCTTACCTGCTCTGCTTGTGAGGTCCATGGAAGCATATTAATGGGGAAAGCATGCTGGACCAACCAGAAGAGCTCTTCTTACGGTCTGACATGGGCAGATTACTGCTGTGGAAATCACACTGCGCCTCACCACACCCTGCAGTAATCCCTGTATGTGTTTCCACTTCACAGATGGAAATATTGCCAGTGAGGACAGTTCGCTCTCGGATGCTCTCGTTCTGGAGGATGGTATGTACAACATTCGTTGCAATATATTATATTTTATGTCTCTGCTGAAAAAAAGAAACTTGAGTTGTGTCAAAGGAGTTGGGGCAGAATCCTGTCGAAGCTCAACACTTCTCATTGGTTTTAGTGGGAGAAGTTTAAAGTACATCTATCTCTGCTTTAACATCAATGGGACTTAAATGTACTTGGCTTTGGCTGCATCATCACCTAAGGTTGTAAGAACTCATTCTTGCAACTGAAGTAAGACTTCCAGGACTCTCTCCTGTCTAGATAATCTCCCTGGAGAATCCTGTACTACCGGTATATGTTTTTCTCTCAGCCTACCTCACTTAAAATTGTTTTTGTTTAAAGTAACATTTCCAAGCTTTTGAATTATGGTGCTGGAGGAGACTCTTGAGAGTCCCATGGACTGCAAGAAGATCAAACCTATCCATTCTTAAGGAAATCAGCCCTGAGTGCTCACTGGAAGGACAGATCGTGAAGCTGAGGCTCCAATACTTTGGCCACCTCATGAGAAGAGAAGAATCCTTGGAAAAGACCTTGATGTTGGGAAAGATTGAGGGCACTAGGAGAAGGGGACGACAGAGGAGGAGATGGTTGGACAGTGTTCTCGAAGCTATGAACATGAGTTTGACCAAACTGCGGGAGGCAGTGGAAGACAGGAGTGCCTGGCATGCTATGGTCCATGGGGTCACGAAGAGTCGGACACGACTAAACGACTAAACAACAACAACAACATTTCCAAGATAGTTTGGGATGGTTTTATTTCAAGCAGTAAAGGTAAAGGGACCCCTGACCATTAGGTCCAGTCGTGACCGACTCTGGGGTTGCGGCGCTCATCTTGCGTTCTTGGCCGAGGGAGCCGGCGTACAGCTTCCAGGTCATGTGGCCAGCATGACAAAGCTGCTTCTGCGTCCCTTATTTCGAGCAGTCACTACCCAAATATCCAAACAACCTTTTCAACTGTGAAAAGTAGGGACAATTTTCTGCAACCAAATGTTCAAGCAGATGTCATAATTATATGACATGTAGAATTATATCATACTGTCACTTGCAGGTATTTTGCTGCACTGAAAAACATGCCCACAGTCCAAGACCTCTGAACTGTGGGCTTTGAGCACTTCCTGAGGAGAAGAGAGGTGGGAGGTGGGCCAGCTTCAGCTACATCAACCTTCTGCTAAGGAATCTGCCCATGTGCTGTTCAGTAAAGATCACTTGGGTGCTGGATCCAGGGTTTTATGGGCAATAAAATGGTGGTATAGAGTATGTGGGTGAATGCTTTCCATCTAGCAAGGCTGAAGGCATCAGCAGCAAGAAGCAGGGTGTTCACTGAAACTGACCCAGAGCTTTGGCAGAACCTCCCCGGGTGGGTTGGAATTAACTCTTCCTGCATTTTTTTCAAAAGAGTTGCAAAACTCTTTTACAGTATTTTGACTGGCATTTGGAGATTGGTGATATGAAGAGCTGACTTGACTGTTGAATTTGCTATGGTGCTTTACTGTTTTCTAGGCTTACATTTAATTGTGGTTTTAAATTGCTCTGTTGTATTTTTTTATATAAGCAGCTTTGAGCACAGTAAAGTAGTATGACATCTGTATTTTAGTTACGCATAGGATTTATACACATAAACCTAAAAAAAGGCCTTAAAATGAACATACATTCTACCTCTTTACACCTGTATCCATCTTTTAAATTGTAAGGTCCTTGAGGCATGGACCTCTCATCTTCTAAAACGCCATGCAAAAAATATGTAAACAAAATAGTGTTCCTGTCCTTTAGTTTTCCTCTTTTTTCCCATTTCAGAAGACACTCAGGTTACCAGCACGATATCCCCTTTACAGTCCCCTCACAAAGGACTCCCTCCCCGTCCCCCATTGCATAATAGACCAGCTCCTCCGCAGTCCCTGGAGGGACTCAGGCAGGTGCACTATCAGAAGAAGGACTATGACAAGTCCCCCCTCAAGCCCAAGATGTGGAGCGAGTCATCCTTGGATGAACCCTATGAGAAGGTCAAGAAGCGCTCTTCACACAGCCATTCCAGGTAGGTCATAATGGAGACAGCCATTTCCTTATCATGAAAGGGGTGGGGGGAACCAAGGCTTTGTAAGCAAATTTCATGGATGTGCAGTGGGCTACTTAGATTCACAGAACTGCAGAGTTGGAAGGGACCTCACATTCCCAGAAGTTTCTTCAGCAGTCCTAAAAGCCAAAGAGGTTAGTCACTGCAAAGTAGTATAGTCGTACACTGAGAGTCGAACGGCATCTGTTCCGGAAGTCCATTCGACTTCCTAACTGTTCGGAAACCAAAGCATGGTTTCTGATTGGCTGCAGGAAGCTCCTGCAGCCAATCGGAAGCCCCAGAAGCCCCGCTGGAAGTTTGGCTTCCAAAAATAGTTTGCAAACCGGAACTGTCACTTCCAGGTTTGCAGCGTTCCGGAGCCAAAATGTTTGAGAACCAAGCTGTTCGAAAACCAAGGTACAAGTGTAGTCATTAATAAACTGCAGCTTGCTTCTTCAGCTGTGGAAGTAGCTCTGATGAAGACATCTGAGGAAACAGCACCTCGTTGCTAAACATAGTTAATTTGGCTAATGCCTCTGCAGCTCCATGATGGAAGGTGCTCAATTCAAGGTGCTTATGCTAATGTTTTAAGCCATAAACAACCCCAGGTACCCGAAAGACTTGGCTACAGGCCCACTTGAATGTTTACAGTGGTGGAGGGGCCATCTTGGTTGCAATGGCCCAAGAGAGGCCCTTCCCTATGGCAGCCCCTAAGCTACAGCTTTCCAAATGGTGCGTCAAATGCTCCTCCCAGGGCTGGAAAAGGGTTAGTTTAACCTCCGGCTTGCTAATAAAACTGAATTGCTGTGTTGTGAAATGATGCATGTTTCAAAAGTGTGTCAGCAACATGAAAAGTTTGGGAAAAGCTCTGCCCTAAGCTGTGGAGCCCTCTTCCTGCAGACGTAAGTTGCACACCTTCATTGTGCAACTTTACCCTGGCTTTTGACACTTGAGGTGTGCATTTTTAGGACCCACCTTATTTTTGTGATTGCAAGCTGTTTTAAACTGTTTTTACTGCTGTGCTTTAATTGTTATAAGCCACCGCGGGAGCTTAAGGTGACGGGCAGGTAAATTAATAATAACAATAATGGCTGCCACTTCCAAATAGCAAAACAAAAATATCACTCACTGAATACATATTTACAGCTGCTTAGGCAACACAATACAGCAACAACAGCATGGGCAATAACCTGGTAGCCTCCAGATGTTGTGGGATTACACCACCTGTCATCCCTGCTCATTGGCCAGGCTGGCTAAAGCTAGGGGAGCTGGAGCCCGACATCTATAGGGCACTAGGTTGGAGAAGTCAGTCTAAGTGGCAATTGTTGCAATAAGAAGTTGGGCAATGGGATCTTCTACGTGTCTTTCAGCACTTTCTGTGCTTTATTTGGCAGTATCTGAACCATACCTAGTATGGGAGCTGGCGTACAGCTTCCTGGTCATGTGGCCAGCATGACAAAGCAGCTTCTGGCGAAGCAGAACAGCGCATGGAAACGCCGTTTACCTATTTATCTACTTGCACTTTTACGTGCTCTCGAACTTCTAGGTTGGCAGGAGCTGGGACCGAGCAATGGGAGTTCACCCCGTCACGGGGATTCGAACCACCAACCTTTTGATCGGCAAGCCCTACGCTCTGTGGTTTAGACCACAGCGCCACACATGTCCCTGTCTAAAAGCATGAACAGTGAGCCCAGAATTCCCTTGAGTGAACTGCACTTTTGCCAGCCTCTAGATGACGTTAGGCAACTCACACTCTCTCACTCCCCCAGTAGTAAGAATAGTCGCACTGGGCTGCTGAAATGGTACCTGTAAAGTCTGCTGGACTTAAGAAATGAGAATTGTCAGTGTACCCCAAAACGCTTATGGTTTTCTCATATGCCCATGTAATAAAGTATACAAGCTGCATAACGAAGGCTGCCCTGATCACTATGTTTCCTTTTGTGTGCAGCAGTCACAAGCGGCTTCCCAGCACTGGGAGCTGTGCAGAGGGTGGAGGGAGTAACTCCCTACAAAACAGCCCCATTAGGAATCTGCCCCATTGGAACTCCCAGTCCAGCATGCCAACAACACCAGATCTACGGGTACGCAGTCCACATTATGTGCATTCCACTAGGTAAGTTCTTCCAGTCCAAGAGTTCCTCAGCTTCTCTTCTCCTACCCCCTACCAAATGTTAAATATGGAGCCTGGAATTCATAAAGCCTGCTTAAATTTCATTAAGGGTGCTCAAGAGTTGCTCTGAATCAGATTGTGCTCCAAGTCCTCAGTTCTGTTTCAGCTAAAACAATGATTCTGATATTTTGGGGAGGGATAGGAGCCTTTTAGCTAAATCAAGTTTGAAAATTATGTTAAAATTATGTTCTTGAAATCCCTTCATGCCCCAAAAAGTTGCATACAGTATGCCTGCAACTTACAGGTGAAACTTGGAAAATTAGAATATCGTCGAAAAGTGCATTTATTTCAGTAATGCAACTTAATATTTTTAATTTTAATTTTTACAAATGCTTTCTTTTGGAAATTCCACAGTAATAAAACAAATAGTTACAATACAAAAATAAACATCACTATTACATTTCATTAATTACATTCCATTTATAATTGAACCGCCTAATGACAAATAATTACAATTACAACAAATAAAGGCTTGACATATCTTGCTTTGCATGTCATGCATCTATCTCATATATTGGTTTTACCTTTTAAGTTGCATTACTGGAATAAATGCACTTTTCGATGATATTCTAATTTTCCGAGTTTCACCTGTATGTACATTTAATTTGTGCACATTCAACTTTACGTACATAGCAATAAAGAAATAAAGGGGGAAATGACTTTAGCAATCCCATCTGCCATTGAAGCCAATGTTTTGATTATAAGTGGTTTTTGGCCTTTAAATATATATATATATATATGTATTTACTTTTTCAGTTAAAATTTTTACAATCAATTATCCAACATAAAAATAATATTCCAAAGATTCTCCTGAACTTCCCTCCTCCCCTTTGTGAGTCCTTTCGTTAACCATTTCCTCCTACATCTTTTAGAATAATTGAAACCTTTTTCATTAAACTGCAAGTGTTATTCCAATCCTACTGATGATTTTAGCTGTTTACAATGGTTTTTAAGATAAATTATGTATTTTCTCCATTCCTTATTTAAATTTTGGTCTTCCTGATTTCTGATTCTTCCGGTTATTTTTGCTATTTCGGCGATTTTGGCTTTAGGCACGATTTCCGGAACGTGCCCCCCACATAAGTTGAGCAGCTGTTTTACCTGAGCACAGGTGTTCTATATGTGTTCAGTTGGAACTGGCAGTGGCCAAAGGTCAAAAAGAAATGTACCACATAGCAGAAAATTGTTACCACAGTTGTTTTCACATGATGCCATTTTGCGAGTTCTAGAAAACATTTGGTCATGGAATCCAGATAAGCAATGTTGGAAGCAATGTGATTATTTGCTTACAAAAACAAGGAAGCAGTATCTGGATGGATGGTTTGTGTGTATTTATTAGGCAATATCACATCTGCACTCAGCTATGATGCTTCTAGGGTGACCTTGGGCCTGTCAGTCTTATAGAATGTACAAGGGGAAGCATATGAGTGAGATATAAATGTAATCTATATATATATATAAATGTAAAAAGGGCATGTAAAAAAAAACCAAACCCCTGTTCCAGAACACACAATTCCACAACAACCAACTGAAAACAGGCCTTTTGCAGCAACAAGGCCCAGCATTGCCCAGCAGACTGAATAGGCCGCAGCATTTCCCAGCCGAGAGAACTGACTAGGCCACACCATTGCCCAGCCGGGAGAACTGACTAGGCCACACCATTGCCTAGCCGGGAGAACTGACTAGGTCACAGGCAACAACAAACTAAATATGGGCCTTTTACAGACCCATGCCTTTGGGTAGGATAAATGTGTTGGGGTGGGGTAGGGGGATTTCACATAACACGCGTGGGTAGGTGAGTCTGGGTTGGGACAGCACAAAATGTTACAGAACGCGCGTATTGGGGGGGAATGATTGTATGCAAAATGAAGGGGGACTCTGAAGGTGAGGGGACTCTGAAGGGAGACTCTGAAGGTCCATTTAACACAAAAAGCCACAGCAACGCGTGGCAGGGCCAGCTAGTATATAAATAAAATGTTATTAGGTAGGATTTTGAAGGGTGTTCAGCATCAGATGCTTCAGGGCGTGTGGAATGGCAGACCTAAATGGAATCTTATCCCTTTGCTCCTAATTTTTTCACTCATTAAATTTAGGTAGATGTGTTATTTTCCCTTTCCAAATGGGAGCTTTCATATCTCTCCACCTTAGGGACTTACACTAATGGTTTCTCATTGGGAATTTGACTCATTCCCCCCTCCCCCCTATAAAGGATGTGAAACCTCTGCTTCAGAAGAGGAAGAAGTGCAAAAGATTCCCTGCCGTCACCATGTAAGAAGCTGTTAGCCTGGACCTACAGAGGTGTCATCATTGTCTGGCTGTGATGCTTAATGCAGGCTTTCCCATACTTCCTGTATTCTGAATTCTGCCAGCTTATGGTGACCAGTGGCATCTTTACATTGTCATGCCTAGACTCCACTGTATTTTCTTCAGATATTATGCAAACATACTACGGAGTTAACTGTGACAATGTCTTTTTGTAAGCAAACTCTGCTATGGTGAACTGACCCCAAATTTGTGGTTAGATACAATTACAAAGAATAATTGGTTTCAGAGATCCCAGCTTTGTTCTGCAGTTAAAAGGCTGGAGTCAGGCAGCCTTTAATTGTTCTCTTTCTAAAATTCCTTCCAGCAGCACCTTAGAGACCAACTAAGTTTGTCATTGGTATGAGCTTTTGTGTGCATGCTGTGTGTTCTGTGTATCTGAAGACACTGTGTATCTGAAGAAGTGTGCATGCACACAAAAGCTCATACCAATAACAAACTTAGTTGATCTCCAAGGTGCTGCTGGAAGGATTTTTTTTCATTTTGTTTTGACTACGTCAGACCAACCCGGCTACCTACCTATAACTGTTCTATTTCTGTTAGCCTTCCTTTGCCACAAGTGTACTCATTCCACACCACAACTGTAGGCAAAACTACTGGAGCAGTTTATAATTACAACCTTTTTACTGTGCTTGCAGGTCTGTGGACATCAGCCCTACTAGGCTACATAGTTTAGCACAGCACTTTAGACACAGAAGCTCCAGTTTAGAGTCCCAAGGGAAGCTCGTTGGGTCAGAAAATGAGACGGGGAGCCCTGATTTCTACACCCCTCGGACTCGCAGCAGCAATGGCTCCGACCCAATGGACGACTGCTCCTCCTGCACCAGCCATTCCAGCTCTGAGCACTACTACCCTGCTCAGATGAATGCCAACTATTCCACCCTGGCTGAGGATTCCCCCTCCAAAGCCCGGGAACGGCAGAGGCAGAGGCACAAGTCAACAGGGAACCTGTCCTCCTCCAATTCAGGGAGCATGCCCAACCTGGCTGCCAGGAATGGGACTGGCCACCACGGAGTCTACCTGCACAGCCAGAGCCAGCCGTCCTCCCAGTACAGGATCAAAGAGTACCCCCTCTACATCGAAGGGAGCTCCACGCCGGTGGTTGTGCGCAGCCTGGAGAATGACCAGGAGGGACACTACAGCGTGAAAGCACAGTTTAAAACATCTAACTCCTACACGGCGGGGGGAATGTTTAAAGAGAACTGGCATGGGGAGGAAGGGGACTCCGTAAGGCTGACCCCCTCCCGTTCTCAGATCATCAGGACTCCATCTTTGGGCAGAGAGGGTCACGAGAAGGGGTCGGGAAGGACGATGGTGTCAGATGAGCTGAGGCTGTGGTACCACCGGTCCTCCCACAAAGACCACAGCCGCTTGTCGCACACTAGCTCCACTTCATCGGATAGCAGCTCCCAGTACAGCACCTCCTCTCAAAGCACCTTTGTGGCGCACAGCAGGGTATCAAGGATGCCTCAGATGTGCAAAGCAACATCAGGTGAGGAAGACGATTTGCACCCATATATATACAAGAGTCATTCCTGGGGGTTCCACATGTATAACATAAGCAAACCACCCCCACACCTCACTGCTCCGGTGGTGTGTCCTTCTGATCAGCCCTAGGTCTGCATCCGTCACAAATGACTCCTAAAACAAAGACGCAGCCAAATTCCTCACTATCGGAGGGTATTCGTGGATCTCTGCATGAGTCACTGTATTGAGCTTGCTGCTTTCTAAGCAGGAGCTACACTTCAGTAACACAGGCAGAAACACAGGGACTCTCCTGAGGGCGGGTATTTCTTGCGCTCTGAGACTCCAAACTTTTCAAATGCAGGTGTAAAGTGTGTCATCAGTTGTAATCCAGGAGAAAAAGCAGGACCCCAGCAATCAGCAATTTGGTAAACACTGGCACAGCTATACAATATGTGCTTTTCACTATCTGTGAATGCCGATGGGGGAGGAAGGGGCATGTTAGGTCAAACATTTTAGCAATAAAGGTAGGAGTTCTGTTTGTTATTTGCTTGTTTTGGGAAACAGGGTGAATCAAGAGGACAGTCCACATGAGTTCTTAAACGGTGATGAAAAAAGTACACGACTGTTGCTACTGAAATCTAAAACTGGTGCAACTGGTGTAACTAAAGGTGCAATCTTACCCTCGTTGACCCGGGAGTAAGCCCCACTGAAATCAGTGCTGCTTCTTCACAAGTAGTCATGGCTGTGATGCTCCCCTGTTCAAAATCTTGCTTTTGCCACTGACTCACTCACTGGTCTCAGCTGAGCTTTTCTCTCGCAGCCCCAGCCCTCCCACTCCTCACAATATGAAGCTATGTTGCATAGGTTAATCAAAATACAGCATGTGAAACCCTTGGAGCACTCTAAAGCACTATATAAATGCAAAGCATTATTATTTAAAATTGAAGACAAATGGATTTCAGTACCAAATTATGATGAGAATGCTCTTCTAATAAATGATTCCCGAAGGAGCGTCTCCACCCCCATCTTTCTGCCCAGGCACTGAGGTCCAGCGCTGAGGGCCTTCTGGCGGTTCGCTCACTACGAGAAGCCAAGTTACAGGGAACCAGGCAGAGGGCCTTCTCAGTAGTGGCACCCGCCCTGTGAAACGCCCTCCCACCAGATGTCAAAGAAATAAACAACTACCAGACTTTTAGAATATATCTGAAGGCAGCCCTGTTTAGGGAAGCTTTTAATGTTTGACAGACTATTGTATTTTAATATTTTGTTGGAAGCTGCCCAGAGTGACTGGGGAAACCTGGCCAGAATGGGTGGGGTATAAATTAATAATAATAATAATAATAATTTCCATTCTTCAAATGAGCTCATAAACAATGAAATCCTGGCACCACACAACTTTTTAAAAAATCAGCAACAAGGATGGCTTTTCTCCCAGTACAAGCAAAATCATGAAGAATGTTTATATTAGTATTAAAATCCACATTAGCTGTACTTGTAAAAGGCCACTTGCATAGCTTTTATTTTTAGAATTGTTATTACTCAACAGGGCAAATTAAAAGTTGGAAGGGAGGCAAGGTAATTCCCCAAATTATTCAGAAGTTCTTTCCATGTTTTTACCAACTCACTCCAACCTTTATACAATTTGGCAATCAAAATAAATCAGGAATTGAAACATTGGCCGGAATATAAGACGTACGTGCAAATAAGCCGCACCTTTAAAATTCATGGCTTATTTGTGGGTGTGGCTCACCTCCCGGCTCTACTGCCCTGAACGGGGAGGGGAGGCAGCCGGCGCTCGGTTCCAAGTGCTCTGTGCATGCCCCCCAGCACTACCTCCCCAAGCTGGCACCAGGAGAGGCTTGGGAGACGCAGGCGGGTTGTTCCGCAATTTGGGGGTGGGGGGAAGTGTGGCTTATATTTGGGACTTGTTCACCAAGGACTTCACCAAGTTATTTAATCTTTCAGTGAAATGCATAAATTTATGAAGTGTTAAAAGTATTTTCAGAAATAAAATGTAAATGTTTTCCTTCTTTAATTAACTTAAGGCAGCTAAAATATGAAGTGTATGTTAAGAGTTTGCCCTGAAGGTACTACTTCATAAAACTTTTTGTCTCTCAAGGTTCTGCAGTTGTTACTAACATCGCCAATGTCCAATTGGGTCCAGTGGCTGGTGCTCAATGGGGTTGAGTTGCAATGGTAGCAGGAGCAATAGAGCTGGCCCCCTGCAGCAAAACTCCTGTTGCCATTTGAGATGGTCTCTCATCTCCCTGAGGTTGAAGGGAGACGAGGGATGTTGTCAGTCCTTGTCACACAGAGATAACTCAACGCAGACCACCTTTTGAAACTGCACGAAGGGTGGGGGCTGGGGGGGGAGCGAAAAGGAGAGGCTGGAGATGTTGTAAGTCATGGCATGGGCAGCTGGGCTGCTGAAATAATTAACTTGCACTTATGATTTTATACTAAATAATATGCCATGTTTCATCTCCATTCCATGAGTTACTGTTGCACAGACATAGCAGCATCATTGTATTCCAGTCCCCCCAACTATATTTACATGTGTGTGTATGTTTATCTATCTATCTATCTCTGTTTCTTTCCAGCTGCCTTACCTCACAGTCAGAGGAGTTCCACACCATCTAGTGAGCTAGTGGCTACACCACCAAGCAGCCCACATCACATCCTGGCCTGGCAGACAGGGTGAGTATGGGCACAGGTGGGCACTCTTGCAATGCTTTCCGTTTCTGACCCATCTTCCCTAGATGCTAGTCAAGCCACACATACGGCACAACCAGACGCATATCTACTATCAAGTAAGTCCAGTGGGATTGGAGCTCTAGTGCAGGCCACTTGTTCTATGTTGCCATATACCCTGCTTGTCTTTATTACCCGTGCAGATGTCTTCATTTAGTTGTAAAGGGGGGGATGAGTCAACAGAAAGCTCCCAGTCAAATTCCCGTGGTCTGGACCTGTTTCCACAAGTTTCATTTTGTAGAAATCCACAGTGTGTGCACATTTGGAAGGAGTTCAAATTCAATCAAACAAAGTGGAATTTAGCTTTTTGTTTTAAATGAATGGCAATATTTGAGGCAGCTGGCGAAGGCCATTCCAGAAACACAATGGCAAATGCCCTGCACTCTATACATGTCGGATGTTCCAAAGTGTTATTTCGGAGTTAGGTTAGCTGGCCATTTCCCACTGGACAGAACTGCTCTCTCCTGCGTCTCAGGAAGAAAACCAATAGATAATATCCAGTGTGGCAGAACACTGAACTTGGATGAGGGTTTGAAGTCCTGCTCAGCCAAGCCCATCCCAAGACAACACTAAGCAAGTCACCATCTCTTAGCCCAACCTGCCTCACAGAGTTGTGATAAGGGCAAAATGGGATAAGGTGCATGTATGGCACTCTGAAGCAAGGGCAGCCAACTGTGTGCCCCCTCCAGATATTTGTTGGACTACAACTCCCATCAACCCTGATTATTGTTTATGTTGGCTGGGGCTGATGGGAGTTGCAAGTCCAACATCTGGATGTTACCATGTTTGCAAGCCACACTCTATAGCCTTTTCAGACATTTTTAAGTGTGAGAGTTTAAACTACAGCAGCTTGTGCACAAGCCCCAACCCTCCTCCAACCTTTCACACGTTGACCACAAAGACCTTCCAACCACATTCAGCTCCGTTAGAATCTCTGCAGACCATAAAAGACATTTGGCAGAGCGGGAGCACTCCTTCCCCCTACACAGTCTGAGCCCTCCCACCTTCTCTTGGATACCTGAACGCTGCAAATGATTCTTAGACAAAGGGCAGGATACAAGTGTGACAGACTAAATGGAAGCTGCCCAGAGTGCCTGGGGCGGCCCAGTTGGGTGGGCATATAGGATTAATATTACAGTGGTACCTTGGTTTATGAACTTAATCCATTCCGGAAGTCCGTTCTTAAACCAAAGCGTTCTTAAACCAAGGCGTGCTTTCCCATAGCAGCGGGGGACTCAACTTACAAATGGTACACACTCAGCAGGAAGCGAAGCATGTTCTTATTCCAAGGCAAAGTTCACAAACCAAAACACCTACTTCCGGGTTTGCAGCGTTCTTAATCCAAGTTGTTCATAAACTGTTCTTAAACCAAGGTACCACTGTATTATTATTATATTCTTGCATAAATTTTGTCTCTCAAATGTTCTACTACCAAAAATAGTCCAGAGTTGGTGGAGTGCCTAAAAGTATGAGCTGTGTTGGTCTGTGGTTCAAATGCTGGCTTTGAGCAGAATCAGTGGCTCCGTTTTATTATTGCATGGGAAGCAATAGGGGGATAATAAGGCTGCGTGAAGTGCTTTGAACAGATGGGATTTGCTTTATAAATGCTGGGTATTGTTAGTACTTAAAGAAAACAAGTCATGCACCAACTTGCATACCTGGATACATTAAAACATGGTAACAACTGTATGCTTTTTAGAGGCAAGCTCCTTTTGTCACTGTGGGAATTGTGTTGCCTTGCCCAGCAAAAAAAAACCTCCCAATTACTTTCTTTTTCCACGCCCCTTCCCCTTATCCTTCGCACACAAATCAAAGTGCTTAAAATTCTCCTTCGCATTCTCCCTACGTTACTAACTTCTTTTTGTCTTCAAAGATGATTCACCAACCTGTTTCTGGCTGGATTAATAAGCTCTTAACAAGTGTTTTGTGTCACTGTTTTTCTTTAACATCTCATCTTTCCTCTTTCTCTTTTGCCTGTCCTTTGCTCAGAGACGCTACAGACAACTCACCCACTATGGATGAGTCTCAGTCTCCAACTCAACAGAGTACTGATGAATAGAGGTATAGTGAGGGGATGTTTTCTATGTTGGACCCCCCCCCCCCCGCTCCATGCCTCTGCCCCTCCACCTTTGGTTTCCCTGTGGATTTTGTCTTCTTGTAAAAGCACCCTGTGCTAGTTTTATGGGAATGTGAATTCATTTTGTTTGTTTGTTTGTTTGTTTTTGTTTAATTGTGTCCAACTCTTCATGACAGCATGCACCAGTGCACATGAATTCATTACTGGCTAGTTATTTGCATCCATTAGACCCAATATATGAGATATGCATGATTCCAAGTTGCAGATAGGTGCTGTCTTTAAATGAGAGAGTCTTTTATGCCTACATTTACTGTGTTGTGGGGAATAATCTGCCTGTCACAGACAAGGAGAGGCTTGTAAACCACCACAGTGCCATTTTTCAATTAATAACCCCCAAATATGACCCACTACAGATGGTGTTAAACAAGGTTTCATGTCATCAATATCATTATTATTATTATTATTATTATTATTTTAAAACTGTCTTAGAAAAGGCACAATTAAGTACTTTCTAGAAGCTGCCAAGTTAACGGATTATTGACCATAGGACTTCATTCTGTTGAGTTTCCATTAGGTTAACCAACAAAGTCTATCTGAAGCAGCCTTCGCCAACTTGTTGCCCTCCAGATGTTTTGGACTTTAGCTCTCGCCAGCCTTAGGCAGCACATGTGCCAGGACACCAGGCTGGTGAATTCTAATCTAAATACTTGTTGCAATGGATTACTACATACTGCAATTTTTATGCACATTGTTGGGAGTGGGAAATGGTAAGCAGGGAAGTCTGAGAGAAGTAAAATGCAGAAAAATACAGGTTCTAACAGTTAGACCCATGTCTAAATGTGTATAAAACCACTAGTGACAAAAAGTGCCCCTGTACAGTCACAAGTATTTATTTATATTTGCTAACTTAAAGTAACATCTTCCCTGAATAAATCACATGCAGTTGCTGGTGTTTGGTGTCAGATTTGCCACCAGCAATGAGAAAAATTTAAAAAATTGTCCAGTAGCAGCTTAGAGACCAACTAAGTTTGTTCTGGGTATAAGCTTTCACGTGCATATCTGAAGAAGTGTGCATGCACACGAAAGCTTATACCCAGAACAAACTTAGTTGGTCTCTAAGCTGCTACTGGACAATTTTTTTATTTATTTTGACTGCGTCAGACAAACACTACCTGAACCAGTAATGCGGTTACCCTAGGTTTGTCATTCCCCCACTTTGACAGTGTACCTTTCCAAGAAGACTGATACATGGACATTTATTAGATAAAACCTTTTCCCAGCATGGAGTGCAGGTGAGAGCAGCTTCAGTAGGCCAGGTTGTTGTTTAAAGCCTATACTTCTTCTTGGGACAGTGGGAGGCGTCTAATCTCATGAGCTGAGCTGGGGAATAGCGCAATAGCTCACAAGAGGGGGCCAAACCATAACAGCAATTACAAGACACTGATTTATGCGTGCTCCCATCTCTGAATGCTTGTGTGCCACCTTGCATGTATCTGTCCACTCCTGTTCATTCGTTCCTTCCTTCCTTCCTTCCTTCATCTGGGCATGCCCTTCCCTTCAAATACTGGTAGATAAGATGTTTGCTCCATGAATGGAAGTTCCCATTCCTCTGATAGTTACTATTGCTGTGTGTACTTTATGATGTACTTTAACTTTCAAAAACACACAAATCAAATAGGGTTTGTGGCAAAATTGATGTCATGGTGCACGGTTAGCTTTAGACACCAATATATTGTCACAGGATTACCCCGGGAAAGATTTCACAGGAGGCGGGGTGGGGAACATGCCTTTCTGGGAGGCCTTTCAAGGGTCCCGTGACAGTGGTGTGCAGGGCCAGAAGCAAAAGTGAGTGGGGCAGCAGGTGACTCTTACCTTTGTGCAGAAGAAGTCAGAGGTTTCTATATTTCTTGGTGTCCAGCTCTGGGCACCACAGTTCAAGAAGGATGTTGAGAAGCTGGAACGTGTGCAGAGGAGAACAACCCACATGATCAGGGGTGTGGAAACCAAGCCTGAGGATGAGTGGTTGAGGGAGCTGGGTATGTTTAGCCTAGAAAAGAGGAGACTGAAGATGATTGCCATCTTCAGATATCCCAAGGGCTGTCACACGGAGGAAGCTTGCTCTCTCCTCCTGCAGGGGCTAGGACCTGAAAGTATGGCTTCAAGTTGCAAGAAAGGAGATTCAAACTAACCATCAGGAAGAACTCCTGACAGTAAGAGCTCTCCTTCCTCGGAGGTCCTTATGCAGAGGGTGGGTGGCCACCTGTCATGTATGCTTTAGCTGAGACATTCCTGCACTGCAGGAGTTTGAAATAGATGACCCTTGTGGTCCCTTCCAACTCTACCATTCTATAATTGTATGGTTCTCTGTGTCCTCTATCCAAGCAACCTAGTTTCTACACATTCATACACCTCTCTCTCTCCTCCATCCAGGCAATCAAGAGGCATAAACAAGAGGCATTCTAGCTGGGCAAATAAGTTGGGGAAGAGTTCTGATGGCCTCATTTGGCCTGCAGCCCTTAAGTTTCCCCACTCATCTTACAGCAGCAAATGCACATGAAAGTTACCAAGAGTGTGTTTTCTCCACTTCTTCAACCTCCATTGCTCTAGTCTCTGAGGTTGTAGTCCTACTGCCTCTACCCAATGTGCTAATGTGAGTTTCTATCCCTTCTCTCTACAGGAGCTACAATGATAGCTGTTACTTGGATTCTCCCCTCTATCCAGAACTAGCTGATGTCCAGTGGTACGGACAGGAGAAAGCCAAGCCTGGAACTCTCGTGTGAATCCCCTTGACCTCAGCTGTTCAAACGCATCAATGCCATTCTGAAAAATCACCTCACGGCCTCTCATTTGCCTTACACTGGCGCCTGACACCAGCTTCAAGTCAAAGCACTTTTTGCATAAGGCAACTGAAGATGATATTAGAAAAACAGATCCATCCGCAGCCAGTAGCAGAAAACAAATTCCACCAGTCCTGGTTACTTCAAACTGCCATGTGCCTCACAGAGATCACCCCAGAGCAGAGGGCAAATCTACAAATAACTTGAATGTCAAGAACACCACAGGCAGCCAATTCAAACCATTCAAGGTTACATACCGTAAGCCTCTTTCTTTGATATGTACAACTGTTCTAACATATATGATTAGAACTCTAAAGTCAAAGTCAAGTACTAGTTAACGCTAATGTGACAGCTATCATGAAATAGCCTTTTCATTGCAGAAAAAGACTCTAGGGAATGGAGAATGATCCTATCATTTCAGAGCTGAGCCAGAATACTGTACTGCAACTGTTCTGTGCTGCCAAAGATTTCAGTAGCTGTATTATGATGCATTTAAAAGTATCCATTTTCCCCAGAAACAGTAACACTACCGTACTATTCTGTAACTTGGTCTCCATCTTCTCCATCTTGATGCTCTAAGCCCCACTCTTCTATGGTGATACGCATCCCACACAACCTGGGCAGATATCATCTGAGAAAACTGAAAAGATGAACAAGATGGCACCCAAGGGCAAGGAATTGCTTATTTTTAACGTTCCTGTGATTAGTTGCAAGTAAAACAACCAATACATTTTTCAAAGGATTTCTATGATCAGTTGTGAAGTAAAATGCCAAAAAGCGTTGTTTTGTTTAAAATCAATTTGCATAGAAAATGTCTCACATTAAGGAAACGCACACCATGTAAGCTTGACAGCAAAATGCAGTAATACTTGTGTGGGGAAGGGCTTACTGACTGGTCAGGGAAGTAAACTATGCCTTTAAAGAGGAGTGCTTGGCAGTTTTTATTTGTTTACGAGCAGTTTAGGTTGTTTTCCTAAGGTGAATCATGAAGAGCTTACAAAACCTTTTGACACAAAGTATGGTTGTCTGCCAATACCAAAAGAGAGGAAACTACAAGTTTACATGTACACTTGAGCAATGCTTTTTTATACACTTCTAGAAAGCCATCACACTTCACAAGGCCTCAGTACTTTTATAATGAACTAATGCACAAATTTATAGGTCTCTGGTCAACAGCTAGTTTGCTGGAGGACCACCAGGGAGAAGGAATGGCCAGGAAGAAGCAGGGATCACAACAACCCTCCCAAGCCCATAGACCACCTCCCAAGTCCCAATGCCAGTAGTATTTTGCCCCTGGATGGACAACAGTGAGGATCAGAATGCCCTTTTCTGGTGCCACCAGTTGCTCAACCCCTGATCTCAATGGATATGGGAGCAGGCACACCAGGTCTTCACTGTGGTGTGATGCTGCTGTCGTGCCACCCAACGGCCAAGTGTCTTGCCCCCTTCCCCAAATGTTATGTTTGTGTGCATGCCGCTGACAAACTGAAGAGAGGCTCTAAAAAGAAAAGCCCTAAAGGCCAATTTTGTTGAATAAAAAAAGAAACCTTCTGTTCCAAGAAATAATCAGATGCCACAAACACCAGGAACACAAGAAACCTAGATTCTCCCAAATGGAACAAAAAAACTACTGCTCTTCCCAGAAGGAATGGTGGAAGATTTTCCACTGTGAAGTAGGGCTGGGCAAAATCTGATATATCATCAGCTAAACATTGCAATATACCAATTATTACGCAATAAGGATGGAGGCACTGGCGGGCTTCATGGTTTTTCTTGCATTGTGATATTTGCATAGCGCACACACAGACACACATGTCATGATTTGTGATATATTGCCAGGTCAAAAATTATGAAGCCAGTATCAAAATATGGACTTCCGAGCCATATTAATGTATCGCGCAGCCCTATGGTTAAGACTCAGTAAGGGTCTGCACAAGAACAGGTTGTCTTATTTCTATTTCATATTCATCAAGAAGGCATTAAGTAAACATCCACATCTTAAGCCCTTATGCCATTGTGACGAACAGAACAAATGACATTTCATTTGAGGCAATAACCGCAGTCTGTCACCAAGTTAGGCTTAAGCAACACTGAAGTCAGTAGAATCCAAGCCCCTTAACAAGTACAGTACAGGTTTGCAGCCAATGTTGCTTTTAAACATCTCATCTTAAAATAAGATTGGAAAATGTATTGATTTAGTCTCTCTTAAAAATGAAGTATCAGCAAAATAATAAACTATGATGACAACATGCAACTTAAATGGCTTCTTCTTAACGTTTTACCAAGGAAATTCTCCAAAGTTAATGTTTCTTCTCTCCTACACACTGCCCCTCTTTGTGTGTCTCTGTGTGTAGCAGTGCCCTCTGCTGGCAACATCCAGCACGTGGCTTCACAAACCAAGACAACCAACCTTTTCAACTTAAGTACCATATTTTTCCATGTATAAGAAAAAATAGTGTCAAAAATTAGTGGGTGTCTTATACACGGATACATCTCCCCCCCCCCCAATTTTCTTGAACCTGAGTCCCCCAAAATAGGGGCCGTCTTACGGTATATGTAGTATATGGACTTAAACTGGTTTAACATTCATTCCCTCACTGTGGAGAACTATAGTTTCCAGCATACGAAAGGACTGCTAACAGAATTTGCAGCCCCTTCATTAAATTACACTTCCTGTAAATTCTTTAGCAGAAGCCATGACAGGTAAAACTGGTAGATTACTGATTAAACTCACTAGTCCAGGCTCCACCTAAACAACTTGATTTGTTTTAATTTGTATCTGAAAAGTGAATCGGAATGCTTGCCAAAATCACCTTAGTAAACATACCAACAGTAACAGAAATCAGTGTCACCCAGTCGAGCTAAAAAGTTATTTGTGACTAGTTTGCTTCAGTGCTTCAATGGTCACACCTGAAAGCAGATGGACTGGGGCTCCTTCCTTTAGCAGGCTGTTTGGATGTGATCCTGATGGAGCAATAGTTCCCGTCTGTTACATCCTAATGAGAACTGGCATGTTATTTTGCAGCAATACCGGCAGCCCTGGGTCAATAGAGAATGGGCTCAAATTTTCAGAAGCAGAGTAACATTCTCAAGGGGGTGGGAGGGAGGTCATGTTGGTTAGGGGAGAGCAGGGTGTGTTTCATTTTTGTTTTTTCAGTCAAGGCACTTGTGAGCCAGTCTGGTAGTAAAGACAGAATTTAAGTAAAACAGGTTTTACTGTTTAACTCAATTCAGTTATACAAAACTGTACATAAAGTGTTAATCATGAGATTAACATGTTTTGAGTATGATATGAGGGGGTAAACCATAGCTATTGTATACATGCACTTGACTACCCCCACTAATAATCCCCTTGAATTTTGCTTTTGTATCCATGAAAAGGTCCCTCATCCAATATTGCATTTTTGTCCGTATGTACAAACCACCACCCTGGCAGGGTTTATTTTTAAAATAATATTATATGCAGTTGAGTGTTGAAAATGTTGGGAGGGGGGGAGGTCCAGTTTGGTTTGTTTTGTTTTCCCACCCCAGTATTAGTTTTAGTTTTGGACATAGCAAACCCCAATCAGGTGCTATCAGATGACCAGTTACTGCTTAGTTAACTAGATGTAAAGTTTTACATACATACACACATACATACAAAATGGACTCTAGTTTAAAATAAGGGGGGAAATTAGAACTCTTCTGAAATGGACTGTAGAGCATGTAAAATGATTTTATTGAAACTGTGCAACGGTAATCAAGGGGAAGGAAAAAAATGTTATGTTGTAGAAAAAGTTGCAGAGTTTTTGTAAAAAAATCTGCTTTTAATTTATTCTTTTTCTATTAAGAATTTGTATAGTTACCTTTACATTTTGCAAAAACAGTGTTGTCAACACTTCCTTATTAAAGCAATTTGAAGATGAAATTTGGTGTCCCTAATTTTTTCTGCAGTATCCATGGTGACTTTATGAGCAGTTTCTCTTAATTTAGTGGTGCCCACTCCTAGTTGTGCCTACTGGCTCGGTGCACACAACACATTAAACAATAGTTTAAATTAAATGGTTTCTGTGAATGAGCAGTGTGTTGTTCCAGTCCCGCTCCCCAAGCATGGTGGAAACAAACCAGAGGCTAACTTGCTGTTATATGTATGAAGCTGCAATCGTCTAACAAGCCACAATACACCGAGATTTCCAGTGATGTGAGAACCAGGCCCCTGCCTTCTGTCTTGCATCAGCGGCTTCAAACATTAGTGTCAGCATTTGTGCAAACCACTTTTACTCTTTTATATCCATGTGCAAGTACACTAGAGGGTGGGTAACTAAATTTAGGGTAAAAATAGGGCCTAAAGCTAAAATACTACCAAGCAAGATACCTCTCTTTGAGAGAAGGGTTCTAGCTTATGAAACTATCTCCCCCTCCCATCCTAAAGTCTTATTTATCAAGATTCCAGCGAAATCCTTCAAAACATTTCTGCTCAATTGAAGAACAATTTTCTTGTATTCATCAGCTAGTGATGGTTATCCAGGTTGTCCCTTGTGTAGAAGGGCATATATCTCCAATATATTTATTGAAAAGAACCATTAGCTGGAACACCATCTTTGCCACCAAATGCAGCATTCCCAACCTATTGTGTTGGCTCTTTGCATGGTGAAGCAGCAGCCAAGTACCGGTATAACAAGGGGTGCTCAGCTCTCCCTACATTTATAGCATTTCAGAGGCAGCACGTCCCCCACCCCAATGGAGGCGGGATTTGAGATGCACTTGCTAACCAGGTAGAAACAAGCAGCAGGAAAAGAGCCTGCAGAGGAAAAGTGTGCACAGGAAACAGTGGCCAGCAAGTGTGCACAGCCCCTCCCGCCAGCAGTTTTCTTCCCGCAATCCCATGCCACCCAAAAACCAAACAAGGTTGGGAATCCCACATTTGTCACTGAATGTGTGTACCTTTGCCCTACTGTGACTGAAGCTTTTCTAGCACATTCTAAAGATTCAAAGTAAAGTTATTCCCATTTAAAGGCAATTAATTGAACAAATATGGAGGAAAGGCTTATGGTGCCAACATGCAAAAAACAACCCAATTCAACACTTACTGACCTCAGCAAGCAACCAGCATCTCAAAAGGCCCTTTGCAAAAATCGTCAGAGGGAGTTTCTCTCAACACACTGCAGGAGGGCTTTTCTAGAACAAGATACCCGTCCCCTTCCCTAATTCGCATTTAAAACCCTGCCCCGTGCCATTCCTGACATTGTTGTTCTTTATATTCTTTTGAAAGTATGAGAGCTTTTAAAATAAAATATTTAAACTGAGAAAGCTAGGACAATACACCAGTTATCAGGAAAGGCGATGCTAAACCTCTGTGTGAAGTAACCCCACCATTCCCTCCTTCCCACGCCCCGTGCCCCCAGGAATGCGAGAATGAGCCCATAAACTTGGTATCATCACACTCTGGAAACAAAAGTCCCGTTTACTTTACCACAGTCCTGTAAGAAATCCAGTCTCGACTGCCACGTTCTGGAGGAACAGACATTCTTCTGAGAGTTTTCTATCTGGCCTCCCAGACAGATACTGGAGTAAAGAGCCTCCAGTCTTCCATGAGAAGCAGCTGCCACAGCAGCAATCACCCTATAATCTGTGCCTGGTGACTAAACAGAACAGAAACAGATCAAAATCCTGTTTAAAAATGCAAATGTTTTATTTGCTGCTTACTCAGTTTCTTAAAGATGAAAATATCCTGAACTGCCAGAAGCTTGTATTGTTCATATGATACAACAGGATCAAACCCCATGAAAACCCTGCCAACTTCAGAGGATGGCAAGAATTGAGCTGAGGGAGACTTCCAGAAGTTTGTCAAATGAACTACAAAGACAGTTTCAACCATCCTGAAAGAGAATAGCGCACCTGGACTATCAATATTCAGAGACCAAAGCAACTACATATTTACAAATTAAGAACCTCCTGCATTGTATCTTCCAGCCACACTCAGCAATAGAATCTCAAGTATTCAAGTGGCCTTAAATAACCCTCCCTCACACAGTAATTCATGATGTCCCAAGACATTATCAAATAATCCTATGTGCCTATGAGGTCAAAGTATCTACCCACACAAGAGAGGCTGCCCGGTGTGTCCCTGAAAGATTAAATGTTGTGGACTCATGTCTTTCCTATCAACCTCTATGAAAGGGGAGAGGGAGGAAAGTTACTGCGCTTCTTGCATCAGATGTAATAATATTGTTCCACGTCTCTCCAAGTGAAAGCACAACAGAGGTGCACACCTTCAGAGGAGGCTGCTTCCTGCATCTCTGGATGAGTTACTGTTCTGGGCATGCTTCCTGCCATTTGGGAGTCATGCTTGTATTCGTGGTCAGTGCACAGCACACAAGGAATGGGCTCCTCTGAAATCAAGTTTTACTCCTAATTATTAAAAATAAATGTTTTCTGCAATGAGTGAAGTTTTGTCTCCATTTTAAAGAAAAGGTTGCCTGAACTATCAGAAATATGGGAAGCACAGTCTTACTACCATTATTCTGAACAAAACTGATGTACATTTGAAGAATTTAAGCTGCAAGACACACACTTGGAAGGCAAAGTGGCATATGTGGATACTGTTCCGTAAACAGTCACAAATTCATTCAGCCTAAGAGCTGTAATGGAAACGTCATGGACCAGAGAATCTTGGCTAATCTGCATACTTTAGCTATTTGCAATTAGCATGTTTAGCATTGTTATCTGCATGAACATTATGGATGCCAAGGAACAGCTGGTGTATACATTTCATGTGTTAGCCCTCACATCAAATAAGGCAGGCACTGAATTAAATTAAAGGCATTAAAAGTGCTCTTGAATGCACCCTCAGAACTTACATTTTCATATTTTTCTGCAAGCTGAACACTAAACATTTACTCAATGTTTTCATACCAGCCTATGTCCTGAAAATGACCTGCCAATCCCTACACAGTAAAAATGAACAAGTATAATTAAGCTCAAACTGCTGAACCTGACTGACTCAAGGTCTATTTCCTTCCATATAAACCTGCTCTTGCTTTAGAGATCTGTTTTGAAAGACCTAATCTCTGTGCTTATCAACCTGGACCATTAGGCAAATCAGCACTATCCTTCTTCATGGGATGGATCAGTCTATGTCTGGTCTGCCCCATTCCTGCACATATTCATTCTTAAATCCATTCCATTGTTGCATTTGTCTGTGCAATGCTAATAAACACAAAATACTACTTAGAGAGCATTTTGTCAGGAAATACTTATTTTATCTTTTATATATAATTTTATTGAATTTCCTATTTTTTACGAAATTGACTTCAAATTAAATACTTGCATTGTTTCATGCACTGACTTTTCACTCACACTTCCAGTGTTTTTATTCACTCTTTTCTACTGTATCTGAAGAAGTGTGCATGCACACGAAAGCTCATACCAAAATAAAAACTTAGTTGGTCTTTAAGGTGCTACTGAAGGAATTTTTTTCTTTTTTTCTATTTTGCTTCGACTCAGACCAACACGGCTACCTACACCTGTAACTAACTCTTTTCTACTGTGTTATATATCAAACTCTTAACTTATAGAAATCCCTCCAATACAATTACTTTAGCATTTTTTCTTTCGCTGCTCCCATCTTGTACATATTTTATCTCAATGTATGCCTTCCGAAATTTATTTTATCTTAAAATACACATTTCTGCTAATTTGGAGACAAAAATTTGAATTCAGCACCACGCTATTACCATTATTCTTCCGGTACAACCATTTCTACTCACCAGATGGAATGAGCGCCCTTCTTCCCCTCCGAGGCAATGTGGGGGAGGTGTGCGGTACACAAGGGGACGAGGGCTGCTGCAAAAGCCCTGCTGCACTAGCAGAAGTCCTTGAGGTACCACAAAATTCAGAGAAGCATGAAACCCCAAGGATAATCATGTTCCAATCCATATCTCTAGTTAAAATGAACATTTTCGCTTAAAATGGATTAGTTTCTTGCTGAAAACTATGTGTCTGGAAAGTATAGTTAGTTGATGCTTTATTCATTGTTCAATAATTTTGCTTTTGTTTCTACATCTCTCAGTTTAAGAGCATGCAACCAAACAGGATGCATTCTTCACCATCTTGACAGTCCCCTCCACCTTCCCTCCCAATCTCTCTTTCGCCTCTCCTTGTGTCAAATGTCAGATGCTGGGAGCAGAGAACTGTCATTTTACTGCAGTTCTATAAAGTGCTATTCACACGTATGATGGCATTAAAAATAATGATAAACTTCTTCAGGAGTATTCAAACTTCCATTTTTTTCGGTAGCTGGTAACAAGGAAATCTTTACAACTTATTCCTGCGTGATGGAAAAGTTAGTTTACTGAGCAGGTTGAGTCCCCGAGTGTTTTTCCCCTGCCAACAAACAGTTAACTGGCAACAGTTCCTGAATGGCCAGAGTTGCAAGGGAGGCGGAGTGGGGATTCTGTCAGGAGGACTGAGGAAAGAGACAACTCTCAGGAGATGCTCTCAGGTTCTGGATCACAGGACCCTGTTAAAATAGACAAGACACAGTCCCACAAGGTGTTTTGCAGGAAAATGCAGAGGGAATACTGTACTCTGACAGGAAAGGACAATAGTGGTTCTGAGGCCAAGGAGGATTTGGGGGTCTATAAGGGAAACAGTCCAGTTAAAATCCTACGTTCCTGAAGTGTGTGTGGAGAAGTCTGAAATTGGGGGTTTTACCTGAGGGAAAGGGAAACAGGGCTGACGCAATGGCGCCAGGAAGAGAGTGCGCCGCTGCGCCCTGCTCCTAGTAAAAGTTGGAGAAGGGTTCTTTGAAAGATCTTTTCCATTTACTTGTTACTTAACAGTGTCATTATCATTATCCTACAAATTATTGTAATCCTACAATAATCCTACAAATAATCCTACAAATTATTGTTCAAATTTTGGTGGCAGAAAAATCCTCCAGACTCCCCACCCCCCCAAAAAAGACAAGATAGCATTTCATAAGACAACGAAGTCATAATGCACAAAGACAAGAGGCAGCAGGATACCAGTTTAGCTGGACATGTTATGTTCACCCTAAAGTTCTCACACCACAGTGTGAAGTTAAGTGTCCTGGTGGCAATCATGAAAAAAGATTTCTGATACAAAAATCAATCAATCAATCAATCAATCAATCAATCAAAAGCTTGGGTGGATTTATTAGAAATATATTTTTTCTATAAATGAAGTCCCAAGAAATTAAAATGGTCCTATGTACAATGATAAATACAACTCATGTTTCAAAACTGATGAAATCAGTCCTTATAAAGCAAGGCTCAAAATCTCAAAGGCAAGGCAGAACTGAACCTCTTGCTCTGATAAAAATTAAATGAAAACACACACATCTACAAACGTGTCCTCAATTAAAGCTAGCGAGACAAGCCTGCAACATATTCCAGCCCAAGACTTGAAGAAGACATAAAAGTTCATCAAAAGGCAAAATGAATGTGATCTGTACAACTGAGCCTCAGTAAAGCTGCATGCCTTTCTTCTCGCACCGCAGCTCACTCCAATTCCCAAAATGAGAGCAGTTCAGAGATTGCTTTCTTCTCTCACAACCTGCGTATCCACATTGTCACAGCGCATTGTACTCCACACATTTGGATGGGTCGGTAGGGAAATGTTTCTGGCAAATGGTCATCAGCCTCTTCAAGCCCTGCAGAGATAAATACAAGAATGGCATGCTGGTAACCAAGACCAGACACGGGAGGGTTGCAGCCCATGGGCAGAGTGGATCTGTGCTTACAAATGCTGAACTCTTAAGACTAAAGAAAGTGAATCTCCAGACAATGGATCCACCACTCTTTATCTCACCTGGATGTACTTCCTCTGAGTTTCATCATTCAGAACATGAGCCACATGCTTTGAGAAAATCTTCTCTCGACCAGTTCGCGCATGGATGCCCACCATAGTGACGCCGATAGGCCAGGGGGCATTCCCAATGGCCATCTGCAGATAGGCATCATTAGCCTGCAGAAATAAAAGCAGGCAACTGACGGTCAAGGCAAAAGAAACCAGGGGAGGCACAGAGCCTGCAGGGACAGCTAAAAGAAAGCCAAGAGCCCCATCTTCAGATTTTGTGGCTAACAGTTCTGAGCACACCTGCAGTCCTCATGCTTACAAACTTTATGCAAAATAGCTCCACAATAATTATTACTTTCACTGACAAGGCACCAAAATTAGCATTTCTCGAAACAGTAAAAATCTTACTAGATCAGTTTACAACAAAACACAAAAAACCACTCTAAAAAACAGCATATCCCAGATCTCATTAATCAACACAGAAATTTTCAGAAGCTTGGATAGCGTTATGTGATTAACCCACCCTGCCCAGTGTCTGACAATGTCCACATGCAAACCTGAACGTTAGCCAGTCCAAGTCTCAAAGAATCATACAATGCAATATGTTCTCCCATCCCTGCACCTGAAGGTCTAAACAACTTATACATGCTTGAACCTGCATTTCTATGCTTATTAGAGCTAATAATATTTCTCTGAAGGGTTAAGCTAGAGACACTTTCACGTCCCTTAATGCAGGGGTGGGGAACCTCTAACACAAGACCTAATT
Organism: Zootoca vivipara; assembly: GCF_963506605.1. Taxonomy (NCBI): domain Eukaryota; kingdom Metazoa; phylum Chordata; class Lepidosauria; order Squamata; family Lacertidae; genus Zootoca; species Zootoca vivipara. The sequence continues at coordinate 1,617,923 of NC_083285.1, forward strand.
AGGCCCACCAGGCCATTTGGCAAAGTCACACTTAGTCACCAATCACCCAAAGTCCCATATGACATCAGATGCAAGCTGTTAAAAATACGGCTGGGCTAAGCCAAAAGGGGCTTCAGAAGCATTGCCAATCAGCTTCCAAGGAAGCACAGTGATTTGAAGTGCTGAGGATCAGCTGATTGTGGGGGCTACAAAGCACAGTGCAGGATTCTTTGCAAGGGGTTAGCAAGGAGTCCTGGGCTGGACTTTGAAGCCTCAATATTCAATGGTGCTTTGAAGTCCCAACAGTCACCTAATTGTTGGGGCTTCAAATGTCACCTCACATCACTGTGACACCAGGTGACCCCCCGTCAATTTTTTTTTGCTCGAGGGAGTGATGGAAGATAAAAATATTGCCTGCACCTGCCTTAAGCCAATTAAGCCACAAAACACAAATATCAATGACTCTGTAAAAGTTCAGTACCTTCACATACTCCCTTTGCAGCATGAACTTGATAATGTCCGTTATTGATTCCTTGATGTCGGCAGGGATATTCTAAAGACAGACAAAACAGCAAATATACAGTGGGCAACGAAACTCGTGGTTCTCATAGCACACTATTATCTTAAATAAGATCACAGATATGATCAACCCTCACAGCCAAAAACGCTTACTTTTGGAGACACTAAGAACTAGCCAGCCTGAGAGAAACCCAGCTCCTTTGTTTGTGCCTGAGTGACTGAAGCAGGCCCGCTTCCAGAGCAGCATGTTAGTTCCTTTGAAAGCGAGCAGTTCTGCTGTACAGTACTGAGAGTGGCTGCAAAAGCCAATCACACCTGATACAGAGATAGAACAGAATAAGAGAAGCTTAACCTCAAGGGGGTAATTATGCTGCGACAAAGAACACACCTTTGCGTATGAGTGGAGGCTTCAGACCTACAGGAGCTTTTATTTATTTGCAAATCTGCAGGGAAGCAGCCAACCCCACTAATTTGCTTTGTCTAGACAAGTGCTATTTCTCCTTGCTTTCCCCAGCCATCCCACCAACTCAGCCCCCACTCCCGTGGTGCTCCAGCTCTGCTCCAGGCTAGGAGGATCTGAGTGGCAGAGGCAGGCAGCTCATTGTTGCCACGGGCTGAGTGTCCTCATGGCTCTGCTTCACTATCCTTGGAGAGAAAAACATGAGCCCTGGAAGCTAGTCCACTAGGATAAAGGAGGCCCTGCTTCACCCATCTCAGTCTTCCCTCAGCCAATCCTTTGCCTTCTTCCCTGCCGCCAGTCAGGGGGTGGATCTCCCTGTCCAGAATCCAGAATCCCTAACACGGCAAAACCTTTCTTAGGTCAATCAAAACATCACAAAACAGTGTGAGAGATTCTGAGTTCTCATCACCAAGCTAGATTGTAAACAAAGTGTGGGACGGAGGGTAACAAATGTCTGGTGGCAAAACATTCCTGCCTAAATCTAGTAGAAGACTTAAGATAGAGTGTGGCTGAAGTTACCCTTTTCCGAAGTTTTCTGAAGAGAGGTCTCAGGTAGGATTCTGTCTGCTTCTGAGTGGCGCTGGTCAGTTTGCCTTGTACACCCCGCTTCACATCGTCTTCTCTGGCGTTCAACTCCTTAGCCCAGACTCCAAGAAGAAACTGAAGAGGACAAACAGATTTAAGCCATTACTGCCACACAGTGGCTAAATATGAACAGTGTCCATAAACTAAAGCTGCAGCCCCATGCATTTACTTACAAAGAAATAGTACTTGCAACGTTAGTTAATTCTGGATAGATCTGTATCTGATTGGGTTGTAATTATTTCACAATTCAATCTATAAATGAATCAATGTTTTCCATGTAACAGAATAGTCCTAGAAAATGATGATGCCCCAGCCATGTCAATGATTGCTTACAGGCCAGAGGTTCTTGCTTGTTAGGCTATTTACCTTCAAGAATTTGGTTATGATATCCATGTCTTTATGGTCATCCCCTTGTCCTAAAGATTCTCCCAAAGCCTGAAATAGAGAGATTTTCCATTGAGATGTCTTCCAAAAACAAAAATAACTGATGCAGGTTTACATAAAGAACATAATATTCCAGATAAAATTAGGAAGTACTTCACAGTGTTCTGGAAAGGCTCTCCCTTTAAATTGCATAGGTCAGGGTTGAGAATGCTAACCAAGTCACATTCCAGTGTTTACTCATATATTCTATGGAATTTTTCAGTTTGTTCCTCTTAACAAGAGAGTCCCCAGGGACAGACACAGCTGAGTGCAGATATGGCATGTTGCCCTCCAAGACACAACAGAGAGGATGCAGACTCATCAAATCCAACAATTGTCTTCCATTCCTGTTGATCATCAGGAAAGGTCGGGTTCCTTGGGCCACAGTCAATGCTACCCAAATGATGAATTTCTCGTAAGAGATGGGGTACGACTCATGAGGATGGGGGGGGATGTGTTTGGCAGGAGCCCCACAAGCCTCATCATGTAGACTTTAAACTAACCCTGCAGGGAAGGGAACCCAAAGCCCAGAGATAAGAACTGGGCCATGTATGAGAGACAAGAAAGGAAGACACAGGGCAATGAAGGCGATGCCTAGTACAGACACAAGCACACACACCTGTACAGAAATCCATGAATCTGAGAGTGGAAGCTCTGTTGAAAGCATCTGAGTAAGGATAAAAGGAGAGAAAAACAAGTGGCATCATTGTGGCAGCATACTACAAATTACCCAGCCAATTGGAAAATGTGGGTGATGATTTCCTAAAACAGATTACAAAAAGAGAATATGATGGGTGTAACAGAGGACTTCAACTGCCCTGGCATCTGCTAACAATTGAATGTCTAATAAATCTTTGCCTTCCTGATCAACCTGCACAAGGAACAAGGAAGGAGCTGAGATCTTGGACTTCATAAAGACCTGCTTGATGAAGTGAAAGTGGTGTGAGCCTTGGGGGATTCCAAGGAGAAGGGGCATAGCTCTGTGGCACAGCACAAGTCTGCATGCAACAGGTCTTAGGTTCAATCCTGGTGTCTCCAAGTAGAGCCAGCACTGACTCCTGCTGGAAACCCTGGAAAACCGCTACCAGCCAGTGCTGAGTCTCATCCATCCGTGGTCTATGTTGGTTGAAGGCAGATTCCTGTGTGATAGCAAGGGACATGAAAACAAAGCCAAGTTGGATTTGTACCTTGGGCTTTAAAGAAAGACAGCTTTAGGAAGCAGTAGAATTCCATGACTAGAAATTCTGAATAAGAAAAAAAGAGCACAAGTGGAATGGGAGATTCTGAAATGTGGAAATAGTGAAAACACAGTCGCAAACCATTCCAGTGAGAAAACAGGAGATATCCCAAGAGACCAGTGTGAATGCACACAGAGCTCTCCAGTGAGCAGAGACTTTAAAAAGACACATACAGGAGACAGAGGGAGGCACATATGACAAAGGACAAGTTTGATGGAGGATCCCAAACCTGTAAAGATGGTTTCAGCAAGGCTGAAGCCTGGAAGAAGCAAAAGCTTACAAGAGATGCTAAAGACAAAAATATAGGGATTCACTGGATATGTTCAGAGGCAGAAGAACAGGAAAGGGGTAGGTCTGCTGCTTGGAGAAGATGAAGAAATGAATGACAGGTGATGGACAGAAGACGGAACCACTCAATTCCAAGTTTGTTTCAGTGGCCCCAAATGGAATTGTTTTCAAACTGGGGAAAGTAGAACAAGTGAGGCATGTGAGTTCAAGTCCCACGGGCCAGATAAATTATGCTGCAAGCTGTTGAAGAAACTTGCAGGTTTTCTTTCAGAGACAGTTACTGTAATCTTTGTGAATAATTAGGAAACAGACGAGGTTCTGTAAGACTGGAGTTGGGTAAATATTGCCCCTATCTTCCAAGGGGGGGGGGGGGGGTTGGATCCGGCCACTCCATTTAACACTGATACCCAACAGATTATTAAGTGTCCATAAACATTTGAAAACAATGCACTGATTATCAATCATCATGTGTTTAATCTAGAATAAATCATCCACAGAAGCCTTATCCTTTTTTGAAAGAATTAATGCTTTGGTAGTTCATGGCAATGCCATGGACATAGTACAGGGGTAGGCAACCCAAGGCCCGTGGGCCAGATGCGGCCCAATCACCTTCTCAATCCAGCCCGCGGATGGTCTAGGAATTAGCGTGTTTTTACATGAGTAGAATGTGTGCTTTTATTTAAAATGCATCTCTGGGTTATTTGGGGGGGCGTAGAAATTTGTTCATATTTTTTTCCAAAATATAGTCCGGCCCACCACATAGTCTAAGGGACAGTGGACCGGCCCACGGCGGAAAATGGTTGCTGACCCCTGACATAGTGTATCTTGATTTCAGCAAAGCATCTGATCAAGCCTTCCGTGATATTCTTATTAACAAAATGATAAATATGGGCTGGTCAATTCTACTGTTCAGTGAGTAACCATAATCAGCAGGTGCTCCTTTAATGGCAAGAAGTCTCAAGATTATTGCTACAGGGCTCTAGCCTTGGTTCCTGTGCTGTTCAAACTTTTTTTTATAAATGACTAGCCTGAGGGCATAGTGCAGGCATCCCCAAACTCGACCCTCCAGCTGTTTTGGGACTACAACTCCCATCAACCCTGACCACTGGTCCTGTTAGCTAGGGATGATGGGAGTTGTAGTCCCAAAACAGCTGGAGGGCCAGGTTTGGGGGTGCCTGGCATAGTGGATATCCTTATCAAAACTGCAGATCACATGACGCTAAGTAGATCTAATATCAAAGAACAGAGAATCAAGATTCAGAACGACCTTGACAGGTTGCAACACTGGGTCAACATGATGAAAGTAAGAAATAAATGTTAAGTCCTGTAAACAGGTACAAAAAGGGCAGAAGTTTAAGATGGGGAAGACCTGGCTTAGCATTAAAAACATACAGGTGTCCTAGTTGATTGCAAGCTGAACATGGGCAGGGCAGTGTGGTGTGGCTCTTTAAAAGAAGTTAATGTAATTTTTAAGTGGTGTTAACAGAAGCAAGTGTGTTCAGATCACAAGGAATAGAGTTCACTCTAGTCTATGCAGCTGAAGAGCAGTGCACCCAGTGATTGGTGCCATGCTAAAATACACTGATAAACTAGAGGGTGGCCAGAAGAGGGTGGTCAAGATGTTGATAGGTGAGGAAAACATTTCCTATGAGAAACAACTGAAGGAGCAGTTTGTTTAGCGTAGAGAAAAGGAAATTAAGGGGAGATGTGATAGAAGTCTTCAAGTTCTGGCTTCCTTAGGAGCAGACTGTCTCAGGTAGAGAGCATATTTCAAGCCATTATAGCAGCAAGCATATGGGGGAACCCATAATCAAATTCAGAAGCCTCTCCCTGACAGTCCCCCTCACATTTTAGACAAATTATGTCCTCCCCAATAGGCATCTTAAAAAGAGCAAGTAAGGGAGCCATTAAAAAGGCAATGGACAGGGTGCAGGTTTCTGCCAGCCTCCATGCAATTTCACCACTATGGACAAATCTTGCAGAAATTTCTGCAGCCCAATACTAGCATTGTCTCTTGTCTAACTAAATTAATTAGTAGGAAATTATAAAACTTGTAAAATTATACAAATGAGAATTATGTACATTTTCTCAATCTGCATTCTCAATTTTTGCAAGTAGCAGAATCCATCTTCTCTTGGTGTAGAATTTATTTACCAGCATGGGGCCTTGGTCACAATTTGAAAACAGTAAAAAATAATATAATACCTCCAATTCTTCAATTGTTGTGTTCTCTTCATGGACTTTGAGATCATTCTGTGTATCATCCTCTCCCTGTTCCTGCCCACCTACAATTTCATTCAGATACTGCTGGTCAATCTTATCCAAAGCAGCCTTCAGGTCATTCCTTAATCCCTATGGAAATAAAAACAACAGTTGAGAGTATGCAGTTATCCTAGGAATTGTCATAATTGAAGCCCTGAAAAAAATATGTTTAAGTATCGTACAATTTTTATGTACAGACTTTGAGTATCATGGCATCATACTACATAACCCTGTTAGTTGTTTTCAACATTAATAAATAATATCATAAATAACAATACTGTGGGGGTATTGCTTTTATTTGTTACTATGGGATGTATTTTTGTGTTTTAATGTTGTAAACCGCCTTGTGATCCTTGGATGAAAGGCAGAATAGAAATTTAATAAATTATAATAATAATTGTATAATCATGATTTAGCATTAAGAGAGAGTTCATACCATTGGAGAATCCTACACAGACATCTCTAAGGGCATACTGGGCCTAATAGTATAGGCAGTGCCATTCACACGAGTAGCCACAATTTGAATAGTGGCAGTTCTTTCTCTGAAACTGATAAATGCATGAACTGATCCCAAGTCTCACTACAGTAATACAGTATACGTAAGTTTGTCCTCTAAACAACAAAAAGCTTACAACTGAGGTCATCTGAAAATCCAAACCATTATTTATAACACTAAATTGTAGCAATAAGTTGATAGAAGGCACTTGACAGAAGTCAAGATGACAGAAGGCACTTTCTGTGTCCCTCTATGTGGGATTATAACATTATATATTTAATAAGTATATACACAGGCAGGGGCACAAGAAGCAGGATACCCATAGATATGTTACAGGTGCACCAATTTTGCACAGGAATAGCCCTTTAAACTATCTCTCTTATGCACAGATTTACCTTGTTGACTTCTGGCGCTAGAATTTCTATCTTTCGCAGCCTCTGAAAGGCATCATAATCTGTTTCTCCAAAAAGTCTGATAGGTTCACCCCGTTCTCTCAATCTCCGCATGACCTGGAAAAAGTCAAGTGTTTCTTTTAAACAAATGAAGGAAATAGAACAATTTTCACGGAATTTATCATTCCTTGCTAAAGAGCACAGAATGGGCAGCAACATACCTAATGATGACTAGTGGCAGCTGTTTAGTTAAATATCATTACAAAAGTGGCACCTCTGATCTATGGAGCATATGCAAGTAGAATTCTGTGATGATTAATGGGAGTTCCTAAGCCACATTAAGTTGCAGACATTTAGGCTACACTTTGGGGCAATACATACAGATATATGTCTGAAATGTGGATGGAAATTAATACATTATCTCTGATGAACTAGGTCGGGGGGAACCCATGTGGTGCCCTCTGTGTACTGTTGGGCTACGTCTGCCCCAACCAGCATAGCCAGCAGTCAGGAATCATGCTAGTTGTGGCCCAGGAACACTTGAAGGTTTGGGGCAGATGTAACACAGGTTCCATCCTCTTTCTAGATTGGGCTTTCCAATTTTACAACAATTGAGGAATATGTCTATAGCTTGGAATATTTATTTAAATCAGGATTTGAAAACAGCTTAATATTGTCTTAAAATCCTAATTCAACAGGAAGCCTGTTGAGACTTAATCATGCTTAACAAAGTCAGTGGGTGATAGCCAATGCCTGACATACTCAGCAGACCCACTGGAATCAATGTGCTAAGAACATTTATTTCAATGGGTCTACTCTAAGCATCTCTAACATTAGGCATCAGACAGTGATATCATTGTAAATGCAGTTATGGCAATAGGAAAATCACTCTCAAAAGGGGAGGGAGGGATAACTCCTGATCTCCTGCAGTTAAGAGTAAGCCATCATTATGCCTGCACTGGCTACAGGTAAATCAGTAAAGTAAAAGTTACTGGTGTGAAATTTTTGCTGGCTGAAAAGCTAGCCTGATGAATATCCTCATATATTTAGCTAGCTGATGCCCTAGTCTCTTGTACATCTTCATGGACATATAGTTAATTAATGATAACTAAAATTTCACACAGTGACATACAAATACTCTGCAGATTTGTTAATCTGGTGATAGCAATACAATTATCTGCATATTTGTATTTTACCTCTTGTCTAGAAAGAGTCATAGGCAGCTTCTCCTCTGCCAACTCTAGTTCCAGGACTGGATTTGATGCAGTTATTGTCTTCTCCTCCTCTTCCTCTTCCTGCTGAACCTAGGTAGAGACAAGAAACATAACATAACCCAGTTTTAAATGTGGGCACAGAAAAAGTCTTAACTCCCAGAAACATTGATTGCTTCTAAGGGCAGCTACACAGCACAGCCGACATGCAAAAACCTGACTGAAATGTCTAAGACATGCCAGTAATTTAATACAATTTAGAATTCGCTTTGCCCTGAGTGTTGCACAACTGTCTACAGAAGTTTTATATAGATAAACTATAGGCTGCAAGCATTCCTCAGTTCTCCACTCCACAAAGTATGGAAATAATTATAATTTCAGACAAAACAAAGCTATCGTTTTTGTGAAGAGAGACCTGCTACGTATAGTCAATATGGTATTCAATACATTCAATATGGTATTCAATACTATCATGGTGATATGCATAACTCATCAGCCACTCAGAAAGTGGACAGAAGGAGAACTATGTTTACTACATATGGGAACTAGACCACTATATACAGGCGAAACTCGGAAAATTAGAATATCGTCGAAAAGTGCATTTATTTCAGTAATGCAACTTGTTTATTTTTCTTTTAATTTTTACAAATGCTTTCTTTTGGAAATTCCACAGTAATAAAACAAATAGTTACAATAATACAAAAATAAACATCACTATTACATTTCATTAATTCCATTCCATTTATAACTGACCCGCCTAACAACAAATAATTACAATTACAACAAATAAAGGCTTGACATATCTTGCTTTGCATGTCATGCATCTATCTCATATATTAGTTTCACCTTTTAAGTTGCGTTACTGAAATAAATGCACTTTTCGACGATATTATAATTTTCCTGAAAACTATGGTTTCCAATTGTGATTTGGCGGCACACTATGGCTTGCACAAACCAGTTTGCCCAATCCAGCTAGACTGGAAAACAATGGGCAAACCAGGAAAACAGAGCACATACAAGGAGGGAGAAGCCAAACCACAGTCTGCTATTACATGTGAACTGAGGCTTGAGAAAATATCAGCTACTACCTGAAATGTATGTTGTCAGGACCCACCCTATTTATTGTGGTTGTATTTTTTGAACTGATTTTTACATTGTTGTAACCTGGCCTGTGACATGAGGGTGAATTGTGGGTAATAACAATAACAATATTTTTCTGTGCAAACTATTATACCCTGGTTGAGCTGTTCTCTACCATAGACAAAGGTGACAATTTCACCTATCAATGCAGAATGCCATTCAAGCATATCTCTATTCCTTGGGGAAAGCTCCACAATGCACATCTGGGACCAAGTAGTAAGCAAAAATTACTTGAAAGGCAATGATTTTTACAGAATAGTAGCCCTAAGTTCATTGTATAAAACAATATTTTAAACCACAGAGCCTAGGGCTTGCCGATCAGAAGGTCGGCGGTTCGAATCCCCGCACAGGGCGAGCTCCCGTTGCTCGGGCCCAGCTCCTGCCAACCTAGCAGTTCGAAAGCACGTCCAAGTGCAAGTAGATAAATAGGGACGGCTACAGCGGGAAGGTAAACGGCGTTTCCATGTGCTACTCTGGTTCTCCAGAAGCGGCTTAGTCATGCTGGTCACATGACCTGGAAGCTGTATGCCGGCTCCCTCGGCCAATAACGCATGATGAGCGCCACAACCCCAGAGTCAGTCACGACTGGACTTATGGTCAGGGGTCCCTTTACATTTACCCCCAAATAGCTGTGAAAGAGAAGTTGGTTATGATAATAAAGGAGTTAAGACCCAGACAGAAAAAAATATTAGTCATTTTACCAGTTGGATTGTTACTAGCAATGTCTGCACCAAATAAAATAATAGTACTTTCAGGACTTTAGCAAATGCACCTACCAACATTTGTAAAATGTCAGGATTTTTTTGCTTTGTTTTAAATATACTAACAACATTTCAATGAAATGCAGAGATCTTGGTGAGCTAAAATGTCTCATAGTTTTATTTGAAAAGCAACTGGCTCCATCCACACTCCTAATATTTTAACCAAGTTTCTCTAAGTGGGACATAAGCAACTAGGTCAAACGAGAAATTACACAGCTACTTGATATTATTGCCATGTGAGTTAGTAAAACTGTAGTGACAGCCAGAAATGAACAGAAACGCTTTCCTTCATAGTTCTAGTTACAGGTAGATGGCCGTGTTGGTCTGACGTAGTCAAAACAAAATAAAAAAATTCCTTAGAGACCAACTAAGTTTGTCATTGGTATGAGCTTTTGTGTACATGAAGAAGTGTGCGTTTCGTGTGCTGAAGAAGTGTGCATGGTTGGTCTCTAAGGTGCTGCTGGAAGGAATATTTTTATTTTGTTTCACTTTCCTTCATAGTTAAACACAAACCAGTGCTTCTTTCTGGGGATACTCAAGGGAATGCAGTACTAGCACCTTTCCCCAAAATGTTAAAAGTGTGGCAATTACTGTTATTCATGGTGAGTGCCAGCACCTTTTTCTATTAAAGAAAAAGCACCCTCTCTGGCAGGCTCCCTCCACACATTCTGCCTCCTTCCTCACTCTAAAGTTATTCCGCCATGGCCCTCCATTTCACTCCTGCAGCTATAGGCCTGTGCACAATATGGTATCTCATTAAGTCCTGGCCCCACCTGCTTTCATCATAAGTCCAATGATGATGTGAGTCATAATAACTCCTCCTTCTAATAGAAGTTATAAACCTTATCTTTTCATAAATGTTGCAAAGGAAATAAAAAAAATAACATAAAATACCATAGAATCAAAGGTCTGTATAGTTAAAGCTATGGTTTTCCCAGTAGTGATGTATGGAAGTGAGAGCTGGACCATCAAGAAGGCAGATCACCGAAGAATTGATGCTTTTGAATTATGGTGCTGGAGGAGACTCTTGCTGGAGTCCCATGGACTGCAAGAAGATCAAACCTATCCATCCTGAAGGAAATCAGCCCTGAGTGCTCACTGGAAGGACAGATCCTGAAGCTGAGGCTCCAATACTTTGGCCACCTCATGAGAAGAGAAGACTCCCTGGAAAAGACCCTGATGCACAAGGAGAAGGGGCGGAAGAGGACAAGATAGTAGGACAGTGTTCTCGAAGCTACAAACATGAGTTTGACCAAACTGCGGGAGGCAGTGGAAGACAGGAGTGCCTGGCATGCTCTGGTCCATGGGGTCACGAAGAGTCGGACACAACTAAACGACTAAACAACAACAACCATAGAATCATAGAGTTGGAAGGGATCCTAACGGTCATTTAGTGCATTTTTGCCCAACATAGGGCTTGAACCCATGACCCTGAGATTAAGAGTCTCATGCTCTACTGACTGAGCTATCCCAGCAATCCTACTTCATAAAAGCTAAGTTCAACAGCATATTTGAAATATCATGTTAAATTGAATCTTCTCTATATTACTGCTAATAAATCTGTCTAAAAGAAACTTGATTTTAATAAACTTAATGACTTGTGAAAGACAGTACAATCATACCTCGGGTTAAGTACACTTCAGGTTGAGTACTTTCAATTTAAGTACTCCACAGACCCGTCTGGAACAGATTAATCCACTTTCCATTAATTTCAATGGGAAAGTTCACTTCAGGTTACTTAACCTGAGGTACCACTGTATCAGGCATATAGGCCTGACACTACAGGATACTGTAGGATACATCAGATTATGACCAACCATAATGAGGTCAGATAAAATGGGCCTGCTTTAGGCAGAAGATTTTGGGGTCCCAAAAGAAAGGCAGCAAATTGACAATTTTTTAGTTCTATTACTTCCCATTACAGTGATACATTGTGTTACAGATGCTTCAGGTTACAGACGCTTCAGGTTACAAACTCCGCTAGTAGTACCTCGGATTAAGAACTTTGCTTCAGGATGAGAACAGAAATTGCGCTGCGGCAGCAGGAAGCCCCATTAGCTAAACTGGTACCTCAGGTTAAGAACAGTTTCAGGTTAAGAACGGACCTCCAGAACGAATTAAGTTCTTAACCCAAGGTACCACTGTACTAAATTTCCACGCTACAATCCTCACATCCAAACTGTTTTGAGACAGTCAAAGTGAGGTGGAAATATGAGCAAAGGCCTTCCAGGTGACTTTATTTGTCATGATGTGTCTTACGTATGAGCTTAGTTATTATTTCACCCCAACTAAACAACAAGAAATGCAAGCTGCATTTCATAGCCTTTCAAGAAGTGGACATTCTTGGCTAACAGGTCGAGCCTAACCATGTCAACTCAGAAGTTAAAATCTATTAAATTCAATGGGATTTATTCCTAGGTAAACAGGATTACGCATTCAGGCCACCACCCCCACTCCCACCCCACAATGGAGCCAGCATCTAGAAATTAGCAGCCTCTACTTTGCTTTACAATAGGGTTGGTTATATCAGATCCAGGGTACATGCCTGCTGGAGCACAACTTAAAAATAAAAGCTTTATTCTCAAGCAGCCTCATGCCCTCCACAGAAGAAGCCAAACTATAAACACAAATTCAAATAGCTGCGTACTCATGCATGCCTCTTCCTGCATTGCAAACTTTTTTTGGAAACTCATACCTCTCCTGGTGGCTTCTCGTTTACAAGCTAAAGTGCAACAGTGATAGAGTGAACAAAGAATTATTCATTTTTTATTAAATAATAAAAAGGATAGAGGAAATATAAACAGCATTCACCATTCATTTGATTATTTTTAACAAACCTATTCGTAATTTTTCCTAGCCATCATATTGTAACTATTTAAAGTAACTCTCTCACATATTAATCTCTCACACACAAACATTTTGATACTTTCTTTATCCAGATTCTAGAACTGTAGAAATTTACGCCAACATTCCAAAGAATCTCTTAGTTGCATGCCCTTTATAAGTTATTTTATGCATTAAGATCTGACACCATCTATTTCTTTTCCCTGCCTCTTTGAGTAGGGGGTCTTGATTCTTCCCATGGTGATTCTTCCCATGGTATTAATACATTTTAAACTATGATTAAGCAAACATTGCACAGCTAACCAGAATCACTACCATTACTGCTTTCGCATTACCTTGCAACCACATCTTTCAAAATATGCCTCTTCTTCCTTCTTGGCCAACTCACTACGCTTAAAGTATTTTTTATTTCCCTGAAAGAAAGGAAAGTAGTTACTACATTGTGATGTTTCATAAACAACTAACATTTATTCTTTCAGTAATGTGAAGCACAATGGGATGGGCTGTCAGATTCTTAACAGCTCAATGATAGTTAACAGGAACCAGGCTCCAGAAACACCGGCGAGCAGTCCATCGACCTACCCAGCAAGCAATCCAACGCAGGGAGGTAGAGACTCCTGCTTGCAAGGCTTCCTGAAAAGGGCCCGACAAAAGCAGCCTCAACTCGGAAGCTCTCGCAAATGCAGCGAGGCAGAGACGCCGCCGAAACGAAACGGGCTCGGGCCGCTCGGGCCTCGGGAGAGGCTCCCCTGTCGCCGCCGAGGCCGCTAACGGACCCTGTCCGGCTACGGGGCCACAACCCTCCACTCCACCCCTACCCCGCTCAGGAGGAGGGCTCCGCACCGCCCTCTGGGGACCCGGGCCTCGGGGAAACACCCCGGGACGGCAGGGGGGGCCGCCCGGCGACCACGGCAGGACGAGCCCCTGGGCCCTGGCGGCGCCTCTCGGGGACAGCGGCGCTCGCGCGCAGTCCCGCCTCCTCTTCTTTTTTCTGGGGGGGGGGGGCAGAGGGTCGCCTCTCTCCTGCTTACCCCGAGCAGCTCCTTCTCCTCCAGCAGCTTCCGCTTCCGCTCGATCTCCGCCTTGAGGACGTCCATGGTCCCTTCGCCTCAGATGCCGGCAGGGAGCGAAGCAGATCCCTCGGCCGCCACTTCTACGGAAGCCCCGGAGCGAAAGCAGCCAGTCCGCGCAGCCGCAGTGACGCGCCCGGCCTCAGACGCCGCGTCGCTTCCGGGTGGCGCCCTTTCCCCTTGGGGTGGGAAGAGGCAGCAGCAACAGCCGTGGAGGATCCCGGGATTTTTCCCATGGGGGCGGGCGGGGTTGGAGTCGATGGCCAGGACAGAAATGGCCACCCTATTGGACTAGGATTCTACACAAGTGGAAACCTGGGGAAAGTGTATTTCCGATGTTTGATGGCTCACAACACCACTTTTTGGGGGAGTAATACCATAAAATTATATATCAAAGGAAAGATAATTTAATAACTTTTATGAAGGATTATTTATTACAACAGCAGTCATAAAGAAGAAATGTGAAACACATAGAAAAAATTAGATATACAAAAATTCTCACCATGTCAGTTAATACTTAGTTGGGTAACCTTAAGCTTTAATTACGGCCTTACAACACCTTCCCATGGAGTGAACCAAGTTTTTCAGTTCAGCTGTAATAATTAGGGTTGCCAGACTCAATAGAGGACAGGACTTCTTTGCCTTTAATTGCCCTGCTCTCTTTTGAGTCTGGAAACCTTAAAGAGAAACCAGCAGACCTTTTGTTTAATTTCCAAGCAAAGGGTCTGCTGGTTTCTCTTTAAGGTTTCCAGACTCAAAAGAGAGAAGGGCAATTAAAGGCACAGAAGTCCTGTCCTCCATTGAGTCTGGCAACTCTAGTAATGTGAAACTAAGATTGAATTGTTGCCTCTATTAATTGGGTGTTATTGCTGCGTTGCTTCTGACTAACAGGTTTCTTTAGTTGGCTCCATATATTTTTTTATTGGGTTAAGGTCTGGGCTATGTATTTTTGGTTATTTACATTCCCATTAATGACGCAAATTCTGCCCACACCTAAATGTAATACAAGCCCTAAATGGCCTCGGTCCAGTATACCTGAAGGAGCATCTCCACCCTCATCGTTCTGCCCGGACACTGAGGTCCAGTACCGAGGGCCTTCTGGCGGTTCCCTCATTGCGAGAAGCCAAGTTGCAGGGAACCAGGCAGAGGGCCTTTTCGGTGGTGGTGTCCATCCTGTGGAACGCCCTCCCATGAGGTGTCAGAGAAAAAAACAGCTACCAGATTTTTAGAAGACATCTGAAGGCAGCCCTGTTTAGGGAAGCTTTTAATGTTTGACAGACTCTTGTATTTTAATATTTTGTTGCAAGCTGCCCAGAGTGGCTGGGGAAACCTGGACAGATAGGTGGGGTATAAATAATTTATTATTATTATTATTTAATAAATTATTTTATTTCATTTTTCTGTTGGAAGCCGCACAGAGTGGCTGGGGAAACCCAGCCAGATGGGTGGGGTAAAAATAAATTATAATAATAATAATAATATTACAACCCCAGATCATAATACTTAATCGGGTGTTTCACAGTAGGTGTAGTGTAAGTAGGATGTAAATCTCTGATTCTTCTCATGTATTTCAAGCTATTACTACCAAACAAGGAGATTTGGGTCTCATCACTTCAAATAACACTGTCGCATTGTTCCGCTGTCCAGTTAACATGGGTTATTTCCCAGTTTAATCTTTTCAATCTTTGTTTGAAAGATAGCAATGGCTTTTTCCTTGGAATTATAGCATTTAGACCAAACATCCCCAAACTGCGGCCCTCCAGATGCTTTGGCCTACAACTCCCATGACCCCTAGCTAATAGGACCAGTGGTCAGGGATGATGGGGATTGTAGTCCAAAACATCTGGAGGGCCGAAGTTTGGGGATGCCTGATTTAGACCATATTCCTGCAGTCTGCGCCGAACAGTCCTTGCACTCAACTTCACGTTACATTGCACCATGTCATCTTGTATATACTCGGATTATTTTCTTCTGTCATGTAGGCACAGTCTCTCAATTCTTCTATCTTCACTTGCTGTTGTGCATCCTTTCCTGCCTTTACCAGTCTGATTTTGTAGTGACTGAAGTCTCTTTATACTTCTTCATAAATTTAGAAATGCCACCTTTGATTAAGTTTCCAGCAATTTTTCTTCTACTTTCTTCATAACTGTAACCTTGTTCACTTAATAGTACTATTTTACATCACTTTCTGGGTGACCAGTCAACTCTTTGCACCATTTCTTTAATTTTATTGCGTTTTACAAGCTCACTAAATGAAATAACACAAAAAAACACAACCAACTTGATAGCAATCGCATAACACACTGACAAATGTCCTCTTCTCAGCTCCAGTACATAACATCAATAGCTGAATCCTACTGTGACCTGACTGAATCACTGCCAAAACAAGATGACACCTGATTGGTTCTCTAAACACTCATGCTAATGGACTGCATTCAAAGTGATTATGAGGCTCTGGGCAGGAAGTTGAAGCAATTAAATACACAAATTGTCATCTAATCTGTCCTCCCAGTTGACTCAGGGAGAGAGGGTAAAATAGGGGAAGTGAACAACTGGCTTCGCAAATGGTGCAAGCAGGAACAGTTTGGATTCTTAGATCACGGTCTGCAGTTTATTGAAGATGGACTTCTGGCAAGTGATGGGCTGCACCTCACAAGGGTTGGGATGAATGTTTTTGCCAAGAATCTCAAAAACCTCATCAGGATGGCTTTAAACTGACTTAAACTGACAGTGTTCCTGAAGGTAGGAATCTATCAAGTGCTGAAGATGATCATCCAAATGTCAGGGACCAAATGAAGCAGACAGCATGCAAACCTAGTGGTGGGAGGGGGAAAAACTTTAAAAAGAGGCTGGGGTGATTAGTGGTCTTCAATGTCTGCATACTAATGCACAGAGCATGGGAAATAAACAAGATGAACTTGAGCTCTTGGTACAGCAAACTAAATACAGTACGACATAATAGGCATTACTGATACCTGGTGGGATGAGTCTCATGATTGGAATGTAGTAACAGAGGGATACAATCTATTTCTGAGAAATAGACCAAATAGGAAAGGAGGAGGAGTGGCATTATATATCAGATATGTGTATACCTGTGAAGAGATCCAGGATTTCAAACTTCAAAGCCAAATTGAGAGTATCTGGGTCAAAATTAAAGGAGAGAAAAATAACAGTGATCTCATTGTGGGAGTTTACTATAGACCCCCAAGCCAAACTGAGGACACAGATGATGCCTTCCTAGAACAGATGGTCAAAAGGAAGTGAGATAGTAGTATTGGGGGATTTCAATTATCCTTCAAAAGGAAGGATAGTTTGAACCTCCTTCAAAAGGAAGTGAGAGTAGTAATGGGGGATTTCAACTATCCTGATATTTGTTGGATGTCAAACTCACCCAAGAGCATAAGGTCAAACAGATTCCTCACTGGCCTTGCAGACAATTTAATTGTCTAGAAAGTTGAATTGAATTGAATTTATTATTACGGTCACAGACCAGCTTACAAAATCAGAAAAATCAGAAAACACAAAGATAATACACTAAAATTTACACAGAAGGAACAATACACACATATATATGTATACAGCACAGCAGCATTTAAAATGTATAAATTGGAACTGGGACACTAAAATATAGCCTAAATATTACCATTTGGCAGAGGACAAGATGGTTGGACAGTGTTCTCGAAGCTACGAACATGAGTTTGACCAAACTGCGGGAGGCAGTGCAAGACAGGAGTGCCTGACGTGCTATGGTCCATGGGGTCACGAAGAGTCGGACACGACTAAACGACTAAACAACAACAACAATTACCATTTGGGGTCTTATTCGTTGCGGTAGCACTGCTTTTTCTCTGAGCTTTATGGCTGCTGCATAGAATTTGGCCACTTGTAGAGACAAAGTTAGAAAAGCTAAAGCACAGAATGAACTCAGGCTTTCTAGAGAGGTTAAAAGCAACAAAAAGGGCTTTTATGGGTATGTCCGTAGCAAAAGGAAGAACAAGGAAACAGTGGGGTCACTCAGAGGAGAAGATGGTGAAATGCAAACAGGGGACAGAGAAAGGGCAGAACTCCTCAATGCCTTCTTTGCCTCAGTCTTCTCCAAGAAAGAAAACAATGCCCGACCTGAAGAATATGGAGCAGATGATTCAGCAGGGGAAACACAGCCCCAAACAAGTAAGGAGGTAGTACAAGAATACTTGGCTAGTTTAGATGTATTCAAGTCTCCAGGGCCAGATGAACTATATCCAAGAGTATTAAAAGAACTGGCAGAGGTGATTTCAGAACAACTGGCAGTTATCTTTGATAATTCCCGGAGAACAGGTGAAGTCCCAGCAGACTGGAGGAGGGCAAATGTTGTCCCTATATTCAAAAAGGTGTCTTAAAAGGGGGAAACACGGTACCTCTTAAAAATAAGAGGGATGCTGCAAAAATGATAAAAGACTGGGTGAGAGTGGTAGAACTAGAATTCTCTTTGAAGGTGCTTGCGTTCCAGGCAGACAGAGGTACAGAATTTACTGGGTCTTTTTTGCGAAGTTTTTCCCACTCTAAGGGAATTAAGCACAGACTTACTTCACCTTATTCTCCACAGGAAGGGGGAATCACTGAGCAAAAAAACCCCATTTTGCAAGAATTGGCAAATTCGATGTTGTTTGATGCTAATCTACCACAGTGCTATTGGGCTGAAGCATAGAAGGTTGCGGGGGTCATTCTTGACCGCACTTATAATTCTGTGGTTGATAATATGCCCTATTTTCTTCTTTATGGTAGAAAGCCCAAGGTGCATTATTTCAGAAATTTTGGATGTGAAGCCTATGTTCTAATTCCCAAATCGCAGCACAGAAAGGGAGGTCCAAGGTTGCAAAAGATTATTTTCTGTGGGTACAAACCTTACTCAAAGTCATGGAGGTTTGTTAACTCAGAGGACGATACATCCAGGGTGGTAATCAGCAAGAGTGCTGAATTTTGTGAACAAAGTGGGTGGGTGCACTTGCATGGGAACCCTGACATTCTCATGGAAAGTATGGTTGACATTGCTGGAGGAGGAACCTCTAGCAGTTGGTGGTCCAGGTGCTGGTGCTGGTGGACCAAACCAAGGTCTTGATCATGCCCATTGGGGCTACTCCTAGACAAGTAAAATTATAAAATAGGAGTGCACCTACTTCTCCACAAGGAAAACCTGAGAAGGTAGCACACAACTAGAATGTTGGGCAGACAGCAGTTGGGCTGATTCTGATCCAGGCAGGAAATTGGTGTCTGGGATGGCCATGAAATTTGGAAATTCCTTAATTGGTTGGCATTCCAAACAGCAATCCCTAATTGCACTTTCATCCACGGAGTCCAAATTTAATGCTCTATCGGACTTGGGCAGGGAGCTTGATTTCTATAAGCAGTTAGTTCAAGAACTGTATGGAAATTGCCATTCACCTATCAGAGTGTGGGAGGATAACCAACCGTGTTTAAAACTTGCAGAATCCGGTCAATTTAAAGCGTATACCAAACATTTGGATATCGGTTACCAAAATGTATGCCAAAATGTAAAGCAAGGTTTGGTTCAGCTTAAGTATTGCTCTACCAAATAAAACCTCACCGATGGTTTTACCAAGCCTCTGAATCTTCAGACATTAAGTTTTCTGTTCAGGTTTAAATTTTAAGTTGAACATAGTTGTATAAACTCAGTGATGCGAACGAGAGGGGGTGTTGGTATGAAGGAGTTATACTGTACAAAGGATTTTACGTTCTGTCACTGAGGATACTGGGAACATATGGGCATGTAGAAGTTGATGTACAAAAGGGGGAGTTTCCCTCTGTACTTTCTTCTTGTACTTGTTCTCTCCATGCCTGTGTGTGCTTGTGTGCTGTTGGAGGAGTGAAGTTATGCCCGGAGGGATCAAAAGCATGTCGGCTCAGTCCCCGGGTTATCTGTAAATAAAGCTCATAGATAAGGAGCTCTTCTCAGTCCTGAATTATTGCTCTGCTGACCTACTGTTCTGCTTCACCGCTGTGCTACACTGCTAAGAAGACGAAAAGGCAGGGGCACTTCGGAAGCATGCCGGGCAGCCATTGCTGGAGTAGTCTTCACCGTCGCGTTACTGAGGTCTCAACACCTTGTAACTCAAAGTCGACCACACAAACTATAAATTATACAACACTCTACTACTGTGGCTATGGGAGAAGGCAGAACCTATTGGGATGTGAATGCTGGGAATTGTAGGCTCAGGTTGTATATATGTGTTAACTATATATCATAGACACCACAGTCTGCTGTGCCTCATTTTCCCAAAGGAAACATGGACCCCCTGAGTAGCATGCCTGGAACTGCCTGGAATCTCACACTGCTCATAGTTTGGGAGCAATCTATTGCAACAATATTCAGTTTTCCTCCATGGAGTTCAAACTCACACCTATGCATTGAGCCACTGGAAGCTGCTGCTGTCAGTGGCCTGCTTTGCATATCATGGTAAACCAAACTGGTCAACCAGAACTGTGCAAGCATGATGGCTCAGAGAAGAGCTCACGCACACTTTGCTCCTCCCCAAGCTTTCCAACTCAGTACAGGATGACAGATAAGCCAAAGTTTGGCTTTGTCAGTCCTCCAAACTCAGGATCATGGTGAAGGTCTTCCATAGCCATGACCAATCCAAATAATGGGTTAGCTGCCACACTATGCTGAGCAGGCATGAGTTTTTCATTGAGAGACAGTCCTAGTGGCTTTGATTTATTGCTTACCCTTCACTCTTAAGGTCCCAAGGTGGTTCACAACAATTTAAAATGCAACATTAAATTGAGGGTATTACCCTGCCACCATGAGAGGATTGTCTCCTTCAATCAAAGGCGCCAACTTGTGAGGGAAATGGGGGGCATTGCTGCACAGGTGTTGTATCAGGATGTTGGGAGGAGCCAAACATGGCGGCAATGCAGCTTCAGTGGTGGGTGACTCCTCCTCTTGTTACTGCCACTGGCCGGAGGCTGCTTCCCCCCTCCTTTCCCTCCGCAGCAGCTGGAGGAGGAGAAAGAGCCAGCCACTGAAGTCCTGCCATGCTCAGCTCCCTGATATGGGGGGGGGAGAGTTGGGCTCCCAGGAGTTGGCACCCCTTACTTCCATGTTTTTGACGTGCATCTCCATATCTTCTCCAGAAGGTTATCACCTCATCTCCATGGCTCTAGTTCAGAGCTCTACAAACTCTGTGTCACAACACATTAGTGTGCTGGCTACAGTATGTTGTGAAAACTCTCCCCATACTCGTCCCAGGGCTGGAAAGGGGTTAGTTTAACCTCTGGTTTGCTAGCAAAATTGAATTACTGTGGTGCAAAATGATGCAAAACTGAATTACTGTGTCATGAAATGAGGCATGCCTAAAAGGTGTGTCACCAACATGAAAAGTTTGGAAAGCTCTGCTCTAGTTGGTCAACCCAGGTGCGGGGCACATTTTGATAGAAGCTGGAGGTGTAGCCATTGCTCCATTTTGAGCTGCTCAATGTTTTTCCTCTCATTTTCTGGGTGAGGGTAGCACATGGTAGAAGTTGTGCCAGAATAGTGATGGTGCATTTCTCCCCTTGCCGTATAGGATTCCTCTGTCCAATGGCCTACGGTAATATGGATGCAATATCACTGGTTTTTTAAAGTCCTCCTGACACCAGTTACAACAAGCAACCAAGACTTAAAGATCTTCGCACATTGTCAATGACAGTCTGCTCTCATCTTAGAATGTTTTTCACAAATAAGTGGCAGGAATATGTTTGTTTTATTGCAGAGTACACAAGACATGTTCTCACAAGTGTGGAAATAAAAGGGAAATATTTATTTGCTGGGAAAATTAATCTGGCAAGTTTTCTGAAGAATGTAAACCTTTTTTTTACGACACAGAAGCAAAACAACAGAGAATTTGATATGTAGAAATTTGGAAAACTTTCAAAGATTGAAATCCCCTCTTGCAAATTGAAAATGAGCTTAGTTATAGAAAAGGCCACTCCACTGACCTAGTTTACCTATGCCTCCTTTGTTACCAGATCTGCTAGTGCACACATTCAGATGCACACAAAACTTTCATGTCTTATCCCTCCTTCTATGAGGTAAACTATGTGAGGTAAATTAGTGTGAGACTGATCCAGTTGAGTGGGAATTTGGACCCAGGTCTCAAGAGTCCATGGACAGCAATCTACCACACCCAACTGATCTCATGTTGTTAGTATCTTTCATACATTTATTGCAGCAGATATCTGCACTCTGTGATACGCAAATCCTAATTCAGCCAAGAATCTCCTTGCAGAAGGGATTGGAGGGCTTGAGACAGCAGCATTTGTGAGTTGACAGAAATTTGAATATAGCAACAGCGAAAGTTTGGGGAAGCTGATCACAGCAGCTGTGTGTGCTGATAGAGAGGATCAGGGCAGACCAAAGAAGTCAGAAGATCCAAATAAGTGGATTAGTCACATACCAGAACACACATTACTTATAGTTTTTAACCTCCCGTTGATTTTGGTGTAAGAGTGTTTACTTATGGAGAAAGGGGGAGGGAGCAAACTATGGCAAGTTCTTAAAGAAATGGGAGTGCCTGATCACCTCATCTGTCTCCTTAGAAATCTCTATGTGGGACAAGAAGCTACAGTTAGAACTGGATATGGAACAACTGATTGGTTCAAAATTGGGAAAGGAGTACGACAAGGTTGTATATTGTCTCCCTGCTTATTTAACTTATATGCAGAATCCCAAGACGGAATTAAGATTGCCGGAAGAAGTATCAACCATCTCAGATATGCAGATGACACAACCTTGATGGCAGAAAGTGAGGAGGAATTAAAGAACCTTTTAATGAGGGTGAAAGAGGAGAGCGCAAAATATGGTCTGAAGCTCAACATCAAAAAAACCAAGTTCATGGCCACTGGTCCCATCACCTCCTGGCAAATAGAAGGGGAAGAAATGGAGGTAGTGAGAAATTTTACTTTCTTGGGCTCCTTGATCACTGCAGATGGTGACAGCAGCCACGAAATTAAAAGACGCCTGCTTCTCGGGAAAAAAGCAATGACAAACCTAGACAGCATCTTAAAAAGCAGAGACATCACCTTGCCTACAAAGGTCTGTATAGTTAAAGCTATGGTTTTCCCAGTAGTGATGTATGGAAGTGAGAGCTGGACCATAAAGAAGGCTGATCACCGAAGAATTGATGCTTTTGAATTATGGTGCTGGAGGAGACTCTTGAGAGTCCCATGGACTGCAAGAAGATCAAACCTATCCATTCTTAAGGAAATCAGCCCTGAGTGCTCCCTGGAAGGACAGATCGTGAAGCTGAGGCTCCAATACTTTGGCCACCTCATGAGAAGAGAAGACTCCCTGGAAAAGACCCTGATGTTGGGAAAGATTGAGGGCACTAGGAGAAGGGGACGACAGAGGACGAGATGGTTGGACAGTGATCTCGAAACTACGAACATGAGTTTGACCAAACTGCGGGAGGCAGTGCAAGACAGGAGGGCCTGGCGTGCTCTGGTCCATGGGGTCACGAAGAGTCAGACACGACTAAACGACTAAACAACAACAACAAGGTGCTACTGGAAGGAATTTTTTTTCATTTTGTGATTAATCTAATTAATAATTAATCTAATTGATAAGCCGCACCAACAGGTTAAAGAACAGTTTCTACCCATGGGCTGTGAGGCTGCTGAATGGAAGACAACAACATTGCAGCTGACGTTCGGGGTTGGTGGTCGTACGACAGCACACAGAGTATAACGAGGACTGAGAGATTGGGGGGGGGCTCGTTTAATCTCACTGTAAACAAGTAGTACAGTGACAATAAAGTATTTCTATTTCTATTTTACTTGATTTGCTGTTGAATTTGTAAGTCTTTAAGGTGCCACCAACCTTGTTTTTGCTTCGAAGTAATCTACGTACAGTATTTGAAGAACATGCTTGGTAGAAATAATAGCTTTTTTGACAAGCAATTTAGCAATCAATTCATACAGTATTTCTTAGCCATGCTGTCTAAACCTATCTTCTGACCTGCCCAGCGAAGCCGCATTTCCTTCGGTTGTAAAATCACCGAAGCACAAAAGCCAAGGAAGGAGCTCTAGAGCGGGGATCTCAATGCGGGACCTGCCCGCCTTCCGGCCTCTGCCGCCCGGCACGAGATCCTCCCGGAGGGGGCTGTGAATTGCGGCGGACTCCGACGAATTAGCGCTCTTTATCTCTTAAATCTGATTTTGCTCTAATTATACTCGTGGAGAATGAATTGTGCTTGCTGTAGGAAGTTATATGTGTGTGCCTCTATTTTGCGACAAGTATTTCCCCCCCCCCGCCGATTAACCGCCCCTCCCGAACTGCCTGCGCGTTTCTCCTCCTTTTCTTTAACTGCGGTCCCCTCGGGGGTCTCTTTCTTTATTGGGGGGGTTGCAATTCCAAGGCGTGTTTTAAGCGGCGGTGAGCCGCCTGGGCGCTCTTCTCCCGCGGAGCCCCCGTCCCGTTCTCCCGTCAGCTGTCCCGGCGGCGGCCAAGGCTTCTCCCGCGGCCCCTTCGCCCGGAAAGCCTCGCCAAGAGTTCTCGGCGGCGCGTCGTGAGGGACGAGGAGGCCATTTGCTTATGGAGAGACACGCGCGTCTTCTTCGCCCTGCCACTGTCTCCTCACGCGCCGCCGCCGCCGCCAAGGAGCTTGGGCCGGGCGCCGAGGGAGCAAGCGAGCGAGCGAGCGGCGGCCTGTCAGAGGGCCCCTAACTCGGAGGTCGAGGTGGGAGGGCACAAAATGGCGCTTCTCCGCTGGCCGCCGCGACAGCCCCACGCCCCCTTGCCGGGCTCCCCGCGCGGGAGGAGGGCAGGCAGCGCCGGCGAGAGACCCGCCGCGGCGCCGGCGCCGCCTCCTCCATTAGCAAGCAGGACGCGGAGCTCCCCGCCGTCTCCGCCTCTCCCTCCGCCTCCCCCGCCGGGCCCGCCCTCGCCGCCCGCCCGGTCCTCGGCGTGGCGCGCGCTCGCAAGCCGGCCTCAGGGTGGCGGCCCGCCGGCCAGCCTGCCACATCCGCCGCGGGGAGCGCCTGGCCTGGGCTTTCCCCAGCAGGTGGCAGCGGGATCCCAGGCGCCGCTTCCGCCTCCGCCGCTTGGCCCCTGGCCCCCGCCAGCCGTGGATTCGCAGCTCAAGCCGGCCAAGCTCGCTTCTTCCCTCCTCGCGAGGAGACGCGGCGGGAGAGGGACGGGCGGGCGGACGGGCAGGCAGGCAGGCAGCAGCCCCTCTCCAAAGTTTGGAACTGGGTTGGTGGCGGGGGCGGGGAGTCCGGAGCCAAGTTGCCCCGCTCGCTCCCCGAATTGCTCTTCTTTCTCCGGCGTCTCCCGTTTGTCTCCGGCTGGCTGAAGAGGCGGCCCTTGGTCTTCTGCTGCTGCTGCACCCAGTCCTCTCCCTCCGTCTCTCATCCCTTTTGATTTCTGCCTCCCTCCCTCCCTTCCTCCCCCTCTTCTTTGCTCACACACTATGGAGTTTACGGAGAGGAAGAGAAGCAGGAAATCCCAAAGCTTTAAACTGATAAATCAAGGTAAGGTGTGCGAGTGTGTTTGCTTGCGTGTTGTTGTTTGTGTGATATTTGTGCTTGTCTCTGGGGAGAAGAAGGAGACTTCATGTGCAAATCTATTTCAAGAGAGGAAGAGCAGGATGTTATGAAATATGTGCCATTCCCGTCTTCTGTCCACCTCTCATTATTTAAACTCCCTAATTGTATTAACGCTGGAAGCACTGCGTGTGTGTTGTGCATGTGAGAGGTGGGGGGGGGAGTCTTCTCCTTCTCCATTTTAATAAAATGGACACTTTTTTTTCCTCGGTCGGATGAGACACATAATGATAAAGTTAGGTCTTGTTTCGCGGTGGATGCCCTTTTAAAACAAAAATAAAGGCTCAAATCAGGGAAATAACGAAACATTAATACTCAATGAGAGGTGGACCTATTTCTTTCTTCTTTTTTAAGTACTGAATTCCTATCGGTACGCTTGCTGTCTTCAGCTTTGTTTCTCCCTTTCTTTATGGACCGATTGTGCACAGACACGCATTGAAACGAGGAGCTTGACGAAGGTTGCCTTCATTCAGCACACGCACCCACAACGCACCCCATGAAATGCTACAGGATCGGGCGGGGTGGGGGGCGGGCAGGCAACTTGTCCTTCCTTCCCGTGTGAGAGGCTCCTCGGAAGAGGAATGCGGATCTCTAAGCAGAATAATAGCAGGAAACGTGTAAAAAAATGTGCCCTTTCACTTTCGTCTAAGGGGTGTGTGTGTGTGTGTGTGTGTGTGTGTGTGTGATAGATCGAGAGATCGATCCTTGGTGTTGTATAACAGGTGTTCTCCTTGGGAGGTATGTACTCTATTTCATTTGACTTTAAAACATGGCTGGAGAAGGTCCTTAGCACTGAACGCAAATATCTCCGTGAACTGCGTATGTGCCTTGCATGATAAGTTGAGGGCAGGTAATTTAGAGGGTAGTGCTGCTGTTACTCTTCTTCTTATTTGATAGATAGTTCATCATTAAATAATTCAGACACTCTCCTTTAACTTGTCATTTGTGGTGGAAATTGGATACAGTATAAGATTTCTGAAATAAAGAACTGCTGAGAAGGAATAGATAACGTAAAAGTTGTTTTTCTCTTTTTAAGCCTATGGCAGCACATTTTTGAAGTTTACTTTTTTAACGATAGGGTTGTGCTTACAGCGTGATTGCTGTACTGTTGGACAGTAACAAGCAAAGACTAACGTAAGGGAACTGTCACACAGTGAAAATTGGACTGATTTGTTTCAGAACTTCTTGCCTTTCCAACTATACTTAAGTTATAGTATATAAAAGTAGTTGAACACATACGTTTCCATAAGATAAGATTCAATCAAATAAGTCCTCAGCAATAAGAAGTAAATGCAAATTACGTTCAGTGCTCAGGGGTTAAAATATTCAACCTAGCATTTTATATGACCTCCAGTTCTATAAATGGTGTCTTTTCCCTATTGAAGCTTGTATGTTTCGATTTTTTTTAAAAAAGTAGATGGTGTACAAAGCAATTTTCAAACTTACAATTTTAAAAAGTGTGTGGTTCATCTGACACTTCTGAGCAGATGTTTTTATTTGACTGATATGAGAATTTGTTTCCACTGTAGTTGATATTTCCGTAGCAATAGGCCTGTTCCTTCTGCTCGAATCATAACATCAGTATTAGAGAAGTCTTGTTTGCTGTCATGGATCTGATAGGCCCTGGACTATAATACCCCAGGGAAAGGAGAGTATGACAGGCAAGATACTGCTAATTATTATATTATGTGAAGTTTACTATATATTACAGCTTTTAAACTTAACACTCATGTGACTCAAACTGTTCATGATTTATTCATATTGGATATAGTACTGATTTCCTATTTTGACACAGTAGTTGGGTAGGGTAGTATTCAGCTAAGTTTTACTTAGAGTAGGTCTATTTAAATTAATAGATCTACTCTGAGTAAAACTTAATTGAATGTTATGCATAGCCCTCCTTGATACTTTGACAATTTTATATGTCTGTATTTATTTTTATAACATTTATACACTGCTTCATTATAGAAAACCTCAGAGCAGTTTACAAAAATAATAAAACAATTTAATTATAGGTAAAAACGGTTAAAAACAACTATTTTAAACATTCAATGTGATTACTGCTCATGGAGTAGTATTTAAGATAAAGGTTCCCAGGGCATGTTAAACTGCAGTACCAGCACAGGTTGGAAACAAGCAAAAAAATCACATGAATGGTTGCCACACCAGAAAGAACTGTGTATGGTGGCTCAGTGTCATCATTATGCCAAAATGGTGGCATAGGTAAATCTTTGCTGAAACTTCCCCCCAAATGACTGTGTTGAGTCTTGTCTGTTGGTATTGTCTGTCAGTCTCGTTGCTTGAGTCATAAGTCATACACCCTTATTGTCTTCTGTTGCATTGTTTGAAGCATATAGTCTAGTGACCCTTCTTAAGTATTATAATATGAATCTTTTTTTATTACTGAAACCCAGCCCAAGGGATAGAGTAAAGGATTAGCACTTGTCCCAGCGAAGAGAAGGTATTGCAAGTCTTCTTAGACTCATAATTAATGCAGAGGACGTAATTTCCACAGGTGTGGGGAAAACATTGAGAATGTTTCTGACACCCAGATGAACTTGGAGGTTAAACTTCATAAACCTGAAGAATGTGGTCTCTAAGTAACAGTGTAAGCAACAAGCCATTTTACGAATCGGTGATATTCAGGAGACTCAAATTTTATTTATTTTAGCTGATTAGGGACAAAATGATATAAATGCTAGAAGATTATCTGGAATTCAACCAAGTTTATAGTATCTGTAGTACTCTGCCGTCCTGGAATTCCTGGTTCAATGATTTGTATATGATTGGATTGTAAATGGCTTTAGTTTTAGTGGTAACACAAGCCCAATTGAAATGAATGGAGGTTGTGCAGTCAGTGCCTTGTGCCTTGTGATTTTGATACATTAGGATACTGCATGGTGTCTCCTGTATAACATTCAGCTAGGGAGACCAATGGTGTCCGCATGCCCAGATATTTAGGATCTTGAACCAGGCCCAGGTACTCATCCCTGCAGCTCCCCACCTCTGTGTATGCCCGTGGCACCCTAGTGGGCATTTTGATACTAAAGAATAACAGTATGGTTATTTCAGGCAGGGAACAGAAGAAACTGTCAATTCCAGGGACCCTGGGATCTTTAAATATATACATCTCCTTTTGTGTATAACACTTCCCTAAGACCACATAAATCCTGTTGCAAAAATGTGCTTAGGATTTGGCTGTAAAAATGAGTTAGGCTGTCAGTTTTTGCATTCTCGCTTGGAAATCATTTCCTTTGAAGGCAGTGGGACTTGACTTCTCAGCACATGTGTCCAGAATTAATTTTACACTTTCTTATTCCTAGAACTTAATAAGAGCTAGAGTTTATGTAGTCTTTCTCCTAGACTCTTACAACAACCCTGCAATGCAGGCAATATTCTTATTGCCATGGATGAAAGGCTGAGGTTGGCAGGTAGTGTCTTGCCTAAAGCACCCCCCCAGGTGAATAGATTGCTGAAGTAGGATTTGAACTCAGGGTATACCACTCTTTGCCTTACTCTTATGTTGCTCATATTCTTTACTTCTGCTGTGGCCTTTTTTCTTATGGTGTCATTGTGCAGTGTTAGACCCCCTCCTCTCCTGTGACCCTCCCTTGGTCCACAGCAATGGTTTTTAAAGTGTTAGATGGGCCTGGGTTGGCTCAAGATTGCTTGTCTTGGTTGGGTCAGCAGGCTAAGTGCCAATAATTTAATGTAATGTGCTTGATTTGTAATGCCTTATCCCTTGTGTTTGTGATCACTCCTATGAGGACGATAGCTCTTTTGTGTAACCTTCTTTTTATTCCCTAGGGTCTCTCTCACAGAGACTTCAAAGCATTCTGTGAGGTCATGCAGACTAACACCCTTGATCATTTTTTGATTGCTGGCCTCTGAACTGAGGACGAGTGTGAGCCCTGCTAGAAGAACCATCTGTTTAGTTGTTTTCTTACTTTGAAGAGACTCGGTGCAACCAAGTTTGTGAGCCCCCTGCTGTATAGCAGCGAGAAGAGCAAACATGCAGAATGTGGTGTCTCCTCCATAAGAAAACGTCTTGAGCAGTCAGTCACTCAGGGCAAACTCAGTCATATGAGGATGATAGAATTGTAGGGTTGAGCCAGGTCATCTAGTCATCTCAATGGGGCTTGAACCCATGACACTGAGATTAAAGAGTCTCATGCTCTACTGTCTGAACTATCCCAGTCACCACTAACCTTTGCTGATGAGAGCAGGGATTAGGGACCCATCATTTGATTTCTCTGATATTTTTGCATAGAGGAGATACATTGTTAATAAACTAGTTTTGTTCCGACATTAGATTATACTTCCATTGTATGTAATGGATATTCCTTATACTCCCCACTGTTACTGAAGATTCCTTATTTCTGAATATTTAATCTGTCAACTGCAAGCTTAAAGACAGAGTGTGCTAGCAGTAGTGACAGAAACAAAAGCCAGGAATATAGTCTTCCTATAAATGCCTGCCATAATTCCCTTTTTCCTGCTTGCATATGTACCTGCCTGTTTGTACCTGCATAGGTATTATTACTTATTCATTATGTAAGGAAAAGGGACCCCTGATCATTAGGTCCAGTCATGACCGGCTCTGGGGTTGCGGCGCTCATCTTGTGTTATTGGCCGAGGGAGCCGGTGTACAGCTTCCAGGTCATGTGGCCAGCATGACAAAGCCGCTTCTGGCAAACCAGAGCAGCACACGGAAACACCGTTTACCTTCCCGCTGGAGTGGTACCTATTTATCTACTTGCACTTTGACGTGCTTTCGAACTGCTAGGTTGGCATGAGCTGGGATTGAGCAACGGGAGCTGGGAATTCGAACTGCCGACCTCCTGATCAGCAAGCCCTAGGCACTGATAAAAAGGGAGTTTCTACATTCATTGTATGTATTCAGTTTTATTTGAATTTTTTAAATTAATTTTCATTCGTAGAGCCTGATCTGTTCCCGTTAGAATTCATTGGCAACCTTCCCAGATAAAGGCCAAAGAGCTAAAAGGTTATTCATTGAGCTTCTCACTAATTTTGTCATCAGGCAAGACTTGCAAATTTCTATTTGTCTGTAAGGATGGCACACTTTTCATTTCTGTCAAAATCTCCCATGCATTCTGAAAGACACAGCAAAAGACAAGACTTCAGATAGTTGGTGTCTGCTATATTAATTTATTGTGAAAATGAACACCACAACTGAACCCCCAGACTTAGCTGTTTGCTGAAATATGTAAAATATTTTGGCTAAGTGTCTTCAGCAAAAGCAGAGGGCTTTATTTGTTTTTAGGGAGGGCTGACACAGCGCACGTTTTCATTGACTGATCCAATGTGCATGGAATAAAAAAGCATTGGGATACATTGGGAGATTATGAGATAAAATTGTAACATCGTATTCAGTGTTCATATTTTCCAGATCACTTGAATTCTACGGTAATTCATCTCCCTATTTTTAATTCCAGATTATCATCATGAGGCATACAAGATCCCCGACTATAGTAATGATGTTAATGGGGAAGCCAAAGAAGCGCAACAATTTTATTTAGGTATGTTCTCACGTTGATTAATTTCTAAATGTCACATTTGTGGCAGCAAGCATGTGGGTGGGTGAGAATTACTGCATGCCTATAGGAAGTACTTGCCATTGTTTTATAGGATGTTCTTTTCAAATGTCTTTCTATTTTGCCAATTGCCAGCATATCTTTTATTAACATTTGCTAAAAATGCTGTAATTTGAGACATAAATGTTTATTAGTGTCTACCCACAATGCTAATTATCACTCACCCAGAGAACAAGATGCTGACTATGTAGTTTGCAGCTCTGTGCTCAACCCATTTACATTGCATATTTGCTGGCATGCTTCACTGGCAATAGTTTGTGTAATTGGGGCATTACATCTTTGACATCTGGATAACAGAAATTCAATTTCCAGGAAGCCACTACTTGTTCGGTTTTGCTTTGGCCATGTGTGGGATTAATGTGTTGTCTTAATAGATTGTCCCTTCACCTCTGCAAACATGGCACTTACGGTATCTTAACCGCAGCCAAATTAAATTAAATCAAGTGTCCAAAATGTGTAAAGAAAATAATGAAATATTATTGTCTTCCTAACTGAAGCTTGATAGGACTTTATCAGCGAATTGCTCATAATCGTCATGATTGCCCCTACTATGATTCTGACCCCCTCATAGTTCAAGTGCTCATACCTGCTGTAATGTAGAAGAATCCTAGCTGCTCTTGATTAATCTTATAAAACATATTTACGGTATTTCTTAATGCCAAAAGTTTTAGACAGTTAACCATAAAAGTGCTTAAGTTCTCCTATGGAGAAGAATCAGACACGCTGCAGAATTCAGTGCCTCACTGATGTAAACAGAATTCTTTAATTTCATTCATTGCTTCCACACGGATCCTTCAAGTGGGGCAACAGCTACTCTTACTACACATGAGCTACTTCCCTCCAGTGTTGTGCTGTGGCAGTGGTCTCACAAAGTCCCCTGCTGGGCCTG
This sequence comes from Zootoca vivipara, assembly GCF_963506605.1. Classification (NCBI taxonomy): domain Eukaryota; kingdom Metazoa; phylum Chordata; class Lepidosauria; order Squamata; family Lacertidae; genus Zootoca; species Zootoca vivipara. The sequence goes on from NC_083285.1 coordinate 1,649,672, forward strand.
GTAAAATGGCTGTGTTGGAGAAAGTGTGACTGTCACCAGAGACTCACGTACTGTGACATCACATCAGGGGCATGGTAAGAACCTGTATAGCCATGGTGCTGTTATGCAAAACCACAAAGGTGTATTGGTTCTGTTCTCTGCTTGTGGTTTTAACATTTGAACCATCTTTTTTTACGTCACTTGTGGTAGACCTTTGGCTTTGTCCATAGTGTTAAGGGTTATTTTGGCATAGCATGGCAAGGTGTGAATTTGTTGTACTTTATTTAATGAGTTTCAGATTTCTGTCTCCCCAAAAAGACCTCTCCCCATTGCTAAAAGTTCTTAAGAGTCATCATGCTTATATTGCTTTCCTCTGCCTTCTGTGGAATGCATTGCTTTCCAGAACACAGGGAAACATAGGTCTGCTGTAAACAATTTTTACAATGGTTTTAAACTTGCAATTGAGATTCTGCTTTTGAAAGGTTAATGTAAAAAACTAATTATGCAATCCTGGTAACCAAATGTGTGATGAGACATTTATCTGTGTAATTAACAATGGAGAACTTTATAGTTTCATAAAATTGAATGTTACACTGTGTGCAGTCTTCAATGTGAATTTATTTTGAAGAGGTACAGAAAGCAGAAATGTTTATGGCTGATATAAAGTGGGACTGAAATACCGGTATGCTGTAGTGCAGGTGTCTGTGTGTTTTACTACATTTTTGTTTTGATGAATTAGATTTTGGTAAGACCAATAACTTCGTTTTGCCAGAATAAAATGAGTGAAGTGGGCCTGCAGCAGGGAAGGGCTATATAGTGTAAATGACAGTGAAATTCTATACATGTTTATTAGGAAGTAAGTCCTATAAAGTATAGTGAGGTTTAAAAAGGTAAAGGACCCCTGACTGTTAAGTCCAGTCACAGACAACTCTGAGGTTGCGGCGCTCATCTCGCTTTACAGGCCTAGGGAGCTGGCGTTTGTCCACAGACAGTTTTTCCGGGTCATGTGGCCAGCATGACTAAGCCGCTTCTGGCGCAACGGAACACCAAAACCAGAGCAGCGCATGGAAACGCCGTTTACCTTCCCACCGGAGTGGTACCTATTTATCTACTTGCACCTTTTTTTTTGGCATGCTTTCAAACTGCTGGGTTGGCAGGGACCAAGCAACGGGAGCTCACCCAATCACAGGGTTTCGAACCGCCGACCTTCTGATCGGCAAACCCAAGCTCAGTGGTTTAGACCACAGCGCCGCCTGCGTCCCTCATACAGTGAGGTTTACTGCTTGCCAGGGGGTTGGACTGGATGGCCCTTGTGGTCTCTTCCATCTCTATGATTCTATGATTCTAGCCCTGTTTAGAGAAGCTTTTAATATTTAATGCCGTGTTGTTTTAATATTCAATTGGGAGCCACCCAGAGTGACTGGGGAGACTCAGCCAGATGGGTGGGGTATAAATAATAAATTATTATTATTATTATTATTATTATTATTATTATTATTATTATTGGTCCATTTAGCTCAGTATTGCCTACACTGACTGGCAATGGCTTTCCAGGTCTTTAGGCAGAAGTCTTTCCCAGCCGACCCTGGAGATTAAACCTGGGGCCTGGTGCATGCAAAACAGTTGTTCTGTCACTGAATTGTATTGTAGTTCTGTTTTGCCAAAGGTGACATTTTGGAAATAAGGCTCTTCTTGCTGAATAATAGATACAAGTAACCATTTACCTGTCAGAGTAAATAATGCGTGGGAGGGTTCCCTGACAAAGGCAGTATCAGATGTGTTGGGAACAATACTAGGAACTAAGGAACTTCACAGTGTTAAAACATGTTCTGTACATTAGTTTGATCTATTTCACCAGCTCTCCTATGGAGCTCTGTAAGAAAGATTTCACCAGCATAGGCCACTGAGTTTAAGCTGCTTATTTTATTTATTTATTTATTTATTCAGTTTGCATACTGCCCTATACCCGCAGGTGGTTTAAGCTGCTGGTGCTTCTGATTCCTTGCAGGGAGAGGAGCCCATTTAGATTGGTTTGCCTTTGGAAACTGATGGAGCAAGGTGGTTTCCTTACATTCCACCACGATAGTTTCCAGCCAAAAGGGCTGGCAGATTTGCTGTGCCCTCTTTGATCTGTGGAATGCTGAGGTGGTTCTGTTAACAGACACAATTGCTACTATACATACAGGTGAAACTCGGGAAATTAGAATATCGTTGAAAAGTGCATTTATTTCAGTAATGCAACTTAAAAGGTGAAACCAATATATGAGATAGATGCATGACATGCAAAGCAAGACATGTCAAGCCTTTATTTGTTGTAATTGTAATTATTTGTCGTTAGGCGGGTCAATTATAAATGGAATGTAATTAATGAAATGTAATAGCGATGTTTATTTTTGTATTATTGTATCTATTTGTTTTATTACTGTAGAATTTCCAAAAGAAAGCATTTGTAAAAATGAAAAGAAAAATAAAAAATAATAAGTTGCATTACTGAAATAAATGCACTTTTCAAAGATATTCTAATTTTCTGTGTTTCATCTGTAATATTGTATTGATCTGACCCCTGGCATTCTGGGGAGCTTGTGGTGATGAAACAGTTGCAAAGAGAACTTGAATGCAAGTGGAAGAAGACCCATTTGAAGGCTGATGGAGAATAGAAGTCTTCTCTGCCAGTGTCTGCTCAGTGTCATCCAGTTGAGCCTTTCCCCAGATACTGAGTAGGCTCCCACATTTGGATAATTGGGAGATGAATTGGAACTCCTGGTACAGCCCACTGTGAATTATTTGCCAAGCATTTTCCAGGTAAAAATCATTGTCTTCTGCTTTGATTTGTACTTCTGGTTGACAACAGTATAAATACCAGAAGTTCTTTTAGCACCATTTTGCTGCAATTGCTTAGCTCATTTTTAATTATTGAAGCCTGAGGGTGACATAGTGCTTGGAAAGGGTTGACCTACCTTTAGTGTGCTTGACCATTGGCCCACCTTGGCTGATAACATCTAGCTAAAGGGGAGGTTGATGCCACCTTGTGAGAGGGGATGGCCCATGCTGCCTTGAAGGAAGTTGTTGGACAACTCTTCCTAGGACCTTTCAGATTTGTCCAACTATTGGACATTGGTAATCTTGGCCAGAGCATCTAAATGGGTGCAGAGGCACTACATTTCAGGACATTCCTAGATAACAATGTTTTTAGGACTGAGACTTCCTTGGTTGTACTGGTTGATGACCTTTGCCAGAAAGATAGAGGGATTGTGACCCTTTTTATTCTCTTTGAGCTCTCAACAGCTTTCAGTACCATGGGCTGTGTTATCCTTCTGGATAGCCTGGCATGGATGGGAGTCGGAGATACTGTGCTCTGGTTGCCACTCCTCTCTCATGGGTTAGTTCAAGAGAGCAAAATGGGGGGGATTTTTGCCCAGCACTTTGGCGTTCATTTTACAGTTCTACAGAGTTCATTTTTATCTTCCATGCTATTTAACATCTACATGCTAACATTGGAAATGGTCATACAGAGTTTGCTGATGACCCCCAACCATATTTCTTCTTTTCATTTACAACAGACGAAGTAGTGAATGTTCTAATCTAAACAGTGCTTGAGGCAACTAAAACTGAAGCCAAATCCAGTTAAGATGGGCAGTGTAATTGACCATTGAGATGATATTCAACCTGTATAGACAGACATATACAGGTTTGCATAAGGGCTGTGCACAACACACACACATCCAAGTCCGCCCCATCACTCTGACCTAGGGCTCCCCAGTCAGGCTGACCCACTCTGGGCCAACCCAGGGACCACCCACATTGCCTTGTCACAAATTGGATCAGGCGGTGAAGCTAATGCTTAATTAGGGTAAAAACCTATAATTAAACATAAGGCGGGGGGGGGAGACACTGAGTCTCCCTCTCGCCACCACAGCAGCGGGGTTCAATTATGCAGGGTGCTGCTTCACAAGCGGCCTCTCTGCAGGGAAGCCATTTGCAAGGCAGGACCTGCATCTCACAGGATTGATGCCCTTCACTCAACAGTTGCTGAACACAGACAGCAATCCTGTGGGACGGGGTGTCAGGCAAGAAGGAGAGTCAGGTGGTGTCACGCTCCTCCTACCTTCTCCTGGGAAGTTGCGGCCCGCGGTCAGCATAGCTGCCAAGTTTTCCCTTTTCTCGCGAGGAAGCCTATTCAGCATAAGGGAAAATCCCTTAAAAAAAGGGATAACTTGGCAGCTATGGCGGTCAGGTTGATCTCGGCCTTTTCTGAAGTTTTCCCATCTGATGTCTGTCTCTCCTTCTGGCCTGATGCCTCGCCCCCTGGCACCCCCAGGTCCCCCTGGACCATCTGAACTGACTGCCTCAACCAAGGACTGAATCTCTCTGAGATTCTGAAGAAGTGTGCATGCACACGAAAGCTCATACCTCTCTGAACAGGCACCATTTGGCTCAGGTTTGAGGCCTCTGCCAAAACCAGTGCACAGCCATAGTTCACAGCTTAGGGGTTATTTGCATCCAGCCTTGCATAGGGAAGCACAATAGGCACCTGTAACTCATAGCACATTTTCTTGCATTGGCTGGTATGAGAGCTGTATCCCTTCCTAGAAAGAAATCAACTTGCCAAGGCTAGCCATGCTTTAGTATTAACAAAGGTGTTACACACACATTGCTTCTGGAAAGTCTTTGGAGATGTGGGCTGAACCAGTAGCCATATCCCTTGTTAGCATCTGTTAGAATGAGCATATTACACCTGTATCTTAATTGGCTTCCAGTTTGTTTCTAGGCACAATGGTCTGGGCACATAGCTGCCAAGTTATCCCTTTTTTTAAGGGATTTCCCCTTATGCCAGGCATGCCCAACAGGTAGATCGTGATCTACCGGTAGATCATTGGATATCTGCAGTAGATCACTGGTAGATCATTGGCTCCCCCCCCCAAAGAAGCTGAACAACTGTGGCTCCCCTAAAAAAAGCTCAACATTTTGTTGTTGTTGTTTAGTCGTTTCCGACTCTTCGTGACCCCATGGACCATAGCACGCCAGGACCATAGACCATAGACCATGGACCAACATTTTACCTCCTCCCTGAAAAAACTCAACAACTTTGACCTGAATCCCCCCCCCCAAAATCGGTCTTCCTCCTTCCTAAAAAAAGTTCAACAACTTTGACCTGAACCACAAAGGGGGGGGGGGTAGATCACTGCCAGTTTTTAACTCTGTGAGTAGATCGCAGTCTCTTGGGAGTTGGCCACCCCTGCCTTATGCTGAATAGGCTTCCTCGTGAGAAAAGGGAAAACTTGGCAGCTGTGTCTGGGCATGGTCAGAAAGTGAGGCTCTTCTCCTGGTGCCTCACCTTCAAATATGAGGTGAGTGACCAGCAAAGGCAGTTTTTTGCTTTCTGACTATAGAACTCGATCCTAAGGGTTATTTGCCTGACACTTTCCCCCTCTGATATGCCAAGTTAAGTCTGTGTTTTTCACATAAGATCCTTTTTTATTCTAGCGGGTTTTGTGCTGACATTGTTGTGGGTTTATGATGGTTTTACTGCTTAGTTTAGAATTAGTTGTTTTGCTTTTGTTTAATGACTCCCAGCATTCTCTTTGGTTTTTATCTGCTGTTCGGTGATGTGTTGATTTTCTTTTTACCTACTGCTTTATGGCTTATTTATTAATATTGTATTTTAGTAGATCCGTTGTCATTGATTACTTTTGTAGTTATTTTCAATACCATTTGTTAGAGAAGTGGCCTAGAAATATTCTAAATAAATAATAGTATCAGTAGAACATTAACGGGACCCAGAAAATGTGGAGCCCACTTTCCCCTACCTGGCTGCTGCAAAGGGACAGGTGAGACAAGTGCATCACCAGCCCACCTTTTTATTGGCTTGGCTGTGACCAATGGATATAATGTGCACAGTCTGAGACAGTCTTGCTTATTTGCATTCCCTCCCCTTGCCTCTTTTGAATTACAGTCATACCTCGGTTTAAGTATGCCTCAATTTGAGTACTTTCAGTTTAAGTACTCCATGGACCCGTCTGGAACGGATTAATCCACTTTCCATTACTTTCAATGGGAAAGTTCGCTTCAGGTTAAGTACGCTTCAGGTTAAGTACAGGCTTCCGGAACCAATTGTGTACTTAAACCGAGGTACCACTGTACAGTTTAACATAAGTACATCAGTTCAGTGGTGATGCTGATTATGATAATATAACCATTCTGCCCTTCCTAAGCAGATAAGAACATGAAAATAACAAGCTGGATCCAGCCAATGGGCCATCTAGTCCAGCATCCTCTTCTCACAGTGTGCAACCACAGTGAGCAGAAAAGAGCACAAGAACACTCTCCCTTCCTGTGGTTTCCAGCAACTGGCATTTGGAAGCATTGCTGTGTCTCCAACTTTGGGAGTAGAGCATAGCCATTGTGGCTAGTAGTTATTGACAGCCCTCTGCTCCATGAATTTGTAATGGGTTGTATACATACCTTCATCCAGATGAGCAGAACTCTCAGCAAACAGCACCTTCGCATCTAATCTGCATTAAGCTTCAGCTTGTTTGCCCTCATTAATACCAGATCAGCCTCCGGATGCAGGTTTTAAAATATATAACCTTTCCAATAAAATGTTTAGGGCAGCTCACAACAAACATTAAAATACAATAAACAACAAATCAATAATAGCCACAAATAGAGGGCAGAGCCATCAAGTATGTAGCTCAAAGCCACAGTTTCATTTGCCAGGAGCAGACCTCCTCCAGCCCCATGCTGGTGTAGCGTAGTCGCTAAGAAATGGAGCCACCATCTAGGAAGTCCCTGGTGTTCTTGCCTCAGCTATGAACGCCCAAGGTGGCCTTAGGCAAGCCACATTGGTAATATAGGTATAACAATACTGACCTACCTTACAGGGTTGTTGCACAAGACAGTGTATGTGAAGTGTTTGAACAGTTGAAAGAGCTATACAGATGTTGAGTATTACAGTGGTACCTCACAAGACGAAGTTAATTCTTTCCACGAGTCGTTTCGTGTTGCAATAATTTCGTCTTGCGAAGTGCGGTTTCCCATAGGAATGCATTGAAATTTAATCAATGCGTTTCTATGGGGGGGGAGAGCAAAAAAGGCGCTGACTCACCCGCCATGGCCGCTCTGGAGGTTTTTAAGGCTCTGGGGAGGGGGAAGCAGGAGGAGGGCCAGGGAGAGGCTCCCTCCCTCCTTCCCCAGCAGCCGGACCCTCACGCCCAACCAGACAGTCGGCCCGTTTGCGCGCAGGCAGGCAGGCAGGCAGGCTTAAGCTGAATGAGAGGGGATCTGGCTGCTGCGGAAGCTGGGCGGCGGAAGCATGAGGCAGCTGGCCTCCTGGCGGCGGCGGAAGCGCGAGGCGGCTGGGCTCCTGCTTCGTCTTGCGAAGTTTTTTATGGTATGGCCATAGAAAACTTCGTCTTCTGAGTCTGCCAGAAAATCGCAACACGTTGTCGTATTGTGATTTTTTTCGTGCCGCGAGGCATTCGTCTAGCGAGGTACCACTATATTGTTGTCACCCACACAGAATCTTCCAGGGAAATCCCCATAGAGTCAATCTAGCTAAGAGCTCCATCCATGTTCACTACTCTCCACAAAAGAGTACTGTAACAGGGACAGATTAATAAAGGGACAGATTAACAAAGGGCGTACAATATATTAAAGGGTCCAGATATGATTCAGAAGGGCTCCTCATTTCTGCTTCGACAGTATTTATGCTGCTTATGATGGTGGATTTCTGCAGATCACAGTAGACTCGTTTCTCCCTAGATCTTCCCCAGCACTTCTATCAGATTCCAGAGGCGTTTTGTTTGTTTAGTCCAAGTATATGGAGAAAAATACATGTGTCCTGCAAGGAAGTGACTTCAGTGTAAAAAATTCATTTTATGTGAATGCTGTCTATTTTCAATATCCATTTCCACTCAAGCTTAAAATGCTACAGACTTTTCCTACTGCTAATGAAATGTATTTGCATGCCTCAGTGGGCAAAATGGCAACATTCTGCTCCAAACATGCACACATTCAGTGTGAAATAAGCACAGTCATAAATAAAATTAATACTCAGATGATGCCGAGTACATAATTGTTTTTAAATGTGCAGAGTTGTCATTAGAAACAGTGGCATTTTTCATATAAATTTTTCCTTTTCACATTCTGAATTGCTATGCATCAGAGACTGGCTATAATATCTGTGGATATTAAATAGGCAGGTATTAAATAAAATGTTACATTTTCTTTTATTATTAATTTTGTTGTTATTTTGTCTTCTCCATCATTATAAAATTCCTGTGAACTAACAACTCGCTGCTATGGCTTGATCCTATGAGGGGCTAAATTCTAAGTTCTCAAGCTTGATACAGTAAATCAGTAAGCGGTTAATTGTGCAAACAAGTAACCCATTCAGAGTCTAGGCCAGGCTCAGTGCAAAGAACCTCTCTTTGATTTCAGAGTAGGTGAGTAGAAGGGATTGGTTTTAGTCCTCTGTGTTTTGCTGCTACTTCCAAGGGCCAGTACAGTTGTAAAATTAAGTGGTGTTAAAGGACTGGAGCCTACTGTTTCCCCTCATATTTATAAATCCTGTGCCCAGGTTCAGTGTTATACAGTATCTGACTTGCTAACCCTTTAATTCCCCCACAATTTTGGAGAGTGTGTGTGCTCCTGTGGCTCTGTTCTTCTTGCTCCACGTTGTTACATTTGCAGTAGCCTTAATGACTTTGGTGCAAGCTCTCCAGAAAGGTGATTTACATTTGTTTCTTGTAATGAGAATAGAGTACTTTTTATGAGCTATGACATTTTAAGCAGGTTTTATCAAACTGTTTTATCATCACTTACTGTACATCCCAGCAGCTGTGGCATTGAGGCAATACTTGATAATTTGAACTAAGTTAAATGGTTCTGTGAATATATATTTCAACTCGTATGCAGACTCAAACATATACTCTCTATGTTGTAGGTGATCATGTATTTAGTATCATATCTGCATAGCATGCATGGCAACAAAATAGTGTGTGTGCAATGGCAATCGGCATGCATTTCAGAAAGTAGATATCCTCAAAGTCCTCTGAAATGTAGTAATATGTATCATTACCATTTTTGCTAATTTACTGTGATAACTGTGTCTCTGTTTTCTCTAGGAGATGAAAGCCGGGAAATTAAAAAACAAATTACAGGGATGAGAAGATTACTGAATGACAGCGCTGGAAGAACATATCAGCGAGTTGGCAAAGAAGGAGAAAAACTGAAGGAAGAACCCCAGGACTTAGATTTGGCCTGGGCTCAGCGCCTCAACCCCCCTGCAGAAACCCAGGCAAACCTCCACCCAACTCAGAGTGGTACTTGGAATGAATTATCCCCCCAGATAAGCCACTATTCAGGGCAATATGGAACTCGGTCCAAAACCTTCCAGAATCAAGCAAGAACCGTAGGTGCAAATGGTATGATCCACATTTATACCTTTAAACCACTGCTTATTTGTTTTGTTCTCTTAAAAAAACGAGTGCTGAGTTACTTGGATAAAATAATTGGCCATTATGTTAGAAACACAAGAAGCTTCCTTATATTGGCTCATCTCGGTGTTGTCTATCCTGGCTGGCAGCAACTCTGCAGGGACTCCAGGGATTGAATCTGGGACCTTCTGCATACAAAGCAGATACAAATTCAAAGAAAGTTGTATGATTGTCTACTGTAAAAAGTTAAGGTTTTTATGTTTGGACCAAGAGCTGATCTTAAACCTCTTTAAGATGTTTTCTTAGGTACACTGAAAATGCATTTTATATTAAGGCTACAAAGAGTATATCATAATGATAGATTAGTCCATAGGTAGGGAATCTGTGAGCTTCCAGATGCTGGTGAATTCCAACTCCTATCAGCCCCAGACAGCCTGGCCTGGAATGATCAAGTCCAGGTTCCCCACCCCTTCTTTAATTCATGAATGGCCAACAAGTAAAGACATTTGTGGCTCATAATTGGGGGCCTGCCTCCTCCATGCCACACTTCTGCCTGTCTGTGGTTCAGTGGACTACAGGGGGAAATATGATACGCACAAGAGGGTGCTTTCATGTGCTTGGAATGACATGCGCTTGTTGCTGGACTTGGCATATGGCTTGCTGGTTACCGCCACTGTTTTAGTTGATTAATTGTAAGATGTGATTTGCTTCTGGCACTTAGCAATAATATTTCCATTTCATAACTAGATATAGCCTTCTTTTACTTGGTCAAAATTAATTTATATCATAGAAAGAAGTTGCCTTGCCTTTGAGGTTTGTATTGATTGTTGCAATTATAGATGGGAATTGTGAATGTGCACCCACAAAATCCACCTTTCAAAATTAATTGGTTTTGACTATGCTATTAATAATTCCACTTGCAGTGTTGGTTGCATGTATGTAGACAAAGACATTGATGTATTCATCACTTGTAATAGATGCAAACATTCATCACTTGCATCTATTACATCAATGTGTGTATTAATTTTCAGTTGTGCAGAAGAGGAAACAATACTGTCCCTTTTATGTTCAGTTTCATTTCTGTTAGTGCATTGGCTCAGATTGAACACAGGAAGGATAGTACTACAGCATAGTACAACTATTTTTTTCTTAACTGTATTATGTTTGTTTGCTTTGAAATGTGGAAAATGCAGTACGGGTACCCCCCACTTAGGGGTTACATATGGGGCCTCATGTGCATAAGGAAAGAGGGGGTACCCTTTAAACACCCTCTTAGCCAATCCATACTGTCAGGGGATTGTTGCGGCTACCCCTGAGTAAATACGCCCAAGTCCGTTATGTCTTTAACAGTTTTATTGGGCATAGTATTTACAGTGCAGAGATAGCGGAAAACATGATCCCCTAGTCACTCGCAGAATCTGGCAATGGCGCCCTTCTGCTCCGGGGCCAGCATAAAAGCTTGGGCACCCTGAAAAGCCGCCCTCTAACCTTGTGTTTGGGTGCGCGCCTCCATTCGGGCACCAGAAGCAGCTGTGCTCCCTCTCCTACTTGTTGGCAGAGCAGGGGCTCTGGTACATCGCTGAGCCGTGCCTCCTCCATTCCACTCCTGCCCTCATTTCCTCCACCTGACCCGTTGCTGCTGCTGCTCTCGCTAGGCGAAGTGCTAGTCAGGATGATGGGGGGAGGCTCCCTGTAGGGAGGTCCCCTGACACATACCAAAACTGCTGTATCCAAAAATACCCACAACTAGAACTGAACCTCTGGGACCAGCAGGAGGCTGGAGGACACGTGGGAAAGAGGCTGCTGCTGCTGCACTACCCCACACATCAGCTGTTAGGCGGGGAAGCTGAGCAGCATTAAAAAACCCCTCCTGCACCTCCAGTCTCTTTGGGGCTTCCTCCGCCCTCACTGACATCCTCTTTGGGCTCCAGGTAAGGTTTCCCCGTGGGTGGGTTCTCTCTCCCACCATTTCTTTGCTTGAATTGAATTGTTTAATTGTTTCCCAGCACTGCTTGTGTAACACGGTTGCATGCAAGCAGAACACATGTAAGTGGGGGGCGCCTGTAATGTGTTTTCAGCCATATGGCTGCTTTCTTAAGGTGGTGAAGCAAGAGAAGAGTTCCATGAGCTGAAAGTGTTTAGGTTTTGAATTGTTTCTTGTCTTTGTGTGGGATCAGATGCATTCCTTCAGGGTAGCTGGTGCTCTCATCCTGGGACTTGAGTCCAAAAAAGTGGCTAACATCAGCAAGGCTACCTTCTCCTGCTGTGGCAGTGACGCGCCATTTAATGAGCCTTTTCCTCTGAAGACAGAGAACTGCTCCTCTCCAGCACTGAGTACACACACTGTACCCAGCAACAGGGGCAAAGAGCAACCCAGTTATTGTGCAGCATTCCTCCTTTCCTGGAGAGAGGGGGGGGCAGGCTATGGTCTTTGAATTGAGACCTGTGGGGCAGAGTCTGTACAAAGGATCAAATGTGTTCGTGGCATGCTTTAACTGACTGGGCAAATCCTGTTATTGGGCAGAAATGTCTTCACAGGATAGAGAAGACAAAGGAATAGAAGGGAGGTAATAATAATAATAATTAATTTTTATTTATACCCTGCCCTCCCTGGCCAAAACCGGGCTCAGAGTGGCTAACATCAAATGTATAACACGTTAATGTGGAAGGAAGCAAGTAGCAGCAATGCCAATGAACTGTAATACTGTACAGTATTTAGCATTTATAGAGCTTTGAAGTAATGTGAAATGTTTCCCATTACAACAGCCTTTGCCAACCATGTGTCCTCTAGATGTTTTGAACTACAACTCCCATCATCCCCAGCCAGCACACAGACCTGGCTGGGGATGATGGGAGTTGTGGTGCAAAGCAGCTAGAGGCACCAGAATGGCAAAGGCTGCTTTACAAGAAGACTGCAAGGTGTGTGAGGCAAGGTTTAAAGTCAGCAGGCCAGTGGAAGCCCCTTGTGTCTCCCTGAGTCTGCTTGTTTTTGGATTCATTCCTGAATTGCCCCTTTGCACAGACAGAGTCCCTTAAGGCAAATCATATCGCTTCCCTTCAGGGGCCAATATGTGTTCTGGTGTGCTGTGAAACATGGAACAGTCTCCCTTGGGAGGTGGTGGACTCCAACCTTCCTTGGAGGTTTTTCAGCAGAGGTTGGATGGCCATCTAGGAGGGATGTTTTCGCTGAGATTCCTGCCTTGCAGGGGGTTGGACTAGATGACCCTGGGATTTCTTCCAACTCTACAATTCTATGATTCTGTGCCAATCTTGAACCAGGAATTAGGTATTGCCTACACAACTCATTCCATGATAATAAACAACTGCAATCTGAGATCTTTGGGGTTATTTATGTATTTACTTTATTCTAATAATTTGTATAACACTTAATCACAGTCGTCTCTAAGCGGTGTGAAATAAGACCAAAAGTGAATTAAAACTATATGGCTTCTGCAATCAGGAAGGCTCTGCATATGCCTCATCTTCATACAGATTTTATTTTCATAGAAGACAACTTTTGATTGTGCCTGTTCTGCCCAGTGGTTGTAATCTTGAGAATGGTGCATCCAACTGGGTCCTGTTGTTGATATCAGAACACATAGAACCACCTATGTAAGCCATTCCATGCAAGGCAGATGGCATCTTCTTTATAAAAAATAAGCATATTACTGACAACTTGACCACCCTTAATAGCACCAAAAATCTCCTGCCTCATGGTGCTCAACAATAGGACCGGTCCTTGTTCCAGTAATTTCTAGGCCAGTGTTTCCCATTGGCCAATGGCAGGCGGAGTGTGGCGCCACCTCCATCCCTGGGGCGGATGGGACTGAGCTGGCTGGCTTCACTCTGGTCCGCCTCATGGGTTTTTAATGCCAGGGCCTAGTCCACTTCCTCGTTTAGTTTTTAAAAATTGTTCGTACATGTTTCATTTGTTGTGGAATGAATAAGGTGTCTTATTTACAACAACATATTTCTTTACTATGTTGTAGGACACAGGTAGAAATATAGATACATAAAAGAATTCATCTTTCTGTTTGTTCACTTAAAGAAGGTAGATTTCCAGGGGGACACTGAGTAATTTTTTTTCTTAAAAGAGAGCAGTAGGCCAAATAAGTTTGAGGAGCCCTGTTCTAGGCTGTGGGGAATCTATTTCATGGAGACTGGTTTTGTTAGTTTAGCCAGAGAAACTGGCAGCTGCTTTTGGCTTGTTTTGTTTTTAAAGGTGTTACTAGCCTTGTTGTGATATTTCCCATATGAATATTGGGAATACAGCTGTGGTACTCACATATTGACTTTGCTGTCTGAAAGGCACCTGCGAAGAGAGAAAAACGTAGCATTGATCTTTCCTTTCCTTTTCTTTTTTGCTCTTGCTGTTGTGCCGCTGTGCAAGCCAAAACAATTCACATTATTTCCTCCATAGAGGGAGGAGCAAAGCAAGAGGTGGTTCTTAAGATAGTACAGTAGTCATCTTAAAAAGTGAGAAATTGATTTTTTAAAAAACTGTTAAATTTAATAAACAGACAAAAGTGCTTTTATTCTTTAAAAGGATAAAGGTGATGCTTTGAACATTGAATAAGAACATTCTGTAAAGTGTTCTGTTTTACTCTTGTTGCTTTGTAGAAAAATGATGGAAATGCTTTTTGGTGTGTGTGTTTTTTTAATCTCCATAAATATGCATGAATTCGCAGAGCCCTGCTTCTGATTTGAAATATTGGTGGTCTCTTTTTTCCATTTACTGTACACAGGGTAGATTTACATGGGTAATTTCTATCAATGCTAATAGGAATTATAATGTAAATCCCCCGTGCCACAGTAGGAAAACAGACCTTTTGGTTTTCAAATGGGGCTTCAGTACCTGCATACCTCATTAGTAATGCATTATATTTGTAGCAGAAAAGATGAGCATGAATTTATTCCAAGGTTTGCTTTGTCAAAATTTTATCATGATATTCACCAGAATATTAAAAACTTGGAAGACGAAAGGGACAAATTCATAAAATATTATTTATTTGCTAAGCATAGTTCTCAAAGACACACAACACAGACAGACTCCGTTTAAAATATTCTTTTTAATAGGCAAAATAACTGCAAAAGACATGTTTTTTCTTATAGTGCTTTTGCTCATTGCTGTCAGCTGTTCAACGCTGAGAGCTTTAATGTGTGCTGTCAGCAGCCCCTTCCGCTGCAGTTGGAAGTTCCCAATGTGCAGCTCTCTAGGGTAGCCAATCCCAGACACATCTTTACTTGCCCTACTCTTGATGTCACATCATACTGTTAGGTGTGGGGCAGGTGAGCATGGTTTGGGGAAAACGGCCTCAGAGACCTAAATAGGGCCCCTGCCTGGCATGATTAGGTCCCTGCCGCATGTCCCCATCATGGAAATGCTTTCTCCGTAGTCATTTTACCTGGACCTCATGTAGCAACTGACATTAGTTGTGCTGGAAACATCTGGAAAGACCCTTGTTTTTAAGTACAGAAATTGATACCTGAGCCCAGGGCAGCAAGGTCTCAATTTCTCAGCAGCCAAGAGCCATGGAAAACACACACTTTCTGTTTTAAAGGCCCCAGGTTAAATCCCTGGCATCTCCAGTTTGGGCTGAAACCCTGGAAAGCCTCTGCTAGTCCTTGTAGACAGTACTGAACTAGGGAGGCCAATGGCCTGACTTAGTACAAGGCTGCGTTCTGTGTTCCTGTGACACCTGAAATCAAGTGCAGGAAGCCTTCAGACTTTAGCTGGGAAGCAGGTTCTAAATTCAATATAAATTTAACAAACCTATCCTGGAGACAGTATGAAGTGCAGTAGTACAGATATAGTTGTCAACCTTCAACAGCAATACTTGAAAAGAAACTGGGAAGTAGGAGTTCACCATCACAATGAACGGGAAAGTTGTGGAAATTTTCTGCCTTCACAGAATTGCTGATGGAGCACTCGGTCCTTTTTATTTTTAATACTGTGAAGCAACAAGCAGCATTCAATCCATTTTAGACTTGTTAGTTTTTTTATTAAATAACTTATTACACAGCTATCTCATTCTTTCTAAGGGTATTGTCATATGGAGGAAGGGTTTTTCTGGGTTGTTCCGTGCATGATAGAGCAACTGTTTCTGTAATGAGGTTCAGTGCTCTTGTTATCCACAATGAACTAGTTTGACAATAAGGAGGCCTGCTGTGAGCTTACATTGTGTTTGCTGTTTTGTGCAGACTTTACCATGCCATGAAATGTTATTTGTGTGGAAGTATCACAGTGGAAGTTTTAATTTTAGGTTCCAATTTCCTAACAGCATGTATCAGACAGCATTAAAACCCTGTGAAGACATTCTTGTCCTGCATCATTGTTTTAATTTCCCTTTTTCCTGCAGGAGAAATTCCAGTGGCTAATACTTCCTCTGGCTCAAATTGTTGTACTTGTAATTGTCAACCAGCATTACAAGCCATTCTTCAGGAGCTTAAAACCATGAGAAAGATAATGCAGATCCAAGCAGGTAAGATAGTCTGTCTTTTTCAAAAACTGAACTATCAAGGTATAATTTTCAGTCTGCAGACAGACTGCCTTATAAGTGCCTTTTAATGTCTGTTTCATGAAAGCATAGGTCTTAAAGACTGGTGCCCAGATGGTATGGATCAGGGATTGCCAACCCAGTGCCCACAGGTACCATGGTTCCCTTGAAGACTTCTAGTAGTGTACCTGGGCAGGTGCCCCAAACTCTGAGCTTCCCGTTTTGAAAAAAGTGAGTCTCTAGCCCTCCTAGAAAGAAACTTATGGGGCAAAATGTGCAGGCAACATCTAAGCGATTTCCATGAAATAAGAGTGTTGTGGCCAAGTTGTATATTTTTCCTGGTACAGTACTGAGGAATGTTCCCTGTTGTTATTAGACAACAGCAGCAACAGGGTGTTGAGTGTGGGTGTGATCTCAGTATCAGCAAAACATAGCTGACTTCCCCTGTTCAGCATGATTTTTGCATTATGCCCTGTTCCCCATAGCAGCCATTTGTGTCCGGCTTCCCCAGCTGACTGCTCCTCAAGCCTTCCTAGCATCCTGGGGAAGCAAGGGACTCTTTATTATACAAAGGCTTCCAGAGTGTGTTGCCCTTTGGTGTTTGAAAGACAGAAGGGTAGCCAGCCAGCTTAAAGAGAGTGCTCCGCCCACAGCTGTTGGTTCAAGCAGTTGGTTCTTATAAGAGGGTGGGAACTGGTCAGGAGTCTGGGCTCTGGCAACTGTCATCTTTGATGCATGTTTGTAAGTGTACTCACGTGTTTTTCTTTCTTCAGTTGCTGCTCAGAACAGACAACCGCCCCCAGTTCCTCTGGTTTGCACACAGAAATCAACACTTTCAAGAAAGAGAAATAAAAAGAAAAAAATACCTCCAAAGACTATTGAACCTCTTACTGTGAATAAAAAGCCCAGCGCTGCAGAGAATGAGAAAAAGCTATCAGCAAACTCTGAAATTTCTAGTGCGGAAGCTGCTGAATCATCCTCAAAGTTGGAGTCACAGGTTTCAGGATTTGGCATTGTCCTTGAATCTTCATCTTCAGATGTAAGTTGACCAGGTGCTGGCAGAACAGACCCTGTTAAGAGTGCAAACCTAATGTCACAGGTGTTGTAGGTAGTGTCGTAAGTCTTAGGATCAGGCCGAATGTCGGTTTCCCATGGGATCTTTTCTACATCCGCAGGTTATAACATAAGGAATGACCATCCACATACTTTATATTTTCAGGAAAGATCTGTATGCACACACTATATCCTAACAAATCCATATGATTGTCCAGTTCCTGTTTCATGTTTTGTACTAGTATGCCCCTGAGGGAATCATTCCAAAAACATTTCTGTTGAGCCTAGCATTGAATAGGCCTTGTTCATTTGTTCACAAGCATATTGGGAAGCATTTAGCCATGGGACAATTGAAGGAATTATTTTGTGGTTTTGCAGCTGCACTGAGGGAATCTTAAGAGTCGGTGCTAAAGTACTAAGATCATGATATCCCCTCCTCCTCAAGAAAGTGAAGATGTCAGGGATGCAGGGAAGGGGCATGCATGAGTTACGAAAGTCTTGTCAGTTATCCACAGATCTTAAAAACTGACTTCTCATTCCTCTTTAATCACCCATTCCCACCACCCTTCTGAGTAATACCCCTGCCCACCCTCTCACTATATATAAGGGTCTGGTGACTTCTATTTCAGTGTATCTGAAGAAGTGTGCATGCACACGAAAGCTCATACCAATGACAAACTTACGGTAGTTGGTCTCTAAGGTGCTACTGGAAGGAATTATTATTATTATTTTGTTTCTCTTTAATCAGATTAGTGCAGTTGGCATTAGGAAAAAGTGCACAAGTTAAGTAGCTGCTGTTATTATTTATGCTGTGTCACCAGTGCATGTGCATAAGGTCAGTGGGCTGAAGGGAGAGATGAGATTGGGGGGGGGAGGAAAAACATAATAAGGGAGGATGGTGAGCAAATGCAGAGGCGTGTACTTGGATTCAGTTTGGGGGACAAGTAAGCAAGAGGCTTGCTACAGAATATGTGTTTTGTTAGCATTATTGCAGTTGCCAAGGTAAAACCAAGGGTGATATTACAGAATCAAATTCTCCCATGGGTTGGTTCATTTGCTGTATCTCACAAGGGTCTTTGTGACAAAGATGGCAAGGGTGAGGCCTTTGTATGAAATGTATTCCTTCTCAGTCTGTAGCACTAGAATAGCTTGTTCTGCCTTCCCCCTGCCATAGGTAATGCTAGAACAAGTGGAAAGCTAAAGCGATGTCACTTTTTTCTGTCCGTGTTAATGGTTATAATATGTTAGGAAGAACTGTCCTGTGGAAGCAACATCACAAGGCTGTGCAGAACCTTTTTAACAATAAAGAGAAGTGAGGGATTTCCTATCTGCTGACCAGAAGTGCATTCACTTGTGAGTTGAACTTGTGCAAATCACTAGTTGGGCCACTGGTGGTTAATCCCAACCATAAGACTGATCTGCCCAATTTTATACTCTCTCATAGCACCAAGAAAGCTTACATGAGTGCTTGTGAAGGTAGACGAAGTATGGGAGCTGAAATTGTAAATGTCAAAATCTAGAGCCAGGATTTCAAAAGGCGCACTTGGCATTTTCTCCTTTTGGATTAGATGTTTGTAGAATGAATATCAGGAGAGCAAGAGGGTGGCCAGTTGGCTTTGTTTGAGCTTCAAGCAGATGATGGCTGAAAAGTTCACTGATGAGTAAGCTGATCATTAATTTCTTCAACGTACCTTTTTAATTTTGAGAAGACAGTTTCCAATTTCCTAAGTATAGCAAGCTCAGAGAACATAATTAAATTCCGTATCAATGATCATAAATGAAAGAAATTCTGTAGATAATATTGTACCTGTCTAGAAGTGCAAACTAATAATAAAAAAGAGCAGTCATGATAATTCAGTTACACAGATGTGAGCTACACCGGTAATTAGATTAGTGTGTCATCCGACAGACTCTATGTAATGATACATAGCAACTGGTTAAATGCTTTTCTGTGGTTCTTGTATGTAATTATAATTATACCCAGAAATGACTGTGCAAGGAGAGGATTGGAAACTTCTCTTTCAGTTTTGTAAGTGATTTTATTATTTTGACCTGTTTTCAGATTGCCCGTCCGTTTTCCATGTTTTGAACATACAGGTTCAAGGTTTTTTGTTTGGGGTTTCTAGAGTGGCTACATTTTTAGGCAGTGCCTCATTGCTCAGTGAGTGAATTCAGGCAGAGTAGTAATTAATGCTAGATTTATTTATTGATTTTTACAGAATGCTTCATCAAGTCTTGGGCTAATTATTTTAAAATATTTATGTTTTACATCTATAACCACAATATAATTAAAAAACAACAACAAAACTTGGAAGTTGATTGAAGGGCATTGAGTGAATCTTCTATCTTTGTGGGGAGAGAATGCCATTTAGAAAGAGACTGGTGAGACTTGAGTTCATATTATCACCTAGTCACAACCTTTGGCAATTCACTATTTTGCATTGTCCCATAACAAAAGGGGGGTTGAGGTTTTTATTTATCTGCATCTATGTGGACAGGCACATTAAGGGCCTGGGTTTCACAGCTGTTGTGAAAGAACAGTGTTTTACAGTGCATCAGTTTGTGAAAGGTACATATAATTTCTAGAGGGTGTTTGTACTTAGTGATTTTATTCAAGCCTGGCAAATTGTTCCACTGGGATGAAGTCCTTTGTAGGAGTCTTTATGATTCTAACTTGCCCTTTTCTTTTAAAAAAAATGTATCTAGCTGTCATGTTCATAGAGGAAAGGTTTGGCGTTTGCGCTATCACATATTCAAAGGACTGAAAACTAAAACCGTGAATGAAGCTTGCATTCCTTTGGACGCTAGCTTGGGAACTGACCTTGGTGAATGAACTCTGGAGGATTTCTGAGTACTGTATGGGATCATGTTTCAGTTCTTTACACACTCCTCTGTCAGTGGGATTTACATAAGAGTAAACATGCATAGGATCGGGTTGGAAGCCTGGGTTTACATCTTTCATTAATTTTCAGCTTGGAGGGAAACCCCAAGACCCCAATGAGGAGTGAGCATGCTCAATGGCCATGGAATTCTGATGGCTGGAGTGAATGGAATGGCTGGACCACTCCACACTGCAACATTTTGTTGCAGGCTCCACTTGTCCAATTTACAAATACATGTTAACTAAATTATGTGAATTAGCCACAATTAAGACTCTTGATATGTTTCTAGGGTAACCTTCAAAGCTGAATTAAGTAATCTTTCCATTTTGAATCTTTCAATTTTAATGAAAGGGGAAGCGTATGTATGCAAAATACTATGTAATTATCATATAGAAATTGCTTTTTAGAGAATTGAATGCCTTTGTAAACAGTGCCTTAGTGATCCCAAGTCTTAGAATAGCATTGAAAGACAGATCAATATTATTATCCCCATATCTCAGTTGGCTGGGGGTGTGACATAGTGATTTTCTTTAAGGCCACCCATTGAAACTGTTTGCTGATTACTGTATTACAAACGGCAGCTTCATGGTCAAACTGGTGCAAGGACCCAATCACTCAACCTTTAGATTGCCTCTTTTCTCTCTGCACAGAACAATCTTTGCAAAATATGTAGTTCTGGGGCACAATTTCTGTAGCCTCCTTCAAATGAATCAATAAAGTAAGTTCAGTGCTGAACTACCAGTATGGGAGATGCATATGCCCCTGGTAGTGATCTGTGTGATAATGTTTGCAAACACTTTCCTACAATGCCTTATTGCCATACGGAAATGTTACACTTGATTACCATTTTTGACTGCACCAGTAATTCCTAAGCAAATGGTGTACTCTGAGAAAACTTCTACTGTAAAAAATAAATTCATTAAATAAAAATTGTGAATTCAAAGCATGCCCATGCAGAAGTGGGTGTCTGGCCTGTTACCGAGAAAGAACATTACTAGCATCTCCTTAACCGCAACTCCCTCGTAGCTGCTGAGGTCCCCTCACAAATCCCTCAAAAACAAATTAGAGGTGAGCTTGCAGTATCTCCAAATCTGGGAGAGTTGTGTACAGCTATTAACCAAATGAAAAAATAACAAAGCCAGTGGACCTGATGGGATACCTGATGAAGTCTTCAAAGTGGGTGGAATTGAACTTGCACAGCAACTTCACAAGTAAAATAAAAAAATTCCTTCAGTAGCACCTTAAAGACCAACTAAGTTTTTATTTTGGTATGAGCTTTCTTCTTCGTGTATCTGAAGAAGTGTGCATGCACACGAAAGCTCATACCAAAATAAAAACTTAGTTGGTCTTTAAGGTGCTACTGAAGGAATTTTTTTATTTTACTTCGATCCAGACCAACACGGCTACCTACCTGTAACCAGCAACTTCACAAGTTCATCGAAAAAATCCTGGGAGAGAGAGGAGATCCTGGCAGACTTTAGAGATGCCAAAATTATCAATCTTTTTTTTTTAAAAAAAGGTGATAGAACGGGTTGTGGAAACTATTGAGGTATCTGTTTATTAGCTGTGGCTGGCAAAATTCTTGCAAGGATCTTAGCAAATTGCCTCCTAACTATATCCAAGGATACCCTTCCTGAATCCCAAAATGGTTTTCAATCTTCTCGGGGTACAGTAGATATGATTTTAACTTCAAGAAAAATGCAGAGAGCAAAACCAAATCATACCACCCTGTGGACTGTCCTTCTGAAAATTGGCTGCCAAATAAATTTGTGGACATTCTTTGGCTCCTCCATGATAATATGACAGCAATAATCACGGATCACAATGGCTCTCAAAGTGAACCATTCACAGTGGCATCAGGTGTTAAACAGGGTTGTGTTATTGCACCAACTCTATTATTTTCATTGCCATGATCCTATGCATTGTTGAAGGGAAACTCCCCACCAGGGTAGAAATATACAGTGGTACCTCGCAAGACTAATGCCTCGCACAACGAAAAACTCGCAAGACGAATTTTTCTATGGCCATGCTTGCAAGACAATTTTTTTTGCTTTTTTTGGCTTTGATTTGTTTAAATTGGAAAACCGCAAGATGAAATTTTCGCAATACAAAATGACTCGCGGAATGAATTAATTTCGTCTTGCGAGGCATCACTGTATTGAACAGATGGAAAGCTCTTCTATTTGAGTAGGGTGGAAGCAAGGAAGAAGGGATGGTAAGGGTTAAACCCAGATTGTGTTAAATGCAGATTGTGACCTGTCTAGCAGCTTTTAATGAAAAAAACAAAAGTGGTTAGTGCCAAGCTGCTTCTAAAGATTTGACACTTGTTATGTGTAAGAGAATTCTAATTTCTTCCATGTAAGAATCACAGATCAGAAATTCAAACCTGAGGGCATTACTTATTATTAGAAAACTAAAGGTGCAGGCAGGACTCAACCCCCCCCCCCCCAGCTCCAGCACACCTCAGGTGGGCACTATTGCATTTTTAACAGAACACAGGAAAGGTCCATGGTGAGCTCTGGAAGGCACCTCTTTTTGTAGACTAATAGCACTGGATGTGGGCACATAGGACCACATGCTCTCCACATGGTGGCCAATACTTTCCTTTTAAATTAAAGGAATGTGGGTATTGCCTGCTGAAATGCCTGTATTATTGGGAACCTGAACAGCCCTCCATGGCGTGAACATTCCAAAAGACATCACTTCCTGTTATACCTAAATCTAGAGCTGATCAAACCCTGGGCTTAGTCTGTATAGCCAGCTTGTCTGGGACTTGTCTGTTAATGGCACTATATATATTTTTCTGTTTTGAAAAAACTGTGGTTAGACAAAATATGTTATTGTGTAGATTTGTACTTTACATTATATAAATACACTCTGCCTTCTCTGGTTTCTCATCGTATTTGTGAATTTAACTATACAAACAATATCCCATAACTAGGTTGTTTGACTGTCTTGGGGTACATTTTACCCCAATACTGGTTTTGGATTCTTTCAATGGAGGTTTATACAACATAAATTGCAAGTTAGATTTACTCTAATTAATTACTACCAGTACAACCTGTGCAGAAGTAATTCCCAGGGAGGAGGCAAGAGGGGCGGTGGCCCTGGGTGCATTTGGGCATGTGTACAAAAATTTCCCAGGAAATTGATGGCCCTCCTTTAAGGCTGGAGTGCCCAGGTGGGCTTGGCTAGGACTTAACTGGACTCACTGGTGGCCAGAGGCAAGGAAGACCCAACGGGACACCCCTCCCTAAGTTGTGCCAAGAGAAGCCAGGCAAGAGGATGGCTGTGAGGCGCCCCGTGTGCCAGCGCTCTACTCCTAAGCCCAGATCCAGCGGGCAATAGGGGCAGGGAGAGGAGAGGAGCTTCCACGCTCAAAGCTGGTGGGGGCGGCTCAGAGGGGCTGGCAAACTGGGATGATAACACCATGCTTGCTCCTGCCTCGTTGCTGTGTGCCCTCAAGGAGCTGGCCAACAAGACCTTCAAGGGGCTGGAGGTGAACATGCTCCAGATGGCTGAAAGTAAGTGTCTGGGGGGGTGGGGGGGAGGTAGGTAGGAGAGGAGAGCTGGTTGGCAGCAGGGGAGGGCCATGCTTGCCTGTTCCGTTCTGGGGAGTGACCTCCTTAGACCCGGGCTCTCACCCAAGTGGCCTTGGCAGGCACCCCACTTTGGGAACAAGGTGGCACCTGGTGAACACCTTCCCACAAGCACTGCTGGAGGGAGATTTGACCTCCAAAGAGGAGGGAGCAGCAGTCTTTCCCCTCATCCAGAGGTCTCTCTGGTTTTCTGGGCAAAGCACAGGGCAGGGCTCTGGCCCCCCTCCATGCTTTCAGAAGCCCATCCTGGCATGGTCTTTGGACAGAGGCATGAGACAAACCCAGGAGCTGCCTCCGGGGCTGGCAGGTGTCTGACGCCGCCACCACTACTTTTTAGGGTGCACAATACTTAGCTTGCCCTGGTTGCTGGCAACCTACACTACACCACTGGTAAGCCCCGGTATGTTCAGTGGATATTATTCACAGGTAACTGGGAACTGGGCATAGGATTGCCTCAAAATGCTATCTACCTTTGTGACTAAGAAGCAATTGAGTGCCCTCCTTCTAAGTAAATGTTCTGTTTGTTTTCCATGCAAAGCAAATAATTTGTATAGATTTGGCAAAGGAGTTCTGTTTTAATCAATTAAAATATTCAGAAATGCTTGGACTAAATCTAATTTGCTGCTTGCAAATTTTAGCAAAACAAAAGTTTTGGCAATTCTTTCATTTGTGTTTAATCATGTACACCATTGCCTTGATTATCCTATGTTAACAAACTCTATTTGGCTATAAATCATACTTGGAAATGTCCATGTGAAGCTCAATTGGGTACTGATTGCGTGCAATTGAAGGATAATTTGCTACTGAAGGAATCTGGAATAAATCAGCACACACACCCCTCAAAATATGTGACTAGGGTACAGACTGATTCATTTATAAAACACACACACACACACACAAATGTACAAAACACATTAATTGCATCTGTAATTGAGACTAGGGATTGCCTGTGAAGAGTCCCTGTTAAACATATTTCTACCTTTTGCAATACAGGGATATTGGTTTTCTAATACGTAGATCCATGGTCATGTTTTTTCCATAATTATTGTGGTTATTGTGTAATAGCCTGGTCACTGGAAACTCTCTTGTTGTAATGCACAGCTAATATCAATCAATTTGAAAGGAAAGATTTCTCAAGGGAACTCATACAAATCAGCCGTGAAGCTGTAATCCAAACAAAATGTGGCACACATTTCAAGATACCTCTCTACCTTTATTATTAAGCACTGGAAACAATGTGTGGAGACAGCTGCTCTGAGGACAAGAGGATATTTTTTCCAACTTTGTGTGACCAAGGACACTCTGCCTTGTGGCAGTTTTTTTAGTGTGGGATTTTTTATTTTGAAAAATGAGGTTCATCTGAGGATATGAAATGCAATCTGAATAGATAACCTAGGTATAGAGTTGTAGAATTGAAAGGGACCCCCAAGGGTCATCTAGTGTAACCTGCACAATTCAGGAATCTCAGCTAAAGCCCCCAAGACATATGGCCATCCAACCTCTGCTTAAAAGCCTCCAGTGAAGGAGAGTCCACAACCTCTCGAGGGAGACAGTTTCACTGTTGAACAGCTCTGACTGCTAGAAAGTTCTTCCTGATGTTTAGTCAGGATCTCCTTCGTTGTAAATTGAAGCCATTGGTTTGTGTCCTACCCTCCAGAGCAGCAGAAAAACAGCTTGTTCCCTCTTCCATGTGACAGCCCTTGAAATATATTTGAAGATGGCTATCATATTTCTCTTAGTCTTCTCTTTTCCAGGCTAAACATACCCAGTTCCTTCCACCGTTCCTTATAAGGCTTGGTTTCCAGACCCTTGACCATCTCCTCTGCACACCTTCCAGCTGGTCAACATCTTTCTTAAATTATGGTGCCCAGAATTAGACATAGTATTCCAGGTGTGGTCTGACCAAGACAGAATAGAGTGGTACTATTACTTTCCTTGATCTGGACACTACTGTTGATGCAACCTAGAGTAGCATTAGCTTTTTTTGCTGCTGCATCACACTGTTGACTTGTGTTCAACTTGTGGTCCACTAAGGCGCCTAGATCCTTTTCACATTTTCTGCTAGTAAGCCAGGTGTCCCCCCATCTTATATTTGTGTATCTGGTTCATCCTGCCTAAGTGCGGAACCTTACGTTTGTCCCTATTGAAATTCATTTTGTTAGCTTGGGCCCAGTTCTATCTGTTAAGGTCATCTTGAATCCTGATTATTTTCTTTTGCAGCATTAGCTACCCCTCCCGGTTTGGTGTCATCTGCAAATTTGATGAGCATCCCCTCAATTCCTTCATCCGAGTCAATTATAAAGATGTTGAACCCTGCAGCACCCCACTTGTCACTTTTTTCCAGGATAACAAGGAACCATTAATGATTACTCTGTGGGTTCGGTCAGTCAATCAGCTACAAATCCACCTAACAGTTATTCAACCCATATTTTACCCGCAAAAATATAATGGGGAACTTTGTCAAAAGCCTTACTGAAATCAAGATAAACTATTTCCACAGCATTTCTCTGATCCACCAAGCTTGTAACTCCAACAAAAAAAAGAAAAAAATGAGATTTGTCTGGTATGACTTATTTTTGAGAAACCCATGCTGAATCTTAGTAATTGCACCATCCTTTTCTAAAAAAACATCATTGTTATCTTAAGTATACCCCACAAGATTATTTAGCTAAATTATATTTTAGTCTGCTTGTGTTAAACTGTTGTCACCCGCTTAAAGGTCTAAAAATATGGCAGGGTGGATATTGAAATAACTCCTTTTGTTTCCAACCAAATTCTCAAATGTACAAAGAATCATTCCCTCTCAGTTGGTTAAATTGGCTATTGATAAATTGGCTGAGATTATTGATATATTTGGCTTTTACAGGGAGAAATCATTTAGAGTTATGTCAGGAGAATATGTGAGAGCTAACGGGCTTTATCTGCAGAAGTGAAATGTTTTCATTGCTGGCTATAAAAGAGGGAAAGCACAGCTCATACTGGAAGAGCTCAACTGTGGCGTGGCAGAACCATTGCCTTAAAATGATTGCACATAATAAGCTAAAAACTGGTTCTTGTCTGTTGCTTGCAAGTCCCCTAACTACTAGATGAGGGAGGGAGACTGCCTGTGAAGACAAGGAAAAGTCAGTATGGCTGGGACAGAAAGTTCCTACAAGACCTTTGTCAAGGATAAATTGTATGCAGTTGACAGGGTTTAACCGGAGGGAACCAGGGGGCTATTGAAAGACATCTGCTGCTAGGAGAGTTAAGGCACTGGGAGTCCAGTAACTGGTTGGATGGAGACAGAGAAGCAGGAATGTAAGTATTCCTGTGGATTTGTAACTGACTTACTGACCGAACCCAAAGGGTGCTCATCAATGGCTCCTCCTCATCCTGGAGAGTAGTGACTAGTGGGGTGCCACAGGGTTCTGTCTTGGGCCCAGTCTTGTTCAACATCTTTATCAATGACTTGGATGATGGGCTTGAGGGCATCCTGAGCAAGTTTGCAGATGACACCAAATTGGGAGGGGTGGCTAACACCCCAGAGGACAGGATCACACTTCAGAATGACCTTAACAGATTAGACAACTGGGCCAAAGCAAACAAGATGAATTTTAACAAGGAGAAATGTAAAGTACTACACTTGGGCAAAAAAAATGAAAGGCACAAATACAGGATGGGAGACACCTGGCTTGAGAGCAGTACATGTGAAAAGGATCTAGGAGTCTTGGTAGACCACAAACTTGACATGAGTCAGCAGTGTGATGCAGCAGCTAAAAAAGCCAATGCAATTCTGGGCTGCATCAATAGGAGTATAGCATCTAGATCAAGGGAAGTAATAGTACCACTGTATTCTGCTCTGGTCAGACCTCACCTGGAGTACTGTGTCCAGTTCTGGGCACCACAGTTCAAGAAGGATACTGATAAGTTGGAACGTGTCCAGAAGAGGGCAACCAAAATGGTCAAAGGCCTGGAAACGATGCCTTATGAGGAACGGCTTAGGGAGCTGGGTATGTTAACCATGTTCAAATATATAAAAGGATGTCATATAGAGGAGGGAGAAAGGTTGTTTTCTGCTGCTCCAGAGAAGCGGACACGGAGCAACGGATTCAAACTACAAGAAAGAAAATTCCACCTAAACATTAGGAAGAACTTCCTGACAGTAAGAGCTGTTCGGCAGTGGAATTTGCTGCCAAGGAGTGTGGTGGAGTCTCCTTCTTTGGAGGTCTTTAAGCAGAGGCTTGACAGCCATCTGTCAGGAATGCTTTGATGGTGTTTCCTGCTTGGCAGGGGGTTGGACTGGATGGCCCTTGTGGTCTCTTCCAACTCTATGATTCTATGATTCTATTCTATGATTCTAAGTAGAAAAAGAGTGGAAGCAGAACCCTGAAGGGAACAATTATTATACAGTAGTTATATCCAAATAAGATGGGAATAATTATGTCCTTGGCTTAAAGCAGGGTAGTCATCAGCAACATTTGACACCCCCCCCCAACAGCACTTTTGTTGCCTTTCCAAAGCCAGGTTTGATGTGGGTTTGAGCAGGAATTCGCCTTTTACTTATGATATACACCAATAAATTATGTAGGGTTTGGGGCCATAAGTAGGAATAGTGAGCAGACGACACTAAATTGTAAATACATTTTTGTAGCCTCAGTATATTAACTTTTCTAGATTTAGTTACAGGTAGGTAGCCGTGTTGGTCTGAGTCGAAGCAAAATAAAAAAATTCCTTCAGTAGCACCTTAAAGACCAACTAAGTTTATATTTTGGTATGAGCTTTCGTGTGCAGAAGTGTGCATGCACACGAAAGCTCATACCAAAATATAAACTTAGTTGGTCTTTAAGGTGCTACTGAAGGAATTTTTCTATTTTTCTAGATTTGTTTCTTTTTAAACTAAATTTTAGGAAAAGAAATGTCACGGGTATTATTATAGTGAAAATTCTAGAAAAAACATTATGGGTTGTATTCCATTATGTCCTTCTGCTCATGGAAGCCTTTTTGCTCCAGCAAATTCCCCTTTCTCCTACCAACCTCGTTGCCACTTCATGCTGTTCCAACGGGTCCCCCTAAGCCTCTGGAGCAGTCTTGTGGGGTGGGATATGCAAAGAGATGCAGAGGGAAGGGAATATCAGCTAAAGTAACCTTTTGTCCTCCATTTGAGAACAGAATTAAGTGGAGTCACTTTGTCTTACTCTGAAAGGTGGCAATTCAAGAAGTTCTCGTAAGCTGCTGTGGGTAATTTGAAAAACTGCTATTCCTAAATTAATAAATTAGAATGCCATTTTGTAAAACAATTTACTTGTGTTCACTGATAAAAACTGATTCCAGAATCAGATCTTGCCCTAGAGCCAGTTATTGTAAGTTCTTAAGCTGAATTTGCAGTTGGGAATCAAAGATAAATAGAAGGGCTTTTTCATGCAACATGTCATTAACATATAACATAAGGCGTGATGAAAAGCACAAGCTGAAATAGCTTTGAAGGGGGATTCACCAAATAAATGGAAGGTAAGTTGATCAATGACTGTTAGTCATAATAGTTAAATGAAGCCTTCATGTCCTGCTCTTGAAATTTCCAGGGGCAAGTGGCATGCAGCTTTTGGACGAAATAGGTGTTGAGCAACAAATATTATTGTTCTTATACTCTGACTTTTGTTTCCTTATATTACTTGCTTAGATTTCAAGTAATGTGATCACTACAGTTTATTATGGTGGGATTAAACATTTAACAGTGAGTGCAGGATTGTAGCCATAGTAATTTTAGTTCAAATTCCTAATCGGCAGTATCCAATTATTCAAAGCTGCTGCTGTACTGAATAAATATTTCATAAATGCAGTTGCCTGCATTAAATTCATTAACATCCAGGTAACTAGCTCCTTGGGATTTCCCCCTGTTCTAGTAATTATCATTTTGTAAAGATAATGGACATAGCACGTTTTGATGTGCATTTTGTTATACTCAGTTGATAACTTTTATTTCAATGAAATAGGTGTCTATTCTGGTGTCAAAAAAGTCTAGTATGTGTGTTGATGTCAACATATTTTCCTTGGATGTCATTTCTGGACAAAATAGTTATGAAATATGTGCTAATAAAGCATTGATATTCTTTTGGTAGCCAGAAGTGCAACTTGCTGAAGGCTTTGACGTCTTTATGCCGAAATCACAACTGGACTCTATATTAGCAAATTACACGCGTTCAGGAAGTCTGCTGTTTCGAAAGCTGGTGTGTGCATTTTTTGATGACAAGACCTTGGCCAACTCTTTACCCAATGGCAAGAGGAAAAGAGGTCTCAATGACAACCGAAAAGGACTAGACCAAAATATTGTGGGTGCAATAAAAGGTATTGTTTTCTTTTTAATATATATATATATATATATATATATCATCTAGTGGTTATGCTGTTTCACATTTTGGGAGTTGCTAAAAACACTGGTGATCTTTACACATTTTTCAAGCTCATCTGCAAGCCAGCCTTGGCTATGTGTTTCTGATTGTCTGATCTGAATCAACAACCTTTTGCATGGTCAAACTGTTTCAGGACTACATCATTTCAGATTGTAGGTTGAGGAATAACGAAATGTAGTACTGCACACATATCACTAATGACATAAAACCATCATGCCAGAATCCTTCATCACATTTAAGACTTGTTCCCTCGTTAACACGGAACACAGCTCCAAACTGGCACTACACGTGTACAAGGGCTTGTGTGAAAGACTGTACACTTGCTGATTTGTACATCTCAACTATTGTGTGCATGGACTGCACATTCATTGAATGTTACAGGTGAATAATAGTACAAATATACAGCTCAATTGTTGGTATACACAAGTACAAAGATTCTACACTTATTTAATGTAATATGTGAACACACATGCAGGGATACTTTTTTTGAAATGGGGGAATCATTCAAATATGCAGTTTCCAACCTACAGTTTAAAATGGTTCAGTGTGTATTTTACTGCACAACAAGATGCTTGTTTTCACTGGGCCTCTGTCTTAACTGAACCTTTTTGATGTGGTGCTTACAGAACAGCATTGAAGAAAGCTCATTATGCAACTGTGTATGATGATCTTCTTTTGTGAGAAATGAAATTATTAAATATAATGATTATCATCCCTAACATAATGATAGGGATGGCAAAATGCTATTGAGGGTCAATGAAATAAAATGTTGGTTTAAAATGTAGATATTAGGAAGCACACCATGGATTTTTAAGAGTTGTATTCTCTGGCCCCCATTTCTTTGAAATTTCCAACTACAAATTAATTATTTCACCTACAACATTCTTGGGATGTTTTGGGGTTGCAGCAGTGATGCTGCTGCAAGATTTTATGTTAACAGCTTAAAATGTTTCTTTTGATTAAGTGGTGCATACATTTTGATAAATAAATAAAATAAACAATATACCCTAGCCAAACATGTTGCTGGCTATGATAGCTCTGTGTAGAATGGAAAGGTAGAGAGGGTGGTTTGCTGGTTCACATTGTGGAGCCAAATAGCTCTCTGACCTGTATGTCTTCCTCTGTCTGGTGCCATTCCTGCAGACAGCTATGGAATCAGGAACCCAGCCCTTGCCATGCAGGTGGGACAAGCAAGCCCAGTTTGGTTTGTATAGCAGGGATTGTGGCTGCTGCTCTTCTTGTTCAGAGAGGTGGATAAAAAAATTAGGAACTAGGGTTTGTGCTTATTGCACACAATCTCCCGGCAACTATACTTGTGTGTAAGTCGAAATCTAACTGGAGTCCCACTCCACATCATATTTAGCCGAGTTACTAATCTGACATTAGCTGTTGCTTTTGACTTGTAAGACAGAACTTGAAGTGAGCACTGAAAATGGGGAGGCGGCTTACATATATGCTGCCAGTCAGGCAAACTGCCTTCACTTGTTTGTACAGTGGTACCTCTACTTACGAATTTAATGCGTTCCGAATGCACATTCGTAAGTTGAAAAAAATTGTAAGTCGAATCCCATAGGAATGCATTGGGAGAAAAAATTCGTAAGTAGAAGCAACCCTATATAAAAATTCGTAAGTAGAAAAAATCCTATCTAAACCGCATCCAAGATGGCGGACGGAGCTCCATTCGTAAGTAGAAACATTCGTATGTAGAGTTATTCGTAAGTAGAGGTAACACTGTATTGTGTTTTATCCTGCATACCTGAGCATAGCCATTTTAATCTGGAGGTATCAATATGGTTCCGTTTAGCTTCAGGGGCTTTGTCAGCACCAGCCTGCTACTTCAGAAATCTGAAGTCTATGGCTCACCAGTTGTTTCTGGACTACAGCTTCTATTGTTCCCAGATCATTGGTCTTACTGGTTGAAACTGATCAAAGGTGGAGTTCAGCAGTGTCTGTAGTGCCATAAGTTCCCCATCAATGCCCTAACCTAAGGCAGTTCTCAAATACTGATCATTTTCAGTTACATCCAGCAGCTGATAGTATCTGGAGTGGTACTGCTAGGCACTGTTTATAATAAGAGGGCTCTCTTTATATTGTCTTTATGGTATCACACAAGGGATGCTGCATTGAGGACTTTGATATGCTGGATGGGGGTTCCTCTCCCAGAAGCAAACACAAGGGATGGCAGGCACCCTGTGGAACTTAACTCTGCCTGGCTCCATTTGCACGTTCTGCCTTCCAAGAGCTGTTCGGCTGGATACTATGGGCCCATTTATCCCTTGTGGTGGCTCAGCCAGTGTAAGATCTCACTAAGAATGAAAAGATGTTCTTTGCAGCATTGCCACTGGGTTCCTCTGTAGCCCTTTCAGATGTTCTGTAATCATACTTTTGGCTCTACTCAATGAATCAATTAAGAGTGTAAAGAAAAATGTTTACTGGGTAGTTTTATATCAATGACAGTTGTTCTCTCGCACTTTAGAAATGTGCACTTTTAAGCAAAGAAAATTTCAGAGTATTCCCCCCCTTTTTTACATCTGGTATTTTTAATAGTAGAGTGATGGTCATCAAAGGATGAGAATGTTTGCAGAAGTGAAGCCTTAAAGATGGGCTTGTAGCTTAGTGTGTGGTTTGGGTACTTTTTAAAGTTGGCTTTGCTACACATTTCTCCCCATAGCCCATCTTTGTCTACCTGGACTGTTGCCTTTGTTCACTGCCTCACTTTTACCTGTTCCTCAGGTCTTTAGCCCAGCTTTCCCCAACTTGCCCTCCCCCCAAATATATTTTGAGCTACAACTGTAGTGGGGAACCTCTAGCCCACAGGCATCTATAGGCCCACCAGGCCTCCCCATTTGGCCCATGAGACCGTTTGGGCCAAGCCACACCCACACCCACTTGACCTATAATGGGATGGATAAACATGTGGCTGATCCAAGAGGGGCTTTGCAGGCACCACTAATCACAAGGTCTGACTGTCAGCTGATTGTTGTGCCCCTGGGCACACTTCCGTTGTGGATGTGTGGTGGCACTTTTGAATGGGAGCAAATATCAGCTCTCTTCCCTGGTAGGGCCCCCCCCCCCCAACATCTTAAGTTGCCAAAAATGCAATGTTGCCTATCAATGAAAACTATTGATTTCCTAACTGAAATATGGGTACAGATCTAGGAAATCAATGGATTTCATAGCTCTACAGGCCAGAGTGTTACATCTTGGGAATATCAAATAAAAAGCATCCAGGGGTCTGGTGGAGAGAGCAGGGAAGGACCCTTCTAAGACCTTGTGGTCCTTGGGGTTGACCACTGGGGTGAAGCCAGGCTGTTTTAGCTCATCGTTGGGGCCATGTTAGAGGCCTGCATGGCTCCATGCTTGGCTCTATTTCTTGGATAGTTCTTAATCAGGAAGTACAGTGGAGGAATTGAGGTTGGCTGCATGAAACATGCAAGTAGGGCAGCGAGAGGAGCTGATTGGTCATTTGCCTGGTGATAGCATAGCTGACATTCATCCTTCATTCAAAGCTGCTGTTGTTGTAAGGAGCATCTGAGGCTGTCTCTCAGGTTAAAGGCCACCAGTTCCCCAACCGCACTGAAATACTTCCTGTTTTTCTTTACTTCCTCGTACTCCCACTCCTGACCATTCTGGTTAAACAGCCCGGGAGCAATAAGGCATATAAATAGTGAACTCAGACAGTAGTGTAAAATGTTATTATAAAGATACCTGATTATATTTTTTGAATCTTTCACAGAAGACTAAGACAGATGATCTATATCTCCTTTTCCCCTTTTGCAATTAAAAAAATACTTTAAAAAAATGACGTGTCAATATTTTGTTTCACGAGGAAGCAGTTTTGTCAAATATATTCATCTGTTCATAAAAAGCACTGATGTGTAGATGAAATGTAGCTTGAAATGTGCATGAAAGGTTTACCCTTGTTAATTCTGTTTTATAGAATCAAAGCCAAATGTTGGTCATATTTGCATGTAATGCTGAACAGTGGTTTAGTGCTACATGGGTTGAGCTGGAAGGAGCCCAACCAAAAGCATCTGCCTCCCATGCTGCCCTATCCACTTTCCACTGCAGCCACTGCTGGGTTTAGTTTCACTTTTATGGAATCCTGGCTTAGTATTGCATGTGAACCAGAGAGCCTAGCTTGGCATTACATTTAACCCATGGGTTGTAAAGCTAGCCTGTTTAAATAATATGTTTGTCATGAACCATGATCTCTGGTTCACAACAGAATTCTCCAAAAATGAAATAAAAAATTTCAGAAGTCTTCTTCCTGACTGCATGGGGGAGAGTAAGTGTGGAGAGAGGTGTGTAAGCTCAACAATTTGTCTTGGCTTGTTCCACTTCATCTGAGTAACATTTTATGTGCATGTTACCACTGTGGACCCAGGTGGCTCTGTGGCATGGACCCAGGTGGCTCTGTGGTTAAACCACTGAGCCTAGGGCTTGCTGATCAGAAGGTCGGCGGTTCGAATCCCTGTGACGGGGTGAGCTCCCGTTGCTTGGTCCCAGCTCCTGCCAACCTAGCAGTTCGAAAGCACGTCAAAATGCAAGTAGATAAATAGGAACCGCTACAGCGGGAAGGTAAACGGCGTTTCCATGTGCTGCTCTGGTTTGCCAGAAGCGGCTTTGTCATGCTGGCCACATGACCTGGAAGCTATACACCGGCTCCCTCGGCCAATAATGCGAGATGAGCGCGCAACCCCAGAGTCGGTCATGACTGGACCTAATGGTCAGGGGTCCCTTTACCTTTTTTACCACTGTGTTTTCAAATTTCATAGTTTCGTGTGTCACTTTGTTCCGGAGATTCCAAGGCAATATTTTGTGGTGTTCTCTGATCTTTCTAGTTAATAATATTTCTGGAATGTCAATGCCATCTTCTGCTAATGTTTTTCAACATGGTAAACATTTGCAGAGTGCTTAGCTTACCTAATATATGCAAAATCTCTTGGTTATTTGAGTGCTTTCAAACAGCTACAATCCAAACTTATATTGCAAGTTAGTTTGTCTGAAGGTCTCCCATGTTAGTATCTTCCTGCACTTAGAAAATCATTTGGGAAGAATAAATTTACATGCTGACTTTTCTCAATCATGGAGATTTTAAGTTACAAAAATGTAAACATCCAGTTCTCACATTTTATATAAAATGTAGAATGTTGTTGTGATTTTACTTTGCTTGTGTCTGGTTACTTAAACCTTGGTTTGCAGTTTTCCATCTTTTTCAACCTTTTGTTAAAGAGATTATTTGTACCTTCTGTTTTTAGTGTTCACAGAAAAATACTGCACTGCAAACCATGTGGATAAACTACCCGGCCCAAGAGACTGGGTACAGATTCTTCAGGATCAAATCAAACTGGCAAGAAGACGGTTAAAAAGAGGCTCAGGTAAGGGAGGGTTAGAGGTAGAAAGCAGAATGAATGCAGATAGCAAGGTGGCAAGACAAACAGTATGACAGTGAGCAGCCTGAACCCAGCCTTTAAGAATTACTGAGGAAGGACTCTGCTCCTAAGGGCTGGTTTATGCCTATGTACATTTCTTAGTCTTGTCACTCAACTAGTTATAATGACTCAGAGTTGAATATCTGAATCACCTCCATTGAAATGTTTTGTGTCTTATGATGGCAAGCCAGCGCTTGACATTACAGACCTCAGGAGATTCACTGAGACAACTGGTGTTACTCCTCACCTGTCTTGGTGCATCCTTTTTAAAACTGTTGCATTAGAGTGATTATTCCAAAGCTTCAGCTGAAACAGAGCCAGGGTTCTCAAGGCTTAGGGTAGAACCTCTCTAAGACTTGTTCTGGTTGGTGAAGAACTGGTGGTACAGCTTCCTTGTTTTCACTGCTTTTACATTTCCTTGAGCTACTCCATCACTTTCAGTGGACCTGTGAGTCAATGTGGTTAGAATTTAAGCCCTATTCATTCATTACTTGTCTTTGGAACGCACAAGGTTTCAAGCCAGAACATGCTAGCTGCACCCTCCAACCATATGTTGCCGTCTGATAGGGAACCCCAGATCATAAGTAGCTGCTTGAACACACCAGCTGCACATAATGAGAAGACCAAAGGGCAGTGATAGCATGGCAAGATGACATCAGGGCAAGGAACAAGGCCCCGCTCCAGCTTGAAACCATGAGTGCCTTACATGCCTGTAACATGAGGGCTATAGAATCCTCTGGGTGATGAAGACCTATTTCACCATTTGCTCTGTGTGTGGTTCCAGAAATCAACTTCTAACTGCAACATTTACTCAAACGATCTTGTGACTTTTTGAGGTGAAAATAATCTGCTGTAAAGCTTGACATTTAACATCAACTGTATAGCTTCTGTTTTGTATTAAACATCACAGTCAGTTTTCATTACTGCTGTACCATTAAAAAACAACAACCAGACCTCTACTTTAATATCCCATGGGAGCGGGGCTCATGGTTCTTGCACATATATGCAGATCAGAATATTACCTAGGTTTGTGGTACTCAGTGAGTATAATGTGTATGCTCAACACCCCTTTGGTAAGAATCACAAGAAATATTTTTATATAACACAGTATCCACTGAGAATATAGGGGGGTTTTTTTTATAAAAAAGTAAGTTTTGCTTTCATACTTAAAAATATCCAAAGAGGCACACAGTATTTAAAAAGGACCAATAACAGTCTTAAGTACAATAATGCAATAAAAATCACAACCCAATATTACTTCTCCATGAAGCAACCTAAAACCATAAAAATAAAGCAACATTGATTTATGGTCCCTTTCCCAACCTAAAGTGGACATTAATGTACACTGCTTTTTGACCATATGAAATTGTCTGATATAAAATCAGTTCATTAGCCTGTGTAGCCCAGTATTGTCTTCTGTGACTGAAAGTGGCTGTCCCAGGGCTCAGGTAGAGAGCTCTTTCTAACGTCTGCTCCAATTTAACTCTAGGGACCAGGGATTGAACCTTCTGTATGCAAGGCTCTGCCCTTGAGTATAGTCCTTCAGTCAGTTTAGTGTTGGGAGCACTCATTTTGCTTGATGGGAAGTTCAGTGAAACTCTGGCACAATTGCTGTTGGCCTAAAAAGATGTGATTGCTTCCAATGTAAAAAATGTGAGATGTGTTTATCAGGCATCCCCAAACTGTGGCCCTCCAGATGTTTTGGCCTACAACTCCCATGATCCCTAGCTAACAGGACCAGTGGTCAGGGATGATGGGAATTGTAGTCCAAAAATCTGGAGGGCCGAAGTTTGGGGATGCCTGGTTTAACTGCTGCTTAGGTGGAGACAGAATATCATCCTTGTGGGTGTAGAGCTAACCTGCTTAAATCATGAAACCCGTACCTGCATAATGCAGACAAATACTGTACAGCAAAAATCTTTCCATGTGTATGAAGCAATATGACTATCAACCATGAGACTTGTAAAGCTATTCATGTAGTATATGGAGTTGGCGCTGTGAGAGCTTTGGAGCAAACTATCACATTTGGCATTATTTATACCTACTTTTCAGAGAACTGGATATTTATCAGTCACCTTCTGAAGGGAACTGGTTATTGTCTTATGGAGCAGCTCTTCCTTTGAATTCACTAAGTTCTTAAAATGCTTCTAATTTGTAGGGGTTTTGATGCATTCATGTAGTACACTTGCCTGTTTTCCATACCACTTTTCCCATTTAATTTTATTACTACTGTTTTACTTAATTTTGATTGTATTATGGAGAAATAATATATTTTATGTATTGTCTTTATTTAGTAGAGACAGCCGACTGTGATGAGAAACTGGACCTTTCTCTACTACAAACAGGTAAAAAAGCTGTTGGTTAATAAAAACAAATTGGCCATTTGTTTGCTTATAGTCTCATTAGAATGGGGCTGTCTGGAATAACCTTGCACAATATAACACCTGTGGGTTAAACCACAGAGCCTAGGGCTTGCTGATCAGAAGGTCGGCGGTTCAAATCCCCGCGACGGGGTGAGCTCCCGTTGCTCGGTCCCTGCTCCTGCCAACCTAGCAGTTCGAAAGCATGTCAAAGTGCAAATAGATAAATAGGTACCACTCCAGCGGGAAGGTAAACGGCGTTTCCGTGCACTGCTCTGGTTTGCCAGAAGTGGCTTAGTCATGCTGGCCACATGACCCAGAAGCTGTCTGTGGACACACACCAGCTCCCTTGGCCTATAGAGCGAGATGAGTGCTGCAACTCCAGAGTCGTCCGCGACTGGACCTAACGGTCAGGGGTCCCTTTACCTTTACCTAAACTTACATTTTCCTTTGCCACTACATGCCTCACATTTTCTTACTCTCTGTCCACACTGCCTGTTCCATAGTGCTGGGAGTGGAGGTTATTCCATGCTGAAATGCTCCTCCACTGGAGGCAGGGGACTGAACATAAAACACTACAATTCAGGAAGAAGGCCAGACAACACCCTTCTTCCTGACATCATTGTGCCTGTGCACAAGGAGTCCTTCATTGTGTGGCAATGTCCCTCCCTCCCCGTGAAATAAGACACAAGACACAATGAATAAATTTTAAGTGGGTGAAAAGGCCACAACTTTATTGGTTACGGATGTTAAGCAGTATTGGCTTAGGCATTGGAACCTAACCGGCTATATCCGACTGCAACCCGTGTGTTACAGTCCGGGAGAAATTAACCACCAGAAAGGAGCCCAGTGACGTACATCTACCGGAACACCTCCTATGGCCACCGTTGGGGGGTGCCATAAGGCCCTGACCTCCGCAGGCTCAGGACAAAGAGGCAAAGCCCCACCTCCCAGCCAACCCTATTGGTCGGCCCAGGTCTGACGGAGGCGGGAACTCCCACCTCGCGAGGGGGCTGAGCTCTCAGTCCCCATCGCGAGAGTTCGGTCGGGGCCAGCCCACAACACCACCTCTGTGGGGATGCGGAAGTGGTTTTACAGAGAAGCATTGAAAATGTGACCTTATAACAATCAGAAGTCTAGGGAAAGCTTTCGTACTCAGTAACTACAGAATATATAAATCTGTCCTCAGATCACAGACATTATAAAGATCTCTTCACTCTTACTCTTGCTCCCCACACCCAATCAAGCAATCAAAGCAATTTATGTAAGAAGACATGACCATCAATTTCCTTAACAAAGTCTTTATATGTCAGCTTTTAATTGCTTTAGTAATTTTATTTAGTATTTTACTGGTGCCCATTTCATCTCATGCAATTTCTTAGTGCTGCTAATTTTTATACTAGCAAAAGTTTATAAGTGAGACACAAAGAGGCAGACACATTAGTAGAAATCTTATTTCTTTAGTCTCCTTTCTGCAAAATGTGCATAAGGAGAAAAATCAGCTAATATTAGCCATAAAAACAGAAAAGCTTACTTAAAATGCCTGCTAAAATTAAATCTAAACCAAACACCTGAAGTTCAGTGGGGAGGGGGCCTGTTTATCACCTCCAAGAGGGTGTTCCACAGAATGGGGACCCCAACACCAAATGCATGGATTCTGGTGTATACGGGCTGTGCATCAGAGCCATGGGGGACTACTAACAGCAACTCTCCTAGAGACCTCAGTGGCTGGGCCCTGATATAAGGCATCAAGTGGTCCTTTAGGCTTTTAAGCACTGAAACTTTGTGCTGGTGGTTGTCTGTTCCTACCAACAGTCTAGCCATAGCATTTTACACCAGCTGGAGCTTCTAGACCAGCTCTAAGGGAAGGCCCACATGGAGCACACTGCAATAACTGAGTCTTGAAGTACATAATGGATGTCTGTAGCTGGTCACGGGCCCTCTACTTGAGCCTTCAGCGGCAAAGATGGATCCAGAAGCCTGCTCTTTCAGGAGGAGTGCAGCCTCATCCAGAACAGGCAACTGACCAGTCTACCTACCTGCCATTCCTCCATCTTCCCAGAGCAGGAGAAAACAAGCTTGTTCACCCTCCCATGTGACAGCCCTCGAGACATTTGAAGATGGCTATCCTATCTCCTCTCAGTCTCCTCTTTTCCAAGCTAAACTGACCCAGCTCTCTCAACCTATTTGTCCCTATTGAAATTTGTTTTGTTCATTTGGCCCTGTTCCCCAATCTCTTAAAGTCATCTTGAATCCCAATTCTGGCTTCAGCAGCATTGGCTACCACTCCCAGTGCACAGACGACACACTGCCCCCAAAGGCTGAATGGCCACATTCAGTGGCTTCATTTCAAAGTTGAAGAGCATTGGGGACAATATTTTTGCCCTGCAATGCAATCTCCCAATACTGTTATCTGGACATGACTCTCCAGGTTGTGGGGGGTTATCATTTGTGCTATATTCTGTTGGCCTCCCAGAGTGGCTAGGGAAACCCAGCCAGATAGGGAGGGTATAAATAATAAAATTATTATTAAGTGACCCAAAATAAAAGTGAGCAATCAGGGGAGGGGAGATCATTATAATTATATATATTTGTAGGGAGGGTGGGGTGGGAGAGTTCTGTTTAAGTGCCCTCTGTATTATGTTTTGGGGAAAACCTCAATAGAGCGGTGCTGTTCTTCCCACTTTGCAGATTAATTTCAGATATTTGATAGACCCTCCCTTGCATTGTTATGTAAGTGCTTTGTTCTCCATCCATGTGTGTAATATTTTTAGATGAATTCCCTGTTGCTCTTAATACACACCATGTGTTCTCTCCCTTATTCACCACTTCTATGTACTGGATTTCCCTCACAGTAATTAATACCTTTCCATAAGTGATTCCCAGGGGTTGTAATAAAGATACATACCAAGAAATAAATTATGGACAGCCTGTTAGTGTTCTAATTCTATTGCAGACAACACCTTTTATTACTTTAATGTTGAAATCCATAGGTTACTTTTAATACTGGTGTCTCAGCTCCTAAGCCCAGCTCTTCTTTTTCAGGTAACCTCTTTGAAACCACACATTCTGCACCAGAGTTTCACTAGCAGATCCAGACATCTTTACTTTTGAGCAGGACACCAGCATTATTTTCAGACTTCTTCAATATCTGTGTTCTCTATCCTGGCCTCAATCTTAAGTTTGTTCATGCTTTTGTAACATAGGGTAACAAAGCCACAAAATTACTTGTTTCTTATTTTAATCAGAATAGACTTGTTCAGCAAGGATATAGTGCAATTAATCTGATAACCACTGAAATAGAACAACTTTTGTCTTTATGATTGCATTTCCCCACATAAGTATATGCATGCATGCTGGCTGTTTGTTCCATCTTTGATTAAACATTGAAACATTAACAGAGTTAAGGGCCTCCCTTAGAAAGGTGTTCTGAAGGACCCCATTTCAAATTGGATTCTTGTGCAGAAATCAAAGGACTAAAAAGCTTCAAAGTTAATGAATCATTAGTCATCTGTTCTGAAGACCCTTCCCCTCCCCATCTTTCCTTAGCCTTTGATTTTCCTTCCTGGCAAAAGATGGTAAATTGCCAAGTATTCTTCTCTGCAAAAGTTGTAATATGGTATTTGACCATAAGAGCCCCACTAATTGATGCTAATATATTGCCTGGTGTTTTGTCCAGAACAAGTACAGTGGTACCTCGCAAGACAAATGCCCTGCAAGACGAATATTGTGAATATTGTAGGCCAAGGATGAAGGAAATTGGCCCAGAATCTGCAAATTAATTTCCACGACAGATTTGTTTTTTGAAATTTCAGATAGATGACCAAACATCCTCTGGGTCAAGCTCCACACACTCCATTGTAATCAGATATATTAATATTCTATCAGATATATTAATATTTGTTATCCCCTGGATCATGGGTGGTACTGGGAAAGAGAGGCCAGTGTACAAAATATGAACCCTAAATCATATTAATATATATATATAATCCCATCTTATCACTTGCCAGTTAACTAATATTTATATTAAATTCCTTCCAAAACGTATATATTTATCGCCATTGTGTATTGATCTCCTTACCTCATTCCTCAGAGTTAAAAATAATGCAAGTGTTCTGCTCCCTGCCAAATATTTTTGGCTTATTTTATATTTCTGCTTTCAAAAGGAAACTTTGACATGGATGTTCATGAATTTATACACTGGTCTTTAAGGTTATTAACCACAAAAGCCCATAATAACAACTGAAGATATGGTTTATGTATTCTTGTTACCTTTTGAAGAATCGGGCTTCTGTCCTAGTCTGTGTATGAAAAGGTCATACTTCCAATGAAGGATTAATGAATGTTATATAATGAAAATTTCATAGTCATCTTAAGCACACCAGAAGACACTGCTGTAGATGTTTATGCAGAATCTTTTGTGTTTGTTCAACTCAGGCTGAATAACTACTTCTACTGCAGTTTAACACTTTTATGGAATTTTACACATAATGTGTAATTATTACACATGGAATTGTTGAAATGTGGCT
The DNA here is from genome assembly GCF_963506605.1 of Zootoca vivipara. NCBI lineage: Eukaryota > Metazoa > Chordata > Lepidosauria > Squamata > Lacertidae > Zootoca > Zootoca vivipara. The sequence continues at coordinate 1,691,829 of NC_083285.1, forward strand.
GTGTTCTCTTGATGACAAGATAAACCTGACTTGCACTGCAGTCTTTAAAAAGTACATTTTCTCCTTAGAGATGGAAAGGATTTAGAGACTGTTCCCTCTGGAACAGAACTACTTAGTCTCCCCAGTAAATCTACAAAGAAGGCATACATATTGTAACAGTTAACCAACAATCAGCATTCTTTTAATAAATCTTAAAAATAATAGTATTCTTGTCTACTTACTGTGACTACTGTTCAAATTTTTTTCAGAAGTCTTTTTATAGGTTTTATTAGGAAATCATTCCATATTTAGGTAAAAAAAAAAGTACCAGTATCTCAATCTTATGTATATAAGTTTTATTAATATGTACATATTTAGCTATTTTTTAAATTACTATGTTCTTAATAAAACCAACAAGGGACTAGTTGTGAATTGGTGCATAAGATTGTGTTGTGTTATCAATCTCTGGGAATCTGTCAAGTTCAGAAAAAAAAACACAATAAATTACTCTAATTCAACAAGTGTGTCTGGTGTGTGTGCTTTTCAGACATAGTTCAGAAAAGATTGCAGTACAAAGTAATTTGTCCAAAAAGCCTGAACCAACTTTGAGCAATACTCGAGCAGCCACAGTATTGCTCAAAGATGATACTTAAGAACTATCTATTTTATATATTATTGTTTTTTCTCTCTCTTTTGCTGGTCTACGACCGTAATAAAGATATTAAGATATCTCTGACTATTTACATCACTGTTGATAACCATACTGCAAACGGAACATTAGAATTTCTGTCCCTGGACAAAACTTTGCAATGGCCTTCATTGTCATTGTAGAAAAGCAACTATATTTCAGTATATCAGCCTCTGCATTACCTCTATCTATCTCACTGAGTGAGGCCTCAATCCTGTCCTTACTTGCTTGTAAGCAAGGCCTGCTGAAATCAGCAGGTCTTATTTGTGAGTAAACATGGATAGGATCATGTGTAGAAGTACTACATACACTTTGTCATATGCTTATAGAGATGACAATGGATTCCTTTGTGTGTATAAGATAATAATGTGATCTATATACTGTATTAAACTAAATGTTCTAATGCCCATCCTATATAACTTGGACACTTTTTTTTAGAAAGATACATGGGATTCATATTTTGTTTGCCTATGCTTTTTCACGTTATGGTAAACTGATGGCTTGGCATTGTAGTAAAGTGTATGCAGAACCTCCTTGGCTGTTCAGGAGTTAATGGTGTCTGGGAATCTGCATCTGTTTGTGTTCCGCCATGATGGCTGTCTCTGTTATGATGCTCCATCTCCTGGGATTAACTGTATATCCTAAAAAATAAAGATTGTTTCTGTTCTCCAACCCCCCTGCCCAGGTATGAAGAACATTCTCAAAAACACATTGCAGCAGCTATTGGAAGTTATCTGTAGGGGGAAAACATCTGTCTGGAGCTGAGAAAAGGAAGCAGATAATTTTTAACAAGAAAGGAAATGGGTATCCATTTTGTCCAATGTTCAATTACACCACAGCTAGAAGAAATAAAAATAGTGGGTGTATTAAGCAGGAGTCACTATGGTTGGGATACTGGCAACCCCACACAAAACCAAAACTAGAATGTGTGAGGGGATCAAAGGAACAGGTTTTGAGAAAGGGATACTGCATTTGTGGCTGAGGCATAGAATTTTGCTCCTGCTTGACAGGGTTTATTTTTGTGTTAAAATAAATAAGCAATAACTCCCTGTAGAATGTCTGTTGCCAGGCTATATCATTCCAGATTGAATATGGAAAACAATAATAATATTTGAATTTCTATTTCGCCTTTCAACCCTGAAGTTCCCAGGGTAGTACCTAATACACTACACAAAACACAGAGAGAGCAGAGAACCAAACTTTCAGACAATCCAGCAGCAACCCAGCTCTCAATCGGCCCGAGAAAACAAATGTGTGTCCAGTCAACGCCTAAAAGCAAAGAACACTGGGAACCATCAAATTTATGTGGTGAGGAAATTCTACATCTGGGGTGCCATAACAAAGGATGTGCCACTGCCCCACAAACTGGAGTTGGAGGGAACGATGAGCTGCTCTGCTCCCACAAACCTTAATGCATGGGGTGGAAAGTAAGGGGGTGGGGGAGGAGTCCATATATTTGGGTCCTGGGCTGTGTAAGGCTACATGGAACAAAGCCCGAAATGCTTATAACCTAGAGGTCGGCAACCTCTGGGCCATGGATGCCGTTTATCCGGCCCATGGGCCGCCTGTGAACCGAGCCGCCCGCTCAGCGAGTCCCCCGCATTCTACGCTAAAGCAGCGCAGTGCGGCATGGGTACTTGCCGAGCAGTGCCGGAAATTGCACCTGTGCAGACGCCGGAAATCACGTCTGCGCGTGCCCAGGTGCCGAAAATCGCTTCTGCGCAGTCGCGATTTCTGGCGTCTGCGCAGCTGTAGAAACAATTTCTGGTGCTGCAGACATGCACAGACACCATTTCCGGCGTTGCGCTGCGCCTGTCCGGCCCACAGACAAGGTCCGTGGGAGCAATCCAGCCCATGGCTGGATAACCTTGCCGACGCTTGTAATAATAATAATAATTAAAAAAAAATTATTTATACCCCGCCCTCCCCAGTCAAAAACCGGGCTCAGGGCGGCTGACACCAACAGAATTACAATAAAACATAAAAACAATTAATTAAAATACAGATTAAAATACAGTATTAAAATTTAAAGTGCAGCCTCATTTCAAGTAGGCCATAAATCCAAGCCATGAGGGAGGAAAACACAGGGGTCAAGCTGTGAGGCGGAACAGCTCTGTCTTGCAGGCCCTGCGGAAAGATGACAGATCCTGCAGGGCCCTGGTCTCCTGGGAAAGAGCGTTCCACCAGGTTGGGGCCAGTACTGAAAAGGCCCTGGCTCTAGTAGAGGCCAATCTAGCCATCTTATGACTCGGGATCTCCAGAATATTATTATTTGTGGACCTTAAGGTCCTCCGTGGGGCATACCAGGAGAGGCGGTCCCGTAGGTACGAGGGTCCCAAGTTGCATAGGGCTTTAAAGGTCAAAACCAGCACCTTAAACCTGATCCTGTACTCCACCGGGAGCCAGTGCAGCTGGTAAAGCACTGGATGAATGTGATCCCGCGGCCGGGACCCTGTAAGGAGCCTCGCCGCGGCATTCTGCACCCGCTGGAGTTTCTGGGTCAGCTTTAAGGGCAACCCTGCGCAGAGCGAATTACAATAGTCAAGCCTGGAGGTGATCGTCGCATGGATCACTGTGGCCAGATCGGGGCAAGAGAGGTAAGGGACCAACTGCTTGATGCGGCGGAGATGGAAAAATGCCACCTTTGCTGTGGATGCAACCTGCGCCTCCATGGAAAGGGAGGCGTCAAGGGTTACACCCAAACTCTTGACAGAAGGTACTGGTACCAATTGAGCCCCTAGCCAGAGGACCTCTGTCTTCGAAGGATTTAGCTTCAGTCGGCTCCCACGTAGCCATCCAGCCACAGCTTCCAAGCACCTGGTGAGTGTGTCCGGGGCCGAGGCAGGGCAGCCGTCCATCAACAGATAGATCTGGGTGTCATCAGCATATTGATGACAACCCAGCCCAAAACTCCGGACAATCTGGGCAAGGGGGCGCATAAATATATTAAAAAGCATTGGGGAAAGGATTGCGCCTTGCGGGACTCCACACACCAAGGGGTGCCGCGGCGACAACTCCCTCCCTAGCGCCACTCTCTGTCCCCGACCTGAGATGAAGGAACGCAGCCATTGTTGGACTGTGCCCTGAATCCCCACATCGGCAAGGCGGTGGTCTAAAAGTTCATGATCGACCATATCAAAGGCTGCTGACAGATCTAAAAGAATCAGCAGTCCCGACCCACCTCGATCCAGCTGTCTACGGAGATCATCAGTTAAGGCGACCAGAGCTGTCTCGGTCCCATGACCAGGGCGAAAGCCGGACTGAAATGGATCTAGAGCCGATGTTTCATCCAGAAACCTACCAAGCTGTTCGGCAACCACTCTCTCAATTATCTTACCCAGGTACGGAAGATTCGAAACCGGGCGATAATTGGATAGATCTAAAGGATCTAGAGATGCTTTCTTTAAGAGTGGACGCACCACTGCCTCCTTCAACTCCTCTGGGAAAGTCCCTGTGCCCAGGGACAAGTTGATGATCTCACCCAGGGGGGGGGCGTACCTCATCTGGACACGCTCTAATCAGCCAAGACGGGCACGGGTCAAGGGAGCAAGTGGTGGGCCTTCCAGCTCGGAGGAATCTGTCTACATCAGCAGGGAGTATCTGATCGAATTGGTCCAATACTGAACTCGAAGACAGTCGAGGAGCCTCCAGTTCTGTTATTGTATCCAAATTGGCAGGGAGGTCACGGCGGAGTGTCAAGACTTTCTCCGCAAAAAAGCTCACAAATGCCTCACAGCTATGGGTCAAATTCGTATTTAAATTTGGCTGTTCCTCTAGGGTTGTTAGAGACCTAATTATTCTAAAAAGTTGTGCTGGGCGAGAGCTAGCGGATGCGATGGAAGCTGAGAAGTAGGACTTTTTTGCAGCTTTCACCGCTATCTCATAGGCTTTCATAAGTTTCCTGTAAGATGTTCTTGAGGCTCCGTCGTGAGCACGCCGCCATACTCGCTCTAGCCGCCTAAGGTCCCGCTTCATTTTCCGAAGCTCCTCGGTAAACCAAGGGGCCCGGTTTCGGTGGGGTCGCAGAGGGCGCTTAGGTGCAATCTCATCGATGGCCGCCAAGAGCCGGTTATTCCAGTTCTCGACCAGCTCTTCTAATGAGCCGCCAGGGGGAGTAGGGTCCCGCAAGGCCTGACGGAATCCGTCAGGATCCATCAACCTTTGCGGGCGAGCCCAAATAGGCTCGCCACCCAAGCAGGGGAGGGGCGGGAAGTCAATCCTGGCTTTCAGAGCGTAGTGATCAGACCATGGCACTTCCACAGTTGGGGACATGATCACGTCTATACCCGCACCAAAGATCAAATCCAGCGTGTGGCCTGCTTGATGTTATAACCCAACAACAAATAAATCCCATAGTGTTGGAGCCCAAAGAGAGCAGGCAGCAGCTGAGGGGAGGGGAACTGAGTAGAGAAGCAGCTGATGAAGGGTTAAGTGTACCAAGCACTCCAAATCTCCCTCCTGAAACTGCTTGGACTTTGGTTACAAAAGAATTTCAGAAATAGACTGGAAAGAGAAGTTGCTGAATTGCAACTTATTGCCAAACTTAAAACCATGGAGAGACCTGGTCTGAATAGAGACATTGGATTCTTGTCTCATTATACATGATAAATTTTTAGCCATCTCACCCCTTGCTTTTTCCTTTAAGACCAATTGCAGTCGTTAACAGTTGTCAACAGGTTTACCACACCTATCAGCCAATCACCCATTCCCACCACCCTTCTGAGTAATACCCCTCCCCACCCTCTCACTATATATAAGGGTCTGGTGACTTCTGTTTCAGTGTATCTAAGAAGTGTGCATAGGGACCCAGGTGGCGCTTTGGGTTAAACCACAGAGTCTAGGGCTTGCTGATCAGAAGGTCGGCAGTTCGAATTCCTGCAAACGGGGTGAGCTTCTGTTGCTCGGTCCCAGCTCCTGCCCACCTAGCAGTTCGAAAGCACATCAAAGTGCAAGTAGATAAATAGGGACCGCTCCGGCGGGAAGGTAAACGGCGTTTCCGTGCGGTGCTCTGGTTCGCCAGAAGCAGTTTTGTCATGCTGGCCACATGACCCGGAAGCTGTCTGCGGACAAATGCCGGCTCCCTCGGCCTATAGAGCGAGATGAGTGCCGCAACCCCAGAGTCGGACATGACTGGACCTGATGGTCAGGGGCCCCTTTACCTTTTTAATAAGTGTGCATGCACACAAAAGCTCATACCAATGACAAGCTTAGTTGGTCTCTAAGGTGCTACTGGATGGAATTTTTTGCATTCTATTCCATACTTTAAGACTGGCGCTTGGATTGGAGATAGTATCTAAACATCCATTTGTTGGCCCATTAAAGACTTTTTAACGGACAAACATCCATTAGATACACATTTCCTGTTTTGTACTTCTTGGAACTGATATAGGACTAACTTTGTGTTCAAAATAGGGACATGAAGGAACCTAAAATTTGGGTTTCTCAGTCCCCCATATTTGGCCCAACATTCTTCTCTGCAAGATGTGTATACGGTACTATGCGTTGCTCTGCCATACACCTTTGATAGATCCCTTCACCTCCATTTCCTCCTTTTCCCATCAGTACAGAAAATAAAATTACATTTAATTATAGAAAGTGCCTTTCTAGCTACAGATGATGGGCGCTATATAAATAACATAGAAGGAATAATCTCACTGTAGTGCCCACAATCCAACTCCTCCTTGAAGCAAATTGCTCTTCAACTATTGCCATCTTGTGGCTTCTGGCCTGTTACACACTTTCATTTTATCTGTTAATGGTATTAGTTTGAATTGGAAACACACACAGAGGCAACCTTAAAATTAAAAGTACTGTAAATGAATTAGAAACGCCTACAGGAGATGCATTAGCATAAATCCAATCAAGGAAGTTTATTTAAGTTGTTATAAACAGCTTAAAATTTTAGTGTGTGTTGGGGGTGCTAAGTAGCTTTTGCTTATGTTCCTTAACTTTTAGAGTCACCACTGCCTCTAGCCAGGACATCTCTGTGTGTTTTTAAAGTGTGCTGCATCCAAATAAAAATGCTTCTGAAGTAATACATCATATTACAGAAACATATTTACTCATATAGGAGGATCTGTGTTGATAACACCGGCCCCTGGTAAACAAAACAATTAATAAGAGTAACCAATCCCAGGTAATAGAGTAACAGTATAGGATTGACAACACCAAGTAGAGCTTGCTGGGAAGCCCTCTGGCAGTAGCTTGCTTCCACCCACTGTTACAGACACCCACTTTTCCCTAACCCCAAGCACAGGCCCTTCCATTTGATGGCATAGTTCTTTCCTAAACTTTCACCCTGCCCCTCAGTCAAGGCCACATCTTTTTCCTGCTCCATTTCTGATTCTAGACTTTTAATCTCTTTTGTATTTCACAGAACTTCAGGTTAACAGTACTAAACCTTATACAAAAGCTATAAGGAACACAACTGCAAGGTAATGAATCCCAGTTTTAACTACTGTATATGCTTTGTTTGTTTGTTTGTTTTTACAATATGTTGCTCTTAGTTTTCAGTTTATGGTAAATCTTTTCACAAATTAAGGTAATAGCATAAAACTATTGCATGCACCGCCATTTTCTGAGTTGTAAAAAGTTCCAGGGGCAACAATATTGGTTTTAATTTCTTTTGGATAATAGAGCATTGAATACTTAAGGCACCTTTGAAACATTTGCTTGATGTGCAGAGCTAAAAGCAGAGCATAAATGAATGTGAAAGAGCAGTCCTACAAGGCAGATACTCCTAACTATTAGCACCCTTTGATGAAACATCAACGGCCATCTTTGATTCTTAGCCAGCAATCTGCCTAACAAAAGAACAACAGTGGTACCTCTGGTTAAGAACTGAATTCATTCCGGAGGTCCGTTCTTAACCCGAAACTGTTCTTAACCTGAGGTACCACTTTAGCTAATGGGGCCTCCCGCTGCCGCCGCACAATTTAGGTTCTCATCCTGAAGCAAACTTCTTAACGTGAGGTACTATTTCTGGGTTAGCGGAGTTTGTAACCTGAAGTGTTTGTAACCTCAGGTACCACTGTATTGGTCAACAGTCATAACAATAGTTAGACCTAAAAAATAAAAATAAAATCATGTCAGAAAATGCCTAAATAAGAATTTGTTACATATTATGTTTCAGAACATAATATCATGCAGTAATATTTCCAAAACATCTCCCTCATAAATGTTAAGCATCTTAGCATATTTGGAAAATGGATTCAGCATTCTCAAATCCTTTAAGAGGGGAGGGGACTATTTGCTTTTAGTTTAAAAAGTCCTAGGTTTCTGTTCAGGTTAGTTTAGGGGGGGAAGTTGTTTTTATTTTTGGCATTGAAGAAAGACTGAGAAAATAATGACTAAAACTTGCTAAAAATGTCATCTGAAGCAGGTGGTTTAAGCTTACAGGAACACGAGATAGATTCTCAAGCAGTTTGCAGGGAACTGTGTGTGATTATATAAAAAAGAACAAAAGAAGAGCAAGGCAGATGTTTTGATGGCTGCCAGTGACTGCAATATGACACCTGCTTTATGACACCTCCCTTGCTACTTGATATGGTAATTCAGGAAGCTAATGCTGGACTTGAATCCTCAAGAAAGCGAGGCCACAGATCAGGTATCAGCAGACCTGGTGGTAGAACTAAAGCTCCTCCCTTCCAAACAAAGGTCGGAGCAGGAACTCTTTCTGACCAATTTCAGAGAAAGAAAATATTATGGTACATAACTCTATACAGAGCACAGGCTGGGTGAAAGAAAAGTCAAACAGTGAACTCTTCAGTAAAATAAAAAAAATCATTCAGTAGCACCTTAAAGACCAACTAAGTTTTTGTTTTGGTATGAGCTTTCGTGTGCATGCACACTTCTTCAGATACAGTGAAATAGAAGTCCCCAGGCACTTATGTAGAGAAGGGGTGGGGATGGGGAGGGGAGGGGGGATCACTCAGAAGGGTGGTGGAAGTGGGTGATTGACTGACTGATAGCTGTTGATGACCGAAAACGACTGCAAATGGTTTTGCATTAAAAAGCAAGGGTTGAGATGGCTGAAGATCGCTTATCATGTATAATGAGATAAGAATCCGATATCTCTGTTCAAACCAGGTCCCTCCATGGTTTTGAGCTTGGTGATAAGTTGTAATTCAGCAACTTCTCTTTCCAGTCTATTTCTGAAATTCTTTTGTAGTAAGACAGCTACTTTGAGATCTTGTATAGAATGTCCTGGGAGATTGAAGTGTTCTCCTACTGGTTTTTCTGTCTTCTGGTTCCTGATGTCAGATTTATGTCCATTTATCCTTTGGCGTAGGGTTTGGCCTGTTTGTCCAATATAGAGAGCTGAAGGGCACTGTTGGCATTTGATGGCATACACAATGTTAGAAGATGAGCAATTAAATAGTCCTGAGATGGTATGTTGGATGTTGTTGGGGCCAGTAATGATGTTGTCCGGGTGTATGTGGCAGCAAAGTTGGCATCTGGGTTTATTGCAGGCTCTGGTACCAGTGTCCATGTTAAGTCTGGTGGTTGTATTATTGTGGGTGAGGAGTTGTTTAAGATTGGGTGGCTGTCTGTAGGCAATGAAAGGTCTTCCTCCCAGAGCTTGAGAAAGGGAGCTGTCATTGTCCAGGAGAGGCTGTAGATCTCTGATGATGCGTTGTACTGTTTTAACTTGGGAGCTGTATGTGATGACTAGTGGTGTTTTGTTATTTTCTTTTTTGGGTCTGTCTTGCAGCAGGTTCTCTCTAGGTATCAGTCTGGCTCTGTTGATCTGTTGTTTAACTTCATCAGGTGGATATTTTAGTTCTAAAAAGGTTTGCTGTAGATCTCTTAGGTGAGATTCTCTGTCTGTAGAGTTGGAACAGATGCGGTTGTAACGTAGGGCCTGGCTGTATACGATGGATTGTTTGGTATGTTTGGGATGGTAGCTAGAAGCATGTAGATATGTTTGTCGGTCAGTTGGTTTTCTGTATAAGGTGGTGTCTATACGTCCATCCTGTATTTTTATAGTAGTGTCCAAAAAATGTATTTCTTGCATAGATTGGTTCATTGTTAGGTTGATGGTGGGGTGAAAGTCATTGAATGTCTGGTGGAAGGTTTCCAGGGTCTGTTGTCCATGTGTCCAGATAATAAAAATATCGTCAATGTATCGCAGGTACAAGAGAGGTTTGAGTGGGTAGGAGTTTAGGAAACGTTGTTCTAAATCTGCCATGAAGATGTTGGCATACTGTGGGGCCATGCGGGTGCCCATGGCTGTGCCGCTGATCTGGAGGAACAGGTCATCACCATGTTAAACTGTCCATCACCATGAACTCTTCAGTGAGCAATCTGATTCAGGAACTATTGAACAAGCTGCTAAAAAAGTGAACCTTCTCATACTCGGGTATAATAAGCAACTAATACAACTTGGGTCTTTCAGCTGGCAACCAAGTGTTTGTATACACTGGTATAAAATATCAACACCTGGGGAGGTAGAGCAATCCTAAAAGGGCAGAGACAGGGCAGAAGGTGGAGGGTCCAGAGACTGGGGGAGTTGGTTGATTTGCAGAGCTTTGCCTGGTGCCCTGGCCTGACCCTGCAACACACTACTTCAGGACTTTCTGTTCTGCTCAGATCGCCTCTGCTTCTAAGCAATATGTAGTAAAACATTTATTTCAGCAATACAACAAATATATATTAAAGTCTTTTAAAACCGTAGTGATACAATAATAACAGTTTAACAATTATATATTTTTAAAAGGTATCCCCTGGTATTGAAAAGATAGCCAAGGAGGCACCAGGCAAGCTTCCTTGAGGAGAAAATTCCAATAATGTGGTGCTACAATTTAAAAGACCCTCTCTTCAATCACCACCCCCTTCACTTCCAATAGTGGGGAAACTTGGAGATGGGCCTCTGATGATGAACTAAGCAAGCACAGGCTGCTTTGGCGGCAGGCATTCCTTCAGGCATATTGATCCCAAGCTAAGAACATGTTCAAAAAGAGAATAGCAACTAATGCCACTACTTAAGATTAAGAGAGATGTGTTCCCACCTATGGATCCCAATCAACAGCCTTGCAGCTGAAGCTTCTGAGCAGCATTCAAAGGAAAACCCATAGTCTAACCTGGATGTTACCAGAGCAAGGATAACTGCATCTAGGCAGCCGGCACATAAGCCTTAGCTAAGGGAAGGCGCTCTAGAGGCCCTGTCACCACTTGCACCTGGAGGGCCAAAGGTGGATCTAAAAGCACCTTGACCCCTCATGTTGGGCGTGGTTGTTTTGGAGAGCCAGTGTGGTGTAGTAGTTAAGAGCGGTAGACTCGTAATCTGGGGAACCAGCTGCTGGGTAACCTTGGGCTAGTCACACTTCTCTGAAGTTTCTCAGCCCCCCTCACCTCACAGAGTGTTTGTTGTGGGAGAGGAAGGGAAAGGAGAATGTTAGCCGCTTTGAGACTCCTTAAAGGTAAAGGGACCCCTGACCATTAGGTCCAGTCATGACCGACGGGTTGTGGCACAGGTCCAGTCATGACCGACTGGGGTTGTGGCGCTCATCTCACTCTATTCGCCGAGGGAGCCGGTGTACAGCTTCCAGGTCATGTGGCCAGCATGACTAAGCCGCTTATGGTGAACCAGAGCAGCGCACGGAAACGCTGTTTACCTTCCCGCTGGAGGTAAGCACTTTGACGTGCTTTCGAACTGCTAGGTTAGCAGGAGATAAGGTAGTGATAAAGCGGGATATCAAATCTAAACTCTTCTTCTCAGGGCCAGTGCAATCTCATCCACAACAGATTGAACTCCACCTCCTTGTCACCTCCTGCCAACAGTTCTTACACAGTAATACTTCAGTGTGTTCACAAGACTAAAGTTTCCCTTATATAAAAGTTAAAGGGCAAATTTGGACTTTCATTAAATTAAAAAACTAACAGCCTACAGAGAGAGAGAAAGCAAAATGTGTCTTTAGACGTTTTCCAACATTTCCATAATTTTATTTTATACTAGCTGGCCCTGCCACGCGTTGCTGTGGGTTATTTGTGTGTTTTCCCCTACCCTGTGCCGATCCATGACGTATCCCTGTGATTCCCCCACTCCTCCCCTCACCCCCCGGCTTATCCCTGTGATTCCCCCCTCATCCCTGCGAATCTCCCAACTCTGTCCTGATCCATGACCTATTATGCCCCCTCTTCCCCCCACCCAACTTACCCCTGTGATTTCCCCCCTCTCCTCCACTAACCCCCCCACTTACCCCTGTGATTTTCCTCCTCTCCTCCGTCCAACCCCCGTGACCCGTTTATTTTGCACACAATCATTCCCCCAATGCGCGTGTTCTGTAAAATTTTGCCCTGTCCCAACCCTGACTCCCCTACCCACGTGTGTTATGTGAAATAACATTTATTATACCCAAAGGCATGGCCCTGTAAAAGGCCCATATTCAGTTGATTCTATGCTGCGGCCTATTCGGGGCCCCCCACCCCCCACCCAGGCAGGCCCCTAAATCCACTCAGCCTAGTCTGCAAAGCCGAGGCGAGATACTGTGGAGAGGGCAGGTTTCATCCCTGTGTCCCCCCCCCCCGTTCTGACCCATTACCTATCCCTGCCCCCTATTCGCCCCATCCCCCCCCAGGCAGGCCCCTACCTCCACTTGGCAATGTTGGGCCTTGTTGCTGCAAAAGGCCTGTTTTCAGTTGGTTGCTGTGGAATTTTGTGATGTCATCTGGTGGTGCGGCTTTGGAGGCAGCAGTGTGCGATCTGCCTTTCTATTGGATGCTGCTGGAGTCTTCAGAGCTTCTGCTGGTGACGTCTAATTTGGGCGCCACTTTTTGTGTTTAATCATTATTTTAGGTATGAAAGGTTTGCTTTTTTGGAAAAAAAATTATGCCAGATCCCTCACTGATGGGCATGGAACGTTGTGGCCAAATTTGTTACATTACAGTTCAGCGGTTACGGAGAAAGGCTGTTACATCTGCGCGCGCAATGCCTACATTTTTATATATACAGTACTGTATAGATAAACTGATTTCTCTTATGTGTAAAGTATCTTAAATTAAGTTTCTTTGTTCCGCAACTGAGATGAAACATTGTAAAAGGAATTTTGAAGCAGTTTGTGAGGAAAGTAAAGCAATAGTCACTCCAAGTTATTGCTCAATAAATCCACAACTGAAAGGGGAAAAATCAGTCCTACTAGCAACAACATGGTAAGTGGCGTCCATACTTTGTGGGTCCTCATGCAAAATACATTTTACATGCACACAGCCCATTTAGTCTGATTATACATCAGCATCTAATCAATACCTTCTGAATGGAGATGAAACATTATTTCAATATCTTCTAGTAAGACAAAGAACATATCTTCAGAATGCATAAGAATTATACATGCATGTTTTTTAGACATTATAGTATATATTGTATATTATACACTTTGCCCATGTTCAGAGGCGATTTAAAAGCTTTGCCCAAGATTCTAAGACACACATAGTATGCAGTGCTACATTAAAAGAAAGAGAACAAATGGCATCCCTACCTCTCCAGATACACCTCACAGATGTACAAGCCCTTGCTCTCTCTCTGGGTGTCTTTGGAGAATATACAAGACTTTAATGTCTGCCCGTAAAGCGCCATTTTTTATATAAATATTTTTTATTAAAGGTTTCTTGAATTACAAAGGTGTGTGCAGTGTCTCTCATATTTTAACATGTATCATTTTTGCAAATCAGTTTCATTTGTTAAGACACTAAAGTGTCATTTTGTGCTTCCCACGAGACTGGAGGCAGGCATCCTTGGGAAAGGGGGGGGGGGGAAGACGGGCAAATCTGCCTCAGGGGCAAATATTAAAATACACCCCCCCCTACACACAAAGCCCCTCACCCTCTTCTCGCACCTTGGCACAAAAGGAGGCGCACCTTCCCTCCCTATCGCACTTTGGGGTTAACTCGGGGGGGGGGGGAGGGATTCAGCTTCGCACTCGGTTTGGGCGCCACCTGCACACCTGGGGAGCAGCCCCTCGTTTCCCTCAGCCATGATGGGGAGGGGGGAGGGGGGTCCGAAGGCCCCTCTTGGGCCAAGACCGTGACCGGGCTGAGAGGGGGCGGGGTCTGTGTCCGGCTTCTCCCCCCCCCCACCCGAGCGCAGGCGGAGCGCGAGGCTCCCTCCCCTTAAAGGCAGGTAGCGGCCCTCGCTGCTCGCCCCTCCCCTCCCAGGTTCCCTGGCGGGCGGGGCCGAAGCGGCCGTTGAAGGAGGCAGAGAGGAAACGCGGGAAAAGGGGGGTGGCTTAACCCTCTCGCTGCCGCGGCGGAGCCTTCTGTGCTGAGAGAGCGAGCCGGGCCGGCCAGACGCCCGGTGCATTGTGGGACTGGCTGGCTGGGCTGGGGGGGCGAGGAGGTGGAGGGGAGTCCCGTTCGCGGGCGAGCGAGGAGCAGGCAGGGAGACGCGGTAAGAGGCCTGGGCGGGCGGACTTAAAGGGGAACGCGGCCCCCTTCCCGCAGCCGCCACCAAGCTGGAGGGGCTGGGCAGGAAGAAAAGGCCTCTCCGCGGGCTTGAGGGGCGCGGCGGCGGCCAAGGCAGAGAGGGCCGGGCGGGCAGGCGGCGGAGAAGGATGGCTTCGGGCCGCTGTGGCCCAGAGCGGAGTCTGCGGGGAAGGCGGAGGAGGGGATCTGCGGGCGCCAGGGCGGGGAAGGGGTTAACTTTACACCCGCCGACATTTTTCCTTGAGAGGAGAAAGAGGGAGCGCTCGCTGGCCCGCCGGCCGGCCGCGTGGAGCCCGAGTCCCCTCCCTTCCCTTCGGAGAAGCCGCCCCGAGGCCCCTCAGCCCGGCCGCCTTCGCTTCCCGCCCGCGTCGCGCTTCCCCGCCCCCCCCAAATGCCTTTAAATTCACCCGGCGAAAGGGTTAAACCTTTTCCTGAAGCGCCTCGGCGCGCGCACACGATGCCTGCCTGCCCTCCCTCCCTCCCTCCCACCCACCGCGGCCCCTTCCCTTTTAACTTCTTTTAACTGCCCCATAGATGTGTAGGGCGCATGGCGGCGGTGGCCCTTCCCCGAGGATTCCCTGTTTCTGTTCGCCAAAGGGCAGCGAGGGAGGCGGGAACCCTGCCGCCGCCTCTGCACAACAGCCAGTCGCTAAGGGCCCGGCGGGCATTACGGGAGGGTGGGCGAGCGGGTGGGCGACGTGAAGGTATGCGGGAGCCGGGGCTTCCTGTGCTGCAGGGCAGAGTCGCCCTCTCCGCTCCCCGGGCCAGGCATGGTTGTGAGCCCTTTCTGCACGTGGCTAGGTTTCCTTCCTGATAGGCGTGTCGGCCTAAAATGTATGTCCCTGCGCAGAATCTCAGAAGGGGGGTAGAGTTGGAAGGGACCGCGGGGGTCACCTGGCCCAAGGCCTTGCAGTGCAGGAGTCTCTTGCTCGACGTGGGGCTTGAACCCACGACCCTCAGATTGAGTCTCGTGCTCTACCAACTGTGCTCGTTTGCCAGATCTACGGTGAAGCAAAGGTTAAATTCTCTGAGCAGTGTTGATTTTTGAACTAATGGAAACTGGGAGCTTCGTTTTTTCCGGACTGACTTAATGCAGAACTTTAACTCTGTGTTTTCAAAGTTACAAAACAAAATTGCAAGAAATTGTCCTAAAGTGGTGGATAAAGTATGGTATTGCAAACACTATAGTTGTTTGGAACACCTCTGCGCTCTTCTTTCCTCATTTCAGAAAACAGAAAAAAACATGTTCAGTCGAGATTCAGAATTTTGCATCTTTCCATTATATAGGAAGCTGCATTAAGTACTCCCAACTCTTTGCGTGGCTTATAAGGCTTATAGTTTTCCATGGGGAAAATAGGTGTCTGTTTCTCATTCAAAATCACTGAGCCTAGGGCTTGCTGATCAGAAGGTCGGCGGTTCGAATCCCTGTGACGGGGTGAGCTCCCGTTGCTTGGTCCCAGCTCCTGCCAACCTAGCAGTTCGAAAGCATGTCAAAATGCAAGTAGATAAATAGGAACCGCTACAGCGGGAAGGTAAACGGTGTTTCCATGTGCTGCTCTGGTTTGCCAGAAGCAGCTTTGTCATGCTGGCCACATGACCGGAAGCTATACGCCGGCTCCCTCGGCCAATAATGCGAGATGAGCGCGCAACCCCAGAGTCGGTCACGACTGGACCTAATGGTCAGGGGTCCCTTTTCTCATTCAAACTAGGATGGGTGGACTTGGTTTGCATTGTTGGACTCCCAACAACCCCAACTGGTTTGGCCAGGGAGGATGGAAGTTTGTTGCCCAACAACATCTGGAGGGAACAGAATGAGGAGAAAGCTCCTGTTTTGTTTGTGGGTTAAAGTTCAGTTCTTAACAGGAAACGTAGAGGAATCCATAACTTTTTACTGTCTATTAAATACAGTGGGCACAATTCCATTGAAATTGATTTGTTGATGTTACTGTTTCATTTTCGTAGTGTCATAGGTGCTTAACTTTGCTTGGGACTGCTTCAGACATAATGAACTCAGCTACAGATTTTCACTAACAGAAATTCCCTTTATGAAGTTTACAGCGGGTTAAACGAATCACTTTTTTGATGTGTCTAGATCCAGCCAATGTTTATCTTCTCAACTGCATCCCACACAAATGTCCCATTTTTTCCTGGGTACCCAGAGAGCGCAAAATCAAAATACATGTGTCTTTTTGTTTTACGCTCTCTTGGTTCTGCACCTTTGCTGGCCACCACTTGCTACGCACATATGAGGAGGGCTACAGCTTCTGGAAGAACGGTGCCACTTCCGGAAGTATGTCACTGTGGCCCTTCTCTGTGTGGTAGCAGGCGGATGCTTAGGCAGCAATGGGGAGGGCGAGCAGGCAGCAGCAGCAGGATGGTGTGTGTGTGTGTGTGATGTCCCAATTTCTTCTTGGGAAATGTTGGAGCATATGCAACTAAGGGTGGAGCAAAGTGGGACATCTTGGGCTGAATACACAGGTCAATTTGCTATAAACATAGCTGACCTTTTAACGCCCTGGTTTTCTGTAAGCCTGTCGGAAGATCATGTACATGCTACTATTATGCACTGAATTCAGTCCAGTTGGCTCGGCGCAGCACTTCTAAACTCATGTTTGGCATGTCATTAGAGACATAAATTGAATTCAACCATGGTAAACGTTCCCTTAAAGTCGTCCAGTTGTGGACAACTCTGGGGTTGCGGCACTCATCTCGCTTTATAGGCCGAGGGAGCCGGCGTTTGTCTTCAGACAGCTTCTGGGTCATGTGGCCAGCATGACTACGCCGCTTCTGGCGAACCAGAGCAGCATGCGGAAATGCCGTTTACCTTCCCGCCGGAGCGGTACCTATTTATCTACTTGCACTTGATGTGCTTTCGAACTGCTAGGTTGGCAGGAGCAGGGACCGAACAACGGGAGCTCACCCCATTACAGGGATTCGAACCGCCAACCTTCTGATCAGCAAGTTGAGACCACAGCGCCACCCGCGTCCAAACGTTCCCTTGCCACTTGTCAAAGTGACCTAAGGAGGGTGGGTAGTTTTATATCCATCCCCTGCTACAAAACTTGCAAGAAAGTGATTATGCAGGGGCTTTATATGCAAAAATGAATGTTGCCTTTTTTAAAAAAAAAAAATGTCAAGAGCTGGTAGCCTTAGTGAAGGAGGCATCTGTTCTTGCAATGTATGGTTGCAGCTCAGATTTTTACATAGAAGGGAAAAGATATATATGAGAAACTATTCTGCATAACAAGCTGAGAAAGTCTATATTGTATTAATACTTCTTTCTTCAAACTAGGATAATTACCAGGAAAGCATACCAACAAATTTCCTGAAGAAGAGAAAAAGCTTCTGGTACTTATTGTGTGGGAATCATGTCTGTCCGGGAGTCCTTTAACCCAGAAAGTTATGAACTTGACAAGAGCTTTCGGCTAACAAGATTCACTGAACTTAAAGGCACTGGCTGTAAAGTGCCTCAGGACATTTTACAGAAATTGCTTGAATCTCTACAAGAAAATCACTTCCAGGAAGATGAACAGTTTTTGGGAGCTGTTATGCCTAGATTGGGTAAGCAGTAGTTCTTCAATGATATTTAATGGTTGTACCATGTGTTGGAGAATACAGAAAAGTAATGTACTCTGTGTGTGTACAAGGTTTATTTCACCAACAACAAGGTTAGTTATTTCACCAATCAAAAATGCGTGGTCAATGGTGTATTTACTGCATCTGTATAGTCGCCCCATAACAGTTGCCCCATAACAAATTTTCTGGGCTGCTCCCAATGCAAAACAACAGTAGCAACATTAAAATACAGTACAAAAGAATGAAAATCATAACAGATTAATTAAAAAACAGAAACACAAGTAAAACTTCAAACAGAGAGGCTCAAACTGTGAAATGCAAGTTGTTTAAAGGGTTTTTACATTTATTCTTATTCTTTAAGTTTTGTATATAACTTCCCTTAGAGGTATGTAAGTGAAGGCAGAGCATAATTTTAAAAATAAAAATAAAATCAAGACACAAACAAGAAAGAGAAACAACCCGTGTAGAAGGGCAAACAAAGGGGAGGGGGGAACCCAAAATTATATACAGTGGTACCTCGGTTTTCGAACGTCTCCATTGAACGTTTTGGGAACTCGGACGCCATAAACCCGGAAGTAAATTCTTTGGTTTTTAAACTCGTCTCAGAAGTTGAACCGGAAATGCGGCTTCCGTATTAAGTTTTGAGTTCTCAGTTTTCGAATGTTTTGGAACTTAAATGGTCTTCAGAAATGGATTACAGTGGTACCTCGGTTTATGAACACAATTGGTTCCGGAAGTCTGTTCATAAACTGAAGCGTTCATAAACTGAAGCGAACTTTCCCATTGAAAGTAATGGAAAGTGAATTAATCTGTTCCAGACGGTCCACGAGTACTTAAACTAAAGCGTTCATAAACTGAAGCGAACTTTCCCATTGAAAGTAATAGAAAGTGGATTAATCCGTTCCAGTCGGGTCCGCGGAGTACTCAACCTGAAGCGTACTTAACCCGAAGCATGGGTGTAATTGGTTCCGGAAGTCTGTTCATAAACTGAAGCGTTCATAAACTGAAGCGAACTTTCCCATTGAAAGTAATGGAAAGTGAATTAATCCATTCTAGATGGGTCCGCAGCATTCGCAAACCGAAAATTCGTAAACCGAGGTGTTCATAAACCGACGTTCCACTGTATGTTTGAAAACTGAGGTACCACTGTATTTTACAAGGTTGTTATTGTACTTCACCAGATCTTAACCTATTACAGTATTTGTAAGAATGGACTCCAAATATCATTGAATTTGTCCATTGTGAGTCTGCGTTTATATCCAAGTTGTTTATATGTTGTGAGTTTGTATATAAGGCTTCAATCCAATCATAGAAGGGAGCCACATTCCCCCCTCCCATCAGTCTTTTTGCTGTGCTAAGGGCATGGAGAGTCCACTCATATTGTCCTTTTGTAAGATTCCATGTGCTGGGTATATAACTCAAGAGGATATTTTGCTCTGTAAATGTAAGGTTGTTCTATACATTTATGTTGATGGTTTGTTACCTTCTGCCAAAAACCTTTCAATGTAGGACAATGAAAAAACATACAGTATGTTTTAGAAAAGCATTATCCCTATTTCATCTCCAACAGCCCCATTTTTAAAAAAACAAATGTAATGGGGTCCAGTATATTCTAAATATTATTTTTTGTTGTATGAACCTCAAATTAAGATCCAGAGACACCCTTGTTATACCAGTGAAAACCGTTTCCCACTGTGTGGTTGAAATGGAGACCTCTAATTCTTTATTCCAATCCTCCCTCAATACCTGTATATCAAAATGGTTTGCTAATAACAAATATTTATATATGTTGATGGCCGTTTTTTTGGTTCCGTAAGAATTAATCAGCTGTTTCAATATCTCTGGGGTCTCTGAGGCTGTAAAAGCTGCTGGTCCGTAGATGGTGGTTAGCAAGTGTTTTATCTGGAGATATTGCCATTGAGCATTTGTAGGTAATCTGTATTTGTCTCTAAAGATGGAATATGTATAAAATTCATCCTCTTCGTTTATCAACTGGTCTGACGTTAATGTATCCAAATTCATCCACCTCTTCCACACGACCCTTTCCCCATTTTTAAAGACTGGTTTCCCCACAAAGTGGACATATCTGTTGTGCCATAATTACAAGCCTCAGGACTACTACTACAGCTCCAGGATGAAAAGAGGTGGGGTTGGCAGCTTATCAGCTTGGCTCGGCATTTCTGAGGTGCTCAGAGTGCTTTGGAACTGCATGGCCAAAACAAGTCCTAGCCCCATTTTGCAGCTCAGAACATTTTGCAGCTCATGCTTCACTTCCATGTTGTATGATCCCCTTCTGCAGCTCCTCATAATGCTTCTAAGTTGGTGAAAAAAGGATGGTAGACCACAAAAACAAAAATGTATGCTTTTTCTGCCAAAGGGTACGTTTGTATTCTTTTAATCTTTGGTTCCTGAGTATTTTACTTTTTAATTTTCAGAACTCTTGTCATGTTATGCGATCAATTTCAGAATGGGAGCACCAACATTTTCATTGACTGAGATTTAAGTATACATGCAAAAGCAAATTTAGAAAGCTAATAATTTGAATCAACAAATATCACCATTTTCCTTTGGGTTACAAGCCTGTACCATTCTTTCCTACTTTGCTGGTGCACTTACTACTGCTACCATCACACAGAATGCTCAGAGGCCATTTTTGTTATTTATTATTAAAAAAATTTATACCACCCTTCATCTGTAGATCTCAGGGCTGTTCACAGCATAAAATATAAGATTTTGTGTTTTTACACAAAATACATAATAAAAAGAAAGCAAACCAATAACCCCACCCCCTCCCAAATAAGTTTTTGGGGCATTCAATACTTTACATGGCTGGATCACTCAGGCATTCCAAGCCCTGTTTAAAGTTCTTTGAGAGTATCAACAGGTATGTGGATAAGAGTGATCCAGTAAACTATGTACAGTATACTTGAATGTTCAAAAAGCTATTGATAAAAGCCTTTGTTGAGGAAATTTAAGTAAATTTGGCACAATGGGATTAGAGGGCTGGCATCTTGTGAATTTGTAACTGGCTAAAAAAGAGAAAGTAGACCACAGGAATGAATATAGTTTTCACAAGAGGGGCACAAGAGGATCTATATTGATCTATATTGAAACTAATTCTTTTTCGCGTGTTTATAAATGATCTGGTGTTAGGCATGAGCAGTGAGGTGACCAAGGATGGACGAAATCAAAAGAGTGTCTCCAAATTGGGTGAAGGAGCAGCAAAATGGCAAATGCAGTTCAGTATAAATAACTGTAAAGTCTTGTACATTGGAACGAAAACTCCTAAATTTACATGCACACTGATGGGATGCGAACTAGTAGTAACCAATCAGCAAAGAGATATTTGTATTGAGGTGGACAGCTCACTGAAAAACCTGACATAATAATAGAATTTGAGGCCATTCAGTGAAACTGATCTTTAGGAGATTCAGGATAGAAGATACTTTACACAGTGCACAATTAATTTATGAAATTTGATGCTGCAAGATGTGATGATTACTGTACTAGAATAGTTAACTCTGAAAGGGGATAAGATTTTTACTCATGGGTTATATAGCAATATATTGATTGATTTTCCAAAATGCAAACATATATTGCCTACATTGGGTTCCAAAGTATTGTACTTGTACATTACATTTTTGACATGAAGAAGAGTAACAAGAACCTGTTAACCCTCCCTAAACAAGTCAGGTAATCAATGTAGACATGTTGTTGTTTGTTTTACTTTTTTGGTATTGTATAATATTTCTTTTTCCAGTTCATAGGTAATGTTATAAGGACAATCCATAGCCGTCCATGTGTGGCTGGTGGATTATTTGGATGGTCATGGTTTATGTGCTGAATAAAGGAATACCAAGTACAGTGGAACCTTGGGTTATGTACCGTCCTCCTTACGAATGCTTCGGGTAACGAGCTCCGCTAACCCGGAATTAGATTCTCCTGGTTGCAAATTTTGCAAGCGGATGTTGCGCAGCAGCAGCAGGAGGCCTCATTAGCGAAAGCGCACCTCATGTTAAGAACGATTTTGCGTTAAGAATGGACCTCCGGAACAAATTAAGTTCATAACCAGAGGTACCACTGTATTCCTAAGAATTACGTTCCTTAATCTCAGTCTCAACAGCAGGAGAGAGCTATTACCTTCACTTCTTGCTTGTGGGTTTTCTTCAAATGCCTGATTTCACTATTGCAGAAGCAGAATGCTTGGCTTGATGCACTTTGTTCTGTTACTCTGCTGCAAGCAGGGCATGATGAGGCAAGCCCAAGGGTGGTACTGGGCAGAAAAAAATGGCATAGTTGTTCACAGATTTCCCTCCTAGCTATGAACTGAAGTGGCCATCTGTCATGGATGCTTTAGTGGAGATTCTTGCATTGCAGGGAGTCCGACTTGATTACCCTGGGGACCCTTCCAACTCCTACAGTTCTATGTTTCTATGACTTGGGTGAGGAGTAATGCATATCTTTGTGCCACTGCTCCTTTGGTCTACAAAGAGAGTTGAGCTGGGAGTGTGTGGCGCCACATTTAACTTTTTTCCAAGTACCTCATTGATGGTGTAGGTACAGCAGAACTGGATTCGTGTGTGGCATTGTGCATTTCTGTGAAATTTTATAGACATTTTGATTTTCAACAAATTATAAATATAACAAAAATTACCCTGTTTTCCTCCTTCCCAGAAGAGATGATCAGTCTATCAAATCTTGCTATAAACTTGTTTGTGAGCCCAGTGGATGGCAACCTGAAATTTTATTCAATAATTGCTTCACTGTTTCTTTTTGTTTTTTGTTTGGGGAGTTGTCAGCTGCTTTGGGGATTTTATGGTTGAAAAGTGGAATAAAATATAGATACAAAAGAAGTTTGTAAATTTGGGAGACTTACTGAGAAACTGGCACTGTGTGCTCTTCAAAGGTTCTTGGAGCCAGAGAGTAGTCTGATGGAACATATTTGCTAAAATTGTTGAAGCTATACTGGTCTTGTTGAAGACTCTTTTGGTCAGAACACTGCAAAAGTATCTCTAACTTTTAAGGAAGATCAAGGGGGAAATGGAAAATAGGGGTTAGAAAGAGGTCCCAAGTCCTGGTATCATTTGGTCTTTAAAGCTGAGAGAAATGTATGGAAAACCTTTCTGAACAGAGCAGGAGACTTGGTCTACTACCTCCCAGTGGCATCGCAATGGGGGAGCGGGGGGAGGCAGTGTGCTCCCGGTGCCACGTCTCTGGGGGTGACAAGGCGGCACCCCACCGCGGCAGTGCGAGCAGCCATCACACAGCTGCATGCGGAGGATCCTCCATTCGCGGCTGCAGCCACGAGCAGAGAATCCCAGCACCATCAGTACAGCGCTGGAGTGGCGCTGTGGTGCTATGTAGCGGTTTGCCGGAGGTGGCGCACCAGTGCCGTACGAATGGTGCCAGGATCCTCTGCTCACGGCTGCAGCTGCATGTAGAGGATCCTCCGCAGCTGCAACTGCGAGCAGAGGATCCCAGCACCATTCGTACGGCGCTGGTGCGCCACGTCCGGCAAACCACTACTGGAGCAGTGCCACCAGCAAACTGCTATGTAGCGCGCATGTGCGCCGTCGCTACATACGGCACATGTGCAGCGTATGTAGCGATGCCACACATGTGCGTTACGTGGTGACGCCCCGTCCCCGGGTGCATGTCATGTTTGCCGCTCCGGGTGCCTGAGTGGCTTCCTCCGCTATTGCTACAAGTTTATCTTGGAGGTCATGGGGGAATTTATAAATTCTGTGGGAGATTCACCCTAAATTATATGGTTGAAGCCAAGGAAGTATCAGAGCACCCATGTCATTTGTTCCTGACAGTTCAACTACAAGTTTCTATGGAAGCTCTGAATTCAAAGGACCAGTCTTGCACAGCGCACATTGCACGCACTCTCTCTCTCTCTTCCTCCCTCCCTCCCTTTGTTAAATCAAAAGTATGAATGGCAGCTTTTCATCTACCAGGTTCTTATCCACTAGAGAAGGCCACTGTATTTTTGCAAGAGAGATAGTAAAAAGCTCTTAGGTTCTGCAGCAATTGGATGGTCAGGCAGTCTTCATAAGGCTGCACACCACAGGAGGAGACTGAACCTCATGAATGGCTGCTGGCTAATGTGCAGATCTGCTATCATTATTTTGTCCTAATCAGCTTGTGTGTCAGTCATTTTCTGTAGGCAGACATGCTTTAAAGACTAGGGTTCTGGGCTGATGTTTAATGAGGAGAAACAGACTGATGTACGTATCTGCCCAAACCTCACTAGCTGTTGCTTCCTTTTGAATTTCATTGGTGCGGAAGGAGTCTTTGGGTGAATGGGGTGGGCAAGGATAGAATATACTTTGAGAAATTCAAGGAAATGACTTTTATTAATTGGTAATTAACTGCCATTGTCTTTACAGGAATTGGAATGGACACTTGTGTTATTCCTTTAAGACATGGAGGCCTATCTCTGGTCCAGACAACAGATTACATTTATCCTATTGTGGATGATCCTTATATGATGGTGAGTTGCCTAAACATATGTATGGGGCGGGGAAAGGTGCCTATTGGCTACCTAAATTGTGATGGGCTAGCATTGTTTCAGGCTGTTCTAGACTTTCTCAGTTGTGATTGGACAGTTGACCTGCCGGTTTTGTGAAGTCTTTCTCCTGTTAGAGGCAGAGCTTTGTATTCCAGTTATCTTGGGTTACTTTGAATCAGAATTGTACAGTGGTGCCTCAGGTTAAGTACTTAATTGGCTCTGGAAGTCCGTACTTAACATGAAGCGTACTTAACCTGAAACGAACTTTCCCTTTGAAAGTAATGGAAAGTGGATTAATCCGTTTCAGATGGGTCTGCGGAGTACTTAAATTGAAAGTACTCAACCTGAAGCGTACTTAACCTGAGGTATGACTGTAATTGGTTCTGGAAGTCCGTACTTAACCTGAGGTATGACTGTACTGTATTAGGATCACTCTTGGACTCTTAACTAAATACCTGCTCTCCATGAAATTTATTGCCCAAGGTACTCCAACCTACTGTATTGATACAAACACATTCAGAATAGCAAGTATGAAGTCTGCAACTGGGTGCTGCAATCCAAAGAATCAGTATATACATATGGAATATATCTGCAGGTACAATCACAAGCGTGTATGGTGTTTGTGCTACAGCTGTTCCTATTACTGAAAAGATGAGTTGCTTTTTAAATGAATATCATTATACTGTATCTTGCTTATAATGGAAACTGCTGGATGCTGACATCAAATGAAACTCCAGCTGTATGTGCAGTTTTGTGTCACACATGCCTGTTGTTTCTTTATATTGCAGACAAGCTTTCTGGTGTTCTGTTATGCTTTGTGGGGCTAGGTTTTTTTTTTTTTTGCAGATGTGTGTAACTTGAAAATTACCAGTAACAAGCAATTTGTGTCCAGTTATGCCTGGGACAATTTAAAAGTCCTGGTTTGTGAGCAATGGCCACATTCTTTTTAAAGGGGGGGGGGGTGGCACTGCCACTTTCACTTAACTCTGATACATTGACAATTTGACACTTCAGCCTAACTCTGAAATGTTGACACTGGTTAAATATCTTCCTGAGCTTGTCTGCTGCGTCTCTTAAAGGAAGAAATACATAATCATTCACCAATGCAATATTAAAATGTTTATTGAAACAAAAGAATTCTAATTGTAGTAGACCTGACTGCAAATGTATATTTTTGCCTGGAGGTGGTACCACATATATTACAGAATTCTGGACATTATTGGCAATACAGTACACTAGAAGCATGTTTTAATATAGTTGTATATTCAAAGGAAAAAAATGTTCCCTTTGAAACAGAGAATAAAAATCTTTAGTTCATTATCACTGCCTTCCTTTCCATTGTTGAAAAGTTTGGGAAAAGGATGTATCTTTTCCCCCTACCTTATTTTGTAAAGCAGCACATGAATTGATGATGCGTTGTAAATTCAATATTTTTTTTGTGTTTTTAGGGACGTATAGCCTGTGCCAATGTTCTTAGTGATCTTTATGCTATGGGAGTCACTGAGTGTGACAACATGTTGATGCTGCTTGGAATAAGTAATAAAATGACAGATAGGGTAAGTACTGTAAATACTGCTATAGGAATGCATCATGCTAACATATTGCCTTGTGTCCCTGAAAATGAACACCAGCTTTCATAGAGAACAATGCAACTTTTATTTCAAGCATCTACAAGAGAATCCCATGTTTGTTGTTGAACATCTATCAGTTATCCTAGGATAACAAAAACCATTTTTTTCAGCTTCCGTTGTTTCATGCTCAAAGAAAAAAAAAAGAGGTCATTTAAAAAATAAATTTATATACCACCTTTTCCTCTGAGTTCAAGGCGGGACACACAGTTCTCCCCTTCCCATTTTAAAATAGTTGTAAAAAGAGTAAGCAAGCCTAGGGGAGATCAGAGGCTGGCTGAGTGTTGTGTGAACTGGGCCAGTCTGCAATTACCAGGGCCAGGTGAGACCAGACAATTTTTACAGTCAGACTAAAACATGCAAAAAGGCTTTTGCGGTTCATACCACAATTGAGGTACAGCAAGGTGCTTAAAGGTAGTTGGAATGCTTTTTCTCACACAACACTTTGGCGAGTGCATAATATCAAGCAATATATAATTTCTGTTTAATCTGGAACTCACAAATATGGGATATTTACTTGCCCAATCTTTGTTTTGCATTTTCATCTCATTATTGAATGGCACAATGTGTGGGAGGGGTGCTTTTTTGCTTGGCATGACTTGTACCATACAGAGAAGTGTTCTGCTTTTCACAATGTACATTTGTATTGTTTTGTGTTCTCCTGTACATACCTTTCTGTATGCTTTTTATTAAAAGTTTTTGATTCAGTGGTACATAGAGGAGGCAGAGCTTTTTTTGGTCATTTCCCCACATTCCCCTATACCACCTCCCAAGCTGCCCTGAAAGGTCAAGCAGCTCCCAAGTGCAAACATTTTAGGGGTGGGGTAGAATGAGGGGAAAGAGAAAAGTTACAGAAATCTCTTCCCCTCTCCATTGATGGCAGTTGAAAGCCTCCACTTTCACAAGTAGAGCACTCCAATCTCTACATCCAACCCGTTTAAGCATAGGTTTTGAATCCAAGAAATTGTTCTTAATTGTACTTGTACTTTTAAGTTTTTGGAAAATGTGTCTCAAAGACTTTAAAATAAACTGTGAAACATTCTGCTCTGGTTTTAATTTGACCAGTAGCTCCTATGGATGGTTTGTAAGCTAAAAATGGATTCAGCAGGTGCTGGTTTGCACGTCCAGACTGGAATTTTTAAAATTGATTATAGAGTTTTTCTGCTTGTGTTGTTTCTGATCTCTAGGAAAGGGACAAAGTAATGCCTCTAATTATCCAAGGTTTCAAAGATGCTGCAGAAGAGGCAGGAACATCAGTGACTGGTGGTCAGACAGTATTAAACCCTTGGATTGTTTTAGGAGGAGTGGCCACAACAGTCTGCCAGCCTAATGAGTTTATAATGTGAGTTGAAGTATTTAATCCTATGCGAAAGGGGTTGCAAAATGTTAAAAGGGGTAGCTACTGTTGAAATTCTGGCTATTTCCGTTCTGTAACGTTATCTGTAAGAAAATTTATATTATTTAGGCCTTTGGGTTCTTGGATATTAATCATACATGTCTAACTGTAGAATCCTATACATATTTTCTTGGACATAAGTCTTGCTGTGTTCAATGAGGCTTACTCTCTAGTAAGCGTGTTTAGAATGGCAGCCTCAGAAACCTTTAAAATGAGTTACCCTTTTCATTTGGAGAAGAATGAAAGGTAAGCTTCTGTTTTTCAAAACTAAGAACTCTGGTGTCACATTCTAGATTAGAATGTTAATTGAATGTGAACATTACTGATTTTTTTAAAAGGTCCTTGAATAACATGTATAAACACTGGCTACCTTGTTATATTGTACCCTACAATGTAGAATGAACATGCTTGGAGCACTATGTGGCTGTAAATCCTTCCATGATTGCAGTTGTTGGCTTTGAAGTCTGCTTACTATGTTTCTCCTTGATACAATAACTTATGCTGAAGTCCTAAACTCTTGAAGTAGGAGGAATGAGATTTCCTTCTACATACAGAACTGAGACCAGGATCCTGCTATGGAAGCTTGACATAAGATCTACAGTACTATTATAGGTAGCATGAGTGGCTATTTCTCATCATTCAGCACTTTAAAAACAATCCTCTGAAACATGAATCAGTGTCGCACAACTTATTTATGCCACCTAAACAAGCACATTTCATGGGGTTTCAAAAAGTATTTTTGTTATTTAAAAATATAATCTTTGACCTTTTCTTTTACTTTGTCTTTATGATTATATTCTTTTTTAAAACAAACACGCACCACAGGTCTAGTATTTGTGACTGATTCACAGTATAGTTCTGAAGATGTTTTTTCATTGGTTACTTATACAGTGAGGGAAAAGTATTTGATCCCCTGCTAAATTTGCCTGTTTGCCCTTCTCTGACGAAGAAATGACCAGGTCTTAATTTAAATGTTAGGTTTATTGTAGCTGTGAGAGACATAATAACAGGAAAACCCCCAGAAACCCAGAAGACAAAAGTCAGAAATTGATGTGCATTATAATGAGTGAAATAAGTATTTGATCCCTTTGCAAAAGATGACTTAGTACTTGGTGGCAAAACCCTTGTTGGCAATTACAGAGGTCAGACGTTTCTTGTAGGTGGCCACCAGGTTTGCACACATCTCAGGAGGTATTTTGTCCCTCTCCTCTTTTTAGATCCTCTCCAAGTCAGTAAGATTTTGAGGCTGATGTGTACCATAGCTACTTGAACCTTCAGCTCCCTCCACAGATTTTCAATTGGGATTAAGGTCTAGAGCGGGGTCCCCAAACTTACCTTGCCGAGGGCCGGTGCTGCCAGTGCCAGTCGCGCTGCGAGCCGGAGCACGCATCCATACGCGTGCGCACAAGCAATTTCCGGTGCACTTCCAGGTTGCTGGAACGCCGGAAATGTCTCATGCGCATGGGCCTCCTCCGGCCTGGAAGCGCACCGGAAATGACGCTTGCACATGCGCACAAGCTATTTCTGACGCTCCCGGCGACCTGGAAGTGGGCAGCCGCACCGGTAAGAGCAGGCGCCAGGGGTCGCATGAATGAGCATCGTGGGTTGCATCTGGCTCGTGGGCTTTAGTTTGGGGAACCCTGGTCTGGAGACTGTCTAGGCCACTTCAGGACCTTAATGTGCTTCTTCCTGAGCTACTCCTTTCTTGCCTTCGCCATGTGTTTTAGGTCATTGTCATGCTCGACCCATTTTCAATGCCCTGGCTGAGGGAAGGAGGTGCTCACCCAAGATTTGACGATGCATGGTCCCGTCCATTGTCCCTTCGATGCGGTGAAGGTGTCCTGTCCCCTTAGCAGAAAAACACCCCCAAAGCATAATATGTCCCCCTACATGTTTGACGTGGGGATGGTGTTCTTGGGGTCGTAGGCAGCATTCCTTCTCCAATCACGGCGAGTTGAGTTGATGCCAAAGAGCTCGATTTTGGTCTCATCTGACCACAACACTTTCACCCAGTTGTCCTCTGGGTCATTCAGATGTGCATTGGCAAACTGAAGATGGGTCTGTACATGTGTTGTCTTGAGCAAGGGGACCTTGCGGGCTCTGCAAGATCTCAGTCCCTCACGGCGTAGTGTGTTACCAACTGTTTTCATGGTGACTATGGTCCCAGCTGCCCTGAGATCATTGACAAGTTCCCCCCGTGTAGTTCTGGGCTGCTTCATCACCGTTCTCCTGATCATTGCAACTCCACGAGATGAGATCTTGCATGGAGCCCCAGACTGAGGGAGGCTGACAGTTATTTTGTGTTTCTTCCATTTGTGAATTATTGTACCAACTGTTGTCACCTTCTCACCAAGCTGCTTGGCAATAGTCTTGTAGCCCAGTCCAGCCTTGTGCAGGTCTACAATCTTGTCCCTGACATCCTTGGACAGCTCTTTGATCATGGTCATGGTGGCAACTTTGGAATCTGCTGGATTGATTGCTTCTGTCGACAGGTGTCTTTTGTACAGGTACCGTAATGAGCTGGGATTACAGGTAAAACATCTCCCTTACAGCAGGTGCTTCTAATCTCAGCTTGTTACATGTAGTGAAGATACCAGGTAGCCTGACATCTGGCTGGTTGATAGGGGATCAAATACTTATTTCACTCATTATAATGCACACCAATACAGTATCTGACTTTTGTCTTCTGGGTTTCTGGGGGTTTTCCTGTTATTCTGCTTTATCTTTCCATAGCCTGCTGTAGGTGGACAGAGGGCTACTGTTACTCAGTTTGAGATGCAAATTTCATAAAAATTGTGGTCTGGCATTTCACTTCTCATAGTCCTCAGTTTTAGAGTAAGCTTTTTTGGTGGTTGAGCATTGCTGTACCGGTATATATTCTGTGGAATTGTGATTGGGAAATAGTCACATCATAGGTATCTTTTTATATGGGTGTCTTGTTTGCAGGCCAGACAATGCAGTGCCAGGAGACGTGCTTGTGTTAACTAAACCCTTGGGAACGCAGGTTGCTGTAGCTGTCCACCAGTGGCTAGATATTGTAAGTAAATGCGTCTGAATGGGGTCGGAGTAAAGGATCAGAGAAATAATATGTGTAGTTTTTTATCTGAGGCAGCTATCTTAACCTTGAAAATATATACCTGTTTAATCAGTATTTGAACCAGTGAATAGGCATAGGGTTAAACCTATTTACATAAACTGCTAGCAATTTGCTATTGAAATCTTTGAAACGGGGGTTTTGCTCTGCAAGTATAGATCAGTTAATTATCTAGAAATTTTAAAACATATCTCTGAAATGCAGTATTAGTGGTAGTATTGAAACTTTTCACTGTAAAAGCACATCTTTATGTATATTTAAATAGGGCATCTATTTTGATAATGTGCTTTGCATTGTGCTTGATGAATACTCAGTTTATTATTATTATTATTATTATTTAATTATTTAATTAATTAAAATTGGTATACTGCCCTTCATGCAACGATCGCAGGGCAGTTCACAACATAAAAACAAAATGAGAACACAGAATACATAACAAAACAAAAAGAAACCAATAACCTCCTCCCACAAACACATTTAAAAGGCCGTAGACTGTGTTCAATCAGTCAAAGGCTTAAATATATGTGATGATGGCACTAGGTGAGCTTTCCTGGGGAGACCATTCCACAGGGGGGAGCCACTGCAGAAAAGCCCCATTCTCATGTTGCTGCCTCTTGTGGAGGTGCCACATGAAGAAGGGCCTTAGATGGTAGTTGCAGGGTTGGTAAACCACTAGTAAACTATATATTGACTGTTTTTTTAGGTGTGTCATCTTTTTAAAAAAGGTAACATATAAATAAAAGCAAGTTGGGCTATCATGTATGTTACATGCAAAGGCCAGGAGTTTTCTTGGCACATTTCCTACCGTCTTAGGATGAGGAGACATGAAAGAACAATTCGGGAGATTCCTTAGTTATTTGAATGTGGGATATTCCTTTTCAGATCTTACAATCCCATTTGAGTATTCAAGTACTCACAACCTAATTGAAAATGAATACAGATTGTTTAGAAACCCTTTGCTTTGAGGTGGATTAGGGCATTCATTAGACAGATTTACTGTCCTCTGCCCACACTGTTAGGCAGACTTGAAATGCTTCTTGATTAATTGTTGCACCTGGATTCCCAGGTTGCATCCGTAATTATGTGTGAATTATGTATTGCGGTTCATATTTGTTAACTCATTTTAAATATTTTTGACATTAAGGCTGCAACCCTACACACTTACCTGATAGTAAGCCCCATTGAATACAGCAGAACTTTCTTCTAAGTTAATATACACAATAGGCCATTATTAAGGATGGTAGAAAGCCAAGCAAACTGTAAAGAGCTCCAAAAGCAGTTCTTTAATGTGGGTGAATGGATAACATTATTGCAAATGCAGTTCAGAGAAAGTAAATGTGAAGTGATGCACATTAGGTGAAAAAAATCCCATCTTCATTTCCACTAGCTTAGACGACTTTAGAAAGGAATTTGCCTTGAGATATGTTTGGAAGGCAACAAATAAATGACACTTGACTCCTGTTGGAAGCAAGATGCTGGACTATATAGACCTTTCGTCTACTGCACTTTAAACAAACTACAGTGGTGCCTCGGTTTAAGTACACAATTGGTTCTGGAAGTCTGTACTTAACCTGAAGCGAACTTTCCCATTGAAATTAATGGAAAGTGGATTAATCCGTTCCAGACGGTTCCACGGAGTACTTAAACTGAAAGTACTCAAACCGAAGCGTACTTAAACCGAGGCATGACTGTAATTGCACCACATGCAGAATTCATGTAGTTAAAACATAGAGAGTTTGATCTTGTTTCTTCTTCAACATACTAGCCAGAAAAATGGAATAAAATCAAGCTGGTCGTTACACAAGAAGATGTGGAGCTAGCCTATCAAGAAGCAATGATGAATATGGCAAGACTCAACAGAACAGGTATGAGAATGGGGTATACATGCTTCACGATAAAACTTTTTGGAGTTAAACATGGCTAAATAAGTCACTAAGAGGCAAACAGTTTTTGAAAAGCATGGACACTGTATTAGAGCTAGAAAAATATTAGTGTTGCAGTAAATCAGATTTTCAAAGTCCTCCAAGGACAAGTTACAACAGTTTCAAATTCAATTTGGAAAATAATTCAGATAAATTACAGTCACAGGAATAGGGTGGGTCCTGAAACCACATATCTTGGGTCAAAGTTCAGAGTAAAGTGATGAGTCTTGAAACTTCACAGTACATAACTCTAAACTGGTTCACATAGTGGTGGAAAAGAAACTCCAGAATTCATCGTAACGTTTTCTCCTGTTTTCCATTTCCAGCTGCAGGACTGATGCACACATTCAATGCACATGCAGCCACAGACATCACAGGCTTTGGAATCCTGGGGCATGCACAAAATTTAGCCAAGCAGCAACGCAATGAGGTTTCTTTTGTTATACACAATCTTCCTGTTCTTGCCAAAATGGCTGCAGTCAGCAAGGCGTGTGGCAACATGTTTGGCCTTATGCATGGGACGTGTCCTGAGACTTCAGGTAAATCTCCCTTTTTAAAATCGGGTATTTTCTCCTAAGAATGTCATAACATACCATATCTATAGGAGGAAACTTAATATGAATTTGTGTCAGCAGTGTCTTGGCTAGGCAAATGCTTTCTTAATGTGACTGGGCAAATTTCCAAACTTTGTGCACTGCATTTTTAACAATATTTGAATCATTGCATGGAGAGCATAATACATATTGCTGAGATTTATCTTTATAGAATTAAATGGCATTTGTATATTTGTGTTAAGTGCAGCCTGCATTACAATTGATGGAGACTGCGAATCAATTCTAGGTAGGTTGCATTTCTGCAATTGCAAATATGCCTTCAGTGAGACAAATAGAAAGGAAGGTTTGCCAAATTGTAGGGGAAAAGACAGGATCCTGATTCCAAGTTTTTAGGGCTTTGTACACCAAGTCAAATCATTTTCTTATGATCAATGACCAGTATCAAGACAGACACCAATTATAAAATATCACCATCAGGGGCATACCCAGGATCAAAACTGGGGGGGGGGGGAGCATAAGAGAAAGAAAGAGAGGCGAGTAGTTGTAATCGGTTTCCAGCTGCTGTTGGACTACAACTCCCATCATCCTTAGCTAACAGGACCAGTGGTCAGGGATGTTGGGAGATGTAGTCCCAAAACACCTGGTGGGCCGAGTTTGCCTATGCCTGCCCTAGAAGTTTGCTCCTATGTCCAGTTCCAGCAGAGGTGCGTTAGAATGCCTTCTCTGCCCCGCCCCTCCCAGTCCACCCGATGTCCACATCTCTCTCTCTCCAGCCAGAGTTGCCCGCTCGGTTCCGGGCCGTGCTTCGCTTATTGTTCATTAATCCGGTGGCATCCCTGCCTCCCTCCCCTGCGCCCGGTTTGCCTTGCGGCGGTGGCGTACCAGCCCTTTCCCCGCCGTCGCCTGGTTACCAGCACTGCAGCGCATGCGGGCACCGTCAAGTACCCTGCCGCGGGTGGCTCCTCCTCCCTGGAAAAGGGTCCATACCGCCTGCCTGCCTGCCTGCGGAAGACCCCTCCCCATCCTGCGGTTATTTATCTTGGCTGCCCCCCTGCCAAGGCGCATGCTCCCTGCCCGGGAGGAGGAGGCTTTCTGCTGCTCCTCCACAAAGATCAGTAGCAAAGCAGCAGCAAGTGCCATTCTTTCAGTGGCCTATTAGGATGGTAATATTCTGCCCCATGGAGCTGTCCAGCTGTTGCATTTTGCACCAGCTGCAGCTTCTGGGTCAGCCTTGAGCAGTCCTACACAATACATTGTAGTCATCCAATCTTGTCTCCTGTGCATCTTGCCACCTGCACGAAAATGCTGGGAGAAGTCACCTGGGAATTTAGAGTGGGTGCCATGAATACAGTGATTACGCTCAACACTCACTCAATCTCTCTCCCTCCCCCCCCCCCCAAGTGGGTTGAGGTAGTGGAAGAAGTGCAGAACCAGTTTTCAGAATTGGCACTGAGCCAGATGCAGACCAATAAACTGAATCAAACTCCTGACAAATGAGGTTCTATCAGTACTTTAGTTGCTCAAGGACATGATGTTCAGTCTGCTCTAGACTGAGTTACACCCTCCCAAAGGATCGTGTTTGCAGTTTGGCGATACTGTTGTGCCAGAGGTGGGTCAAACTTGGCCTGCGAGGCTCTTTTCTTCAAACGCTGCCCACCTGCCATCATATGTCACATCAGGTGGAGCCTTGGGCACAATGGGGCACTCCTGGTCATGCACTGGCAAGTGAAAGCAGCTTTGGCTCTATTGCCCCTAAGCTGATGGACAATTGAGCCAAGGCACGCTGGATCAGGTGTGGGAGCAACTTCCCTGTAGAGAGCACCCCTGCATGCCGCAAGGCTGGGCTATGCATGGTGTTTGGAAGTCCTGACTTCAGACCGCAAGATGCCCAGTCCCCCAAGGTTTAATTTTGCAGCAAAGAACTGTTGAGAAGAGCACGCCTGGCAGTACTGGGCAGCACAATATGGGGTTAGCCCATTGGCATACAAACACTGCATTTTGCACAAGAATTACTTAAAGAACTTCTTCCAGAGGTCAGTAGATGGTGCTCTTTTCCCAGAGAGCTCAATTAGCTACTGCTGCTGTGTGTTTCGTGCAAGTTCTAGTCTGGAATAGTCTCCCAATGTCCACAATGTCGTGGCTGTAGACCAGATGTGTGTTTTGCAAATTACACAGAAGGGTAAGAAAGCAGTATTATGTAGGGAGAAAAAATATTCATGGAGTAACATTTCTGAGTATGCACTCCTAAGAGTTGGTTTCTCATGTTGGCCTGCTTCACATGGTCACATTAAACACCCTTAAAGTAAGCACATATGAACGCTAATGTGAACAAGCAGTGTGCTGGTGCACACTGCCAAAATTGTGCTTCACTGTTCCCCTGATGCTGTTGTGCTTCCAGGAAAGAAGCCATACTCAGGCTTGTTGTGTGGGCTGAGCATGGGCTCCTGGTTTCTTTCCTCGTAAGGCTGGGCCGTTCAGACAACACAACAAGCCAGACTTGCCTTCTTGGCAGCCGGGGAGAACAAAGTGGGCATTCCCATTATGCCATAGTTTATTTTAAGTATGGTTTGATGTAACATAATTCACACATCAGGATAAGTTAATAAAGGGTAGCTTGCACAATTAGGTACTGTTTTTGTACATACTCATCAATATTAAACGTATCCGTTTACCTGGAGTTCTTTTAGGTCATGCTTTGTACATCTCTCTGTAATGTGTAAATAACCGCACAAATTAGCCTCCAATTTTCAAACACCTTCTGAAAGGAACTTTCTGAAGATCCTTTTGGAAATCGAATTTGAATCAAATCAGGAAGAATAAAAGGCTAGGACAATATTTTCCAGCACAAATTATTGAGACTGCTTTTACCATATGCATCAGGGATGGGGAACCTGTGACTCTCCAGGTGTTGGTGGACTCTAATTCCCATCAGTTCCAGCTAGTATGGCCAATGGAAAAGTATGATGGGATCTGCCATCATCCCTGGTACCCACTAACAGTATCCCTAATTAATGAACAACATTCATTGATATACGTCAAAATTGTATCTGGATTCTTAGTTTAAAAAATGGAGTAGAACTCCTTCATGGATCACTGCCTTGTCATGGCGAAGGGGCTTGAATGCAGCTATGAGCTATGCCGTGCAGGGCCACCCAAGATGGACAGGTCATAGTGGAGGAATGGTGGGGGCAGAAGGGCAGGGAGGTGACCAAATAAAATAGGATTAGATGCCTGCAGTATATGTAGGCAAGACAACCTGCATGTGGATGAATCCCCATGGAGAGCATTCTTGTAGAAATTTTATAGTGTGCTCTGTCTCCAAGCACCATATTTGTCATCTTTATTTTCTTCACCACAGAAGTTCTTGCTCACACTTGGTAGGAAGGATGCTGATAAATATAAATAAATTTTAGTTCAAAAGGTTTTGCTGACTGATAACCATGTATTGTATAGCAGTGTCTGTTGATTTGGCATGCTACTCACTCCAAAGAAGCTGTTTTTCGTTCTGGAGTTGATGATACAGTATAAGGACCAGCATCTTTGATGCCATTGGGTTTCCTTTATTCATTTATGTATTTTTAAAAAAATACATATAACTATGTCTGAAGAGAACTTGGTTGAAAAACTGTTATATCAGATTTGTTTAAGAGCAGGAGTTCTCAAATGGTTTTCATGGTGAGCCTCCCCAAATAAAATGCTGAGCTTTTCCTATCTTGACGCAGGGAAAATTGCTGGTGGCTTAGGTCTATTAGAAGGCATATGAAATAAAAGGAAAGAATCAGAATTACATGGAAGAGTGTTTGAAGAACCACAAGACATAGATGGGGAGGGAAGCAAAATCTCATGGAAAATACGAGCCTACCGGTA
This sequence comes from Zootoca vivipara, assembly GCF_963506605.1. NCBI lineage: Eukaryota > Metazoa > Chordata > Lepidosauria > Squamata > Lacertidae > Zootoca > Zootoca vivipara. The sequence goes on from NC_083285.1 coordinate 1,728,466, forward strand.
TTCAATTGTACACAGGCATCATCAGTCAACAAGGATGCCCAGACTTGCATCCTTTGTAGCTGAAATAACTTTTACCAACTTCCATTTTAGGAATGATGGGATTTAGATTGGAGTAATTGAGAAGGTTTGTAGTGACTTCTGACCTGAACTGTCAACTCTTCTTCCTTTCAGGAGGACTCCTTATTTGTTTACCACGTGAACAGGCAGCACGTTTCTGCGCTGAAATCAAGTCTCCAAAATATGGTGAAGGTCACCAGGCATGGATTATTGGGATTGTAGAAAAGGGCAACCGCACTGCCAGGATTATAGACAAACCTCGAATCATTGAGGTAGCACCACAAGTGGCTACTCAGAACGTGAACCCAACGCCTGGAGCAACTTCTTAATCTAGATGAAATAGCTTTTTTTAAATAGATCTATTCCTTTACCATTTTACAGCCTAAAGAACTGTAAAAAAGAGAAAAAGAAACACATTGTGTCTGAAAATCTGGTGGCCTTAGGTCAGTTTGAGTGGATGCGTTTAATAAAATAAAACCCATTGCCTTTTTTCCTGTTACATTAACTGAAGATGCACCTAATCTTGAGGCAGCTTCTGAGTTGAGAATTATATTGTTATCCAATACTGTTGATTCATTTTGAATCTTTAGACACTTATCTCTCGCCGCATAGGCTCTTTTTAAAAAAGGTGCTTTCACGTAGCACAGACATTACCAATAGTGGTGTCAAATAGCAGTTTATGTCCTTTTTCACTATGTGTATATTTATCATTAGGTCTAATTTCAGATGCCTTGAATGAAATTCCAGGAAGGCAATAAATTTGATAAAGTGATGCACAGAGCTTTTATCCATTAGCCAAGAGGGTTGCATGTCTACAGTCAATCTTTGATTTGTAAAAGTCTTATCCGTGCGCATCTAAAACCCTGGACATTGCTTGGTTATACATTCTGCTAAAAACAAGCAAGTGCTGACTTTGCATGGAAGCACTTCAGAGTTGAAGGGAAAAAATAATTTTCTTCTTTGTAGATCAGACAATATTTACCTGTATTATCAATAATTGTTTCCTTTATTGATAGCATAAATGACAATTCTCAGTTTTGCAATGTGATTGGGTGTGCTATAGAGCAACAAGGTATCGCCAGCCAAACAGGTTATTGTATAATCATTTACAATTCACTATATGATTAACTACACAAATAATTTTTAAATATAACCAATTTAAAAAACTGTTTTGTGGATGGTAGTGTTTAATACATTTTATATTTTGTATAGTGATTATTATAAATCTTTTTGTTTTTTGTTTTCTTAAATCAGCTGTCTAGTATAATGCCTAGTATTTTTGTTCTCTGCTCAAAATTCATTTTTGTGCACGCTTTTGTGATGTGTTTAATATCTGCATTGCCAACATTTCAGCCTGAACTTAAGCTTATTATTTGAATAAATATTTAATTTTTTTACTGCTCTTGTACAAATCGATGACTTTTAACATTTTATGCCTAAGCTTACTGTGGGTGAAAGGTGGCGAGTAGGTTATTATGCCATTTAGAATTATGGTATTGACATTTAATAATCCGTGAGAAGTGAAAGCAGTTATATCCAATAGCTATTTTGGAGTTAAATTGCCTGTAAAAGTGCAATCCTATACTCGTTTACCTAGGAGCTCCAGTGAGCTCAGTGGGACTTGTATTCAGAAATAGACATGCATTGGATTATAAATTCTAGAATGCGGCATCTAAAGGGGGTTCATTTCTTTTCAAGAGAATGAATGTGGAAGCCATAGGGCTGCATACAGTTATGGGTGAGTTGGCTAAATTACATCCTGCCATTATAAAGAGGGAGGATGGAGAGTAAGTTCTATAGCTTATGGTTGGAAAAATAAATGATTTCAAAGGAGAGGTAAGACTGAGGGTGATTGGTGCATGTGAGTGTGGTTTATCTCACTCACTACTGGCATGCAGCTCTTTTGCAAAGGCGGGTAAGTAACCAATGTTTTAAAAATATTCTATATTGAATACCATATACAGTGGTCCCTTGACTTACGAATGACTCGACATCCGTAGGTTTCGACTTACGAACGGGACAAATGGCCGCACGCTTACGAATTTTTCTACATCCGAACGGAAACTGTTGGCGGTTTTTTATGCGGTTTCCTCGACTTACAAATTTTTTCGAATTTTTTTTTCCTATGGGAAGCCGCGCTTTGACTTACGAACTTTTCAACCTATGAATGTGCATTCGGAACGGATTAAGTTTGTAAGTTGAGGGACCACTGTACAGGACAGTTAAAAGAAAACTACAAAATGGTGTTGGAAAGTATTTCCTAAGACCCAAGCCCCAGAGGAGGCTTTAATTTTATTCTGTTTTTCCCTGTACTCTAGCACCCTCCCCCCCCCATCATACAGTTGCGTGATTTTTATTTCCAAGATAGCCTATCCAAAGGTCACTCATGTATTGCGGCTGGCTTTAGTGAATTAGGTTGCAAAGGTCCTACCATAGTTTGTTAGCCACATCAGCTTTTCATAAAAACATATGCAAAATGCGAAACTTAATTCTGCTCCCCTTTCCTAACCACAGCCACCAAAGTGTTACAGTACTTACCTCATTGGGGAAAACTAAACATAAATTCATATACCATAACTGCAGCATGTTGGGCAACTGTTCATTGAGATGGAGAAGCCCTGTACAGTGGTACCTCAGGTTACAAACGCTTCATGTTACAAATTCCGCTAACCCAGAAATAGTACCTCGGGTTAAGAACTTTGCTTCAGGATGAGAACAGAAATTGTGCGGCGGCAGCGGGAGGCCCCATTAGCTAAAGTGGTGCTTCAGGTTAAGAACAGTTTCAGGTTAAGAACAGACCTCCAGAACGAATTAAGTTCTTAACCAGAGGTACCACTGTATATTGCAAGAACTTGGGGTGAGAGTACACCCCTTTTCAGGATCCCTGTCACTGAAGTTTGGGCCCACCCATATCAGATATTTGTCTCAAAAGTCCAAAGGTTCTTAACCTTTCTACCCCCAGGGCCCACTGGGAATGGCCAAAACTCAGAGGCCCACCAGTCACAAATTGACAGCAGATAGTGGCAGGGTTTGGAATAATCAGCTGGCAAACGTTGACATTATTTTCTACTTCTGTCTAATCCCATTTCTGGAAATGGCTGAGTTATTTGCTACAGTGTGGTAGGGTGTTATGTTACCTAGCTTTCTTCAAGCCAAGTACAGTCCTTTGCCATGGAGGTATTGTAACTCGGCCTCCCCTGATGCAGAGGTGCCCAAACATTGTTCAGAGAGGGGCAGATTTGATGAAGCGAACATGTGTGAGGGCACAACCAGAGTTGTAGACTTTTTAGGATTGAAGTTGTTGAGCTTTGGACTTTGGACATGCCTGCTCTAAGTGGGAGCTTTTTCTTTTGCAGCTTCTAGTTCCCACTCCTTTCGGCCCCTCAAAAGTATGTTTACCCATCTCCTGTAACTTACTTCCCCCAACTGACAGTTTCTTCCCCTTGGGTTCCTTTAAGCTCACTTCCTCCTCTAACAGCTTTCCACTCTTACCCCTTCCAATTCCCAGTTTTCATTTGTTTCTTAGTAATGACACTAACCTTTCACTTTCTGATTTCCTTTAACAACCTCTTGCAAGACAGTTACTAGTGCTGGCATTCGTCTGTCTGTGCCATGGATGGCGAAGGGACAGGTCAGGCAAGTGAGGAGGCCACTGGGCAAGCTGTAGCCACGAGGGCCAATGTTTGGGAAATGCTGCCCCCAAGTGTATTGGTTTACTTTCCCTCATAGGAAGGAATGGCATGTACTCTACCAGTGCTCATTTTCTGGTTACGGAAAAAGGAAATCTCACTGAGTTCAAGGTGAGTTGGTCCCAAATCTTGTGTTTTTGGCTAAGAGGAAGGCTAGAAAAAGGTTACCAGTCCCCATTTCCCGGGGACAGTCCCCGGATTTACAAATCAGTCCCCTGGCAAAATCCATCCCCTTCAACTGAAGTTGGATTCATTGAAAAAAAATCTGGTAACCTTAGGCTAGAAAAGTTCTAACACCAGGCAGCCTGTGGCCCTCCCCAAATTGGTTGGGCTCCAGCATAGCCTGGGGTGATGGGTGTTTCAGAGACCAGTCATCAGTACTGTAAGCAAGTTTGAAAGCAGATTTGTTGTTACATGATATTAAAGTATATTAATACAAATAATGAAATTAATGGCTGATTAAGCAATCTGGCCTTTTTGCATGTGTCGGTTACCTTGTGAGATATTCTGGAGAGAAGAAAAGGCTCGGGAGTAAACCCTACGCAAGTGGAGTCCCTAAGGCGGTTGGATGGTGCCTTTTGGCAACTCCTGCAGCCAAGCTGGTGCTAGACGTCTTGCTCTGCTTTCCTTTGGACCTCATCAGAGGGGCTGAGTCTTGCCGTCTGGCCAGCCCAGGACCCCCAGACCCACTGCCGGGGCTTGCGTCCCAGAGAGGTCACTTGGGTGCTGCTGGCGCAGCAAAAGCGGACCGGGAGGCCGGTGCTGCGATTCTCCAGTGGTTTGCCTTCCCCCTCCCGAGACAGAAGGATGCCCGCTAGTGTTGTTACGGTAATTTTGTGTTTTTATGTTGTAAACTCCCCTGCGACCTATAAGTTTAGCAAATCTTGATAATAACCACACCAGTTGTATGTAGCTTGCCAGCACTATTCTCTAAAACGAGCAATACTTTCCCCTTGGGATGGAAATGTGAACCTTGTAAAACGTGCTGCAGTTCCTAATTCCCCCGCGGAATCTCAGGATGGGCGACTGGGGAGGGTACACCGGGGTCATCTAGTCCAACCCCTTGTTGCAAGTCATGACTCGGAGCGGTTTTTTCACACGTGACGCCTTCGAACCTCTGCCCGCCTTCCCTGCCTGCCACGAAGCGCTTGCTAGTCGCGCCGGGTCCTTCCTTCCGGTGGAGAGGAGTACGGGGGGGGGCGGCCCTCTCTCCCTCCCTCCCCCCCCGGTAGGAGGAGCCCCGCAGGGCCCGGCCTCTTCCCCGCCCTGGGCGGCGCTCCTCCGCTCCCTCAGAGACACCGAGGCAGAGGAGGAGTCCGCATTTGAGGGCGCCATGGCGGAGGCCGAGGCCGAGGGACCCAGCCGCGCCGACCCCGCCGCCTCCACCGCCTCGGTCCGGCTGCGCGCCCTGCTGCGCCACGTCCTGCCCTCCTCGCTCGGCGCCCGGCGGGCCTGCGCCTCCTCGCCGCGCCCCGTATCCTTTGGGCCGAGCGGGCAGCCGGGGAGGGAGCCGAGGCCGGCCGGCCGGGAGGAAAAGCACCTGCTCCGCATAGCTGCCAAGTTTTCCCTTTTCTCGTGAGGAAGCCTATTCAGCATAAGGGAAAATCCCTTAAAAAAATGGATAACTTGGCAGCTATGGCTCGGCGGGCGCCGGAGGGGAGGTCTCGCCCGGCTGGGCCGGCCCGGAGGTTGCTCCTCCTCGCCCAGGTCCAGGAGCCGTGGGGTTAAATGGTAGAGCTGGAAGGGACACCCGAGGACCATCGAGTCCAGCCCCCTGCTATGCAGGACTCTTTCCCGACGGGGGACTGGAAGCCACGACGCTCAGGTCCAGAGACTCGCCTGTTTCTCGTGGGGTTCATTTCTCGGACAAGCTTTCTAACTCCATCTGACCCTCATACAATCGAGAGGGTTGGAAGGGTCCCGAGAGGCATCTAGTCCAGCCCTCCTCTGCAAGGCAGGAATCTCAACTGAAGCCCCTCTCTCTCTCTCCTTCGCCTTTCTGTGCTCAATCACTTCCAGGTAGCTGCTCCCTTAACCTGCGTTTCCCTTCCGCGTCTGCAGACAAACAGAGCCATTGAAACTGGGGCTGGACACAATCTCTGGAAGACTTCTTGAGCATATTGGACAACTGCATAGCAGCAGAACTTTTTTTAAAAACCCCATATTTTCATCACATTCAAATGGATAATGGGAAAAAGCTTCACCTGTCAAATTGCTGCTTTTCTGACACTTGTTAGAAGTGCATAAACCTCCTATGGGGAGAGGGCAGAGAAGACCTTGGTAACCGCCTCTCTCAGACATGGCTGACCATGGCTGACCTGGGACTTAATTCTATTTCCCCGACCAGGTGCCTTCTCAGGCCTCACCACTTTTTGGGTTTTGTTTGTATACTGATTAGAGAGCTATGTAATTCTTTCATAACTTGATGGGCCACTTGAATGGCTGTGTGTCTATCATGCAAAGCAGCCCTTTTAATTATAAATCAAATTATCCTGTATCTAGTCAAGATTGCATATGTCTGAGCAAGGCTTGTACAGATTTTAGCCCCGGTGAAGCTGAAACTATTTAAACGTTTGAAGCATTTCAGGGGTTGGACTAGATGACCTTCAGGGTTCCTTCCAACTGTACAATTCTGTGTTTATATAATTTTATCAGTGGGTGACAAATTACTGCAAGTGTGTTTAAGCAAAATTGTGCACAGCACAAAGAATTCTGCAGGAATAGGAAAATACCTGCAGTGGCCTTTGCCCGCCCCCCCATCCTGATGATTTGGACATGTATCAATCTAATTTCTGTTGTCTCTCCATTGTTATTCACGACTTTGCAGGGATATATTTTGACGGAAGAAACATTTCCCTATATTGCATATTAGATCTACAGCTCTGATTGCTGCTAACCTTTTTATTTATTACCATTTTTTTAACTACCAATCTTGTTTTTGACCTTTGTACCTGGTACTGTTACATAAGGTATATGTGATTATCTAATACTTTTTCCTTGATTCTGTTCCTTCCCCTCTTCCCCACTATTACTAATGTGTTTCAAGATGAGGAACAATAGAGAAGTCTGAGCATTTTCAAGGTTTCCTGAAATTTCTTCTATTTGAATACAGACTTAGCAACTCCCTTTAATTCTGTCACTAGTTATGTGTATACAGTGGTACCTTGGTTTACAACCACAATTGGTTCCGGAAGTCTGTACTTAAACTGAAGCATACTTAACCTGAAGCAAACTTTCCCATTGAAAGTAATGGAAAGTGGATTAATCTGTTCCAGACAGGTCCGCAGAGTACTTAAACTGAAAATATTCAAACCGAGGCGTACTTAAGCCGAGGTATGACTGTAGTATTATGCATCCATATACAAACCAGGGACAGTTGAATCAGCACCTGTCCTGGCCCTTCTACTTTGGAGAAAATACTAAAAATGATCAGAATATTGATAGCAACAACAATGGATGTTTCCCTGTTAGAAGTTCCTATTGATGATCATTCCAGACTGAATTCTCTGTGAAAGAAATGAACATGAAATGAACCATGATTGTTCTTTCAGACTGGGCACCAATTCTGGAAAAAAATAGATTGAAAGAGTAGCATGTATGCCTTGGTCTTTTGACTCGTATTTTTGTAATTTTTGTAGATTGGAATGTGTGGCACAATGCGTTTAATGTTGTTGCAAAAATACTTTTTAAAACTGAATAGCGTTAATATCACAAATGGGTTCATCAGTAAGCTATGGTTGTCCACAGTTACCAAAATATACATACTTGCAAAACTGCCTGTGTGGAATGCCTTATTGGATAAATGAGCTTACTTGTATTAATATAAAACACTTTTTTCATTAAAAAAAAGAATGTCAAAGTCAAAATGCATATTTACATTATTACAATCATGAGCATCATAGTCTTGGAATGGATTAATAATTTTGTTGTTGTTGTTCAGTCGTTTAGTCGTGTCCGACTCTTCGTGACCCCATGGACCCCATAATTTAACCAAGTTTAAATAAAAAGGGGGGGGAACCCCAATGTTCTTCCCCTGCTATTACGGCATTTGCAACAAATGTATTTTCGGAATTACATAAATGGCATTTCCATTCTAAAATATATCTCCAGTTGCTATGAAAGACTTATTTACTTTTATTTGGCCATACCAAAGCTGCAACTTCAGAAAGGCCTTCAGTGAAATTAATTGCACTACTTGAGTATGGAAGAAGTCTGATATCCATTTGGAATCTTGCTCTTAAGGGAATACTTCCTGCTGTCAATTCAGTTTTTGCACAGTTCTTTGATATTTCCAACTAAAATTGTTCTATGATTTAGTGGAAGTGCATATCCAGTTCAGCTTATTTCTTCATTGAATTATTTCTTATTTCTATATTTCCATCCAACAAACCTTCATTTTGAAAGTGTTATTCCTACAGTTGTTTCCAACAGTTTCCTTTTTTTATTCTGTAGATTTTTCTGACAAAATGTTATATCACTGGTATTTTTTCTTAATTTTCTTGGAAGACACCACTTTGTGTTTGGCAATTGTTTTCCATCTGGTGTTTTTGTTAATATTTAGAAAGTACAAATATGGAAGGCACTATTGTAAAAAAAAAAATGCTTTCCCCAAATACTTTTCCATTTGTCACTTTAAGTTGCCACCAAGGTGAGAAATAAAAACTTAAAGCAATCAATGTTTGTTATCTAAACTCTGTTAACTGTAATATTTGTTATAGAGAGTTTAGAATGCAGTCTATGGGTTACATTAAAATTTCCCCTTCCTATGCAGTTAACTTGCATCAGGGAAGGGAACCTTTGGCTCCAATCCTGTGCCTGATAAACTTCTTGCATTGCACAAGATGATAGATTGCATAACTCAGTTTAAAAAGAGTGAAAACAATGGGGAGTGTGTATGAGGAGAATCACTTCTTTTGTTACAATCTGTGGAGCGGATCCATCCATACATTCTATTCTATCTTCATATATCCATACTGCATCCCAGGCTTAATAATTTGCCAGTGTGGTGTAGTGGTTAAGAGCGGTAGACTCGTAATCTGGGGAACCGGGTTCAGGTCTCCGCTCCTCCACATGCAGCTGCTGGGTGACCTTGGGCTAGTCACACTTCTTTGAAGTCTCTCAGTCCCACTCACCTCACAGAGTGTTTGTTGTGGGGGAAGAAGGGAAAGGAGATTGTTAGCCGCTTTGAGACTCCTTAGGGTAGTGATAAAGCGGGATATCAAAGCCAAACTTCTTCTTCTTCTTCTTCTTCTTCTTCTTCTTCTTCTTCTTCTTCTTCTCTTCAATTCTTATTTCAGCAGAAGGAGCCCTATCCAATGCTACTACTATTCTGCTAGCACAGCAGATTTCTACTGGAACTAAACTTTCCCTCTTCTCCTCTCTTTCTGGCAGTCCCCCTTGGACCCTCAAAATCTGCTCCAAAGGGTTGCAGAACCCTCCTCAGTAGATTGAGGGTGTGCAGGGAGGTCCTGTTATGTCACTGCAGCATTGGAATGTATCATATAATCCAAATATTCCTTATTTGCTCTCCCCTCCTTTCTAATATCATAGTAAGTATTTCAATAGGATAGTTCATCTTCTTTTCTGTTTTTAACCAGCAGGGTTTTTTCATTTCTGAAGGGCCATAATAATCCATATTTGTGAGAGAAGACACAAAGATCATAAACTTTTTAATAGATGCATCTTGTTTCAAATTAAAGTTGTTTGTAGAATCCTTTCCTCAGGTTTCTTTAGAAAAGAGAAGTGGTATATTTCCGGGGGGGGGGGGTATTAATAAAACATTCATTTTCAAAACTACAGTCTTTCCTTTCCAGGAAACTTGTAAGAATAGCAGTTTGCCAGGAAACAGGGAATTATGTCCACATGTTTAAATATGTACTTTTTTTTGCAAAGGGTGTTTAAGGAGATAACAAATCACTGGATTAAAGCTGACCAAAAGTCCAGAGATAGCATTATTATCAATATTATCAATTTATGATGGGGTGGAAGGTTCACAGGCTATGAAGGACTTGCTCACAAATTTATTGACAGCTGTTGCGCAAATTATTATAGGTAGGAAATGGAATGGGCAAGCAGAATATAAAATGGAAGAATGGTATAAAGAGGTGTGGGATATAGCTATTAATGATAAATTAAATTGTCATTAAGGTAAGACGGGGAATATTTTGAGGAGATATGGAGGGTGTTTGTAGAATTTGTACTGTTAAATCTGAAATGGGTCAAACCATCGCAAGAGGTGTTGAAATTTTGGGAAGTTGGATAGTTACAGTAGAATGGTCTCAGTGATGGGGTGCACATTTCAATTCTTATTTATTTATGATTATTGCTTTGTCAAAAAGTGGCAGTTTTCATAATTATCTTACAATTAACATGGAAATTTTTGTTTTATGTCAGGAGGGGAGATAAATGCTTAGGTATTTGATATTGGGTTGCATGAAAATCCCCATGTCTTACTATTTTTTTTAAAATCTACCTTTTTCAACTGTTGCTTAAAATAAATAATAATAATAATGTAGAATGGCTTTCTTCCAGTTGTGCTGCATGCAGATTTAAATTATTAGGAAAACTTGGGAGGTTAGTGGTATACATCAGAATAAAACTAATGTACATTATATTTCCTCCTCCATGTTAATAGTTCCTATGATTCAAAACAAGTTCTGAGTTTTTATTTCACCCCATAAGATATAATATCTATTCAAAACCGTATTTAGGTTCCTTAACTTATGCTCAAGACACAATTTACTACTTCAGCCCAAGTAACTACGGTGAAATATCCAATTCAGTACCGGTAGGTAATTTTTCTTTTTCTGTGTAAACAAACAGATGTGTTATGGTGATCATGGCAATGCTAGGAAACCATATATTTATTTTTGGCTAGAATTCCAAGCTTGGATTTGGTGAAGTTTTGATAATTTGGGGTGGATTAACCATCACATTGCTCTGAATTCCTGCAGATTTTGCAGTCCTGAAATAGTAGACTAGCAAATGTTGGGATGCAGGATTGCCCTCTGTTCCCCAGTATTTTGCTATCTTTTTTTTTTTTACTCCTGCTTTCCCAATAGCTCCCTGCAACATCTTTGTGTGAAGTACAGTAAAGATAGGATACATAGTATAAACTAAATATACTAAATAGTTCAGTCTTGTAACAAGTCCCTTTGCATTCTGTGAGGGACAGGGGATATCGCGAAGTCCCTCCCCTCCTGAGTTCCATCCCATCCCCGAGCGCAGGGGAAAGCAGGGAGAGCTCCGTCTCAAGTGGGGAAGCAGGAAGTGGGGTCCGAGGCTCAGGCAGGGTAGCGGAGCCATCGTCCCAGGTGGGACAGGAAGAGGGAAGAAAGGGGGGCAGACCTATTCCCCCAACTCCGGAACTGCGCCGAAAACGTAGGGGGAAGAGGATGGGTCTCCCCAAGTTGTTGTGTTGGAGGAAAACGCGCCAAACGCCATTCGGAGGTTCTGATTCTAGCGGATAAGATGTGTCTCTGTAAATAGCACTGCCTTCAGCACTGTAAATACGCAGCACCAATAAAAAGATAAAATGCAGAGCGGTGTAGAGTCGTTACTCTGAAGTAGCCCACTCCAGCCACTGTGACACATTCATTATGTCAATGCTAAGGATATTTGGATTGCAACCTAAATAGTTTTATTTCATGCAAATATCCCCTTTTTGTTTGTTTCAGATGTTTATATGCCAAATTATCTGTCTCAGCAGCACTCAAAAGGGGCATAAAACATGAAATACAAACATATTTTGCTGATGTGGTTGTTTCTTACCTACTTTGGGGGGCAGGTTACAGTTAGCAATTGCAACACCTAAAACTTAATTTAAAAATATATACATTTATTATTTTGTAAATATGTATTTTTAATTTTATTTTTGTAATGGCATTTCTGGGCATGATTGCATCTGTGCATTTCTGAATTAGTAGAAACTTTTGTGCCTCTATTATCAAGAAGCAAACAGCAAACTAACTTTGTGCTGATTTCATGGAAATAAATACTTTCACGGCACTGCAGACTTTGAACTTCAGGGGACCCCCCCCCCCAAAAAAAAATGGACCTGCCTGTTTTCCATAGAGCTCCTCTGTGCTGCAGGAGACCCCAAGGTGTGTTGTAGGTTGCATAAGAGTTCCCAGGGAGCACTTGTCTCCTAGACCTCATCCTTGTCCTGTGAACTTACCCAGTGTCTGTTCTTATCTCCGCAGTTACACCTTAGATAATAATGTTCTAAGCCCAGAGCAAAGGCATTTCTATGAGGAGAATGGCTATCTCGTCATAAAAAATCTGGTTTCGGATGAGGATGTTGAACATTTCAGGTAAACTGTAGCCATGTGTCCTAATCACATATACTATAGTGATAGGTATCTGAAGAAGTGTGCATGCACACGAAAGCTCATACCAATGACAAACTTAGTTGGTCTCTAAGGTGCTACTGGAAGGAATTTTTTTATTTTGTTTCACATATAGTGAGATTGTCTAAAACAAGTATCTTCAATCTTTTCAGACCCAGAACTCACTTTTCACCCTAACATGCATTCAGGACCCATTTCTTAATCTCTTTTTCCATATCTTTGCAGGGTGGTAGTGCTCTTGTTACAACCCACCTTGGGTCAGTCTTGACCCCCCCCCACTCCCAGTTGAAGACCAGTGATTTAAAACACACTGGTTGCAGTCCAGAGGTCTCTCTTTCTGGAGGTGGGCCCAAGAGCTTGTGTTTGCCAAGTAAGACCTGAAAGCCACAAAAAGGGCCCCACTCCATGAAGGAAATGAAAATTCCCCCTGGATTTACAAGAACATTCAGCCATTCGATACGAGGCATAATTCATTTCCAGCTTATAAATATAAACCCAAAGCCTCACAGAGAATGAATTATGTGGATCTCTAGATTCTAGTTATAGGGACCCAGGTGGCGCTGTGGTTAAACCACTGAGCCTAGGGCTTGCTGATTAGAAGGTCAGCGGTTCGAATCCCTGTGACGGGGTGAGCTCCCGTTGCTTGGTCCCAGCTCCTGCCCACCTAGCAGTTCGAAAGCACGTCAAAATGCAAGTAGATAAATAGGAACCGCTACAGCGGGAAGGTAAACGGTGTTTCCATGTGCTGCTCTGGTTTGCCAGAAGCGGCTTTGTCATGCTGGCCACATGACCTGGAAGCTATACGCCGGCTCCCTCGGCCAATAATGCGAGATGAGCGCGCAACCCCAGAGTCGGTCACGACTGGACCTAATGGTCAGGGGTCCCTTTACCTTTACCTAGATTCTAGTTATTACCCATAAACTTCATACCACTGCTGTCCACACACTGCTTTGTCACGGGAGGGGGGCAGGGAATCAAGGCCAAAATTTGACACACACACACACCCAGATAAGTGAGGTGCTGGACTTCAGGAAGGAGGCAGAATGCTCTGGCAGAGTTCTAGAGCTTTCCCACCTCTTTTCCAAAGCTGCGATTGTGCTAACTAGGCTTTGGGAATGAGGTGGGAGGACTTTAGGACCCTGTCTGAACCCTTATGCCTTCTTCCCACAGCCCGAGGCCTCTCTTACCTGAGTTTGGGAAGGCAGTCCGAGGGGTGCTGAAAAAGGCCTTAAGGGCTCTTTGTGCTCCTCAGGCTGCGCTTTGAACAGCCTTGTTTTGCGCTATGCAGTAGAAGTATCCAGTTCATTTAGCAAGGGCAATAACATGGTTAAATAGCCTAGTAAACTTTGCCGAAGTAAATTTTTAAAATTCCCTCTTCAGAAATGAGTTCGTGAAGATCTGCAGACGGGAAGTGGTCGTCCCTGGACTGTTGGTCATGAGAGATGTGTCAATTGCCAAGTCTGAATTTATTCCAGATCAAAAAGCAGTTTCAAAACTACAGGATTTCCAGCATCATGAAGAGCTCTTCAGATATTGCACATTGTCTCAGGTTAATTTTTTTTTTAAAAAAGAATATCCTCATCCCATTGAATGAAAAAGTCATGGGCCTCTGGCATCATGTGTCATTTTATTCTCAGGGTCTCTTAAATTTTGATAGATGGTGCTGTTCAATGCCATCCTATGTTGGCAACGTAAATAACGAAGGTGTCTGTTTAGTGCAGGCTTTGCCTGTGGCTAAAGAGCCGTGCAGCAATTTTCTAGAGCAGCATAGTGCAATATCTAGTAGATTGCATATAGAGCTTACAAGTTTCTTCTGAATTAATATACTGTAGTGTGAAGGACCACATATTAAAAAAATGCAGATTATTTGTGTCATAGGGAGACATTGCTGGTGGATTCTGTCAGTAACTTGGATAATGGCAGTTTTTGCACAGGGCAGCGATTTTGCATAAAACTGGTTGCTTCTTCAACACTGGTGTGTGATCATCCGTATTCACTTGAGTCTTGCCCATGAAATATAAGGGGTAATATGTTTTTAGCATGTTTAAATATGCATCTCATGAGAAACTTTCTTCACCTTAGATATTGAAATATGTCGAATGCTTCACAGGACCAAACATCATGGCCATGCACACCATGCTGATAAATAAGCCTCCCGATCCCGGTAAGAAATAATTGAACAGACGAGAAATAAAATACTCTGTTCAAGAATGCAAGTGTGTATTTAAATGCTGTTGGACTCGCCCTTTTTCTTTTTCTTCTGCAAGGTCCGGTAGGTATAATTAGCAAGTTAGCTGCTGTGATGCAAGTCTAAATGAAGATATATACCACTAACATGGTTAATATACATCAGGTTTGGTATTGATACACTCTAAACATTGGGACCTTTTTTCCTGTTTACGGCTTCGTTTCCTCAAGGTAATCTGTGAGCATAGAATCATAGAGTTGGAAGAGACCACAAGGGCCATCCAGGTCATAGAATCATAGAATCGTAGAGTTGGAAGAGACCACAAGGGCCATCCAGTCCAACCCCCTGCCGAGCAGGAAACACCATCAAAGCATTCTTGACATATGCCTGTCAAGTCTCTGCTTAAAGACCTCCAAAGAAGGAGACTCCACCACACTCCTTGGTAGCAAATCCCACTGCCGAACAGCTCTTACTGTCAGGAAGTTCTTCCTAATGTTTAGGTGGAATCTTTCTTGAAGTTTGAATCCATTGCTCTGTGTCCGCTTCTCTGGAGCAGCAGAAAACAATATTTCTCCCTCCTCCATATGACATCCTTTCATATATTTGAACATGGCTATCATATCACCCATTAACCTTCTCTTCTCCAGGCTAAACATACCCAGCTCCCTAAGCCATTCCTCATAAGGCATCGTTTCCAGGCCTTTGACCATTTTGGTTGCCCTCTTCTGGACACGTTCCAGCTTGTCAATATCCTTCTTGAACTGTGGTGCCCAGAACTGGACACAGTACTCCAGGTGAGGTCTGACCAGAGCAGAATACAGTGGTACTATTACTTCCCTTGATCTAGATGCTATACTCCTATTGATGCAGCCCAGAATTGCATTGGCTTTTTTAGCTGCTGCATCACACTGCTGACTCATGTCAAGTTTGTGGTCAACCAAGACTCCTAGATCCTTTTCACATGTACTGCTCTCAAGCCAGGTGTCTCCCATCCTGTATTTGTGCCTTTCATTTTTTTTGCCCAAGTGTAGTACTTTACATTTCTCCTTGTTAAAATTCATCTTGTTTCCTTTGGCCCAGTTGTCTAATCTGTTAAGGTCATTCTGAAGTGTGATCCTGTCCTCTGGGGTGTTAGCCACCCCTCCCAATTTGGTGTCATCTGCAAACTTGCTCAGGATTCCCTCAAGCCCATCATCCAAGTCATTGATAAAGATGTTGAACAAGACTGGGCCCAAGACAGAACCCTGTGGCACCCCACTAGTCACTACTCTCCAGGATGAGGAGGAGCCATTGATGAGCACCCTTTGGGTTCGGTCAGTAAGCCAGTTACAAATCCACTGAATGGTAGCATTGTCTAGCCCACATTTTACCAGCTTCTTTACAAGAATATCATGGGGCACCTTGTCAAAGGCCTTGCTGAAATCAAGATAGGCTACATCCACAGCGTTCCCTTCATCTACCAGGCTTGTAATTCTGTCAAAAAATGAGATCAGATTAGTCTGACATGACTTATTTTTCAGGAACCCATGCTGACTTTTAGTGATCACAGAGTTTCTTTCTAGGTGCTCACAGACTGTTTGCTTAATGATCTGCTCTAGAATCTTTCCTGGTATTGATGTCAGGCTGACTGGGCGGTAATTGTTTGGGTCCTCTCTTTCCCCCTTTTTGAAAATAGGGACAACATTTGCCCTCCTCCAGTCTGCTGGAACTTCGCCTGTTCTCCAGGAATTTTCAAAGATTATTGCCAGTGGTTCTGAAATCACCTCTGCCAGTTCTTTTAATACTCTTGGATGTAGTTCATCTGGCCCTGGAGACTTGAATACATCTAAACTAACCAAGTATTCTTGTACTACCTCCTTACTTATTCTGGGCTGTGTTTCCCCTGCTGAATCATCTGCTCCATATTCTTCAGGTCAGGCGTTGTTTTCTTTCTTGGAGAAGACTGAGGCAAAGAAGGCATTGAGGAGTTCTGCCCTTTCTCTGTCCCCTGTTTGCATTTCACCATCTTCTCCTCTGAGTGACCCCACTGTTTCCTTGTTTTTCCTTTTGCTACGGACATACCCATAAAAGCCCTTTTTGTTGCTTTTAACCTCTCTAGCGAGCCTGAGTTCATTCTGTGCTTTAGCTTTTCTGACTTTGTCTCTACACGTGCTGGCTATATGTTTGAATTCCTCTCTGGAGATTTCCCCCCTTTTCCATTTTTTGTACATATCCCTTTAAAATTTTAACTCAGTCAAAAGTTCTTTAGATAGCCAGCCTGGTTTCTTTAGGCACCTTCCATGTTTCCGTCTCATTGGTATTGCCTGAAGTTGTGCTTTTAATATCTCCCTTTTAACAAACTCCCAACCATCATAAACTCCCTTCCCTTTTAGTATTACTGTCCATGGGATTTCACCCAGCGTTTCCCTAAGTTTTCTGAAGTTGGCTTTCTTAAAGTCTAGAATTTGGACCTTAGTATGCTTGGTTGCTCCTTTCCGCTGGATAATAAACTCCAGAAGAGCATGGTCACTCCCACCTAATGATCCTGCCACTTCTACCCCACTAACCAAGTCATCACTATTGGTTAGGACCAGATCTAAAATGGCTGATCCTCTTGTTGCTTCTCCCACTTTCTGGACAATGAAGTTGTCTGCAAGGCCAGTGAGGAAATCTGTTCGACCTTATGCTCTTGGCTGAGTTTGACATCCAACAAATATCAGGATAGTTGAAATCCCCCATTACTACTATCTCACTTCCTTTGGAATGCTTGGCCATCTGTTCCAGGAAGGCATCATCTGTGTCCTCAGTTTGGCTTGGGGATCTATAGTAAACTCCCACAATGAGATCACTGTTGTTTTTCTCTCCCTTAATTTTGACCCAGATACTCTCAATTTGGCTTTGAAGTTTTAAATCCTGGATCTCTTCACAGGTATACATATCCCTAACATATAAAGCTACTCCTCCTCCTTTCCTGTTTGGTCTATTTCTCTTAAATAGATTGTATCCCTCTATTACTACATTCCAGTCATGAGACTCATCCCACCAGGTTTCAGTGATGCCTATTATGTCATATTTAGTTTGCTGTACCAAGAGCTCAAGTTCATCTTGTTTATTTCCCATGCTCTGTGCATTAGTATACAGACATTGAAGACCGTTGATCATTCCCCCATGTCTCTTATTTAAGGATATTTTCGTCCCACCACTAGGTCTGCATGCTGCTTGCTCCATTTGGTCCTTGACATTTGGATGATCATCTTCAGCATTTGATAGACTCCTACCTTCAGGACCACTGTCTCCCTCCCCCATATAAGTCAGTTTAAAGCCCTCCTGATGAGGTTTTTGAGTTTCGTGGCAAAAACATTCCTCCCAACTTTTGTGAGGTGCAGTCTATCACTTGCCAGAAGTCCATCTTCAAGAAACTGCAGACCGTGATCTAGGAATCCAAACCGTTCCTGTTTGCACCATTTGCGAAGCCAGTTGTTCACTTCCCCTATTTTTCCCTCTCTCCCTGGGCCATGTCGTTCAACTGGGAGGACAGAAGAGATGACAATTTGTGCATCTAATTGCTTCAACTTCCTGCCCAGAGCCTCATAATCATTTTTGATCTTCTGTAAGCTATGGCTTGCAGTGTCATTGGTTCCCACATGCACCAAAAGGAAGGGGTATTTGTCGGTGGGTTTTATGATTCCTTGCAGCCGTTCTGTTACATCTTTGATCTTGGCCCCAGGTAGACAGCACACCTCTCGAGACATCTTGTCAGGCCCACAGATCACTGCTTCTGTACCCCTCAGTAGGGAATCCCCTATCACCACTACACGCCTCTTCATAGGCTTGGTTGGGATTCTTCCATGTGCTGTCCCTTCCAAGGTTACCTGCATATTCCCGGAGGACTGACTTTGCTGCTCGTCTTCATATTCCTCATCAACTGTGATGAGGGAGAGATCCTCAGGTGGAGTCTGTTCCTCGTCTTCCATGAGCACTTCAAAACGGTTGTGTAATTCTAAGCACTCAGAGCGATCCCTGGGCCTTCTACTTCTATGAGTCACGTTCCTCCATACATCTGGCTGCTGTGTTGGGGAACTGACCTCCTCCTCAGGGAGGTCCCCTGTCTCCTCCTTGGTGCAGACAGTGTGCTCTGCTGCATCCAAGTAAAGCTCCAGTTCTTTAATTCTCTGGAGCGTAGATACACGCCCCTGAAGCTGCTGCACCTTCTATTCCAGAAGGGCAACCTTGTTTTCTAGTAGGGCAACCAACTTGCAATTGTTGCAGGTGTAGCTACCCACATCATTTGGCAAGAAAACAAACATTGCACAGGAATTGCAGGTGACAATGGTTGTTCCCTCCACCTCCATCTTGAAAACCTTGAAGTCAAGGGGGAAAGAGGAAGAGGCCTAGGTCCCCCCTAACAAACGTGTGAGACTTGCTGCCCTAGATAAAAAAGATGGGTCAAACTGCGCGCGCCACTAGGCGCGCGCCGCTGCACTCCAAGCTCTGACTAGCTCCGCCCACAGCTAATCACCTGACCCTCCTGACTCACACTTCTAGGTGAAAGGTCACAGCCAGAAACAAACAAGGTCACAGCCAGAAACAAACACCCACACAAGCCTGGACAGTCACCCAAATCCAAGAGGCAGCAGCCCTAGAAAACCAGCACAAGCACACAAACAAGTAAGAAAACAAATAAGCACACAAACTTACTCACACACAGCCCCAAAAGACAAAGCCACAAAACCTACAGAGTGTCTCCCAAGCTCAGCTCACCTTCTGCTCCTTCCTCAGTCGCTGCACTCCAAGCTCTGACTAGCTCCGCCCACAGCTAATCACCTGACCCTCCTGACTCACACTTCTAGGTGAAAGGTCACAGCCAGAAACAAACAAGGTCACAGCCAGAAACAAACACCCACACAAGCCTGGACAGTCACCCAAATCCAAGAGGCAGCAGCCCTTCTGCTCCTTCCTCAGTCGCTGCACTCCAAGCTCTGGAGTTTCATACCTTACAGGCCTTCAAAGTAGGTCCCCTCTGATACAATGCACCATTGACAATGTTTGTTGAATTATTGGAAACTTCTGGAGAAGTCTTCTTTCTGCTTTCAGTTCCCTCATCACAGCAGCTTGGACGTGTGAAATGTTGGAAAATCTGTGCCCTTTCAGCGCAAATTTCAGTTTTGGAAAAAGAAATCCGATGGGGCCAGATTGGGAGAATATGGAGAGTGGGATAACTCAGTAACCTTAGTAACAATTTCACATGGAATATGCAGTTATTCCGCCATCATTCGGATGGACAGACGCCGATCCCGCATCTGCCAGACCGAGGGTCATCTTTGATGGTTTGCCCACCCTTCACGGAAACGCTTAAACTACTCATACACTGTCTTTCAAGTTACAGCTTCATCTCCGTACACAATTGTGACCATTTTGTGGGTTTCCGATGCCGATTGTATGTTCGAATATTTCTCACTGTCCAATTTCTGTGACCATTCACCGAACTTTCCAGTCATACCTTGTAAAACATTTAATGTAGCTTATTCCACACCTGCCCACAAAAACAAGCTGAAATGCAGCAATCGTCTAATTGAGTGTGGTTTAAAACACGCCCACACATAGCAGTGCTATTGCAAATCCCAAACCGATATAGTTCACTGTTCCCATATTGCTGGTTGGACGGATAATGTATTATGGCAGCTTTGTGGTATAACCATTTGAGCATCTTGCAACAATCCTGCCATGTTAATCCATTGTTTTTTCTCTCCACTTTGTGGATTAAGAAAGAGAGTTGTGCACAACTGCACCCTATTGCAGGCATGAGGACTGTGTTGTGATAACAGCAGTCCTGCCACAAAGTCCACTGTTAATATTGAAGGCCAGAGGCAGGGCTGCTTCAGTCTTATCCTAGGCAAAAGCCAGAACTCAGCTGCAAGATCAACTTCACATTTCATGCAGGTAGACCAGATACATTTTGAAATGTAAAAAAAAAATTAAAAATTGCACACAAAGAAAAACAAGTTAGTGCAGCAAGTCCTGTTTGGGATGCAAACTTTTGTTCTGTAAACCCCCAGCTATAGACTCAGGTAAAACACACACAGCAGGGCCACACTCTGACAATTTTTTGTCTCATTGTGCTTGTATTTTCTTAACTAATTCTGCAGCTGTACTATGAAAGCTAATACAAATAATTTTTGCAGGAAAGAAGACCTCTCGCCATCCAATGCACCAGGATTTGCACTATTTCCCATTCCGACCTGCAGATCGCATTGTTTGTGCCTGGACTGCCATGGAGAAGATTGATCGCAGAAACGGATGCCTGGTAGTTTTGCCAGGAAGTCATAAGGGGTCTCTGAAACAGCATGATTATCCTGAGTGGGAGGTAATTTCTTTATGACTTCATCACAGGGAGGAACGGAGGGTGGAAGTATCTGCAAATTTGGAGGTAGCCAATAGCAGTTTTGCTAACTGAGTAGTATTTTCAGTGTCCTTACAAATAAATAAGAGGGCATTAAATTGAACTCGGCTGAATGGGGAGCCAGGGGATTTGAGTTACATTCCGAACACCAGGAGTAGGAAAAGCAAAGGCAAGAAAAATTAATTTCCCTATTTGGGAAAACCTGCAAGGTTTGGAATGGGGAAATCATGTTAGCTCTGAGTCTGGAGTTGCTGTACCACCAGGTGTGGGGAGGGCCATGAGCTCAAATGGCTTAGACAAAATGAATTAGACACGATCCTGGGAAATAGGCTTCTTAAATGCTGTGATAGGAAGCTAGGACATCCATGTTTCATTGCGGCATGCATCTCCATGCAAGATGCAAGGGAGAAAAGAGGCAGGGTGGCCATCAGCTTCACATTCAGCTTGTGAATTTCTCAAGGAACATTGCTGTCCTTTGTTGGAAATTGAATCCTGGGCTACATAGGCCTTGCTCTCATGTAGCTATGGTATGTAAACCTTTTGTATGAAAATAAGTTCTAAAAGTTTTTGAAGCTTGGATGATTGAAAATATTAAGCTTTTTAGGATAAAGAATATAATTCAATGCATTGATTTTTCTAGGGTGGTGTAAACAAGATGTACCATGGAGTGCGTGACTATGATAAAACTATTCCGAGGGTTCACCTTGCTATGGAGAAAGGAGACACAGTGTTCTTCCATCCCTTGCTAATCCATGGCTCTGGAATGAACAAGACTGAAGGGTTTCGTAAGGTAAGCACCTAGTTAAAGTTGCAGGTGTTGGAACACCTGGATTGTGTTCCTCAAGCAAAGTCAAGTCAAAGCTTCCCCATGTTTTTAATTAACATTTGATGTTTCTTAATCCTCTTGTTTAATTTGTTTTCGAGAGTGACTTAGACCTACATATTTTTAGTTTAAAGCTGGTATACAAAATTAGTGAAGTGCTTACAAAAGAGAAAAAAGTAAATAATTTGGGTCTTTTTACAGGCAATTTCTTGTCATTATGCAAGTTCTGACTGCCACTATATTGACGTGAAAGGTACAATTCAAGAGAACATTGAGAAAGAAGTTGTGGAAATTGCAAGAACAAAGTATGGTATAGACTCTCCTCTTCCTCTGAAGGTATTGTTTGTGAATGTCCTGTATCAAAAACTTTTCACGTCATATGTCGGACATAATGGTATTGGGAATAATTATTCCATTGGTGGTAGTCATGTACAGTGGGACCTCGACTTATGAACTACTCGAAATCCGATGTTTTCGACTTACGAGCGGAAAAAGTGGCCGCACGCTTACAATTTTTTCGACATCTGAACGGAAACTCGTTCGCGGCTAGATGCGGTTTCCTCGACTTACGAGTTTTTAGATGCGGTTTCCTCGACTTACGAATTTTTCCGTTTCCAATGCATTCCTATGGGAAACCGCTTTTCCTATGGGAAACTCGACTTACGAAGTTTTCAACCTACAAGTGTGCATTCGGAATGGATTAAATTCGTACGTCGAGGTCCCACTGTACTTTGATTTTGAGCAGGTCCACATATTACAATTCTCACTACCATACCACACCATTGGGGGACAAGCACTAGGCATGCTGTGTGATTTGTGTTGCTGGCAGTGAACTGAGGTGTTGCCTTGCTCAGAGAGATTATTGGATGAGTACAAAGGCCTCTAGCTGGAGGGTAAGATGTTCCTCCTCTCAATAACTTCTGCCGCACTCCGTGCCAAGAATAGACATTTATCGTTCTGCATGAAGGTCCCTACTGGATCCATAATCAGGACAGTGGAAAACATGCTTTAAAATGGCGTTCTGTAATGAATTAAATATATTGCTATTCACTTGTTCTCTTTATGCAACTGCCCTAATATTTTTTTTACTGATGGCTGGCATAGAAATTTCTGCAATTGTATCAACCTGTAATACTGGTTGTTCGTGGAATTACATAGTAATTCTGCTCACCATGAAGAAAGCAGTGTAGAGAATTAAATCACCACAACCCCCAATATGGAAAATTCAATTCAGCTGCCTCTTTGGCTTCTAAGATTTGAGCATGCATTGCTCACCTTTTTTGAAACCATATTTCTGCATGGTACAGAATGTAGAAAATCGCAATGTAACCAAAATACACTGGTTCTCTCTTCACTGAAGCTCTCGTTTCCCCTGTTGAACAGAGGATCAGCACTGTCCGCCCCTGAAAGGGGGAATAGGCGCCTTGGGCAGGGCAGGAGGCTCCAACTGTGCCATAGTTAGCCTGTTTGCTGCTGCTGCTGCTGCTGCTGCTGCTACTACTACTTTTCACTGAGATCTTGCAAAGCCTTGTACAGAACCCAAACTACTGGGTGTTGTGGGGTGTTTCTTCCATATACATACAGCTGTTTCTATGTACAACGGGAACGATGTACAACGGGCACAAAACAAGGTTTTTCCTGTCCCACACCATAACTTTATTTCCTTTTTTTCGGTCTTTAGGATGTTTGGATGTTGCGAAGTCGTCTTGTTAAAGGAGAAAGGAGAAGTCTGTAGAATGTTATCTGGATGCCAAGGCTTAGTTCATGAACCCAGCATATCATTTTCTAACTGGGAGAAACCATGATCCTTTGGTTGGATGTGTTCAGAATTTTTCTTGCACTGAATATTTTTCAATTACTATGCAGTAAAACAGTTCTGAGGTATGTTTACTTAGGTATGATGCTTAGGCGAGAATTCTAGGCACACCTACTTGAACACGCCTACTGTTCTGAGTAAACAATATTGTTAAATTCAAGAATAGTTTTAACTATTTTAAATGATGCACTTTATGATCTACCGTACTTTATCCAGTATTGAATGGTAGACAGCTGCCTTTATGCAGTGATTTAGAATCTTCAAGCCATATCCTATATTCTTAGTAGCGTAGCATTATTCTCTCCAAACTAGGTGAATAAATGAACAAAATGGCAAATGCAGTTCCATGTAAGTTAAAGCAATATACTTTGGGGCAAAACTAACTAAATAAGAACTTCATGTATGCTGGTAGACTTCTCCCTGGCAGTGACTAATCAGGAAAGGCCTCTCCATTTCCGAATGCCCCATCTCGAAAGGCTGTGGCAGAGTTGGAAGCCATGTAGAAAAGCCCCCCCCCATGACCAGAATACTGTCTTGTGTGTTCTCCTCTCACATTCTCCACTGAACAGAGCTAGGCTCAGCCTCCAACAGTGTTTCGCACCAATGGGATGCACCAATGACATACACAGGCTCTGCATAGGGGCTACATTTGTTACCAAAGCCGTAAAGGTAAAGGGGCCCCTGACCATCAGGTCCAGTCGTGTCCGACTCTGGGGTTGCGACACTCATCTCGCTCTATAGGCCGAGGAAGCGGGCGTTTGTCTGCAGACAACTTCCGGGTCATGTGGCCAGCATGACAAAGCTGCTTCTGGCGAACCAGAGCAGCGCACGGAAACACCTTTTACCTTCCCACTGGAGCGGTCCCTATTTATCTACTTTCACTTTGATGTGCTTTCGAACTGCTAGGTGGGCAGGAGCTGGGACCGAGCAACGGGAGCTCACCCCCGTTGCAGGGATTCGAACCACCGACCTTCTGATCAGCAAGCCCTAGACTCTGTGGTTTAACCCACGGTGCCACCTGGTTCCCTTACCTAAGCCGTACAAAGCACAAACTAAAAGCTGTGTATTAGACTGTCAAAAGCCTATTGCAGTCAGCTTCATCGGTTTTTTCAAGAAATGACTAGTGGATTTAATCTCATTTGGAAAGTGCAATGTTACCCATATGACAGACACATAATGTAATGCATAGAGCACAACATTTTTAAAAATCAACTAAAGAGATTCAACTTAAATAGAAAATTAAGAAAGACAAATGACTAAAAAATAAAGTAATTACAATAATGAAAAAGAAAACCAGCCTTATGTCGTTTGGAATTATGTGTGAAAATAATATATAAGATTGCGTGCTTTCTTGGTTTTTGTTTTGTATTCTCAGAGTTAATAAATAAATGTTGTGCTTCAATGAATATTTCTTGTGCTTCTCCTTTCCTTCATTTATAGTATGTAAGCTTAGTCCAAAACACTACCACCCAGACATGTTCATAACAGTTCAAGGGAAATAGACTTTGGAGTTTTCCATTGCAAAGCTATTTGTCTTACTGCTATGAGTTAAGAGTAGTCAATTCCAGTTCTAAATCTTTCTTATTAGCAATATTTTCCAAGTACACAATAAGAGTTGGAGGGATATTGGTCCTAGTTATATCTTTTATAACTGCAAGTGCCCCTTTTCCAAAGTTACAGTATTTAGGTCAGGGCCAGAAAATATGAACTAAATCATCTAAAGCTTGATGCCTCTCATCATCTCTTCTGTTGGAGGCTGTAGATTTAGTTTAAGTAAATTCTGATCGATCTGGGCGAAGGATCTTGAAAGCCTTTTTGGGGACAAGAGTCTCTTCCCCCCAAAAAAAGATGATAGAATAAACTTCATGCTAGTACTACACCTCAACATTGTAGTGCTCCCCTGCTGTGTGCTTTTTACTAAAAAGCATTAGATTCAGTAGAATGGAACCCTTTGATTCATGGCAAGGGGCTTCAGTCTAGGGAGGGTTCCAAAAACAAAAGGAGGGGAGCCATTTTTTGTCATTTCCCATTCATTCTGCTATACCCCCTCTCATGTTGTCCTGGAGGGTCAGACTTTTTGGAGGTGGATGTGAACAAGAGGTTCTAGGGGGAAGATGGAAGTTGCAGAAATCTCCACCCCACTTTTTCCATTTCCTTGATTTATTCTGAACATTTTGTAGATGGCCTCACCTATTGTACAAGAGGAAGTAATTGTTCATGCTGCAAGGCACACAAATGATTCAAACTATTGGCAAATCAATGACCCTTGCTGCTTCTGTATGTGTGTGATGCATAACTGTTCTGTTCCTCAACAAAACTGGACGTAAAGCATGACCTATTCTTGGAATCGGGATAAATGAAGGGCCGGTTGCTTAGAGGGGAGAATTTTCTAATCCATTAATAAACATGCAGTCCCCCCTTTACAGCTGATAAAAGACTGGATCAATGAGATAAATAATGTTTAAACCAAATTAAGTTCACCCAAACATCCTTTCTCAAGCTGTTGTGATTTTGATTTAGGTTGTTGATGCCATGATATCAACATCTACCCCACCTACAGAAGGCTATTTCTCATCACCAAACACTTTAAACATATTGTGAACAATGCTTGGACACGAATTAATGTCACAGGAATTATGTATATTACCTAAACAAGTGCATTTTATGGGATTTCCTAAAAAGTGTTTTGTTTTTTTAAAAATGACCTTTGAGCGTTATTTTACTTTTTTAAAAAGAATATCAACACAAATAATCTAAATTACAGGCTAATAATAATAATAATAATAATAATAATAATAATATAATTTATTATTTATACCCCGCCCATCTGGCCGGGTTCCCCCAGCCACTCTGGGTGGCTTCCAACAAAACAGAAATTCTAAAATACAGAAATCCATCAAACATTAAAAGCTTCCCTAAACAGGGCTGCCTTGAGATGCCTTCTAAAGGTCTGGTAATTGTTGTTCTCTTTGACCTCTAGTGGGAGGGCATTCCACAGGGTGGGTGCCACTACCGAGAAGGCCCTCTGCCTGGTTCCCTGTAACTTGGCTTCTCGTAGTGAGGGAACCGCCAGAAGGCCCTCTGAGCTGGACCTCAGTGGCAGAACGATGGGGGTGGAGACGCTCCTTCAGGTATACCGGACCGAGGCCTTTTAGGGCTTTAAAGGTCAACACCAACACTTTGAATTGTGCTCGGAAACGTACTGGGAGCCAATGTAGGTATTTCAGGACCGGTTTTATGTGGTCTCGGCGGCCACTCCCAGTCACCAGTCTAGCTGCCGCATTCTGGATTAGTTGTAGTTTCCGGGTCACCTTCAAAGGTAGCCCCACGTAGAGCGCATTGCAGTAGTCCAAGCGAGAGATAACTAGAGCATGCACCACTCTGGAGAGACAGTCAGTGGGCAGGTAGGGACTCAGCCTGCGTACCAGATGGAGCTGATAAACAGCTGCCCTGGACACAGAGTTGACCTGCGCCTCCATGGACAGCTGTGAGTCCAAAATGACTCCCAGGCTGCGAACCTGGTCCTTCAGGGGCACAGTTACCCCATTCAGGACCAGGGAGTCCTCCACACCCGCCTGCCTCCTGTCCCCCACAAACAGTACTTCTGTCTTGTCAGGATTCAACCTCAATCTGTTAGCCGCCATCCATCCTCCAACCGCCTCCAAGCACTCACACAGGAACTTCACCGCCTTCACTGGTTTTGAAAGAGAGGTAGAGCTGGGTGTCATCCAGCATGGGGGAGAGGACAGAACCCTGAGGCACCCCACAAGTGAGAGCCCAGGGGTCTGAACACTCATCCCCCACCACAAGTCCAGTCTCTGTGGCTAATGCACATTATAATTCTGAATATTTTCTCTCTCCTCAGTGGGTTGAGGTAGTGGAAGAGCAGAACCAGTTTCCAGAATTGGCACTGAGCCAGATGCAGGCCAATAAACTGAATCAAACTCCTGACAAATGAGGTTCTATCAGTACTTTAGTTGCTCAAGGACGTGATGTTCAGTCTGCTCTAGACTGAGTTACAAAGGATTGTGTTTGCAGTTTGGCGATACTGTTGTGCCAGAGGTGGGTCAAACTTGGCCTGCGAGGCTCTTTTCTTCAAACGCTGCCCACCTGCCATCATATGTCACATCAGGTGGAGCCTTGGGCACAATGGGGCACTCCTGGTCATGCACTGGCAAGTGAAAGCAGCTTTGGCTCTATTGCCCCTAAGCTGATGGGCAATTGAGCCAAGGCACGCTGGATTGGGTGTGAAAAGTTGGTACAAAAAAAATGCAGTCTACTTTTCAAACACCATCTAAGGAACTTTCTGAAGATCCTTTTGGAAAGTGAATGGGATACCAACTTGATACCATCAACCTTCTGACGCGCCTGTCTGAGTTAGGGGAGGGTGGCATCACTTTACGGTGGTTGCAGTCCTACTTGGATTGACGTTGCTGGATGGGTGGTACTTTGGGAGTGCTCTTCAACCCCAAGCAGCCTTCAATGGGGGCGTTCCTCAGGGTTGGATTTTATCCCTTATGCTGTTTAACATCTACATGAAACTGCTCAGTGGGCTTATGAATGCATTGTCAGCAATATCCTTATGGCACACAGCTCTGCTCCTTTACATCTGCACACAGTGAATGGCTTGACTGTTGTCACGCTTCAGTAGTAGACTGGATTATTGCAGATACTAATAGTGTGCCGTTTGAAATGATGGGATGCTTTAAAAACTCTTCCTTTTGGAACGAAGCATTGTCCAGACCCATAAGTTATTATTCAAAATTTTACTTGCAGAACTTTCTTTTAAAATAATTAAAACATCAAATGTACCTCAAAAATATGTCCAGCACAGGCTTAGCATATTAGAAAATATGAAATAATCCAAACAGACCTATAAGCAAAGGTCTTTCTCCTTCAGAATTCATTTTTCCCAAAGCTGTTTTCCTTGAGAGCTTCATTTACATCTTCGCTCCACAGAGTTTGAGACAAAGGACTCCCTTCAAAATGGAGATTTGCAACCAAATCCCTTTGTCACAAAATCTAAGGTTACTTACTGACAGTTTAGCTACTAGGAAACAACAATAGTTAATTATCAACTAGTTAAAGCTCAGAGACTCTTTAAAGCTCTTTTTGCTTTTAATATAGTCCCATGGGAAACCTCCATGTGTCAGGTGTGGAGAGTCCTCCTCTCCTTTTGGTAACTTCACAGATAAGAATTAATGCGCAGTTGATACATTTATAGTCCTTTTATTACAGATTCAATGTTATTACTGATTCAATTAGCAGATTATTTTATCTCTCCTAGTTCAGAGAATGCCTGTTAATTAAGTCTGAATTTCATCTTAAAAACAGGTATCCTCCACTCATGGGAACAGCTTTGGAGAGTTGCCAAAACGCTCAGTGCATTGCACCCAGCTCCCCCTGCCCCCGCATTCCTTTGGGGCAGGTGGTAGGTATCACACGATCTGCAGGTGAAGCAGCCCCTTCCCAACCCTGATTTTTTTGGGGGGGAGGATAATTACTCCCATATTATCCTCATTAGCTGCACGGAAAGGCACTTATGGGTGCAGCTGTTCGCCATGGCAGTCAGTCCCGCCTGTCGACATGATTTAATTGCTCCTCCAGCAATTGGCGTAATTGGAGAGTAGCCAAGCTGTCAGGCGTGGAGAGTCCTCCTCTCCCTTTGGTAACTTCACAAATAAGAATTTACCTGCAGTTGATACATTTATAGTTCTTTTATTACAGCATCACGTTGCAAGCACAAATACACAGCTCTCCGCAAGGACAGCATTTGGCTACTCTAAATCCTCCTTCTGACTTCTGCAGCATTTTAGGTGCCAACGGAAGTTCATCCCTCCCTCTGACTCCTTTTCTCTCTGACACGTTTGGACCTCCGAGCCCAGGGGGGGGGGGTTCCCCACACTCTCAAGTGATGTCTCAACTACAGGTAGATGCCCCCTCCCTTCTGGTTCCCTTGTCATGATCTCTTAACTGGGTAAAGGTAAAGGGACCCCTGACCATTAGGTCCAGTCATGACCGACTCTGGGGTTGCGCACTCATCTCACGTTATTGGCCGAGGGAGCCAGCGTACAGCTTCCAGGTCATGTGACCAGCATGATAAAGTCGCTTCTGGAGAACCAGAGCAGCGCACAGAAACTCAGTTTACCTTTCCGCTTGGAACAGTACCTATTTATCTACTTGCACTTTGACGTGCTTTTGAACTGCTAGGTTGGCAGGAGCTGGGACCGAGCAACGGGAGCTCACCCCGTTGCAGGGATTTGAACCACCAACCTTCTGATCAGCAAGCCCTAGGCTCTGGTTTAACCCACAGTGCCACCTGCGTCCCTTCTTAGCTGGGTAACTCCTCCCTAAGCTGTTCAGCTTCTGCCTGTCTCTCTGCTTCTGAACACACTGTGTCAGGAGTATGGGCAGGAGTCAGGCTCTGGGGCCTGTAGTGCTTTGCAGGACTGGGGCATGCCTCAACTTGTGCTGGAGAAGCAAGGCGTGGCCACACAGGTGAAGTCCTCAGCTTGTTCTGGAGAAGCAAGGAGTAATCACCCAGGTGAGGCCACTTGAGATCTCACTGCACCTGGTGGCAGGAGCTGGGAGGGATAAAAGCCCAGCATTTCCCTTCAGCTCTTTGCCACAGCAACGCTATCGCTGCGTGGTTGCATCTGGCCTCCTGTTCCTGGGACCCTTGCCTTGTTGCTGCCGTGCTTCTTGGACCCCTGCCTCGCCTTCGCCTTGCTCCTGCCCCGTGGACCTTCGCCTTGCTTCTTGTTCCTGGATCCTTCGCCTTGCTCCTTGCTCCTTGGACCTTTGCTTCGCCTTCGCCTTGCTCTTGCCCCGTGGACCTTCGCCTTGCTTCTTGTTCCTGGACCCTCGCTTTGCCTTCGCCCTGCTTCATGCCCCGTGGACCTTCGCCTCTGCCTTCGACCCTGCTTCTTCACCACCATCTTGCCTCTGGTCCTGACGCCCGCCGACCGGACCGTGACAGTTTGCTGTGGCCAAACCCCGTCCCGGCCAGGGTGCAAGATGGACGAAGCCTGGCCTATAGACCTCATCGCTGTGCTGCAGAACCTCCACACACAGGTAGCTACACTTCAGGGGGAGGTGCAAGGACTTCGAGCGGCCCTTGCTGCAGCCCCAGCCCAACGGGCTCCCCCAGTCCCATCGCCAGAGAGGTTAGGGGGAGAGCGTGGCGCCCTGCGGGGTTTTGTAAATCAGTGCCGGTTGTTGTTCGCCACCTGTGCTGCGGACTTTCCAACTCAACGGAGCCAGGTGTGCTTTATGGTGGGTCTGCTCACGGGCCCGGCCCTTGCTTGGGTTACACCATACCTTGAGGCCGATGACCCTCTGCTGGGGCATTTGGACAATTTCATTGCCGCCCTGGAAGGCATGTTTGGGGAACCGAATCGTGCTCAGACGGCTGAGATGGCCCTGCAGAAACTCCGGCAGGGGGCCCGCCCGGTGGCTGAATATGCCGCCGAGTTCCAGCGCTGGGCTGCGGACACTCAGTGGAATGAGGCAGCCCGTCGGTTCTATTTTCATCAGGGACTTCATCCCCGCATCAAAGACGAACTGGCGCGGGTGACCTCCCCGGCAGCCCTGGCAGACTTTATCACGTTGTGTATTAATATTGACACCCGCCTTTCTGAAAGGGATTCTGAATGCGGGTTCAGGAACCCTCCGGGGGCTAGCGCTGCAGGGGGGTTGGAAGAGGAGCCCATGCAACTAGGCGCAGCCCGCTGTTCCCTCTCCTGCCAAGAGAAGAGTCGGAGGCGGACCCTTGGACTATGCTTGTATTGTGGGGAAAGGGGCCATTTCGCAGCAGAGTGCTCGGCGAAGAGGTCCGCACCGAGAAAATGTCAGGCCCCGGCTGAACTAGGAGGGGTTCAGCCAGGACCCAGTCTTCGCGCACCCCACTTCCTGCTCCGTTTGCTTCCTCCTTCCCCAGGGAGGCACGCTGACCCTGGAGGCGATGATCGACTCTGGAGCCTCTGGCGTTTTCATGGACATAAATTTCGCCAAAAAATACCAAGTACCGTCAGTGGCGAAAGCCTCGCCGTTTCCAGTGGTTGGGTTGGATGGAACTCCCCTCGCTTCCGGCCCCGTTACCCGTGAGACCTGCCCGCTGGCCATGTTAGTGGCACCCCGACATCAGGAACTATTAGTCTTTGACCTGATCCAGACGCCTAATTTCCCGGTGGTCCTGGGTAGTCCCTGGTTGATCCGGCATGACCCCACCATTTCATGGGCACAGCGGACACTGTCTTTTTCATCATCCTTCTGCCAGGATGTCTGTGCTCAACCCCCAGTGTTACCTCCATTGCCACCAGCGCCGGGGGCATCTCACCAGCCGACTCTTACTTCTTCCACCTTACAGGGGACTGCCCCTGACGGAATAGCATCTCCGGATGTCCGGTTAATCCCGGAGCCCTACCAGGACTTGGTGGACGTGTCTGAGAAGAAAGGGGCCGAGACTTTGCCCCCCCCATCGGACTTATGATTGCCCCATTGATCTGCAGCCGGGAGCAAAGAGACCCTTTGGCCGCATTTATGCCTTGTCGGCCCCTGAACTTGGGGCCCTCCGAGGGTGCCACCCACGCACTCATCCCTGCACCCCCGTGGCTTCTCTTGTGCCTTCCGCCAATGATCGGGTCTCCCACATCCAGGAGACACAAGCCGACCTGGCACAGCACCTAGAGAGGGCCAAAGCGGACTATAAGGTGCAAGCGGATCGACTGCGGTGGCAAGGGCCTGCGTTCCAGGTTGGGGATAAGGTTCAGTTGTCCCTGGAACGATCTTGGGAACCAGCTGACTTTGTGCACGCACCCGCCAAGGTTCGGGCCTTCCATCGGAAGTTCCCAGATAAACCTGGGCCATGACCGGGGGTGGAACCCCGTATTCCTATGGGGGGGAGTACTGTCAGGAGTATGGGCAGGAGTCAGGCTCTGGGGCCTGTAGTGCTTTGCAGGACTGGGGCATGCCTCAACTTGTGCTGGAGAAGCAAGGCGTGGCCACACAGGTGAAGTCCTCAGCTTGTGCTGGAGAAGCAAGGAGTAATCACCCAGGTGAGGCCACTTGAGATCTCACTGCACCTGGTGGCAGGAGCTGGGAGGGATAAAAGCCCAGCATTTCCCTTCAGCTCTTTGCCACAGCAACGCTATCGCTGCGTGGTTGCATCTGGCCTCCTGTTCCTGGGACCCTTGCCTTGTTGCTGCCGTGCTTCTTGGACCCCTGCCTCGCCTTCGCCTTGCTCCTGCCCCGTGGACCTTCGCCTTGCTTCTTGTTCCTGGATCCTTCGCCTTGCCCCTTGCTCCTTGGACCTTTGCTTCGCCTTCGCCTTGCTCTTGCCCCGTGGACCTTCGCCTTGCTTCTTGTTCCCGGACCCTCGCTTTGCCTTCGCCCTGCTTCGTGCCCCGTGGACCTTCGCCTCTGTCTTCGACCCTGCTTCTTCACCACCATCTTGCCTCTGGTCCTGATGCCCGCCGACCGGACCGTGACACACTGTGGACAAGGGGGGGCACTCTCCCCCCCCCAGCTTTCCATCGGAGAGAAGCTGGTCTGCCATAGAATGCATTCCCCAGTCCCGTCTTCAGACCATTCCCTGACACCATATTAAAACCGATTCCCCAATACACAGGCATTCTCATTTTCAGTGTGAATTACGTAAATCAATTATACTTAACATGGATGACAGCCAATCTACTGAAGCTCAATCCACATAAGACGTTGTTAGACTGGATGGCTGGGAGGTTGCCTGCAGTTGAAGGGGTGCCACTCCCTCTGAAGGAGCAGAGACGTAGTTTGTGGGTCCTCCTGGATCCTCTGCTGTCCCTTGAGGCTCAGGTGGTGTCAGTGGCGCAAAGTGCCTTCCTTCAGCTGGTGGCTCAGCTATGCCCCTATCTGGACAGGGATAGCCCAACTTCTGCTGTCTCTGCTCCAGTAACCTCTTGGTTAGATTCCTGCAATGCATTAAAACCAGGGCTGCCCCTGAAGATGGTGCAGAATTCAGCCGCCAGGTTGCTCACTGGGACAAGATGGTTTGAGCATGGAATGCCACCCCTGGCCCAACTGCAGGGGCTGCTCATTAGTTTTCAGGCCCAAATCAAAGTGCTGGTTTTGACCCATAAAGCCTGTCATTAGTGTGCTGCCAAAGGTTTATGTGGCTGCTATAGGGGGTTGCATTGTTATAGGAGGTTGTGTGTACAAGCACACATTGACAGTACATTTACCCCCCCCCCCAAAAAAGAAAAAGAATACCAGAAACTGTATTCTACAGTTACAGGGCTACAATTCCCAGAGCCCAACTACAGTTCCCAAGATCCTTCTTTTGAGGCAGGGATAATATACTTTAAATGTGATTTAAATGTACACAGCCTTGGTTTTCAATTGTGTTGTCAGTCACTTGTAGACCTTCGGGACAAGTATAACAAGTAAGAAGAAGGACATAAGAAGAACCTGCTGGATCAGGCCAGTGCCCCATCTAGTCCAGGATCCTATTCTCGCTTGCAGTATGTGTGTTCATGTGTGCTAGGTTCCATTAGCCCTGGCTGAGCCAGTTGTTGTTTAATGTGGCGAGAGAGAGGCATTATCGCTTATGTATGAAAGGTCAGGATGCAACCCTGTGACATGGACGAAGGACTTTGTTGGGCTGGACGCCAAGTTCTCAGGCTGTCTCTGTTTTTCTCCCTCACTTGTTTTACTTTGTCTGTTAATGGAGCTGCTGGCCAGTGTACCTATCTGCAGGGACCAAGCACGTTTAGCAAGGGAGTCAGAACAAATACAAGCAAGAGCTCAAGAGAGGACAGGCATATGACTAGAAATCCGTTTCATCATTTAGGGTGGACGAACCATCAATTTCACTTTCTGTTTCTCGCTTTCCTAATTGTTAGCATCACATTTCAGTATCAACTAGCAATTAATTTTTGTTTTTAATTCTCATGGGACTCTTTCTCTCCCTAGCAACATTATTTGGAGCAAAATTCTAATACAGTAGTACCTTGGTTTTAAAACAGATTAGTTTATGAACAACTTGGAAACCTGCAAACCTGGAAGTAGGTATTCTAGTTTGTGAACTTTGCCTTGGAAGCTGAACATGTTCCGCTTCCTGTTGAGTGTGTACCATTTGTAAATTGAGTCCCCTGCTGCTTCCTGTTGAGTCTGTTGGCTGCTGAGTCCCGAGCACCCACACAACACAGAGGTGATATTTGGAGCTTTTGTTTTTGCTAATTTTTTGCATTTTGTTTGTGTGGCTTTTTCGGTTTTTTGACTGTGACTTGTTCTTTGTTTTGTGGGACTAACTTGTGACTGTGGCTTGTGACTTCGTTTTTGTGACTTGTTTTTGTGACTGTGTGGAACCCAGTTCAGCTACTGATTGATTGATTGATTGATTGTGTGACTGCAGAAATGGATAAAAGCAAACAACAACTATCATCAGTGGACGTAAAAAAAATTTTGAAATTATTTTATCATCTACAATACTGTCTTATTCATTTTATAGTACAGTACATTGATTATTGCTTTCATTTTATGGATCAATGGTCTTGTTAGATAGTAAAATTCATGTTAAATTGCTGTTTTAGGGTATTTAAAAGTCTGGAACGGATTAATCCATTTTGCATTACTTTCTATGGGAAAGTGTGCCTTGCTTTTGGAACGATTTGGTTTTGGAACAGACTTTGGGAATGGATTAAGTTTGGTAACCAAGGTAGCACTGTAGATCTGTACAAAACCGGACCAACAAATGCAAAACTCTTACCATCACATATGTAATGGTCATGGATGTCCTTAATTATGCTATGTATTTTTGTTGTATGTTATGATTTTAATCGTTGATTTTAAAATAATGATTTAAAATCAATGATTCAAAATACTGATTTAAACATATCAGAGATTTAAATCATGATTTTGAAATCGATGGTTTGAATCGTGATGATTTTGAAATCAGTGATTTTTTAATGGTTTTTGAAATCTGATTCCCCCCCAAATAATTTTTATTCGTTTTCCAATCTTGCCAAAATACAAAAACAACATTGCAAAAGCAAAAACACACACAAAAAACTGCTGCGCTGGAGCAGTCCCCCCCCCTCCTCGAAGGCACCGTGTTCTCAGCCGAGGAAAACAGCGCCCACCATTGCTCCGCGGTCGGCCGGAAGTCGCTGATTTTAATCATGATTCTGAAATCGATGCTTTAAATCATGATTTCTGAAGTGATGATTTAGAATTTAATCGTTGATTTTAAAAGCATGATGCTTCAAACCATTGATTTTGAAATCATCATAATTCAATTCCTCGATTTCTAAAATCATCATGATTTAAATCACTGATTTTAAAATCATCATGATTTAAATCACTGGCTTTAAAAAACACCACGATTTAAATCACTGATTTAAAATTACAGTGATTAAAATCATTGATTTTAAAATCACAATGATTTGACATGATTGATTTTTAAAAATATTGATTTAAAAATCCCCTTCGCTATGCCCATGACTAGGAACCCTAGGGAGCTGCTACCAAGGCATATCCATATGGGTCAGTTGTCTTACTCAGTAAAAGGCTTCCCCCTAGGGGCCCTTGAGCCTTTGGCAAAGAGCCGTATTGGCATCCTCCCCACCTTGCCCCCCCCCAAATCTGAGACACAGTCCAGGTTGCTTGTACAGGAGGAATGCGTCCTCATGCCTGGACGGGATGCCTGCACTGGTCTCTTCCTGGAAGCTGCTCCAAGGACCACTTTGTTCCCACTCTTGCAGCAGATCTCAGCAGAGTCCTTCCAAGAGCAAAGCAGGTGCTGGAGTCCTGAGCTGGGGGATGACAACACTCCAGGTGTTGTGGGAGGGTGCCGATGCCTGATAGGTGAATTTTGCATCCCTGGCGAACCCCTATGCAGCCACCTGTGTTCATGAAAAGCATCTGTAGCTCAGTGAACATCTGCCTCATGTGTGGAAGGCCCAGGTGCATTGGACAAGTGGTCTGATTCTGTACAGGGAAGCTTCCTGTAAATGGCTCAGGATCACCTCTCCCTATATGAATCGGCCCAGACCCCGTGACCATCATATGTTGGCGTCATTCGTAAGGTGCCTCCTATGCCAAAGGTCTGGAGAGCAGCAACACAAGACAGGCCTTTTCTGCATTCCTCTTCTCCTAGGCCTTTGGCTATTTAAACAATATATGGTCTTTTACCCTCGTTTTTGTTAGTTATTGTGTTATGCATTTTTGTATTTTTATACTGTAAACTGCCCTGTGATCCTTGGAGAAAGGGGAGAGAATGATGATGATGATGCCTAATATTTTTGTTCTCTGCCTCAAATTCATTTTTGATCAAGCTTTTGTGATGTCTTTAATATCTAAATAATTATTTCAGAATATACATGCATTGGATTGTCACTTGTAGAATGCAGCATCCTAGGGGTTTCCATATCTTTTCAAGAGCATGAATGTGGAAGCTAAAATGATAGGATTTATAGGGTTGCAGTGGGTCTCTGTGCTACGCATGAGGGAGGATGGATAGTAAGCTCTGTGGTTCATGGTTAGAAAAAAGGTTCAATGAACTGATTTGAAAACTGGCAGTGTAGGAGAGGCAAGTTTAAGGGGAATATGTGCGTCGAGTGACTTGGGAAAAGTGAGACAGGAGGTGTGTATTTTTCTTCCATAGCCTTTGTTGGAATGGTTTGGCAGGCATTTCTCCATTGGTACTGTGCCTTTGGGGCAACTATTGCATTAGGTTGAGGAGAATGGCATATGCCATAAATTATGTAATACATTTGCAGTTTTTATTTAAAATGAATTTATGTGACCTGTATTAACCAGCCAGATTTCATGTCCCACCCACATGTATGAACCTGTTGTGAAAAAGGTGAAGCAAAGGGGGATGGTAGAACGTGGAGTTGAGTGAAAGTGAGTGATGGGGAGAGAGGTAGCATTGCAAAACAGCCAGGAGTGTGACTATGTGAGGGACTGAAAGGGGGCTTGGTGGGCGGGGAGAGAGAGAGGGAGCTGAACCGTTGTCCGGATCAGCAAACTTTTTCAGCAGGGGGCCGGTCCACTGTCCCTCAGACCTTGTGGGGGGCCAGACTATATTTTGAAAAACATATATAAATGAATTCCTATGCCCCACAAATAACCCAGAGATGCATTTTAAATAAAAGGACACATTCTACTCATGTAAAAACATGCTGATTCCTGGACCATCCGCAGGCTGGATTTAAAAGGTGATTGAGCCGCATCCGGGCCCTGGGCCTTAGTTTGGGGATCCCTGTTTTATTCCTAGCACAACTTTCGTCTTACGGATCTCAAGGTGGCAAACATGGTTCTCTTCCTCCACATTTTATTGCTGTAATAACCCTTGGAGGCAACTTGGGGTGAGGGGCACCCTATGAGTTCCGTATTACCTGACGGCTTTACTTTTAAGTAGACATGCAGATGGTAGCACTTTTTGTCTCAAAAATCTTAGCAAACTTTCCCCAGGCCTTTTTATAACATAAGCCATTTCAGTATTTTTTAGTGTGCAAAGAGAGAATCAGAACAAAATACAAGCAACAAGCTGGGCAGGGGCAAAAGTAGAGTAGAAGATTAATTAAATAAACGTTTGACATTGATAATGTTAGAATGAAGCAGGGGCAGAGCATTGCCGTATGTGATGCGTATAATGAATATATAATGAATCTCATTCTGACAATATAACCAGGAAGTGGGGGGGGGAGGGTCATTTCTCTCAGTTCCTCATAGGCTCTTCAGGAGGCAAGATCTCAGTGAGGCTTCTGGACTGAGACAAGGCTTCGTCGGATCAAGGCCTCCAATCGAGACACTCAGGTATTTTGATAATATTACTATTACTACTTGTATTGTGCTCTCCACCACCTTCTGGACAGATACTATTGTAAATTCATAAACAGTTCCTTATTATAGAGAACAGCTATGCATGCAGAACATATTTTTGAGCAGCCATTTTGTGTAGAGACTCAGTTAGCCTCCAATATATGTACGGTATCATAACAGAAGATACTAAAAAGAACTTTGAAATCGGCCATGACCGTTTTGTCATGGAGGACAAATCCTAACCCCCACTATGATAATAGGGATGTGCTCAGCCCCTTCAGTTATGCTGTCCGTGATGGAGAGAGAGATGGAGGGAGAATTCAAAAAACTTCAGACTTTAAGGCAGAGCTTTCTAAACTTTTCATGTTGGTGACACACTTTTTCAACATGCATCATTTCATGACACAGTAATTCAGTTTTACTGGCAAATCGGAGGTTAAACTAGCTCCTTTCCAGCCCCGGGAGGAGAGTGAGGAGCATTCGAGGGACACACCTACACACTGTGGCCGACACACTAACACACAGTTTGGAAAGCTCTGGTTTAAGGTGTGGACTCTTCAGCATCTTCATCAGAGTTTGGTTCTTTATTTTTCACTTCACAAATTAGCCACTTAATTAGACATAAGATAAATTGCATGTGGCCTCATATTCACAAAATTCCATGCCTTTAACT
This sequence comes from Zootoca vivipara, assembly GCF_963506605.1. Lineage (NCBI taxonomy): Eukaryota > Metazoa > Chordata > Lepidosauria > Squamata > Lacertidae > Zootoca > Zootoca vivipara. The sequence continues at coordinate 1,767,244 of NC_083285.1, forward strand.
TCCTGGTGTGTTGCAGCTTGAGGGAACCCGGACTTAACACATGCTCATGGGAGCCAACGGGGGGGGGGGCTGAGGTCCCTTTGGTCCCCCCAATAAAATATTTCAGGGGGCTGAGGCCTCCCAAATTGATGGGCACCGGTTGCCATTCAAATGGTGTGCATGTGCCACATCTTGTGGTTGATGATGCAGGGCGGGGCTTACACACACCCCAAAAATTTATTCGTTGGCACCCCTGCACGTGTTAAACCAAGAGGTTTTAAAAACAGTATTTTAGTTCCTTGTGTAGAAGTAATAATTAAAAAGTGCCAGTACTGGTATGTAACCCATTTTCCGGGATGCCACCACCTGAGCAGGCACACCTGTAGGGTAGTATTTGGGTCATGCGCTAGAATGTCTCAGGCCAGAACTCTAGTTACAGGTAGGCAGCCGTGTTGGTCTGCCGTAGTCGAAACAAAATAAAAAAAATTCCTTCCAGTAGCACCTTGAAGCTCATACCAATGACAAACTTAGTTGTTCTCTGAGGTGCTACTGGAAGGATTTTTTATTATTATTTTGTTTCATACCATAAGGGCCGCCTTATGTCTCTGGAGCAGTGTCGCCTTGGGCTTCCTCTCTTGGTGGGGATTTCTCTCTCTCTCTCTCTCTCTCCCTCCGAAACTGCTGCTGCTTCTGCTGGCGGCCCCTGTCCGTCGCTCGCTCTTCTTTCGCCCGGCAGCCCAGCGATGCCTCTCTTATTCTCGCCTTCAGAGACGCACCGAGAAGGAAGGAAGGAAGGAGCCGCGAGAGCCACGCCGGCCGGGCTCATCTCCGGGGCCTCCTCGCCATGGCCCGCGCCACCATCTCCGCCTCGGTCCGGCTGCGCGCCCTGCTGCGCCACGTCCTGCCCTCCTCGCTCGGCGCCCGGCGGGCCTGCGCCTCCTCGCCGCGCCCCGTATCCTTTGGGCCGAGCGGGCAGCCGGGGAGGGAGCAGGGCAGACAGAAGTGTGGAGAAGCCCTCAGACTTGCCTTTGCCCCACAGCTTCCCCCCAGGAAAACCTGATCTTTACAGCTGAATTGGAGCAAACACCAATCAGGTTTGCTTTTCCTAATGAAAGTGGCAGGACAGGGGCAGACTGCTCAGCCCCGTGCCTAAAAAGCTTGGAACAAGCAGGAAACTGCTCAGCCCCATGATTTCTTGGCACATGGCAAGCACAAGCCTGTCGCTCTTCTCTTCTTGCACTGGAATCTCCACATGCATTAATAATAAGCACCAGCTTCCCAGCTCTCCAGGTTGTGTTTACTGGATAGTTTCTTTACCCCAGAAAGTCCTCAGATGCCATTGTGGCCGTATACATATCTATATATCTATATGTCAAATATCTTTTTTTTAAAAGACAATTTATTAAATTTTCCAATTAAACACATTAAACAAAAACAAAACATTCAACCACACACACAACAACACATAATAAACACAAAATTTCCTCTTTTTAGCATCTAATCAATTATTACAATTTACTTTGCTCTGCCGAGCTTTGGCTTCCCTCCTTCCCCCCAATCGGTTTTCTTATCCACTCCTATCTCACAGTTTCTGTATTCCTTCTACTTAAAGTCAATTCGTAGGATTTATTTCAGTCCTGCAAGTGATCTATATGTCAAATATCAAATAATGCAGTACAACCCAATACAAGGGAAAAAGGAGGAGTGGAGCTTTGGTCTGTTCTAGTAAAACAATTACATCAGCCATGTCTGTCTTTGAAAAGTGTCCTGTCAAAGGTTTCCATGAAGCACAGTGGTCTATATCTGGTTCTGTAGTTGCTGCATAAGAAATAAAACCTGTCTAAATATTCTAAGTATTTCCAGAATATTTAGAGTTAGCTAAATTGACAGATATAGTAAGACAAAAACCAAAAAGTGAAGTGAAAAGGGAATAGGAGTGCCTAAACGAATATCTTAAAAGTCAAGGTTTGAGGACAGAAATCTGGCTGAGTCTGGAATAGCCTTGTGAAGTGAAAGGATAAGAAAGAGGGATTTATATCTAGATGTTCGGATTGAGAGGATAAGGAAAACAGAAAAACAGAAAGATACAATGAGAGGTAAAGGAGGAGCTATGGGAATGATGGAAATCAATGTTTGTTTTCTTTTTAAGTGTTTATAATATTAATTTGTAAGACTTGGATTTGTTTTTCATATGTGTGTTTTTGTATTTGGTGTATTGTGATTTTTCTTTTTTCTTTTTCTTTTTTTGTTATGTGGGAAATATTAATAAAATTTACTATTAAAAAGAAATAAAGAAATAAAACCTGTCTAAATAGCTTAAAGAATTGTCTGCATCTTTCTACAAGCTCAAAGCTAACAGGTTGATTATTCCATGACTGCCAAGTCCCAAAGTTGCCGATACCAGACATCCATAAAATCAGAGTCCCAAGTTCTCCGGAATCTAGTTGTTGTGAGTTTTGTTGCAATAATTAATGATGTGATTAAGCCCTGGTGGCCCATTCCAAGGCTATGATGCTCATGACTGTAATATTGTAAATATGCCATTTGACTTTGACACTCTTTTAAAAAAAAGTTTTTAGATTAATACAAATAAACTCATTTATACAGAAGGGTATTTAATGCATCACACAGGGGCAGTTTTACCATTATTTGTGGCTTCCAGCAGTTTCCATTTTTGTTTTGTAGATTTTTCATCTCAGTGTTACAGTATATCACTGGTATTTTTTCTTAATTTTCTGGGAAGACACCACTTTGTGTTTGGCAATTGTTTTCCATCGGGTGTTTTTGCTGATATTTAGAAAGTGCCAATATGGAAGGCACTATTGTAAAAATATTTGCTTTCCCCAAATAGTTTTCCATTTGCCATTATAAATTGCTGCCGGGGTGACCTTCGGAGTTTAATAAAAACTTAACAAAGTTTTGATAACAAACATTGATTGTTTTAACTCTAATATTCATTATACAGAGTTTAGAATGTAGTCTATGAGTTACATTTAAATACCCCCTTCCTATGCAGTTAACTTGCATCGGGGAAGGGAACCATTGATACAAAAGCTTGGATATAAATTTGAAGATTAATTTAAGCATAATATAGTACAGTACATTAAATTTCCTCTACCATATCAATAGTTATTATGATTCAGAATCAATTCTGAGTTTTTATATCATCCCATAATATATAAAAATCTAAATAAAACAAATGTAAGTTCCTTAACATGTGGTCCAGACACGATTTCCTACTTCAGCCGAATTTACTACAGTGAAATACCCAGTTCAATACCAGTAGGTGACGACTTTCTTCTATTAAAAAATTAGATATGTTGGTTAATTTCTTTAGAATTCGATCATTGAGTGTGGTGAACCTTTGAGAATTTGGGGTGCATTAACCATCAAATTGCTGCCTCACAAGAGTCCTGTAAAATTTGCTATTCTGAAGCAGTGGCTGCTTCTGTGTATTTCTGGATTAGTAGAAACTTTTGTGCCACTATTCTCAAGAAGCAAACAGCAAACTAACTTTGTGCTGACTTCATGTAAATAAATACTTTCACGGCACTGCAGACTTTGAACTTCAGGGGACCCCCCCCCCAAAAAAAATGGACCTGCCTGTTTTCCATAGAGCTCCTCTGTGCTGCAGGAGACCCCAAGGTGTGTTGTAGGTTGCATAAGAGTTCCCAGGGAGCACTTGTCTCCTAGACCTCATCCTTGTCCTGTGAACTTATCCAGTGTCTGTTCTTATCTCCGCAGTTACACCTTAGATAATAATGTTCTAAGCCCAGAGCAAAGGCATTTCTATGAGGAGAATGGCTATCTCGTCATAAAAAATCTGGTCTTGGATGAGGATGTTGAACATTTCAGGTAAAGTGTAGCCATGTGTCCTAATCACATATACTACCGGTATACTGACAGGTATCTGAAGAAGTGTGCATGCACACGAAAGCTCATACCAATGACAAACTTAGTTGGTCTCTAAGGTGCTACCGGAAGGAATTTTTTTTATTTTGTTTCACATATAGTGAGATTGTCTAAAACAAGTATCTTCAACCTTTTCAGACCCAGAACTCACTTTTCACCCTAACATGCATTCAGGACCCATTTCTTAATCTCTTTTTCCATATCTTTGCAGGGTGGTAGTGCTCTTGTTACAACCCACCTTGGGTCAGTCTTGACCCCCCCCCCCACTCCCAGTTGAAGACCAGTGATTTAAAACACACTGGTTGCAGTCCAGAGGTCTCTCTTTCTGGAGGTGGGCCCAAGAGCTTGTGTTTGCCAAGTAAGACCTGAAAGCCACAAAAAGGGCCCCACTCCATGAGGGAAAGGAAAATTCCCCCTGGATTTACAAGAACATTCAGCCATTTGATACGAGGCATAATTCATTTCCAGCTTCTAAATATAAACCCAAAGCCTCACAGAGAATGAGTTATGTGGATCGCTAAATCTATGGATGATGGGTGGTATACAAATTTAATAAATTAAAGAAATAAATTTATTACCCATGATTTTGCACAGTAGAAGCATCCAATTTTATTTACAAAGGCAATCACATGGTTAAACAGCATAGCAAACTTTGCCATGAATAACTTTTTTAAAATTCTCTCCTCAGAAATGAGTTCATGAAGATCTGCAGACAGGAAGTGATTGTCCCTGGTCTGACGGTCATGAGAGATGTTTCAGTTTCCAAGTCGGAGTTTGTTCTAGATCAGAAAACAGTTTCCAAAATACAGGATTTCCAGCAACATGAGAAGCTCTTCAGATATTGTAGATTGCCTCAGGTCAAAAAGGGGGGGCAGGGGAATATCCTGAAGACCACAAGTAGTCTGCATTTTTTTCATATGTGATCTTTATATGTCTTCTATGTTGCTGCCGTGCTCTTCAGCCACGGGGAAGACCTGCACGAAATAGGAACCTTCATTAGTAATTAACTTGCTAGCATAGTAAGGCAGTCATTTTCTATCAGTAACAGCACAATATAACAAAAGTTAAGTGACACCAAGGGTGAAATGATGCCAGAGATGCATGAACAGGATGTCCCATGGCTCCTTATTTTTTAAAATAAAGGTTGAAAGCAGCCAGAGGTGTGAAATGAAAAAACCAAGCAACTTCCTCCTGGTACCAGAGTCCTTCCGTATTTACCTCGCCCCCTGTGTAAAGAGATTTACACTGAGAATATGGCCTGGGGAGGAGCAAAGTATGACACCCATCACTTAGTGCTGCAGTCCTATTCAAAATATGTCCTCTTCACTTCCATATGGTTGCTTTTAAATTAAGGAAGCAAAAACTGCAGTAGATTTGATCTCCTATTTTGTCTCATTCAATAGATGCTTTTAAGCAGAGCTTAACTTTTGCAGATTGTACCCAATGTCTAGTGAAATTAGGCATCTATGTAGTGATGATCACTGTGTGTGATATTTAACCAACTTTTTGTGCTAGCTCAAGGATTAGCATTAGCCCAAGGGAAGTGCATAGCACTGTTTGCTTCTTCAACACTGGTGTATTGATCATGTGTATTCACTTGGGTCTTGCCCATGAAATATAAGGGGTAATATGTTTTAGCATGTTTAAATATGCATCTCATGAGAAACTTTCTTCACCTTAGATATTGAAATGTGTCGAATGCTTCACAGGACCAAACATCATGGCCATGCACGCCATGTTGATAAATAAGCCTCCAGATTCTGGTAAGAAATAATTGAACAGATGAGAAATAAAATATTCTGTTCAAGAATGCTAGCGTGTATGTAAATATTGTTGGACTTGCCCTTTTTCTTTTGCAAGGTCCTGCAGGTATGTATACTTAGAGAGTTAGCTACTGTGATGCAAGTCTAAACAAAGAAGTATAGTTGTATACAACATGGTTCATTCTGATATACATCTTGATTTAACTTCTCTCAGATTTTGTATTGGTACTCACTACATTAGAGGTGGGACCTTTATTTTTCCTGTTTACTGCGACTGTGGCACACTTTTCTCCCTTGCCATCCTCTCTTCCCCATTCCCCACCTTTCTGGCAGACCTCTGCCTGATTTCATTCTTTAAAAGGTTTTTATTCATTTTCCATTGAATATCACATGTACTGCACATGTCACAACACACCAACCACAATGTCACAGAAGATCAGATCTTTTAATGTTCAACAAATTAGTGTATTTTAATGTTTCTGTTGGAAGCTGCCCAGAGTAGCTGGGGAAACCCGGCCAGATGGGTGGGGTATAAATAATAAATTATTATTATTATTATTATTATTATTATTATTATTATTATTATTATTATTATTATTATTATTCACACTGAGAATCTTCCTGAGAAATGGAAGTCCGAGATACCCAGATGCACTGTGGAGAAAGTCCCTCATGCTGCTGTCCACAAAAATGAACAACAACAACAAACCCAAAAGGGAGCAAAGAGGAGAGTTCCTCCTGTAATTTAGTGTGGTTTAAACACACACAGCACTATTATTACTAATTCCAAAGGAGATACAGCTCACTGTTTAAATACTGCAAGTTGGAAGGGGAATATATTGTATTATCACAGCTCTGTGGTGGAGTTCACACTGAATATAACAACCTCGTGTTGTTCTTGTAGTAGTTGTAGTAGTATTTGGTTAGAGGAGATATGGTATAAAAATTGCACACAAAGAAAAACAAGTTAGTGCAGCAAGTCCTGTTTGGGATGCAAACTTTTGTTCTGTAAACCCCCAGCTATTGACTCAGGTAAAACACACACAGCAGGGCCACACTCTGACATTTTGTTGTCTCGTTGTGCTTGTATTTTCTTAACTAATTCTGCAGCTGTACTATGAAACAATTTTTTGCAGGAAAGAAGACCTCTCGCCAACCAATGCACCAGGATTTGCTCTATTTCCCATTCCGACCTGCAGATCGCATTGTTTGTGCCTGGACTGCCATGGAGAAGATTGATCGCAGAAACGGATGCCTGGCAGTTTTGCCAGGAAGTCATAAGGGGTCTCTGAAACAGCATGATTATCCTGAGTGGGAGGTAATTTCTTTATGACTTCATCACAGGGAGGAACGGAGGACGGAAGTATCTGCAAATTTGGAGGTAGCCAATAGCAGTTTTGCTAACTGAGTAGTATTTTCAGTGTCCTTACAAATAAAAAAGAGGGCATTAAATTGAGATGAATGGGCAGCCAGGGCAACTGATATGGACCTGATGTATTATAATTAGAACAAACACATCTCCAAGCATCTTGGTGACTGCATTCTGCACCAATAGGAAGTTTCCAAACTCTCTTTGAAGGCAGCCTCACAGATAACATTTTGTTGTTACTGGGATCCACCCGTCCAGGAGACATACACAAGTCCAACCAAAGTTCTTGAATGTCCATCATGAAGTTAACTATGAAAAGTCTCAGCTAGAGATCAGTGCACTTACAGGCAATTGTATCATGCTCTCTCCACAAGTTGCATTTTTTTAAAAAAGTATTTTTAATGATTTCCCCCCCATATAACCAAAATAAGAAGAAAAATTGTGAGACAGACAATTTAAGGTAAACCTAATCAAATCAGGGCAAGCATGGGATGTTACATTCAGAAGACAAATGATAAAGCTGGTTAGCGAGATTTTCGTGACAAAATAAGTGGAGAGTACCACAAAGTGCAAGTAGATAAATAGATACTGCTACAGCGGGAAGGTAAACGGCATTTCCATGTGCTGCTCTGGTTTGCCAGAAGCGGCTTTGTCATGCTGGCCACATGACCTGGAAGCTGTACGCCAGCTCCTTCGGCCAATAATGCGAGATGAGCGCTGCAACCCCAGAGTCGCTCACAACTGGACCTAATGGTCAGGGGTCCCTTTACCTTTGCCTTTACTCTACCATAGAGACAATGTTTTCTATCTTTGGGTAGTCAATATACATGCAACAATAAGGGTAACGTAGCAAATCTTTTCATTTTATCATTTTATTCTCTCCCTTTGAAAAAGATACCAACGTGGGTATGAATACAATATTTTCTTTTAGTATCTTATTTATTTAATCAAATAAACATTCTCTATTTCAGCGCCACCAGTTGGGGGCAGGGCCATAAGCTCAAATGGCTTAGACAAAATGAATTAGACAGGATCCCGGGAAATAGGCTTCTCAAGTGCTGTGATAGGAAGCTAGAGCATCCATGTTTGGTTGTGGCATCATGCATGCATGCTCCTAGAAGATGCAAGGGAGAAAAGAGGCAGGATGGCCATCGGCTTCACATTCAGCATGTGAGCTTCTGAAGTTCTAAAAGTTTTTGAAGTGTGGAGGTTTCGAAAGATTAAGTTCTTTAGGATAAAGAATATAATTCAATGCATTGATTTTTCTAGGGTGGTGTAAACAAGATGTACCATGGAGTGCGTGATTATGATAAAACTATTCCGAGGGTTCACCTTGCTATGGAGAAAGGAGACACAGTGTTCTTCCATCCCTTGCTAATCCATGGCTCTGGAATGAACAAGACTGAAGGGTTTCGTAAGGTAAGCACCTAGTTAAAGTTGCAGGTGTTGGAACACCTGGATTGTGTTCCTCAAGCAAAGTCAAGTCAAAGTTTCCCCATGTTTGAGCTATTAATATCAAAACCTGAAGTTGCACCTTATTATTTCTATGTTTCTTTGTTGGAGGGCTGGAGGTGAGGGGTAAAACCTATCCTCCATATGGGGTGCATGCCTTTGCAGAAAGGCACTTACAAATGAAAACAAATAAGTTATATTGGTCTTTTTATGCAGACAATTTCTTGTCATTATGCAAGTTCTGACTGCCACTATATTGACATGAAGGGTACAATTCAAGAGAACATGGAGAAAGAAGTAGTAGATGTTGCAAGAGCAAAGTATGGTACAGACTCACCTGTCACCTTGAGGGTATGTATTATTGCTTCCCCTGCCCCATAGTTTTTATTAAAGTTTGGAAAAAAGATATATAAAGTAAATATTGAATATAACGTTAATATTGAATGCCCTATGGGACCTAGGTGGCGCTGTGGTTAAACCCAGGTGGCGCTGTGGCTTGCTGATCAGAAGGTCGGCGGTTTGAATCCCTGTGACGGGGTGAGCTCCCGTTGCTTGGTCCCAGCTCCTGCCAACTTAACAGTTCGAAAGCACGTCAAAATGCAAGTAGATAAATAGGAACCGCTCCAGCGGGAAGGTAAACGGCGTTTCCATGTGCTGCTCTGGTTTGCCAGAAGCGGCTTAGTCATGCTGGCCACATGACCTGGAAGCTATACGCCGGTTCCCTCGGCCAATAACGAGAGATGAGCGCTGCAACCCCAGAGTCGGTCATGACTGGACCTAATGGTCAGGGGTCCCTTTACCTTTACCTATTGAATGCCCAATATACACAAAGAAAAAGAGGAAAAGAAAAAAAGAAAAAAGAAACAAAGGAGAAACTTCCGGGGGAGGGATGATGGCCGATGGACCATCTCCATCAGCTCATCTGTCTCTGATATGGTAGTTGTGTGGTGTTTGATAATTGTTGTGTTTAGTCGTTTAGTTGTGTCTGACTCTTCATGACTCCATGGACCGGAACACGCCAGGTACTCCTGTCTTCCACTCACTGGTGGAAGAAGAGGAGTGCGGGGGGAGCCCACCGCCCCCAGCAGGGAAATCCCGGTGGGGTGCCATCGCGGCTGGGCCCCCACCCGCACTGTGTGCCACGCCTGCGCGGGTGGCGCACCACACCCCCAGGATGCGCGTCACGCCCCTGCGGGTGGTGTGCCATGCCCCCGAGCAGTGCACCAGCCCCGCCCCTGCCTGCTCTCCACCCCCCACCCCGGTGCTGGAGCATGCAGCTCCGCCACTGCTTCCACTGCCTCCCGCAGTTTGGTCAAACTCATGTTCGTAGCTTCGAGAACACTGTCCAACCATCTCGTCCTCTGTTGTCCCCTTCTCCTAGTGCCCTCAATCTTTCCCAACATCAAGGTCTTTTCCAGGGAGTCTTCTCTTCTCATGAGGTGGCCAAAGTATTGGAGCCCTCAGCTTCAGGATCTGTCCTTCCATTGAGCACTCAGGGCTGATTTCCTTCAGAATGGATAGGTTTGATCTTCGCGCAGTCCATGGGACTCTCAAGAGTCTCCTCCAGCACCAGCACTTCCTGGAGGCCCTGGTAGGTTGAGAGACTTGGAAGCTGAGGAAATTTCACCTTGCCCAAACCATACAACAACAACAACAACAACAACAACAACAACAACAACAACAACAACAACAACAAATTATTATTTGTACCCCGCCCATCTGGCCGGGCCTCCCCAGCCAAGAAAGATTTAAAATACATTAACATGTCACAGATTAAAAACTTCCCTGAACAGGGCTGCCTTCAGATGTCTTCTGAATGTCAGGTAGTTATTCATCTCTTTGACAGCTGATGGGAGGGCGTTCTACAGGGTGGGTGCCACTACCGAGAAGGCCCTCTGCCTGGTTCCCTGTAGCTTTGCTTCTCGCAGTGAGGGAAGAAGGCCCTCGGTGCTGGACCTCAGTGTCCGGGCAGAATGATGGGGGAGGAGACGCTCCTTCAGGTATACTGGGCCGAGGCTGTTTAGGCCTTTAAAGGTCAACACCAACACTTAGAATTGTTTACAGGTAGGTAGCCGTGTTGGTCTGGGTCGAAGTAAAATAAAAAAATTCCTTCAGTAGCACCTTAAAGACCAACTAAGTTTTTATTTTGGTATGAGCTTTCGTGTGCATGCACACTTCTTCAGATACAGTGAAATAGAAGTCCCCAGGCACTTATGTAGAGAAGGGGTGGGGAGGGGTGGGGATGGGGACTTAGAATTGTGCTCGGAAACGTACTGGGAGCCAATGTAACTCTTTCAGGTGTTATATGGTCTCGGTGGCTGCCCCCTGTCACCAGTCTAGCTGCCGCATACAACAGCCAATATGGACACTGGATCCTCTTTCTTAATTATTTTTGGAATAAAATAATTTACAACTTAAGTGAGTTACTTCATCTGCCAGTGAGAACTTCTATCCAGTGAACTAGCTACTTTCTACAACTTAGAAGGGAGGAGGACTGCTGTTTAAGCTGTTGAGTGCAAACAAAAGGCTTGATTTATGGTCTGAGATAAGAAAGCTTTAAACAGACAAAGGAGTTTCTGTGTTAAGTTCTAAGTGGATTATTTTTATTTATTTATTTATTTTCTTGACAAAAGTGTGCCTAAGAATATAAAAGCTACTTTGCCAGTTGAAATTTCCTCTGTGAGAATGGAATTGGTTTATCTTATATGGGCTACATTTATTGATGCTGCAGCCAGAACAAGATATCTGGGGAAGCTGTCCTGTTGCTGAAGTTTTTATGAGAGCAGTAAAGAGACAGAAGGGCTGACATTCTTATTAAGCGAAGCAGAAACAGCTGGTGAAAATAGAAATTGGCTTTAAAAGAAAGACGGTTTGTTTTTATACTCCCAATACTCAGCAAGAAAAAGGCAGCAGAGGAAATAAAAACATCTTTTGATACCTTTTGACCCTTTTGACATTTTTCAGCAGATGATGGCAGAACAAACAAAATCTCTAAAATTAGAGACAAATGAAATTAAAAACAATATGGACCATTTGGATAAAAATAGATGAAAAACCGGCAACATTTAGAAGGAACAGTTAGTAAAATAGAAGAATCCTATACCCTGTTGTCTGGAGAAATGAAGCAATTAAATGAAAACGTGTAGGCTTTGGTGTCAGGGGCTGGTCTGACTCAGATGCCAGAGATGCCCTGACTCTGAAGATGAAGGAATGCAGACACAGACAGAGCAGCCTCTGACAGAAGAAGAAGGGGAGAGTTTGCCCCCCCCTTTCTTCAACTTTCCCAGCAGCTGATTCAGAGACGGCACAGTCGGGGGAAGAGCTAGATAACTCTGAGTCAGAAGCTAGGCAACCAGGAGGGAGCGACCGCTTGGGAAACTCTTCCTTCGAGAGCGTCAGGGGCCTCCCTCCCTCCTCTTGTACTAGGAGGGTTGAAAGGGTGAAGGCTCAACAGAAGCACCGGGGTGGGAGAGTGGTGCGGTGGTGTGCTTCTTGCTGCAGAAGGGGCGGGATTCAGAGTGAAGAACTGAGATCCTGAAGGAGGGTGGCTCCATGCCTCTGTCTAAATAAAATGGACTATAAACTTGTCAGAGGCTCGTTGATTCTTATCGGAAGCTCCCAGAGAGAGGGGGAAACTCCCATGTCTGCCAACATCTGGAAAGTAGAAATGAAGCTGCAAACAGATATTTGGAGAATTTGGCATTAATGGAGTTGAGAGAAAAAAAGATCTATCTACAATTCAGAGAGATTCCAGAAGAGGATAGTAAAGATATTAGGGGTAAAGTCATTAATTCCCTGACATGCTTTTTGAAAAAGGATGTGCTTGATATGGAGGCAGAAATAGACAAAATAGACAAAATTAATACATGTTTTGCAAAACTAAGGTTCCAAGAGATGTTTTGGTCCAATTTGCTAGAAGGAAAACTAGAGACGAAGTCTTACAGTAACATTTTCAGACAAAGTTGAAAATTGATGATATAGATGTGATTGAAATGAAAGAAATTCCACTGAGGGTACTGCAAAAAAGAAAAGGCAACTATTTTTTGACAAATAAACCTTAGCAGAAAAGAATTCAATCAAGATAGGACATACAGGAGGGAGTGATTTTTATCTTTAAGCAACAAACATTTCAACTTGATTCAATACAGAAAGCAAGAGACTTTGTGGAGAAATTTAAATTTGAAATGGAATAAATACAAATGGATGAGACTAAAGAAACAGAAATGGGAGCTGTAGGTATGACAAAATAACCTTCTCAGCTATGGATTACAAGTACAGTCGTACCTCGGTTTACGACCCGCTCGGGTTGCGAACACTTCGGGTTACGAACTCCACACCCCCAGAAGTGTTTTCGGCGCGCGTGCGTCCCGCGCATGCGCAGAAGCGGCGCGCACGCGCAAAGCGTGAAATTCACGAAAATCGCGTTTTGCGCATGCGCAGAAGCGGCGCTCGGTTTGCGACCTTTTCGGGTTACGAACCGCGATCCGGAACGGATCGTTTTCGTAACCCGAGGTACTACTGTACTTAACATGGAATATAAATGGAGTAAATGCTCCTCAAAAGAGAAAAAATATATTTCTTGAAAAAAAATTGGATCTAATTTGTTTACAAGAAACACATATTAGTGAAAAGGATATAAAATATTTGACAAAAAAATTTTTGGTGAGGAATTGATCTCTGCAGGATTGAAAAAAAAATGGAGTTCTTTTGCTCAAAACTGATAATCTCTGATGAACAATGTAGATATGTTGGGGTGGAAGTTAATATCCAAGGCTGTAAATTTTTTTTATAAAGGACTTGTGGGCTTGTGGTTGATGAACTTTTCATCTGAAAACTGGTGCCTCATGGGAGACTGGGATGGAGTGGTCTTTCCAATGCAGGACAGAACTTCAAAGAAAAATATTAAAACTCCCCAGGATAAAGTACCTAAGGTTTTCTTTGAAATGATGGATAATTTGGAACTTGTTGTCATCTGGAAATATAAATATTTCTCTGAAAGACACAGATGCTTCTCAAGAAAAATATGATTTGGTTGACTAAGACATTGGCAACTCCATAGACATATTACCAAAGACTTTCTTAGATCACAATTCAGTAATTATGACTTTTAAAAAGAACCTCCTGCATCAAAAACTTTTCACGTCATATGTCTGACATAATGGTATTGGGAATAATTATTCCATTGGTGGTAGCCTACTCAATCACGTGCTTTGGTGTTGAGCAGGACTGATCCTGATCTCTCTCCCAGCTTCTACATATGTAAAGGTAAAGGGACCCCTGACCATTAGGTCCAGTCGTGACCGACTCTGGGGTTGCGACGCTCATCTCACATTATTGGCCAAGGGAGCCAGCGTACAGCTTCCAGGTCATGTGGCCAGCATGACTAAGCCACTTCTGGCGAACCAGAGCAGCACATGGAAACGCCGTTTACCTTCGTGCTGGAGTGGTCCCTATTTATCTACTTGCACTTTGACGTGCTTTCAAGTTGCTAGGTTGGCAGTAAAGAATGTGTTTTCATGCGGAAAGTGGTAAGACAATGGGGGAAAAGTTGTCAGACCTGGAAAGCTCAGACCTGTGGCTAGAAATTGAGCAAAAGTGTGGATGAGCCCTCAGTTCAGAAGCAAAGCTTCATGCAGAACCAAAACAGCTGGGCGTGGTGGGTTTCCTTCCATATACAGCTGCTTGTATGTGCAGTGGGAATGAACTTGTGCACAAAACAAGGTTCTTTTCTGTCCTTAGGATATTTGGATCATGCAAAGTCGTCTTGTTAAAGGAGAAAGGAGAAGTCTGTAGAATGTTATCTGGATGCCCAGGCTTAGTTCATGAACCCAGCGTATCATTTTCTAACTGGGAGAAACCATGATCCTTTGGTTGGATGTGTTCGGAATTTTTCTTGCACTGAATATTTTCAATGACTATGCAGTAAAACAGTTCTGAGGTATAGTATGTTTATATTTGATAATGATGCTTAGGTGAGAATTCTACTGTTCTGAGTAAACAATATTGTTAAATTCAAGAATAGTTTTAACTATTTTAATTGATGCACTTCATGATCTACCGTACTTTATCCAGTATTGAATGGTAGACAGCTGTGTGATTCAACAAGGCACTGAAACAGCTGCCTTTATGCAGTGATTTAGAATGTTCAAGCCATATCCTGTATTATTAGTAGCGTAGCATTATTCTCTCCAAACTAGGTGAATAAATGAACAAAACGGCAAATGCAGTTCCATGTAAGTTAAAGGAATATACTTTGGGGCAAAAATAACTAAATAAGAACTTCATGTATGCTGGTAGACTTCTCCCTGGCAGTGACTAATCAGGAAACGGCTCTCCATTTCCAAATGCCCCATCTCGAATGGCTGTGGCAGAGTTGGAAGCCATGTAGAAAATGGGGCCCCCAATGACCAGAAGGCTGTCTTGTGTGTTCTCCTCTCACATTCTCCTCTGAGCAGAGCTAGGCTCAGCCTCCAACAGTTTATTGGGGCTACATTCATTCAACAGTGAAATGGACCCCCTTGGAAGGTAGCGGACTCTCCTTCCTTGGAGGTTTTTAAGAGGTTGGATGGCCATCTGTCATGTATGATCTAGTTGAGATGCCTGCCTTGCAGGGGGCTGGACTAGATGACCCTTGAGGTACCTTCCAACTCTATGATTCTATGATTCTGTGCTTTGTTACTCAGCCTTATAAAATTCTTTTTAAAAAGTTTTTATTGAACAAATTTAACAAAATACATTATTGATCATTGTAACCAATTACATTTCCCCCCTTTTTTATACCTTCCCACCCTCCCGAGACTTCCCTCAGCTCCCCCCTCTGGTTTGTTTGCACTTGATATTCTCTGCATGTTATGTCAGCCTTATAAAACTCGACCTAAAAGCGTTGTACTTGACTGTCAAAACCCTATTGCAGTCAGCTTTGTAAGCTTTTGTAAGAAATGACTGGTGGATGTAATCTCATTTGGAAACTGCAGTGAAACTAAACAGAAGATCAACTTACATAGACGATTAAGAAAGAGACATGACTAAACAAGAATGTAATTGCTATCATGCAAAAAGAGAAAACCAGCCTTATGAACTGTGTCATTTGAAACTGTATGTAAAAATATATATTATTGAAGAACACGCAATTAAATATCTGTTCCAAAGAGTGTCCTGCTCCCAGACCCTCTAGGTGGCGCCCTTGAGCAACATCAAAATATAAAAGTCCATAACCAGGGACGTGGCGCGTGTGTTTTGGTAGCGGGCAGCCGCGATGGCACCCCTGGGATCGCACTGCCCTTATCTTCCTACGCTACTGTCCATAACAACAGAGTACGGTACCATCTACCATTTTCATTGAAATTAAGAGGATGTAATATTTTTGAGGAATTGCTACCCTCCAGTTCCAATCCCCACTAGAAATCCATTCTCGACCAGCCCCTGGATGCTCAGGCTGCTCTTCAGACCTCTCCGCCATGAGGAACCTGGGCAATACAAAGTGCCTCCAGCAGAATGTCCTGGCAGGCAGGCTCAACCCACCATAAGGAGAGAAGCCAGCATACCTAGCTGGGGGCAAGGCTTGCTTGTGTCTCCGTGCCCTGGCCACATCCATAGTGTAAACATTAATCCTTTGGGTGCTCAGACTGATGTCTGAACCTTTGTGGTTTCTTATGGCAGAAAAACGTGTTAAAAATTTGTTTGGAACAGTTTCCTTCCATGTCTCCAATATATCTCTGTCATGTTTTAGTGGCAAAGTTAAGAGAACAATTTTATCTTGAGCATGCCAATTTTAGTTAGCCAGCATAGTTAGCCAGTGATTCAGCTTTCCTAAAACTCCCAGCTGCTCCCAAATAATAAATTTGGATTATTACTCTGTGCTATGAGATCTAAATTATTATGGAGCTGAATCCCAAGTTATTGAGTTGGTTTACAGTGCAATTCTATACACGTTCACTCAGAAGTAAGCTTCACTGGATTCAGTAGGGCTCCTTTTAAGGTAAGATGGTATAAAATTACAGCCTAAATATTATTTGGGGCAGAGTATTCTTTAAAAATACTATTTACCACAGGTTTTTCTATATTAACACCCATCCATTCAAAATGGTTTTGTCTTGTCTTGTAACCGGAAATTAAGCTGAATTGAGAGAGAAAATTTGAAACAGTATTGAAAATGATTTTTTTCAGGTGGGTTAATGCAAGTGTCACATTATCAACAGACAGACAGATCTTCATATCCTGTTTTACCAATAGAACCTCAGTAACTTCCTTATTTGTTCCAATTTAAATTACTATGAGTTCAAAGTCTAGAGCAAATAATGAGGCCATCAAGACCCGCCCCCCCCCGTTTAATTGCACAACCAAGTAAATAAACACCATAAGATCTACGGATGAAGGGTGGTATACTACTGTTAATGCTAATGCTAATGCTAATAAGTCCTAACTGAATGGTCTGTTGGTTGATGCTTCATTTCCTCTTGCCATGTGGCTGAGGAGCTCCTCCATGTGAAGGAATAATTAACACATATATGAACTTTGGCTAAGATCATGAGAAAAATAACATCCTTAGGTTGCAAAAAGCATTCTTCCATTGTGTCCTACCACTCACTCTATAAAATTATCCCTTCAAAATCCTTCACCAGCTTCCCCTGAAGACGGTTGTAAAGGTAAAGGTAAAGGGACCCCTGACCATTAGGTCCAGTCGTGACCGACTCTGGGGTTGCGCGCTCATCTCGCATTATTGGCCGAGGGAGCCGGCGTATGGCTTCCAGGTCATGTGGCCAGCATGACAAAGCTGCTTCTGGCAAACCAGAGCAGCACATGGAAACGCCGTTTACCTTCCCGCTGGAGCGGTTCCTATTTATCTACTTGCATTTTGACGTGCTTTCGAACTGCTAGGTTGGCAGGAGCTGGGACCAAGCAACGGGAGCTCACCCCGTCACAGGGATTCGAACTGCCGACCTTCTGATCAGCAAGCCCTAGGCTCAGTGGTTTAACCACAGCGCCACCTGGGAAGACGGTTGTAGCTCGTGCTAAATCCTTGGATGCAAGGTCACTTGTGTTCTCCCAATTCTTCATAGTGTAAGTGTAGAATAATTTGGAAGCTGACACACATTACGGCATAAACTCTGTAAACTCTGGTTTGGGAATCACCTGGGGATAGGTGCACTTTAAGAGGACACAACCGACCACAACAAAAATAACAGAAAAATACTGAAGGGGCAGAAGAGCCCTTGAAATCTCCATCACAGGGTGAGAAAGCAATGCTGTTTAGCATTTTAAATTAAAGCTTAAAATGAAGAGTTGCTATCCTCTTCAAGCGGGACAAGCAGCTGCAATGAAAACCTTGGTTCGCCCTCATGCTTGAATACAATGTGTTGTTGCAACACAGCAGCTAAGACAACTTCAGCTTTAATCAGAAGCCTCTCAAATGCTCTTCCACTTCGTGGCCATATAGTATGAAGACATGATGAATAGCTTCCTTATTGGTTCCAAGGAAAGCAAAACCACCCTGGTCCACCCCAGTCAACATAGTTCCAAGAGCCACTCAAGTAGAGAAGGAATAAGGTTAATGACTAGATGACCCTCTGGGTCCCTTCCAACTCGACAATGCTATGAAGGTGTGTCAATTTTTGTTCAGTGTGGGAAAAATATCCTTAGACACTTACACATTCAGTAGTTTTATGGTATCCTGTGTGGTACATGAAGGAACATCATGTGCTGTTTGTGGCAGAAGCATCAGAAGTGGCAAAGACATCTTCAGGGCATAAACCCCCATTCATCCGATTCACAGGCTACTCTGCCAGGGGAACAAACTCAGTATTTACTTTCAAGCACTCCTGTACATTCCATAACTTGAGTGCTGCCAAAGCAGCATTTCAGGACTGAAGTGGTAGTTTTGAACATGAATGTTTACACCTCAGTTCTGCAGCATTCAGATACAGCTTCTCTTTTAGACTGCCCTCTTAACCCAGTCCTTCTCCAATCTCTTTCCACTAGCTTTTGGTTATTTTCTGTTAAAACAGTAAACTTGAATGAATGACACTGAATCTTCACTGGAATTACTTAATGGATAAAAGCCTCATCAAATCCAGCATTCTTTTTTGTTATGTGTCCCAGTTATTGAATGCTCCCCCAGGAAGGAAGGGACCTGCCTGGAACACTCTTGGATGTATTTTTGGCACCAGGTGAAGATATTTTTTATTTTCTTAGATCTCCCGCCCCCCCCCCTTTGGATTCTCTGCTACTTGATCATTGATTGTTTAGTTTATTTCATTGCTTAATGTTGCTCATTCCACAGCTTGCTTGGAGGGAATATCTATCTGTCTGTCATCTATCAATCAATCAATCATCTATCTATCTATCTATCTATCTATCCATCTATCTATCTATCTATCTATCAATAATCTGTCTGTCTGTCTGTCTGTCATCTTTTTAGTTACAGGTAGGTAGCCATGTTGGTCTGGCGTAGTCAAAACAAAATAGAAAAAAATAATTTTTTTTCTTCCAGTAGCACCTTAGAGACCAACTAAGTTTGTCATTGGTATGAGCTTTCGTGTGCATGCACACTTCTTCAGATACAGACTTCTGTTTAAGTGTATCTGAAGAAGTGTGCATGCACACGAAAGCTCATACCAAGAACAAACTTAGTTGGTCTCTAAGATGCTACCGGTACTGGAATAATTTTAATTTTTTTAAATTTTGTTTTGTCATCTTTTAAAAAGAGAAGTTATTTTACTCTCACCACCACAGATGTGCTTTGAACACATATTTGCTGCTTTGTTTTCAGGGCACCTAAAATGGAGCTTAGGTCTTCACCCTCAAGTTGTCTGAGAGCAAAGTGCCCACCTGGACACAAGTTTCTCTAGCCCAAGTGAAACATCATCAACCTCACTTGTTCCTGTTAAGAAAGATACTTAACTCTTAGTTCAACATTCATTTTTGACATAAAAAATGATAGCTATAAATACCAGTAAGTCAGCTGTTGAGGAGGCTTTAATAAGAAACATTCACTGAATGGCATTGGTAGAGTGCACTAACATCACAATGTGATTTTTTGTTGTTTAGTCGTGTCTGACTCTTCGTGACCCCATGGACCAGAGCACGCCAGGCACTCCTGTCTCAGGGCCAGCTCTAAGGCAAGGTGGCGCAGGGCGCCAGGGTGCCGGGCTGTCAGGGGGGCGCCGTGCAGCTGCGCCCACTGTGGTGAGAAACGGGGCGGGCGGGGGGCGCCGCCGGAGCGACCATCGCACCACGGCGCCCGGGCGCTTGATATGCTTAAGACGGCCCTGTCCTGTCTTCCACTGCCTCCCGCAGTTTGGTCAGACTCATGTTGGTGGCTTTGAGAACACTGTCCAACCATCTCGTCCTCTGTCGTCCCCCTTCTCCTTGTGCCCCTCAATCTTTCCCAACATCAGGGCCTTTTCCAGGGTGTCTTCTCTTCTCATGAGGTGGCCAAAGTATTGGAGCCTCAGCTTCAGCACCTGTCCTTCCAGTGAGCACTTGGGGCTGATTTCCTTCAGAATGGATAGGTTTGATCTTCTTGCAGTCCATGGGACTCTCAAGAGTCTCCTCCAGCACCATCTACATTACTCCATCAAAAAAGGAATCAGGTCTTCATAAAGAATCATTAGCAAAGCATCATCAGCATCGTCCATATGGGACAGACATTTACTCCCAGTCTCTGCTGTTTGCCTCCTCCAAGAAAGTGCATCTTGATTGTACTAAATTGCAGTAAGGCTCTACCCCTTCCACCTTCTGCCTGAAAATAGTGAGCTCACGAAACTCAGTAACTTACTTTCCCATTCACCAGGTGTGTTCTTTTCAGCAACTGTGCCTGGTACCTACCTTTTGCCTTAGGCACAAGTTCAAAGATGTGATGGGGTGGGGGAGAGGGAAAGAAGTTACCTTCATGCCCTGCCCTGGCTGGTCACTACTGGAAACAGTTGGAAGCAGAGTACTGGATTCGGTGGTCCTTTGGTCTGATGCACAAGGTTCTTCACATAGTGAATTCAGTTGCTACTGAAAACTAGATGCAATCAGACACATATATTAGTTCTGCCACCACCCTAAAGTTGCAGCTGCTGCTACTGCCCTTGCCACCCAGGTGCCCTTCAGCATTCAGACTGTTTCTTGCTTAAATCTGTACTTCCCTGTCACCATTTTTGCAAATAATATGTCTCGTTTCCATGAATCTCCCCACTTTGCCTGGCTGTTCACAACTCATTCCCCGCTGGGCACAATGAGTGTGTGTCACAGAGCCAACATGTTTGCTACACAATAGTTCCTATGCTGAGTTTTCCATGCTCCCTTGAACCTGTCTATACAGCCAAGTCAAGTGCCATCCAAGGTTCCTCCTCTCTCCCTCCCACCCTAAGGGAAGAGCATCACTTTCTGCTTCATTTCCTAGAAAGAGAACAGGACTCTTTTTACTCTTTTTTCTGTGTGCAAAAGTCGCTGGGACATTCATTACTGTGCCGGCTGGAACATGGCAAAGATGAACTGGAAGCAAGTGCTTTTTCGTTCCTGCCTCGTGGCTTTAGTGCTTCTGATTGGTATGTATGATTTGCAATAATAACTACAAGGAAAGGTTGAATTTCAGCAAGGAATAATAGGGCAACAAATGGGAGCATTTGTCAGTTAATGGGATGAGAGAGGCTGCAGTTTCCCCACCAAATCACCAAATGCTAAAAGATACTCAGTTTCCAGCTACTACACCAGCAATGCTGCTTTTAAGCTGTGTCTAGGATATAGACTGGACCTTAGTGCATTGGCATGTTAAGAAGAACAATTACCTTTGCCAGGTTATAATATAAGGCTGGCACGGCTTTAGCAGGTAACAGTTTTAAAAAATTATCTGTGATTTTCACCAAGATTCTGTACTTACTCTCACTAAATCCAAAACTGGCTTTATACTTCACCTTCTCTAGTTATTGAAGAAGGTGATGCTGTGGCTGTGGAGTCCAAGAAAGCAGCAGCTGGAGAACTCAGCAAGGAAAGTAAGTGGGGAGATTCAATATTATTCATTAACTGGCTTTGGAAAGGGATAAGATAAGATAAACTAGACACATACTTACTTTAAACATTTTTGAAAATAAATAACCCAATAGCCCATTTCTCACCAGTGGTCAGACTCCCCCCTTTTTTCCCTACTTCCAGGTGTTAAAAAAAGAGTCTTCGTGAAGGAATCAGATGCATCTAACTTTTTCAAGAAAAGAGGCAAAAGATCTACCAAATCGAGAGACGAGCTCAATGGTGAGACTGTTTGGAAGTTGTTTACGGAAAACTGTGATTAATTTAATGCTCCTTTAATCTCGTGTTTTTTGGGCACATTCCTAAATTGTCTGCCACGCTGTGAAAGATTTATTAACTGATCAGAGAAGATTAGAACAGGCTCCTTACTCTTCTGATTTTCATATCGAAACACATGTATGCAGTGGTCACCACTATCCATTTATCCAATTGAATACGACTACTCTAGAGTAATAGGCAGTGGGATGTCAAAGACTGGCACAAGGGTGCGGAGGAGTGATAGCAGGAGGCAGCAAGAAGGAAAAACAAGAAAGTTTGCTTGTGTAAGTCAGCATTGGAAAAACTCTTCGTAGCTGGGGGTTTTCATTTAATTTCTTAATATGCATATTTATTGGCTGCATTTCTAAATTAGCTAAGTTGTTGCTTTGGAAACTGAAATGTATTTGAAAGTATGAGATGTTTCTTAATTAGTTTAAACCACATGGTGGTCCAGGGAGTGATTAGGAGGACAGAGTGGGAGGTGCAGGGCATCACGGTGAACGAAAGATACCTGCGTGCAATGCAGAGACCTGCTCTGTCTCCTTTTGCAGTTTAGGGAAGAAGCTGAACAGGCAGCAGGTCTGAAGCACAGGCTTGGCCACATTCAGATGTTATTTAGCTGTTAATCCTCTTTGCCCTCATTGGAATTAGACCAGACCAGATTTTGTATTTGTATATGGGGAGCAACTTTGGCCTTTTTGTGTTTGTCCCTGCCTTTTAATCTGTTGCCTTCTAATCTAATACGCCAGTTGAGTACCGACAGGCTGTGCGCAGATAGCTTTGCGTGCCCCTTGCATTCTTAAGAAAAATCCTGACCCAAGTCGTATGCAAAAGCATGCAGCCAGGCAATTGAAAATTTGCTTGTGCACTTTCCTGGTTCTGTAAAAATGTGCAGAACCAATATGTATATAACTAGACTGCATCATTCAGGAGTGTGCAGTTACACGCACATTCAGAAGTAATGGGTGTGGAAAGGGGAGTGACAGGAAATGATGATTGATCTACCCACTTAGGAATACAGAACAAACCATCTGCAAACATGAGTAGAGTGGTTTGGAGCCCAGTTCACCCCAATTTACTAGATTATCTCTGTTTTGGTTTTCCCAAAACCAAATCCTTTCTGATTTTACAGAGGGGGAAAAGCACTGAGAAGACATCTGAAGGCAGCCCTGTTTAGGGAAGCTTTTAATGTTTAACAGACCAGTGTATTTTAATATTTTGTTGGAAGCCGCCCGGAGTGGCTGGGGAAACCCAGCCAGATGGGCGGGGTATAAATAAAAATTATTATTATTATTATTATTATTATTATTATTATTATTATTATTATTGGATTGGTGCTGTTTGATAGTCATGTGGACTATGCAAATTAAATGGAAACACAGCTGCAAGCACACAGGAAACTCTGGGGTGGACAGGCCCTGCAAGACCAGTTTCACCCCTCCTTGGTAGAACTGAAAACAGCATTCAGTTCTGGGCTGCATCAATAGGAGTATAGCGTCTAGATCAAGGGAAGTAATAGTACCACTGTATTCTGCTCTGGTCAGACCTCACCTGGAGTACTGTGTCCAGTTCTAGTCACCACAGTTCAAGAAGGATACTGAAAAGCTGGAACGTGTCCAGAAGAGGGCAACCAAAATGGTCAAAGGCCTGGAAACAATGCCTTATGAGGAACGGCTTAGGGAGCTGGGTATGTTTAGCCTGGAGAAGAGAAGGTTAAGGGGTAATCATAGAATCATAGAATCATAGAGTTGGAAGAGACCACAAGGGCCATCCAGTCCAACCCCCTGCCAAGCAGGAAACACCATCAAAGCATTCCTGACAGATGGCTGTCAAGCCTCTGCTTAAAGACCTCCAAAGAAGGAGACTCCACCACACTCCTTGGCAGCAAATTCCACTGTCGAACAGCTCTTACTGTCAGGAAGTTCTTCCTAATGTTTAGGTGGAATTTTCTTTCTTGTAGTTTGAATCCGTTGCTCCGTGTCCGCTTCTCTGGAGCAGCAGAAAACAACCTTTCTCCCTCCTCTATATGACATCCTTTTATATATTTGAACATGGCTATCATATCATGGAGAAGAGAAGGTTAAGGAGGGAGGGAGAAAGGTTGTTTTCTTCCAATTCTATGATTCTATGCTTCATAGAAATGCACACCTGACTTAATTTAAAGTAATTATTGAAAAAGTATGGACTAAGATAAATTTTTTTATCTGTAGTGTACACTGGAAGCGGTATTGTCAGTTAGCGATTGGCTTTGCCTTCTAGCAACCAGGGCTGGCTCAAACTGTTTTGTCACCTCTGGGCAGGCAGCATTTTGCATCCCTGCCTCCTGCATTTTTTGTCACTAGCTTAATAACACAAAGTGCATTGTGTGCAGGCAGCACTTTCCCGGGGCTAGCATGCAAAAACATGCCTAGAGTGCTTGTGGGCAAGCAACCAGACTTGCCCACAAGGGATATAACGGTAGCTGGCACACAGTCTCAGACACATGCAGGCAGCATGGCACCTCCTGCATTTCATTTTCTCACCACTCCCAGGAAATTTAACAGCTGGAAGTGACCACCAAACATGACCCCTCTCAACATAAAACTTGACTGAGACAATAATAAAGACAATACTATCTCTTTCCTTGTGCATCACGTTGATGGAGCACTTAAAATACAGGAAATGAAAGCCAAACATGGTTGATCCAATGTGTGTCGTGTCTTTCCAAAGCCAGAATTCCTTTATTGGCATCTCTCCGCCACTGCTTGCTACCCTCAACTCAACAAAAATATATTTTAATACGGTACCCATAATACTTAAACTGAACAACAAAAAATACACAGGGTCCTTGCTTCTTGGCACCCATCAAAAGATAATGGAGTGTGCCTCCAGGGCTGAAACCAAACTGCTGGATTTGCAACACCCAAGTGACCTTTCTGGGGCACAAGCCTGGAGGTATGGAGGTCCTGGGCTGCCCAGATGACAAAACCCCCCTTTCAGCCTCTCTGATGGGGTCCAAAGGAAAGCAGAGCAAGTCTTTTGGCACTAGCTGGGCTGCAGGAGTTGCTGGAAGGAGGCACACAAGGCGCCATCCAACCGTTTTACACAGGATCCCTGAAACAGTGTTAGTTCTCCTTTTGAATACTTTTGACTTTACAGTGTGATGCTCCTTGATTAAGGGGCAGCTGAGTGATGCAGCTGGGTGCAGTGCCTTGGACAGGTCAGAAATCCTCATCCTCATCTATCTTCCTACAAGATAGTGCAGACTAGCAAGAGAGGAAAGTTTCCATTCCCTCTTCTGAGAACCTCACTCAGAGCAGAGGTGAGTCTCTCCATTGGGCAGTTAATGCAATCTACAGAATCCAGTGGTAAAGCTTTTTCTGGACTGTACTACTGCAGAATACAGGTCTGGGGCTGTGTTTATTACACCCCTCCCAATCCTTTTTACTTAAAAACACAACAGCCCCTAGCATTATCAGGGACTCGGGGAAAAGGTTAGGCTGAACTTTTCTCCCTGAAATGCTACTTTTCTACACATGGAGTGTTTTCTGTGGGGCAGCATGCATCAAAATAAACAAAGACCTTAGAATATAGAACAGCAGTGAACTTTTATGTTGTTAATTGCACTTTCTGTTAATGATCAGCTGGGAAGATGCAGGGCATGCGTAGATTTCTTCAAGTGCAGGTATTCCAAACTCACAGAAACACCATCAGAGGCACCAAAAGGCCATCCAGTTCTAATTCCCTGACTCAGAGTGGAACCATTCACACCCCAAACTCACTCAGGTTACCCCCCCCCCCCAGCCTAGAATAAATTATGTTGATATCAGAGCAAGAACCTCATGAGGATGAAAGTGAATAATGCAATCTAGCTGCTTGCTGCAAGCAAAATAAGGTAACTAATTTTGAGGGTATAAAACATCACCAGTTTGGATTCTTTTTGCCTATTTAGTCTAAAAAACACGTTAATTCTTGCTACTTCAAGGGGTGGGCTAGGGCTTTTGCACTCCTTTTTAGCTGCTGGATTAACTCTTAAATAGTTGGGGTTAATCCAATAATTGGATAGCATTAGTAAATGTTATTTTTCCGTTTTAAAATAGAAAAGCATTTTGAGACTTGCAGGTGGCATGTGAGCTGGAGGCTTTCCATTCTTGCTCTATGGTTAATCACTCAAAGGGTTACAGTCAAGGGAGATTTAGAGGGTATTTATATTGCAGTGACTCTGTGCAACAAGAGCCAAGCATCCCTCAGTCCTTTTTCAGGCCTGCTGGCTAATACTCTGCTCATCTTTCAATACAGCCGAGACCCGCCAGATGCTGGCTGCTGACGAACAAAGGAGGGAATACTATGAGGAGCAGAGGAATGAGTTTGAGAACTTTGTTGAGGAAGAGCGTGATGGTAAGACCAGAGGGTTTAGCAACAGCAGCAAAAGGGGTGTCATGTGTTTTCCATGCTTTGGGTGCACACTTGACCACTGCAAGCGCCACACTCCACAGCGTAGAGAAATGCATGTGCTGGTATCCTCACAATCTGCGGGGGACGATGGAGAAACAGCCAGGTTTGGGGAAGTGCCACTGTACCCTTTGAAGCAGAGGTGGTGAACCCCTGGCCAAGTCTGGATGGCTGCAGTTTAGCCACCTGTGCCCTAAATAAAAACCTCATGGAGTCTTCCTTAGCTTGTGAATTCTGGCTTGCAGTGACGACAGAAGGGTTCTTGTGAAATACAAGCAATGCTAAGAAAGAAAACATTCTTTGCTTTCAGGATACTGTTGCAAAAGTCTCCATTTCATGAGATCTTATCTATAGTTTTGAAGAGAATTGTTCTTAACATGTGAGTTACTTAATACCGCTAGGACACACACAACAAGCTCCTTCTTGTCTCAGGTTGCCAATTGTTCTGATTTTGTGAGCGTCGTTCAGCGGAGGACAATCATGTATTGAATATTTTTTTTTAATAAAAACAAACAAACCCTGAAAGCATATTCAGAGGGAGGCAGAAACAGTTTGGGAAACGCACTAAATATGGGAATTAACTTTCTAAACTATGGCACACTTTGCTGCTTAAGAGCCGTTGGGTCCCCGGATCCTGTGCATAGGCTGGTAGCCACTTTGTCAGCTAAGCAGGTGTGGAAGCTCTGATTCAATTCCCTTTCAAAGCAAGTACTGTATTTGGATGGAATTTCGAATGTAGCCTTTTTTCAGGCCCCATAACAAAACGCTTTGCATTTCCTGCCAGCCTCCTGCCCTAGCATGGCACAAGCCCTCCAACATTCCCCTGATGAAAATAAGGACATTCTATTCTACATCAGTACAACTGCTAGTTAGTTGTATTTATTGATTTGGGGTTTCCATTCCCCCCTCAGGCTTCCCTATAAATGCACTTCATAAGTTCAGATTTCTGTGCTTAAAATACTGCAGTCTTGTGTGTTTCCTCTAATAACTTTTGTACTTGACCAGGAGAAAATGCTTAAGCAATGATTCTGATGTAGAATAGAATGTCCCTATTTTCATCTGAGAAATGTTGGAGGATATGATAAAAATCATGCTATCAATTCCATCTTGGTCAGTGCTCAGCGCTGACAGAATGCCTCACCATTACTTTTAAATGCATAGGAAACCTAGTAGGAAAGCAAAAAAGACCAAACCTGAGGTACCCAACAAGCCAGAGATGCCTGTGTAGCAAATCCTGGCGAAATCCTGGTGAAATCCCCAACGCACCATCTAGTTCCACCTTTGGAGATCGGTTTGAGGATGTGGACAGAACACAGCTTAACCACAGTCCCTCTTGACAGATCCCCACTTCTTTGAAGGAGGCAAGCCCTCTCTGAGCCCAGGGGGTATTAGATAACTCTCTCTCAATTGTGGAACTTCCCTTTTTTTTGGTGTGTGTGTGGGGGGGAGTAAATTGCTTGAGAGGGTGGTGGGTGGACAATTGCCCCTTGGATGAAGCCGAGTAGCCAGATACATTTAAGCTTCTCATTAAAATGGCAGAATTAAATTCATCCGACTAACTCTTTTTAACACAAGTCCAACATATGTATACCCAAGGGTGATTTTGGGCTGGCTTCCTTTAAATGACCCGGTCCCATTATCTGCTTTGGAAACTTCCCTCTGTTTCAAAAGTAATACATTGTGCAGCATGTTGAGAAACTCAGTCCAAAACCTTCTTCATTGCAAAGAACTAAGCAGGTCTGTGTGGTTTTTTGGATTCTGATTTTTTAATGTAATAACAGTTATTCAAGAAATACAAGTTACATCATGGATTCTGGCATAACACAGAGGGGCTTCAGAAACCCTGAAGAGCAAAAAAATCAGTCTGAATTGTTGCCTTGTGCTTTGCTTGCTCCTCAGGCACAAATGAAAGTACTTCTTCCTATACATATTTTTCCTACCTAGTAAATCATGTTGCTTTTAACCATTCCACCACATCATTTCCTACCATATCCGCATTCAGCAGGGAACGCAAATATGGAAGTTTTCCGTCAAATTTTGTTCTCTGGAATTCCTAGTGGAGCCCGAACTGGAACGCTGCTCTTTGCATCAAGTGTGTCTGCCTGGTGTGTCACTAAATCCAGATATTTTTCCAGAGGTGCCCTTTCCCTGTAATGGTGGATACTCTT
The DNA here is from genome assembly GCF_963506605.1 of Zootoca vivipara. Lineage (NCBI taxonomy): Eukaryota > Metazoa > Chordata > Lepidosauria > Squamata > Lacertidae > Zootoca > Zootoca vivipara. The sequence continues at coordinate 1,795,587 of NC_083285.1, forward strand.
GACATATGCTGATACTGCCGGATTTCTAGATATTCTGAAGCTGGGAAAGGGGAGATTCATTTTACTCTCAGTTTTTACTTCTTAAACAGCCCAATCCTATGCTTGTCGCCTCAGATGTAAGCTCCACTTAGTTCAACGGGGCAGGAATTGTATATGCAAACCTTAGAACATGAAGGCATGTACAAATTGTAATGTCTGCTGTTCTTATTGAAAAGGATAGTTTGAACTTGGTATAGAATAGTTAAAGATTAATAATGTAAAATCTCAAAATTGGAAGACCAGGAAATCATAAATAATCAAGAACCTCATTGGTTTGAAGACCTACAAAAAATGTATGTTAAAAAGCTTCAAGATTTCATTTAGAAAAAAACAAAACAAAATGCACCACTGGTATTATTCTTTTTTCTAATTAATATATTTCTATTAGAACTTTCAGTAAATGTAGTAAGTGAAGCATTTGCGATAAAATGTGTGCACATTTAGAGAGTAACCTATTTTGGGAATAACTTTGTACAGTATTAATTTGAAGGTAAGTTTGCTACATATTACAGAAAGCCAATATAAAACACTTCACAGGTTGTTTAAAATCACAAGTGGTTGTAATCAAACATTGTACAAAGGAGTAAGGAGTAAGAAATAACTTTTGATATTTTATTGTGACCTTACCCATATAGAAATATTGAAAATGTTAGATATTTAATTTACAGACTCACAAATATTTATAGATTCAGAACCTGTGATACTTTAATTGACCTACAAAATATCTTCGTTAGAACCTATCAGGAGTTATTTTCTTACATGATGAGTACTGCAAGGATGCTAAATATTGGAGATCAGAAATTCCATTTTAGTTAGAATAAAGATTAGGTCTATCCCTATTGGAAAAACAAACTATATCTTTGTAAACCCTGTATGGGGATTTACTATAAAAAGGTGCTAGATAAAACCCAGTATAAAAAAAATTCCTTCCAGTAGCACTGAAACAGAAGTCACCAGTGTATCAGTGTTTCTGAAGAAGGGTGCATGCACACGAAAGCTCATACCAATAACAAACTTAGTTGGTCTCTAAGGTGCCCATTGCTCGGTCCCAGCTCCTGCCAACCTAGCAGTTTGAAAGCACCTCAAAGTGCAAGTAGATAAATAGGGGAAGGTAAATGGCGTTTCCGTGCGCTGCTCTGGTTTGCCAGAAGCAGTTTTGTCATGCTGGCCACATGACCTGGAAGCTGTACACCAGCTCCCTCGGCCAATAATGTGAGATGAGCGCCGCAACCCGAGTCGGTCACGATTGGACCTAATGGTCAGGGGTCCCTCTACCTTTAAGGTGCTACTGGAAGGAATTTATTTTGTTTCGACTACGGCAGACCAACATGGCTACCTACCTGTAGAAAAAATCCAGACAATGTTGGCTAAGAGAAGAGGTGTCTTTGGCATGGGAGACTGCAGGCTTTGTGACCTCCATTCTGCAGGAAATTTTCATGGATCCCCAATCGTTCCATCCCAGAGCTGAGATCACACTCCCCCCGACTCCTGATTTCCCCCCTCTACACCCCCCCTTGAATTGTCCTTATGAATATACAAAAGGAGTCTCCCCCTGAGGTGAAGAAGCAACAAGCAAGCCAAACCAAACCTGAACGTGGGTCATGTTCACCACTAATGATTTAATTTTACTTCTCTTCCCTCTACAGAGCAGGACGAGAGAAGCCGAGAGCAGATTGAGCAATGGCGCCAGTACCATTATGACGGTCTCTACCCACCGTACCTATATAACCGGCACATCGTCTAGAGCGCAGAGGAAGAGAGGAAAACACAAAACCATGAAAATGGGAAATCCCTGCTGAGCGTGCGATTGGCAGGACGGTCAGAAAGGCAATGTAGATGAAGTCATGGAAACATGACTGATCCCCTCTCCATGGAACCTGTTTCACCAGGGCTTCCGCTAGTATCGAGTTGTCTCATAGGTGCTGCTTTGCTTTGTTTCATGAAGCGCTGGTACGCCGCCACCTCCAGTCCTTGGAGCAAAGGCCAAATCACTGCAGGCAAAACGGGATCTTTCAGACCTGTGCATATCTGAAGAAGGGAGCAAAGGGAAGCGAAACCCCTGCTTAGTCCAGCACCCTGGCAGGAAGACTAACCACCTCCTCAGCCATCAATCTGATGTGTGGGGAGGTGGCAATAACCCTCCCTCCCCTGCTGATCTGCATGGATCAACTGCTTGGGTGCTTTGTGCTGGTTTGGGTGTGTGTCCTGCAAGTGTGTGCTAAGAATGCGGAGTGGGCACTGTTGCTTGCAGCCCTGGGCTGGTCCTTGGACCAAAAAAGGTTGACCAAACTTTATATTAGAGCAAATGCATAAGCAGTATTCTAAAATAATCACTGTATTTTGATAGGGACATTGAAAAAAACAACCCCAATGCCAGCTTGTGCTGTATCTATTTCAAATGATTTTAGAATATGGAGCAAAGAACACTGTATTTGTTTATTAAAAATATATTAGCCTCTTGCAATCACTTTTCTTAGTTTATATATTTATTTACTATTACATTTATTTCCTGCCTTTCCTGGCCGGCATGGTTCTTCCCCATCTTATCTTCACAGGCTAGGCTGAATTCCATGGTTCCCCAGGGTTTCCCCAGGTCCAACACTCCAACTACACCACTAGAGTCGCTGCCAGTTAAAGATTTTACAAATAAGGATGTGAGGAATCTTTAGTTTTGCACTTGACATACTGATGGCAAGATTAACTTAGGATTCAAATGAAGTATTTAAAGTGATTTATCACTTCTCCTAGGCTAGGGGACACTGGTGGCGCTGTGGGTTAAACCGCAGAGCCTAGGGCTTGTTGATCAGAAGGTTGGCAGTTCTAATCCCCGTGACGGGGTGAGCTCCTGTTGCTCGGTCCCAGTTCCTGCCAACCTAGCAGTTCAGAAGCACGTCAAAGTGCAAGTAGATAAATATGTACCGCTCTGGCGGGAAGGTAAACAGTGTTTCTATGTGCTGCTCTGGTTTCGCCAGAAGCGGCTTAGTCCTGCTGGCCACATGACCCGGAAAAACTAACTGTGGACAAACACCGACTCCCTCGGCCTTTAAGGTGAGATGAGCGCTGCAACCCGAGAGTTGTTCGCGACTGGACTTAATTGTCAGGGGTCCCTTTACCTTTACCACTTCTCCTACAAACTCTAACCTAGCCCTCATTTTCTATATGCAGCCAGGTTCTCTGGATGGAGGCGCATTCTGTAACCTGCATCATGGTTCTGCAGAAAGAAAAATGTCAAAGCAGTTCTTTTTCTGTTATGCAGAAAGATTTGTTTTCAGTTGCATAATTTACCTGTCCTCCTTCTATGCAAGTCCCTGCAGTCCCACACCCCACCAAATGACATAGCTGCCAAGTTCTCCCTTTTTTTAAGGGAAATTCCCTCATGCTGAATAGGCTTCCTCGCGAGAAAGGGGAAAACTTGGCAGCTATGCCAAATGAGCTCGAGGGCAGCTTTGAAGTTTTCGCAGGGCACATGTGAAAGCCTGTGTCTGTTGTCCTAAGGGCTAGAAATGTCATTTATACCACATCAAACACAAAAACTCTCCACTTAATGTCTTTCTCCAGCTAATAACAATCAACTTATGTGGCTTTTGGGGAGCATTGCAGAGTGCACCCAATGCCTACCTAGGCCTGGGCACAGCCTGCTCAGGCCAACCAAAATTGCTCCCAGCTATCCTACCCCGTCTTCAGCCAGGGCTCTTTGAAAAATGAGAACCAAAAAAACAGCTGACTTTAAGATGGCTGCACCATTTCAAGCAAGCAAACACAGCAACATTTCCATTTATTTATGAAGGCAGCCTTTGATGAAGCAAACTGTTTGTAGTGGAACTGCTGACAACCATGCGTAGGCCCCAACGTGAGTGGTTTCGCAGTGTCTCCTGCCAAACGCCCCATCATCGTGACTCACCAACAACAGCGCCAGCCAAGCACGCAAAATTAGACACTATTCACTGCGATATAGAAGTGTCCTATGAAAATGTTACGTTTTACTACAGGTGCTTTTAGATGCTGTCCATGCACATACCTACATTTCCAAGAGACTTTTTATTATTATTTAACACTTAATGAGACAGAGCAAGTGCGTGAAAAGTTAAGACTCTTAGGTGTTCCAAGAACAACAGAAAGAAATCCACAAATCCAGGGCAACTGTGGAGCACCAAATGAAAACAAAGTTGTTAATGGAAGGGTTAGGATTCCTCTTTGCTTTCAATAGGGGAGCTTGGCAGTTGGCGTCTGGAAAATAACCCAGTGGATAAGCAAACATTTCTTACCTAGGAATTCCATTAGCAGCTGGCCTGCTACTTCTTCCAGCAAGAAAACAACGCAACCCTTTACAAAGCACATTTCTAACATACTGCATCAAATTCCAGTCACGTTTATCCTAATGGTTTGAAAGAAATGCCAAGCCAGAAACTTCAAAGGCCTTTATATTACTCTCAAAAGCAGGCACATTGCTCTTCCTTCACTAGAACATTCCCCCAGGCTTGAGGATCTCCACCTGCCATTCATCTCAGTACCTTGTTTTTCATGATCTCCACTCAAAATCCTCTTAATCCCAATGTCTTCTGCAGCAACACCCCTCAGGCAACTGCAGCCACAAGAAGAAAATCAGAATCAATGGCTAGTGCTGAATCCTGCAAAGTGCATGACTAGACAAGCTGGAGAGCGATTTTAAAATCGTCCACCTCCCAGGGCTAATTCAGTAGGTTTTTTTAAAAATGGGTTTGTAAAGTATAGGAAGAGGCTCTTTTTCATCTCTGTATCTTAGGTGCCTGTCTTCTTTCCTCCTCCTGAGATTAGACACAAACCAGCAGTTGCCTTAATGCCTCCTCACTGTAATTACGATGATGTTGGATCTTGGAGAAAGCCCTTTTTAATGATGGTGTTGCAGATTTCAGATTTGCTCAGAGATTCCACCAAAAGAGATCTGACATAGTCAATAAAATGAGGCTAGTGGGAAACTTCTCAGCTGAAATCATTCAGCTGTGGTATCACCTCTAAGCAGTGAATGCCTTATGACTGCTGACGTATATTGCCCATAAAACATAAAACCAGGGCCATTCCTCCTTTCGCCTCTTCACGCTTGCTGAAGACTTGCTGCAATTTTTAAGCATGATAAGAAGGATGATGTTATTAAATTCTTGGACAGTTAAGTGTCAAACTATCAGCCATAGACAAAAAAAATCCCACCCCAGTCTTCTAAAGCCGACAGCCAATCATGGTACTTGAGGGCAAAGCAAGTCATTTTGCCTTGTTCAAAACTTCCAAAAGAAAGAGGGAGGGGAAATAAGAAACTCAAAGCACCTCAACACAGATTTTTATGAGTGTTTATTGTAAACAATATATGTTGGGCTGTTTAGGCACCCTCTGTACATTTTACAATGCTGCATAAACACAAGGCTCCAATACAACCTGGTGACATTTTCAATCACAGCACTGCAGTTAAGATATTTACAGTTTTCAAGAGATTCCAGTAACAATAACATGCCAAGAAATTGTACCCCACTGGTTCACTGAACAAAATACACTAGTGATTGAAGGAAACACTTTTGATATTCGCAGTACATATGGGCACAACTGAAGGGAAGCAAATTAATTGGTGGTAAACTGGTGAATAGATAAGAACGTTTCTAAGCCACATCTCAAAGTACCTCTCTACATAATGTCGCAAGGGAAGACAGAAGAGCCAACTTGGCACACATTCAGAAAAAAAGCCCTTTGTTTTATGAGGTTTTAGCTCCATTTCACACAGCCGTATGTTCTAATTTTTGGGATTCCATTGTTTCTTGCTGTGTTTAATAAGAAACCTTATAGCCATTTGGAGAGAAGAAATACAGGTTTTTCTGACTGCTTCAACAGAAGATCATGTTTTTGCAGCAGACCGTTCACAGTCTGAAACAGCCCGTACCCTCTAAACTATTGATAAAAGATTCCAGACCCAATTAAAAATTCCAGAACAATTTTTAAACATCAAGCTAGATAAAAACAGATTTAAAAGCAAAGGCAATAAAAACAAGGCAACTTGCCTCATTAAAAATCACAAACTACTTTCCCCTTCAATAGGAAAATTATTCTAGGTGGGTATTTGGGAAAATACATTAGTGTGGAGAGCATATTACAAATATATAAACAATCACACAGTTGGTGTAAGTTATAGAAAGAAAAAGGGCTATTTAATGCTGATATCACTCTCTAGACCTGGGCCTAGCCTGGTCAATATTTATTGTGGCACTTCTGAGGTAGTGTCAGATAATACAGCTGAATTTGGCTACAGTTAGATTAGCAGAAACTGCAGTTTGAAAGAAGCACCCTCTAATTCCTTGGAAAACATACAACACGCAGTCTAAGAAAATAGCTCTCTCTTCTGACATCAAGTGACAAGCAAATCCTAAAGAATGACTGAGCAAAGACAGCCCAAAGCAAAGGATCATTCAGACTTCATGAAGGAAAGATGGCTGGGGGTCTCTAGAGCTGAATCCTACCCACATCTACCTCACTGAATTCGATGGGGGATACTCAGTCTATGTCTTTCAGAAGGAACTCCTCATTCATTCTGAAACGCAGAGCTACTTGCACCTTACCAGATATGAGATATTAATTCAAAAGGCAAGCGTAAAGGAGAGAAAGAACTTTTCATAGCTATTTCATACTGTTGAGGAATTGAGGTTGTTCTTCCCCTCTTGGTAAAAGAGTTTCCGCACCAATCTTGGGACCTTTCTTCTCCTGGAAAGGAGAAACGTACAATGAGGTTGTGTGTCCAATGTGGTAGAATAAAAGCCAGCTCAACAAATAATTCTCAATAAATTACCAAGAAGCAAACCACAGGGATATAATCTTCCTCAGGTAAAACTCACCAGAAAGTTCACCTACTATGCAATCCTCATTCATTTCATTTCAGTGAGGCTCACACAGGATAACATCCCAGGGGATTAGAGATATAAACCAATAAAAGCTAGTATAGGAGGACAATTCCAAAGATGGAACTCCGCTCCCAGCCTAGTCCCAGTGGAGAGGACTATTCAGGCTCTTCCCTCACTCGTTTCCCCTCAGGCCTAATTGCTGTGCACATTCCAGGAGTTTTACTTGAAAAGCAATATATAAAGATAAGTTTCTTAGGATGAGTTGCAGCCTGCAGGGGCCACTGGGGTGGGGCACGGAAGTGTATGGGGCTATTTTCGGGAGGGTCCCAGCACACAGGGAGGCCTAATCCTTCCCTCCTCAGCTGCAATTAGGATTCCCCCCCCGGTGCCAATCAAGCTTGTAAAAGTTGAGCTCTCAGAAGCATCATTGGGTCCCAGGAGGTTTTTCTAAAAGCTCAGTTGCTCTGGGGCAGGAGTGAGGAGAAGAAACAGTTGAGGGAAGGAGGGGAAAGGAAAATGGAATGGATGGGATGTGTGTGTGTGTGTTAAGAGAGGGGGGGGTGACCGTCTCTGGCTCCACCCTCACCTGCCACTGGTATGCCACCCCTAGGTATGTTCCTAATGAGGGAACCTTGGGCTGATAAAAGGGACCAAGTTGGACCAAATTAAAACAATAAAAATAAACAACAGCTTCCCCGGCTTCTTAACGTAGGTAGACAGCCTTGGGTGACTCTTACCTTGAGCATTCCATCACGCTCCCATTTAAAGAGACCACAATTGCTGAAAAGGGAAGACAGAAAAATCAGGGTTGCTTCAGTAGCTGTTGGTAGCGGTGCTGCACCCAACTGTTTTAAGGTTTCATTTCCTACATGAACGTTGCCATTTAAGTGTCCAAGAAAACCCCCCACATTCCACTGCTCTGGGCATTATCTTCATGCCTCTTCATAGCCATTTCTCATTGGAAAGGACTGCCCAGACCACTGGTCTCAAACCTTTCTCTCTGGGCCACACTTTCAGAATAAAAACCTGCTTGCATCACATCCAATGTTTTATTGACAAGAAAGATAGTTGGAAAACACAACTAGGATTGTCCACGGTATCACTTGAGGCTCTTGCTCTCATTTTAAAAGGATCTCTAGCCATATTCTGCATATTAAAAAATATATATTTTGATACTACACTATACTGCACTGAAATATTTAAATGTTTCTTTGATTGTCCTTGAATCCTCCAGCCACTCTTGCCATCCTCTCCTGCCACACCAGGGTGGCATGCTGCACCCTTTGAGGGCCACTGGTCTAGACAAACGATGAAGTGAGCTCTTGCCCACCAAACAAAAATGAATAAAAATAAACAAAATGAATAAACCACTATTATTTAGCAAGTCTTTTCAGAGTCTACAGCAAAGGATGAGAGATGCACGTTGACAAACCTTTGCAGATAAAATGCAGTAGGGTTTAGAGCAGGCATCCCCAAACTGCGGCCCTCCAGATGTTTTGGCCTACAACTCCCATGATCCCTAGCTAACAGGACCAGTGGTCGGGGAAGATGGGAATTGTAGTCCAAAGCATCTGGAGGGCCGAAGTTTGGGGGTCCCTGCTTTAGAGACTGAGAAAGAGGGAATGTAGCTCCTCTTACCTGCAGTGTTTTTTGGGCAGCTTGTCAAGAGATATGGCTCTATTTCCACACTGACACTTGAAAAATCGTTTTACACCATCATGCCAGTGATAGTCATGGTTTTGTTCCTTACATGAATCCAGGAGCTTGAAATAGGTATACTTGCACTTGTGTAAAAGGAAGAGAGAGGGAAATAAAGAGTCACACACACGTTGCCCAACTTTTTCAAAGTCACAG